>NC_073307.1:2865513-3465513 GCF_027595985.1 Sorex araneus
TTCTTTCTTTCTTTCTTTCTTTCTTTCTTTCTTTCTTTCTTTCTTTTTCTTTCTTTCTTTCTTCTTTCTTTCTTTCTTTCTTTCTTTCTTCCTTTCTTTCTTTCTTTCTCTCTCTATTCCTTCCTTCTTCCTTCCTTCCTTCCTTCCTTCTTCCTTCCTTCCTTCCTTCCTTCCTCTCTCTCTCCCCCCTCCCTCACTCCCTCCCTCTCTTTCTTTCTTTCTTTCTTTCTTTCTTTCTTTCTTTCTTTCTTTCTTTCTTTCTTTCTTTCTTTCTTTCTCTCTCTCTCTTTCCTTCCTTCCTCTCTCTTTCTCTCTCTTTTCTCTTTCTTTCTCTCTCTCTCTTCTTTCTTCTTTCTTTCTTTCTTTCTTTCTTTCTTTCTCTTCTTTCTTTCTTTCTTCTTTCTTTCTTTCTTTCTTTCTTTCTTTATTTCTTCTTTCCTCTTTTTCTCTCTCTATTCCTTCCTTCCTTCCTTCCTTCCTTCCTTCCTTCCTTCCTTCCTTCCTTCCTTCCTTCCTCTCTCTCTCTCCCCTCTCTCCCCTCCCCCTCCCCCTCTCTCTCTCTTGCCAGGTTCTTTTCTTTCTTTCTTTCTTTCTTTCTTTCTTCTTTCTTTCTCTTCTTTCTTTCTTTCTTTCTTTCTTCTTCTTTCTTTCTCTTCTTTCTTTCTTTCTTTCTTTCTTTCTTTCTCTTTCTTTCTTTCTTTCTTTCTTTCTCTCTCTCTCTCTCTCTCTTTCTTTCTTTCTTTCTTTCTTTCTTTCTTTCTTTCTCTCTCCTTTCCTTCCTTCCTTCCTTCCTTCCTTCCTTCCTTCCTTCCTTCCTTCCTTCCTTCCTTCCTTCCTCCTTTCTTCTTTAGGTATTTTTTATCACTCCTTAGCCATTTCACGGTAACAAGCAATATGAGATAAGCTCATTGGGACCTGCTGTAAGAGCAGGGTTGGGGGTGGTTGGAAAATTGGGACAATGGTGCAGGAAGGTGGTGGTGATAGAACTGTAGCTGGAATATTGGAGCCTGTAACAAGTGCATCAGGAGTAACTACATCACGATGTTTAAGTAAAGGGGAGGGGAGTTATAAAACAGGGATAAATCTATTTATTTAATTTCTCTAAAATTATTTTTTGGGGGGCTGGAGTGATAGCCCAGCGGGTAGGGAGTTTGCCTTGCACACGGCCGACCTGGGTTCGAGTCCCAGCATCCCATATGGTCCCCCAAGCATCGCCAGGAATAATTCCTGAGTGCAGAGCCAGGAGGAACCCTGAGCATCACCAGGTGTGACCCAAAAAGCAAAAATAAATAAATAAAATTATTTTTTGTGTGTTTACATTTTTAAATTAGCATTGATAATTTCTATCAATCTTTTTTAATCTATTGGTTTTTACCGGGATGTGTGTGTTTGTGTCTGTGGGTACACACACCTTTCTTCTCTGTACCAGCGTGTCGCAGTTGAACGTGGCTAAGAAAAACACCCGCGGACAGTGCTTGCTCCAGCTATAAACCAGGCTGGAGTCACACGGCATGTCACCAGCTTCCCCTGTCAACTCCCTGAGGTGAGGGCCAGGTCTTCTTGGTGCCTTCACTCCCCACGGTCACCTCGCTGGTCCTTCTCACTCCCTGGCCACAGGGCTCGGCCGCCTGCTCTGTCCCAGACGGACCCCCGGAGGGAGGCTCGATGCCCTCCTTCCCTCGGACTCAGCTCAGGGACTGTTCCCCTCCCTCCTTCCCTAGGCCAGCGGCCTGGGTCCAAGTGTCGTCCCTACAGAGGGTTTGTGACAGTTTTGTTAGAAACAAGCAATAAAACTATCTCTATGGGTACATTTTTTTATTTTAATACTTCCTGAGTACAGATGCGTTTGGACTCCATGACCGCATTTATTGTTCTGTTTACCATATTTGTTTGGCTTCATTTTATTTATAAAGTATCTCTAGCATTCTGCTCACTGAGTATAATTTCTTGCTCCTGATTCTAAAAATACAGATTCAATTACGATCTTATAGTCGCTGCCCCAAATTTTAAAGAGACACAAATATATATTTTTCAAATGAATCCTAAAGTTATTCATTCCCTCTATTCTCCTTCATTAATTAACACGCCTTAGTGACCCACTGCTAACTTCTTTGTTATTATTGCGTTATTTGTTATAGACCAAAGAGGTCATCAGCATTATAAACCTTTTTTAATTGTGTTTGCACAACCCTTTCCTTACCTTATTTCTCCGTTCCTTACCACCTCTCGCACCCCAGCAAACTCCTCCCTCTCGACTGCTGAGAGGCCTGCCCGCAGCATACCACGTGCTCCTGAAAGGCTCTTTATTTTGCCCCCGCTTGGAAGCACCCTTGGAAACACCAGGCACCTTCCACATTTGGTTTCCTTCTCTCCACTCCGCTTTCCAAAGACGTGGTCATGTTTTCCTCGAGAGGCTTTTCCCTCGCAGGGAGGCTCTTCTCGGTCTCATTCCTGTCGTTCTTCCGGGATGAAACTCTTCGCCTTGCTGTCGTCGAGGCAGCCTGTGACGGGAGGGCTCCCGAGCGTGACCCTGATGACGGAAGCGGGGTTTCGCCCCGTCCAGGGGCACAGGACTCTCCACGGCCCGATGCCCCAGTCTGCCCCAAGGCTGCCTGCTGATCTGCGCGTTCAGAGAGGCCGGAGCGGGTGTCCTCGGACACTGTCCCTGCAGGTCTCTCTGCGGCCCGCGGCCAGGTGAGGTCTTCTCCCCGACACTGTAAATTCAAAACCTTTCTTTTTCGGTTTAATAAAATTAAAATTTTTTATTTTTATTATTTATTATTTTTATTACTTCCTAACGAATACTCAGTTCTCCCGAAGCTCCGCAGACTCTTCTCCTGGGTCGGGATTGGTGGTTCCAGTCGTGTCATTCCCGGAACAGTCCCACTCCCCTGTCCCTGGCTTTGCTGACTATCCGCTCACTGGGCAGTGTCACTTCTTTTTTCTCTAGGGACACTCAGCAGTGTGTGTCTTGGGGTGTGCGTCAGGGTGGGCCCAAACAGGCTGTGCTCGGAGCAGCTGAGGCTCTTGTTCGGGGCCCAGAGAGCTGGTGCAGCAGGTGACGCGCCCGCCTTGCGCAAGGCTGACTCGGGCTCAGTGAGCACCCGGAAGGAACAGTCCCCCGACTCGGGCTCAGTGAGCACCCGGAAGGAACAGTCCCCCGAGCTCGGCCAGGGGCGGCCCCCCACGCAGAGCCACAAGTAAGCCCTGAGCACAGGCAGGTGTGGCCCCAGACCAGAGCAAACACAAACGAGCTATTGTTTTCGGCCCGTTACTACAATTACAACCAGACAAAACCTTTCTTGTTTAAGGGGGGAGAGGTACTTTACTTGGGCTCAAAGTCAGCCACCTCAGGCAGTATTCTTACATTTCAGAACATAACTTCCCCTCTGATTCTGCCTTTTTCTGCTTAATTTAAATTTAAAACTTTTCATTTTTATAAAGTTGCTCATGATGATTTTTACTTTCAATATTCCAACATCAATGTCACCACCATTAAAAACAAACTTCTTTTTTTTTTCCTTTGCTTTTTGAGTCACACCCACTATGCACAGGGGTCACTCCTGGCTCATGCACTCAGGAATTGTTCCTGGCAGTGCTCGGGGGACCATATGGGATGCTCGGAATGGAACCCAGGTCGGCCGCATGCAAGTCAAACACCCTACCCACTGTGCTATCGCTCCAGCCCCTAAAAACAAACTTCTTAAGTAATATGTAAGAATCATCAAGTATTTAGTCAGTGTTCAAATGTCCAATTATATCATGTATATATAATTTTTAACTGTTCTCTTGAATCAGGGTCCAAATAGCCTTAAAACACTGGGCTAGTTCATGCATATTCTAAGTCTCTGTAAATCTTTAGGTTTCCCTTCCAACTTTGTTTTCATATCACTCTTTTGTTAAATAAATCAAGGAAAAGTCACATTTCCCTCATTGCATGTCTGTCATTGTATTTCCTGTAAATTGAACCAGATTGAAACTAAATATATAATTATTTTTGGGGAGTGGAAATTTTTCTTATATTAGGAAAGCATAACTTTGATTTGTCTCTAATTTTGTAATATTATTAACCAATGCCTAAGTCTACTGCTTTTTAGAAAAAATAAATAGCAAATATTAACATCCCAAATCCTTCTAAGTATGGACAGCTTCATAAACTTTAACCGAAGCAACTGCAGCTTATCGTCAGATTTATTAGCGTCAACTGAGGAGCCTCGATTGTCCTCCCAGCCACGAGTGGGCTGAGCGAGGCCACCCCCCACGGCAGGTGTCCCGGAGGCCTGGGCACGGGGTGGGGGAGGGGGGAGGCTGCCCCCTGCAGTGTGCACCCCTCCCCGCTCTCGGCAACCGTAGCAGGGAACTCCCTGGAGACCGAGTCAGACCAAGCACGGGGAAAGCTCGCAACCGTGCAGACAGCACGAGTGGAAGGATGTGTCCGGGCTAAAGCTTCAGCGTGAAGCAATGCACGTGTGGACGGTGGCGTGTGCGTTAGACTCTGTACCGACCCGAAGCAGATCTCCAGGAACGCCGCCACGACAGCGACAGACTGACAGACTGTCTACTTCTCCGTCGGAAGGTATTTCTTCAAGTCGACTCTCTATGTCCCCCACGGCAGACAGGGAGGCTGGGCCCTCACGGCAGTCTGCGGGGACGGCGAAGGCCGAGACCTCTGTGACCGGAGGGGAGGCAGAGAGCAGAGAACGCAGACAGCACGGAGAGACAGCAGAGAACGCAGAGAGTACAGAGACTCCGAGTTCCTTGTCCAGAGCACTGGCGGGGGAGGATGAGGCTCGAAGAAGAAAGACTTTTTTTGAGGGGGGAGAAAGAGGGCACTCCGGAAGGAAAGGAGACGGCGAAGGGGAGAAGCTGCCCCCTCACCAGGTCCAGGTCCGCAGAGCCCAGGAGCCTGGGGCTGCTCACCCACCTCAAAGAAGCTTTGCTTTACTTTTTTATTTTTATTTTTTTTATGTTTGGATAGTTTTTTTCTTTTTTTGGGGGGGTCACACCAGCGATGCTCAGGGGTTACTTAGGGGTTCCTCCTGGCTCTGCACTCAGAAATCACTCCTGGCGGTGCTCGGGGGACCATATGGGAAGCTGGGAATCGAACCCAGGTTGGCCACTTGCAAGGCAAAAGCCCTACCCACTGTGCTGTAGCTCCAGCCCTTGGATAGATTTATTTGCAGTTCTAAAATTTTTTAAAATTTATTTGCAGTTTTATAATGAAAATTTAAAAAGAATTTAAAAGGTTAAAAAGCAATTTTAAGATAACATTAGAAGGATAATGTATACATTTGATTTTATATGAAATTAGAAGGATAATTTATGCATTTGATTTATATGTATTATATATATGTGTAATATTTATTCTTTTTTTTTTTTTTTTGCTTTTTGGGTCACACCTGGCAATGCACAGGGGTCATTCCTGGCTCATGCACTCAGGAATTACCCCTGGTGGTGCTCAGGGGACCATATGGGATGCTGGGATTCAAACCCGGGTCGGCTGCGTGCAAGGCAAACGCCCTATCCACTGTGCTATCACTCCAGCCCCTGTAATATGTATTCTTAAATATTATATTATACAATATACTATACAACATAATACATTATATTATACAATATATTATACAATATGATCTGTCTCTTTTCATTTTGGGGTACATTTAGAATCTATGCAGTATCAATTTGTAGGAAAAATGTAAATCATTTATTTCTGGGATAAATTACATGTACATTATAAATACAAAAACAGTGTTAAAACAAACATTCTTCTATATGTCTGAATTTACTCAGAAATAAATATAAGTGACAACTGTGTCGAAGAATCTGAAAATAGTTGGAGACTTGGAGGAACTTATCAAAGTCAAATGAAATATCACTATTCTTATATGCCAGTCAACTCCTGGGAACAAAACAAGAAAGTTTAACAATCTGTATGGAATGGACAAAACAATAGTATTTCAACTAGAAACATTTCATTTTCAATTACTTTAACTTTATATATTTAGTAACTAGTACTGATTTCTGTAGCAAATTTCCATGAGTAATTGGTTTCCATATTGGCTAGAAGAGTTTTTTCTTCTGTTGATTTCCACAATCTATTTTTTTCGTTGTTGCTTTGTTTTATTTCAGCGCTACCCCCACCAGTGCTCAGGTTTACTCCTGGCTCTGTGCTCAGGGATCACTCCTGGTGAGGCTTGGGGGACCACATGGGATAACCAAGGGTCCAATCCAGGTCAGGCGAGTACAAGGCAAATGCTTGACCAGCTGTGCTATCACTCCAGCCCATAATCTTCTTCTTTTAAAAAAAATTTTTTTGGGCTTTTTGGGTCACACGGCGATGCACAGGGGTCACTCTTGGCTCATGTGCTCAGGAATTACTCCTGGCGGTGCTCGGGGGACCATATGAGATGCTGGGAATCGAACCCGGGTCGGCTGTGTGCAAGGCAACCACCCTCCCTGCTGTGCTATCACTCCAGCCCCCAAAATCTTCTTTATCATAGCATTTTATTACACATTCTACCAAAGAAGCTCTTCTAAGGGAAATACGGACAAGCTGAAAGAGCAGCCATGCTGGGTCGCTGAAGTTTTGATTCATAAAATTCAAAAGTTAGGGGCTGGAGTGATAGCATAGTGGGTAGGGCATTTGCCTTGCACTCGGCTGACCCGGGTTCAAATCCCAGCATCCCATATGGTCTCCTGAGAACCACCAGGAGTAATTCCTGAGTGCAGAGCCAGGAGTAACCCCTGAGCATTGCCAGGTGTGACCCAAAAACCAAAAAAAAAAAAAAAAAAGTTAGAATGGATGGCTCCTTGCTGAAATCAGGGAACCACATGGATGGAAAACATCGCCTAGAAGAAAAAATTAGTTAAAATAGTGTTGGTAAAATATTCGATAATAGAGTAGATGGAAATGCGATGGCATTAGTATTTTAAAATGAAAGCGTACGAAGTACACATAAGTATACATATCATATTGGCACCCGTGAATGTAGGAGCAATGACCACAGAAATATACCATGATAGAAAAGTGCTGACAAAATTAAGAAAAATCTTCAAGCAAGCATTCAACCCAGATAACTCTTGGGAAAGTATGTTCTAAAGAGCAAGTTTGGTCCTACCAAAGCGCACAGTCCTTGGGCAACCCCCTGAGGGCCTGAGGGGGGAGTTTCAGTGCCCATCTCCTCGTGGGTCTAGAACATCGGGTGCTGGGATGCAGGCGAGGGGCGTGAGGCACAGCCCTGGGCTGGCTCCCGGCACCCCGCCTGGCACGAAGGTGTGTGGTTGCGGCGAGCTCTGGCACAGAGAGAGGAGGGGAGGGCAGGGCCTGCTCGGCCCTAACTAGCCCTGCAGAAGGCTGGCACAGAAGACTCACCTCAGAAGACCTGCGTGTGGTTCTGCCGCATGAGGAAAGTCCCGGGAGTTTCAGGAAAGACAAACAAAAACTAAGAAGGACCGAGTAGCAGGGGAACTGCACTTACTGATTAAAATATGGATCGTGATTTTTATAGTTATGGAGATAATGATTTCTCATTACCACCTGATAATGATTTATCAGATGATATATTATCAGATTTATCAGATGATAAATTGATAAATTTATCCGTGATAAGAGGATTTGTCAGATGATATATTATCACCTGATAATGATTGGATTTCTCGAAGGGGCTGGAGTAATGCCACAGCGGGTAGGGCGTTTGCCTTGCATGCGGCCAACCCGAGTTCGATTCCTCCGCCCCTCTCGGAGAGCCCGGCCAGCTACCGAGAGTATCCCTCCCGCACGGCAGACCCTGGCAAGCTCCCGGTGGCATGTTCGATATGCCAAAAACAGTAACAACAAGTCTCACCATGGAGATGTTACTGGTGCCCACTCGAGCAAATCGATGAGCGACGGGATGACAGTGACAGTGACAGTGACAGTGATGGAGAACTGTATTTACTGTGAATTTGAGTGGAAAAGAATAGAAATAACCCCAAAGGAGAAGGCTTACCTGACATCATCCCTACCTGGAGGAGAGTCTGGGAACCTCACCGATAGGAACAACCGTCCCCCCACCCCCCAACAGCCGCCAGCCCCTCCTGCCCCGGGCCAGCACGCACCCTGCTCACCTTTGGCTTCCTCACAATTCTCTGAATTTTCCAAATTTTCAGCTTTTATCTAAACTGTCCAGTGCAATGGCAGTGAAGATCCCTCCAGCAAAGCACAAATGTGAATAAAACACAAAGTCCCCGCTAGATCCCCAGTCACTTGATGGGGACCCGCTACTGTGCCCACCCGCAGCCTGGCTGGGAGGGGCCCCCACCTCTGGGGGTGAGGCACCGCTGCCCGCCCCAGGGGCTGCGTCCCCATCCACATGCCCCCATCCGCACGCCCCCATCCGCACGCCTGCAGGGACACACCGACTCAGCCCCCAGCACTGTCCTGGCCTCGTGGGGGGAGTTGGCCTTGCGCGGAGAGCCTGCCCGGCCCCCGGAGAGTCGCAGCCCGCGGCCACCGCGCTGATTTCCTGTCCTGTGAAGTCCCTGCCTGACCTTTGCCTCCACCTTATCCCGGAGAGGCCCGTGTCCTTCCCAGGCGTTTGCTTGAACTCTTGCCATTCTATTTTACTCAAGAGCGTGCTCTTTCTCCTTTGTCTTTGACTGTTTCTTCAACTCGTGAGATTCCCCGTCATGAACCCAAAGTAAAGGCGACGAGACGGGGCACAGAGCCAGGGTGAGACCTGTAGCTCAGACATCCTGTATTTGAATGCCCCGCCCTCTGTGCGTGTTTAAGGTTCTGTGCCTTCAGCGGACGGCTCCAGCCAAGGCAGGGACGGCGAAATATCCGGGGGCTGAAGGGTCACATGTCAGCGGCCCACTGTTTCATTGCGGTCTGCCAGTCGTCAACCAACAGCAAAGGGCAGAATTGTTAGTCAGTATTGGGGACAGTTCAACGGACACAGCTGCGCCACGAGCACAGAGCCAGCAATGCGCCTCCCACAGCCAGAGTCCACGCCCGCACACAGCGTCTTCCTGAGCCAAGGGAGCCCCGATAGCCCCACAGACGCAGGGACCCAGACATACGGACACAGGGGCCCAAGTATACAGACACAGGGGCCCAGACATACAGACACAGAGGCCCAGACATACGGACAGAGGGACCCAAGTATACAGACACAGGGGCCCAAGTATACAGACACAGGGGCCCAGACATACAGACACAGGGGCCCAGACATACAGACACAGGGACCCAAGTATACAGACACAGGGGCCCAGACATGGACAGGGGCCCAACATATGGACACAGGGGCCAAGACATACGGACACAGGGGCCCAGACATACAGACACAGGGCCCCAGACATACGGACACAGGGCAACTAAGTGGCCAGGGTTTTCTACTCCTTGGTTGTGTGTGTGTGAAAACAGTAAAGGGAACCATAGATTAGTCTAAGGGACTCAGGGAAACAACTTCCGCCTCTTCCCCGGGTGCCAACCTTGCCTCGTGTCCCAGGAGAATGGGTTTGTTGAGGTTTGTGTTGTGTCTCCGGATGGGGGTGAATGTAACAGGCTGTGAGTCAGTCCTGGACACCTGCTTCTAGGGTCCTAGGGCCCTCCCTCGCCTCTCTCCCTCTCCTCTCTCCCTCTCTCTTTTCCTATCTCCCTCACTCTCTCCCCCTCTCCATCTCTCTCTCTCTCTCTCCCTCTCCCTCTCTCTCCCTCTCTCCTCTCTCTTTTCCTCTCTTTCTTCTCTTTCTCCCTCCCTCTTTCTCTCCCTCTCTCTCCCCCCTCTCTCTCCCTCTCTCTCCCTCTTTTCCTCCCTCCATCTCTCTCTCTCTCTCCTGCCACGTTGTCACTCCCCCTACCCTCATCACCCCATCACTCCCAGGAGTCCTGGCAGCAAAATTCTCCCAACTTTCCCCTTCGTCCTGAGCCGTCGGGAGAGTGGGGGCCTCCCTCTGGGAGTTGGTAGTTTGCCATTCGCCTCTTTTTCCCCTCGAGACACTCTTGCAGGATGGTTTCTACCCAGGCAGACGGGCAGACACAGGTTTCGCCTTTGAGTTTTTGACAGAGAGCGAGCCAGAGACTCCGAGTCGCCCGTGGGGTCAAAGGTCTGAGAGCAAGGTGGAGGGAAGCCTGGTGTGTGTGGGGTGGCCAGACAATGGCTGTGACGGTGCCGAGGCAGGCGGGGAGGAGGGGAGCTGAAGGGAGGCTCGGGAGGCTGGTGGGCGAGCCGAGACCCCGAATGAGAATCCAGGAGAACGGGACAGTGCGTGCTGAGAACGAGGAAGGAAAGAACTCCCTTTGCTTTCCTTTCTCTTCCCGGCCACTTTCTTCCATCACTGTCACTTAGGACGATTGGCCCATGGCGGAGACACAGTGTGTAATTGGCCAGCCCAGCCCGGACCCAGACCACGGGGCCCCCGAGCCACTGGGGGCCGCCCGGGAGGACCCGAGCATGTGGGGACGGCGGGCGGGGCCCTGGCAGCGGACACCCCTCGGGGGTGGGACCTCCAGCCCGGCTCTGAGCACTGCCAGGAGGGCACCCAGGGCTCCCGAGTAGGACCTGGGAGGTCCCCACACTCCCAAATAAAACAAGTGACCCAGAAAGGACACAGGAAGCCGCTCAAACGGCCCAGAGGAAAGACTTGGGAGCCACGTGTTGCTCAGAGAGGTTGTCCGGTCACAGGAAACGGACACAGGGACTGTGTGTGCACATCTCTGTCCCGCTCTTTAGAGAGCAGGCGAGCGTCTATGTCCATGCTAGAGAAATCATTACAGAGATGTTAACGTGCCGCGCGGGCAGATGCCTATCGAATAGTTGCCCGGACTCGCCAACTATGGCTTCATCTGCAGGAGCGTGTGTAGAGCCAGGAGTCAGCCTGAGCACAGCTGAGTGTGACCCAAAAAACACAAGGGGAGGAAGGACATCGAGACGAGACACAGCACAGCAGAGAAGGCGCGTGCGCCTGAGCTGACGCAGACTCCCCCGGAGTCAGGGAACGGGGGACAGAGAAAGCAGAAGGATGCCAGTCAGGGGGGGGGGCGGCTTCCTGGAATGACGGGAAACTGCGTCCTCGACTTCATGGAGCCCGTGTCCAAAACAGAGTCAGTAAAGTGACATTTCCACTCAGGTCCCTCGGATAGGTGGAGTCTGCAGGAGAGTTCCAGAAGGTGAAAGCGGAAATGCGGGTCGTGGAGAGAAAGTTCAGGGCTGAAGGCGCTTGCCTTGCGTGCGACTGACCCCAGCTTGGTCCCTGGGATCATACGGTCAGTCTCCCAAGCACCACTTGGAAGAACCACCCCCGCCCCGCCCCCCCCCCCCCCCCCGCCAAAAAATGGCAAGTCAGGCACTGGTCATATCGCAGAGGCATTGATGCTAAGCAGAGCCCCGAGGTCTAGTTTCCGCTTTGGACAGACCGTTCCGGTCACTTGATGAAGACTGAGTGGCAGGAGCCCAGAGCAGAAGCAGGGGCAGTAATGAAGTGCCTTGTTCAATAATCCCGGCCAGGGCTGACTGACAGGAGCCAAACCCAATCGCCAGCATGGCGTCTGGAGGGCTAGGGTCTAACCTGAGGATTCCTCTGTGTGTGGGGGGGTGGGGGGTGACAGTGAAGGTCATGAAACGCAGAAACTAAAGTTAATTTCCCATGTGGCAAACTGTGCGGAGGAAAGAGGAGGAGGTAGGGGAATGGCTTCTCCTGCCGGGCCCCCCCTTCAAAGGAGCTCCAGGCTCCACCCACCCACTCGCACTGCCTCCGGCTCAGAGTTCGCGCTCTGCTTTCGTCACACCTTTGATTTCTACGATTATGGTCAACCCACGAGGGATAAACAAAGTCATCTTAAAAGACAGGGATTCGCTGTTGTCGTGAGTGAATTTGTGAAAAATTAGAAGTAATGAATTTTAGAAGAAATTTAGAAGGAATGAATAAAATCATAAAATTCATTCATAAAATCAGGTAGAAAAGTAAATTCATCCCATGCAATAGTCAATGGCTGGCTGGATGGTTAAGAACAAAATTTTTGATTAAGACTTACATTTTAACCTAAGACTCAAAAAAATAAAAACATAGAAAAGCTCAGGGTTCAAGTCCCCAGCAGAAAACATGCAAGTCCTGGTGCACGATTGTCTGGCCCCAGCTTGGGCCAGAGCCTCCGGCCCTGAGAGCCACCGGCACCCAGGACACTCCTGGACACTCACAGAAGTGGGTAGCAGGACGCAGAACGAAGTCCCTTCCCGGAGCCCCTGGCATCACCACGACCGTCCTGAGAGCAGGGACGCCCCTCCTCCCAGTGAGCCCCAGGGAGTCCATCACCCCACAGCCCCACGCGGGGCGGCCGGGCGGCGCCCAGCCCTCCCAGGCCCCAGCTCCACGGGCCCGTCTGCCTCCCAGTGTGGGTGCCGGAGAAATCCCCGGGGCAGGCACTTTGTCCCAAACGTCCCTCCAGGCCACGAGGTGGCTGAGTGGCACAGCACTTGCCTTGCGTGCAGGGACGTGGCTCCAGCCCCCAGCGCCACCACATGAATGAAGCGAAAGAAGATACCCATGAAACCCCCTGCAAGGCTGAAGGAAAGAGGACGCTCTCCTCGGCTTCCCAGCCCCGCGCCACGCAAGCACCATCACTCTCCCAGTGCGGGTGAGAGTTGCACAGGCCGGGCTGACTCCAGGGGCGCCCCACGGTGTCCCCCGACCATTGGATAATGAAGAGGTCAACGGTGAGCGGGGAGGGACAGCAGATATTTCTGGGTTTAGTGAAAAGCCACGTATTTTGAGAAGAAAAACTATCAGCAATAACCCAAGTGTCACTCCAATTGCCACTCAAATTCATTTTACAAAAGATTTTTCTCTTGAGTTTTTTTTTTTGGGGGGGGGGGGGCCCTGCCTGGCTCTGTCAGGGTTTGTTCCTGGCTCTGTGCTCAGGGGCCACTCCCGGCTCTGCTCTGAGACCCTCTGTGGTACCAGGAGGTTGAACCCAGGTCGGAGATGTGCAAAGCAAAGTTCCTTACCCGCTGTCCAATCTCCCTGGTCCCCACAAGGATTCCTCAAGAATGATTTTACTAGATATTAATCACAGTGGACTGGAGCCATAGCACAGCGGGTAGGGTGTTTGCCTTGCATGCAGCCGACCAGGGTTCGATTCCTCCATCCCTCTCAGAGAGCCCGGCAAGCTACCGAGAGTATCCCGCCCGCACGGCAGAGCCTGGCAAGCTCCCTATGGCGTATCCAATATGCCAAAAACAGTAACAACAAGTCTCACAATGGAGACATTACTGGTGCCCGCTTGAGGAAATCAATGAACAACCGGGCGACAGTGCTACGACAATTAATCACAGTATTTTAAAAGATGTAGGTAAAACTACACCTCAAATAAATGGGCCAGGGAGATACCTCAGAGGGCGGGAGCACGTGCCTGCTGGCACAAGGTCCTGAGCTCGACCGCTGGTACCACCGGGCACCCCAAGACCCCCGTGCACTGCACTGTAGGCGTGTCCTGGGGGGTCTCCAGCACTGTGGGCTGTGAGCATCACTGGCCCGAGGGTTGAAGTGTCTGGTCTCATCCAGGCTTAGATTCACTCGCGGTGACCCCCAGTCTGCTGAGAACTCCGCTTGGGAGACCTAAAATCTAGACCAAAAAGATGATCACCCAGACGTTCCCACTGGTTGGGCAAGGCAGACTCCTGTCTGCTAGTGGCCCTGCACGGTGTTTTCTGAGTGTGCCGATACCCAGGGGGAGACACGGGGGCTCCTCCCGGCCCTCCACGGCCTCTTTCTAGCAGAATCACTCGCAGCAGATCGAACAAAGTTTCGCAAGCGCCGAGGATGTTGCAGAAGGATATAGATTCTCCGCTATTATTTGTGAATCCAAGAGCAAACTGACCTAGATAGGTTGCTATGGATACGGTACCCCGGAACTTAGCGATATTCCCTGAAGAAGAGGCGGCTCCACTTGACGGGACGCGGAAAGCCAGTCGGAGCCTCAGCTCCGGGAGGGGAAGACACGGAGACGGTGAGTCTGCGGAGAGAAGCTCAGGGTTCCTGGCCCCGTCTCAGCACGAGTCGGTGGTCTCCAACGGGCTCCAGGACCAGCTTCCCGAGCCTCTCGACCGTAAGGACGGCTCCCGTGGCTGTACAGAGCCCAGTCGTTGCAGGCGGATCAAAAGCACGCCTCCCCCATCACCCACGAGGGATGCTTTTTTGCCTCTAGACAAGCATTGCCTGTACTGGGCGTCAGCAGACTGACTCTCGCTACAAACGCGTTCCTGCCCAAATGAAAACTCGAGAAGTCAAAAAGAAAATGCTATGGAGGTAAAGGAACGGACGATTGTTTCTCTGAACTCGAGTCTCTAGGGTGCGACATACACTCCGACGTGTACAGATAATACTGCGGCGTGCACGTGTCAGGGCTCACGTGTTAGATTCCCTTTTGCAGAACATGTGTCTGCGTTGATCATAGTTATAATAAGTGAAGTAGGAATCTCACTGCTCAACTGAAGTTCTTCAAATACCGGTAACTCTAGCTCAGGAGTAGATGTTAATACCAATTATCTCCAAGTTTTAGGAAAAAGAGATGGGAGAAATTGGAGGGCCTTTGGATAAAAGAAAGTACTCTGGATTCTCCTGGAAAATGAGAACTTGCCGCTCTGTATCAAGTGTGTTGACCGAATTACTGTTCCATTGGAATAGTTGAGAAATTAATTCTGGGAGGTATTGAACCGCTAGAATTTGAATCTAGTGATTTGCCTCATGCCATTAAAGAGGCAGGTTTCAAACACTTCGACGGAATCTTTTTTTCCCCTTCTGTAGATGACTTTGACCTAACCAGACTACCCCGAGCACTTGCAAAGATTGTCCCCTTCCGAAGATACATTTCCCCGTGCCCCTCCCCCAGAACCTTGACAATCTTAGAACAGATGATTCATTGCCGCTGAGACAAAGGCCCCGATGTGATCATATGTCATAGCTAAAATTACACGAGTCAAGAGAATAAAGACATCAGAAGTTTTCGCTCCTGCCAGCCTCGTCCCATCCATTGTGTGCTGACAGTGCCATTATGCCGAGCCATGGTCAGTGCGTTAACAGGAATTGTGGCTTTCAGAAAGCGTCACGGGGGGTTATAAAAACACGGCACCGAGATAGCGGGCCCCGTGAACGATTTATAGTTGAATCGGGAACTCCTGCGGGGGGGGGGGGGTGACATCCTTGTCATGTCACCAATGCATCACGGCCTCACCTCGGAGGAGGCGATATTCTCTGGCTTCCCTCCCTCCGGGAGAGAAGGAAGGCAGAGAAGGCCCGTGGCCGCGAGCATCAGGCGGGCAGTGCGGTCAGGCCCGGCAGGAACTTGCGGCGGCCTGCAGCTCCTCAGCCGCTCTGCTGCCCCCACGGGAAGCAGCCCTGGAGCTCAGGGGGGTGTGCGTGGACAGAGCCCCCCGCTGGCCGGGGAAGGGGGGATGTTTCAGCCGAGGGGGCTGAGGGTGTTTAGCTGGATCTCAAAGCACGACTAGGAGTTCGCAGACTGAGGAGGACGGGTCCCAAGGAGAAGGCAGCAGGGGCCGGAGAGCGGGCAGATCCCGGAAGGCCCCCTGGGCCCCCACGAGGCCCCACAGGGTGGGGCCGACGCTTCACAAAGCTTGATCTCTGCAGAAGTGTGTGTGCACGCACACAGCTCCGAGTGCTTCCGCGCAACTGCCCCTGGACGCCCCGGCGCCAGCCCCGGGAGACCCCAGCACTGGCCTGCCCACCACAGTCAGGGGACACCTCAGCCCCTCGAAGGCTGGTGTTTCTCGAGGCCTCCCCCGGCTCCAGGGGTCCTGGCGGGGCCCGGAGGGCCAGTCCCAGCCCGAGGCTCTGCACACGGTGGCTTCTGTGCCTCGGGCCCCGTTAGCGCGTCAGACCAGGCCACTGTCCAATTTTACTTTTCTTAGCTCACAGGTGTTTTAAATTTTTTTAATGAATCGCCGTGAGATACAGTTACAGACTTACAAACTTGCGTGATTGCATTTCAATCATACAGTGATCGAGTGCCCATCCCTCCACCAGCGCCCATTCTCCACCACCAATGTCCCCAGTACCCCTCCCGCCAACACCCCATCTCCCGCCTCCCCCCTACCCCCACCTCTGTGGCAGGACATTCATTCCCTTTTACTCTCTCTCACTTTGGGTGTGGTGGTTTGCAATACAGGCATTAAGTGGCCATCATGTTCGGTCCACAGTCTACTTTCAGCACACGTCTCCCAACCGGAATGAGCCCTCCAAGCGTCCTTTACTTGGTGGTCCCAAGAAGGGTCTCCATCCCAGCTGCCTTTTCCCCCAGCGTGTGAGGCCGGCTTCCAAACCAGGGAACGATCCTCCTGGCCCTTGTCTCTCCTATCCTTTGGTGTAGACTAGCAAATCTCCCATTCTGTTACTTCATATTCCACAAGCGAGTGCAGCTTACAGTTTTTAAGGGCCCCTGACAAAGGTTTCGCAGGCTGTGTCCCCGACCCTTCACTCCCCGCAGACGTGGCACCCTGTCGTAATCTCTGGGAGCACACCTGGGACCAAGTGAGCACGCGCTAACAGACCCTGTACACGGAAGTTTCTACGACATTAGAATATAATGAAAACGTTCTTGACATGAATCAGAAACGCTTATTTCACATCATAGTGAACGTGCCCTTAAAAGCATATATTGAAAGTACGTTTAAAAAAAGACTATCAATTATCTTAAATAAAAGCCGTTGAATAGGACCAGCTATATATAGCTATCTGTAGAGCCGGTGAAGATTTGTCATTTATCTTTTAAGATAATTATGCAAATTGTATTCAGCCCGCACGCATTTTTTTTTTTAATCTCCCTTTTCTCCTCTGGAAGCCTTGTCTAAGCAGAGTGCAGCCCAGCTTGGGGCGGGCAGCGCAAGCCTGGGCCGTGAGGGGCCGTGGACGACACACGAGCGCTGCCTCCTCAGGGGCCCCCCGCGCCTTAACGAGGGCGCCGAGAGCTCCCCTGCGTGAAAGAACGTCCCCCAGAGAAATCTAAGCCGGTCGGAAGAAAACAACTTCAGGAGATGAATGGGAGGCCGTCCCCTCCCGCGGCCCTTCCTGCCAGCCCCGCCCTGGCCTTCTCCCGTGTCCAGCCGCTTCCCACCTCTGCCCTCTGGCTGTCCTGAGCCACAGGCCCTTTGCAGGCCCAGCCCGTCTCCTGCGAGCAGGCTGTGGCCGGCGGGTGCGGGAAGGGGGCACGGAGAGGGAGGAAGGAGAAGGTCGGCCCCTGGGGGCTCCTCCTCTGCACCCCACTTCTGCAGGAATGCGGGTGCCAGAGCGGGGAGGTCAGGGTGAGCGTAAGACCTGGGCCCTCGCGGCCCTCAGGACCCGTGTGACCCTCCTGCTGGGCCCTCGCCAAGGTCACCCTCCAGGGCCGGGCGTCCAGCGCCCGGCCACACCCGCCGTGCAGGTGGCGGCGGGCACAAAGGGCCTGTGTTTGCTCAGGCCGTGCCAGCCGCCCGCTTTGCCCGGCGGGAGCGGCTGGGCTCTCGGGTAACAGGTGCAGCTCCGGAGGCAGGAGCGGTGACCTCATCGGGGCGGGGCCGGCTCGCAGGTGGCAGGCACTGCCAGGGAAGCCGGGGCAGCTCGCCGCCCGGCCGCCCGGCCAGACCCCGCCGGCCCCATGGAGCCCAGAGAGGCCGCGGGGAAGGAGGGCCCGGGCGCCCGGAGGAAGAACCTGCACTTCCTGCGGCTCTACATGCTGGAGAGGCGCAAGACCGACACGGTGCTGGAGGGCAGCGCCCCGGGGGAGCGCGGGGGGCCCCTGAGGAGGACCCAGTCGGACCGGAGCGAGTACAGTCAGAAACTGCAAGGTAACTGAGCACCCGCCCCCGCTCCCCCCGAGGGCAGCTTAGGAGGGAAGGACACGCCACGGGCAGCTCCGGGCTGTGCCTCCATAGGTAAAGACCATTTCAGACCTGTCTGGCCACGACTCTGCCTCCGGGAGGTGACGCTTCCTCCTCTTCCTCCCCTCGGCCTCGGCCTTGAGAGTGGGAGCAGAGGAGGGGCCCGGGAGTGGCCCAGCTCCACGGAGGTGGGTGACGCGGCGCCACACGGGGCGAAGGTGACAGAGGGGGCTGCAGGCTCGGCCCGGGGTCCCCACGGCAGGGGAGAGTGAGGGTCACCAGGGCTCCTTCCTCCAGCCACGGACCCCGGCAGGGCTGCCGCGCAGGCTCGCGAGAGATGGCTTTGGAGGAAATGACTTCGTTTGACTTTGTGACAATGTTACACCAAATCCTCGTTCCCACCCACCACCTATTTCCATTCTCCTTTAAAAGGTCATTTGCCATGATCAATTTTGATATTGATAGGGCTGGAGCCATAGCACAGCGGGTAGGGTATTTGCCTTGCATGTGGCCGACCCGGGTTCAATTCCTCCGCCCCTCTTGGAGAGCCGGGCAAGCTACCGAGAGTATCCCGCCCGCACGGCAGAGCCTGGCAAGCTACCCATGGCGTATTCGATATGCCAAAAACAGTCACAACAAGTCTCACAACGGAGATGTTACTGGTGCCCGCTTGAGCAAATCAATGAGCAACAGGGTGACAGTGATACAGTGATACAGTAATAAAGTGATACAATGTGCACTTTCGAAAAATATGGATTCAGTCCTTTCTTTCGGCATCCCAGCCTCCTCCTCCTCCTCCTCCTCCTCCTCCTCCTCCTCCTCCTCCTCCTCCTCCTCCTCCTCCTCCTCCTCCTCCTCCTCCTCCTCCTCCTCCTCCTCCTCCTCCTCCTCTTCCTCCACCTTCTGGTTTTTGTCCACACCCAGTGGTGCTGAGAGTTTCTCCTGGCTCTGCACTCAGGAATCACCCCGGCAGGGCTTGGGGATCACATGGGATCCCTGGGATCAAACCAGGCCAGCCGCATGCCGGGCAAATGCCCCCCTTGCTGTCCTATTGCCCCAGCCCACCCTGCCATATCGGGAATGTTTCTGGGCCCGGGAACACACGTGTGCCAGGCTTCCCCTGCCAATCCGTCACACACAGAAGGCAATAACGCGTCCTCCGGGCAACTCCACACCGGCCGTACCTGTGTGGCCCCTCACTGGTCTGAGGGGCCACGTCCGGCTGCGCTGGGTCGGGGAGAAGACGCAGCACCAGGCCTCGGGCTCGGCCCTCTGACCTGGCAGCACGCACGCCCTGCTGGGGTACCGCCTGGCCCACGGGCACTTTCCGGGGTCCCTGCGGTTCTCGTTCTCTGAGGATCTGCTCAGAGGCTCTGCCCGAGCGGAGCTAAAGGCGGCCAGCGGCTGGGGCCCGACGGGCAGCCCGCAGGGCTCGTCTCTCCCCCCACAAACACCCCAGGACAAAGGTGAGGACTGGAGAGCTAATACAGGGGGGAAGTGCTACCTTGCGGGAGCTGATCTGAGTTTGATCCCCCGCACCATATACGCCTCCCAGCCCAGGCCCCATCAGGAGTGATCCCTGAGCACAGAGCCAGGAGTCAGCCCTGAGCACCCCGGACCCAGTTCCAGGCGTACGCCTCAAGAATCTTCTCACACACGAGGAAGGGTATTGTTTCACCTTTGAAATGAATCGTGCTGGTGATAGTGATGCGTTGAGAAGAACGTGCATTTCAGAGTCACCAACGCTTAGCTCCCAGCCCCGGCGCCCCAGTTTATTGTCTCTGAGACTTAGAATAAAGTCCTCGAGATGTGGAGACTGGAGTGACAGCACGGCAGGTAGGGCATTTGCCTTGCACTCGGCCCGCCCGGGTTCGACTCCAAACATCCCATGTGGTCCCCTGAGGAGGACCCCTGCCACTGTCCAGGTGGGGGTGATTCCTGAGGGCAGAGCCAGCAGTGACCCCTGAGCACGGCGGGGTGTGACCCCAACAAAACCAAAACAAATCAAAGTCCTCAAAGCTTGTGCTCCAGTTTCCTTGTCTGCAAAAGTGGGGACGTGACGCTGGGAACTGAGGTCACAGCTGGGGGATAAGATACCCCGGCACTGAGAAAGACAAAAAAGAAAGGAATTAGATAATTTGGTGAGACACCGGGTGTGTTTCTGACATAGTAAGTGTTAAAACATAGTAGATGTTGTAAATTTTATGAAAAGCGGATACTTTATAGGTAGAAAAGGATTTCCCCTATGAATCAATCTAAAGACACTGACCTGTACATGTATCTTATCTCTTTTCTGTACTTTGATGAAAAGGTCGTATAGAAGCTCGGAGGAGCCCCTGCTTTATTTTGAACATCATGCCAAATTCTGCCTAAAATCCCCGAATTCAGCGTCTTTGGCTTTCAGATTTCTTATTAGCATATCACTTGTATCACTTGTCATCCCGTTAATCTTCAATTTGCCCGAGTGGGTGCCAGTAACGTCTCCGTTCGTCCCTGTCGCATGCTAGTGTAGCCCAGTGATTTCTGCTCACTCCAGGAACAGGAAGAGCCTTAAACCATTCATTCAGGGTTTTGACGAAGAAGTTTGACCATCTCGTTGGTGGGCGGTCACATGGTCTTTGACGTCCCGTGGAATCCAGTCGGTAACAGCTCTAGTCCAGCGGTCGTCTCTGAATCGCATTACGTGTCCGGCCCATCTGATTAGCGTAAGGGAAATGAAAACTGCCATTTTGATATTTACTTCCTAATGTGACGAAAAAGTCAAATCTGTGTTCAGAGAGCATAGCAGGTGTGGACGGGTCACCTGGTAACGGGGGTCAGGATCATGCAACGAGCTGGATTCTGCCGGGTGTGACTGCAGGAGTGGGGGAAGACTCAGGTCAACCCACAGCTGGAGGAGAGGCTCAGGAGAGTATGGGGGATTCCACGGCCACACTGAGTCTGGGCTGATTTTTTTTTATATTTTTAATTAATTAATTAATTAATTAATTAATTTTGCTTTTTTGGGTCACACCCGGCAATGCACAGGGGTTACTCCTGGCTTTGCACTCAGGAATTACTCCTGGTGGTGCTCGGGGGACCATATGGGATGCTGGGATTCGAACCTGGGTCAGCTGCGTGCAAGGCAAATACCCTACCCGCTGTGCTATCACTCCAGCCCCGGGGCTGATTTTTTTAACACCTACTTTTGCTTATTAAATGTTGCTGCTAATGCAAGTCACAAAGCCCAACCCTCATTCCTAAGAAGTCGGTGGGGCGTCCTGTTTGGCAAAGGCAACGCCACGTTCTCATCAAGAAAGGATCGATCGGGGCCTGGCGTGCAGCCCGGGGGCAGAGCACTTGCCCTGTGCGAGGCTGTGAGTTAGAACCCCTGGGTGTTTTATCCCGGCACTAAGAAGGAAAAAAGGAATGAAAGCATTGATTGCCTATTTTTATTCTAACCTAAAGTCAGCCACTCTCCTGCATGAACGTGCTACGAATGACAGTTTAAAGGCTCAAATAACAAATGAAGTTGGACTCGGTCCAATTGTGGAAGTATTTAATTTACAATGGTTTGAGCCGACAGTGATCTAGAAGTGGCAGAAGGCAGCCTTGGCCCTGAGGGTTTGGGGCTCTCTCCAAGGCCTCGGGCTGACAGTGGAACCAAGCAAACTGCCGGGCCACCTGCCTTCTTGTTGGGGTACAGCAGGTCTTGCTCCATTTGGCACCAAGACCTCCCCTTCCTGCTCTCCACACCCTTGGTGCAAGGGCAAGTGCCTGGGTCCGTGAGGTGACACCCTCACACATAAGGGGCGTTCCTGCTGGGAAGGGCAAATCTTTGTCCAACGGCAACTTAAAAACTAAGCAACTTCTGCCCCAATTAATAGAGAGAAACCAAAAAGAGGCACCATTTCATCCCCCTGCTTAAAAGGCTTTCAGAGGCAGGGGTCTACGGGCGAGTCCCAGAGTGGAGGAAGTTTGAGTTACTGTTCCAGGAACACGCTGTGATAAGGAAACTCACTGTTGTCCAACGTGATTCTTCACACGTGACCTTCATACAGGCGACAAACGCAGCCTCAAACCGCATTCTTTCGCCCATAGAAAGTACAGGTTTGATTAAACCTGGGGTTTCCCCATGTAAAACATGTGCCCCAGCTCTTTGAGTAACGGGGGCTGGGTAACTTTTCCCTCTGGGTAACTAAGAATATGAGGAGAACATGAGACTGACACCCAAGGGCAGGAGAGACAAGGGCCGGGAAGATTGTTCCATGGTTGGAAGTCTGCCTCATGAGCGGGGGAGAAGGCAGCCGGAGAGAGAAGGGAGCACTAAGTCAGTAACGGTTGGAGGGATCACTCGGGATGGGAGACGTGGCTGACAGTAGATAAAGGACCAAACGTGATGGCCTCTCAGTATCTGTATTGCAAATCATGATGCTCAAGAGTAGAGAGAGAGTATGGGGGGAAATAGTCCGCCAGAGGCAGGGGGTTGGGTGGGGTGGGGGTGGGGAGGGATACTGGGGACATTGGTGGTGGAGAATGTGCACTGGTGGAGGGATGGGTGTTTGATCATTGCATGACTGAAACTCAAACATGAAAGCTTTGTAACTGTAGCTCACGGTGATTCAATGAGAAAGAAAGAAGGAAAGAAAGAAAGAAAGAAAGAAAGAAAGAAAGAAAGAAAGAAAGAAAGAAAGAAAGAAAGAAAGAAAGAAAGAAAGAGAGAGAGAGAGAGAAAGAAAGAGAGGAAGGAAGAAAAAGAAAGAAAGAAAGAAAGAAAGAAAGAAAGAAAGAAAGAAAGAAAGAAAGAAAGAAAGAAAGAAAGGAAGGAAGGAAGGAAGGAAGGAAGGAAGGAAGGAAGGAAGGAAGGAAGAAAGAAAGAAAGAAAGAGAAAGAGAGAAAGAAAGAGAGGAAGGAAGGAAGGAAGGAAGGAAGAAAAAGAAAGAAAGAAAGAAGGAAAGAAAGAAAGAAAGAAAGAAAGAAAGAAAGAAAGAAGGAAAGAAAGAAAGAAAGAAAGAAAGAAAGAAGGAAAGAAAGAAAGAAAGAAAGAAAGAAAGAGAAAGGAAAGAAAGGACGAAAGAGAGAGAAAGTACAGGTCTGCCAACCCCTGAGAGGGGGAGCCAAAGTCGGGAGGGGGAAGGTGTGAGGGACACACGGGAGAAGAGTCAGCCCAGAGCCGGGTGCGAGGACTCTTTAGGCGATGCCCGTCTGCCAAGTGGACGGGAGGTCGCCGTGCCGACCCAGGGATGGCCCTGTGGGGAGCCGCCCCCGTGGGGCAGGAGGCCCCAGGAGCCCCCCTGTCCCTGCCCCTCGCCAGTGCAGGCCTGACAGGGTGGGCTGTTGGCGGCAAGACCAGAGCCGGGGCAGCTGCGGGCAGGCCCTGGGGCCACGGCGGCCTCGGCTCTAGGCGGGGCTGCTGCCGACCTGTCTCCTTGGGTGCGAGCCCCGCGCCCCCTCCTGCACCTGCTCTCAGCTGCTGCCAGGTTGCCGAGGCATTGGCGGGAACAAGCCAGACCCTTACGAGACTCAGCCAAGCTTTGCTTTCTGGGAAGCCCCCAGAGGCGTGAGCACTGGGAGCTGGGAGTCTCCACCAGGGGAGGGCGGGGCGCCCCTCAGAAGCACAGGGGGAGTGTGAGGGGGTGGCTGCAGCTCCTGGGAGATGCAGCCTTCCCCTGCTGAGGAAGCAGGGGGGCATTTGGGGCAGCAGAGCCCCTCGAGACGGCCCTCAGACAGTGAGAGGATTATGGCCTCAGAGCTCCTCTGAGACGGCCCTCAGACAGCGAGGAGCGAGGCGAGCGTCTCCGCTGGGGCTGGGGCCGTTCAGAGCAAGCAGCACCCATCCGGGGGTGTGTGGGGTCTGGCGTCCTGCGTCCCCCCGGGCCACAGAGCCAGGACTGGAACTCAGTCCCTAAGCATCGGCAGTGGGGTGCCTGTGCCCTGCTGACCGGGGCCTGCGAGCCCATGGGGGTCTGTCAGTATCCGGGGGTCTGTCAGTATCCGTGGGGGTCTATGGGGGTCTGTCAGTATCCGTGGGGGTCTATGGGGGTCTGTCAGTATCCGTGGGGGCCTGTGGGGGCCTGTGGGGGTCTGTCAGTACCCGTGGGGGCCTGCGAGCCCGTGGGGACCTGTCAGTATCCGGGGGTCTGTCAGTATCCGTGGGGGTCTGTGGGGGTCTGTCAGTATCCGTGGGGGTCTGTGGGGGTCTGTCAGTACCCGTGGGGGCCTGCGAGCCAGTGGGGGCCTGTCAGTATCAGAAACGGAGCGTCTGACCACCGCAGGGTGCGTTGTGGTGTGATGACCTTCTGCTGACCCGTCTCTCACTCTGGAACGTTCTTTCCTCGGGGTGGATGTGGCACCCACCTGCTGCGGTGCTTCTGTGCAAGAACTGGGTCTGTCTGTGCTCTTGCTCGTCAGGAAACGCCATCACAGACCCGCCCCTCGCCAGTAAGATTCATGACTGCCGGTTCTCACTTTTGGTTTTTACGACTTGGACTCAGACTATACAGCAAAGCTCCCGGAAAGGAGCGATGCAGAGTCTTGCACAGCAGAGCCTGGCAAGCTGCCCGTGACGTACTCGACATGCCAGAAACTATAACAGTAATGGGATTCATTCCCCTGACCCTGAAGGGACAGGGACGGATGGAGATGTTACTGGCGCCCGCTCGAGCAAATCCACGAGCAACGGGATGACAGCGATGCGGTGATACAGTGATGCTATCTTGACACTGTATTTTAAACTTTTTGTCAACTGTCACTCATTTATATGCATGTGAATAAAACTAAATGTGCATTGCAGGACAGAAACCCCCATCCTACAGCAAGGAGCGTGGCTGGGGCCGCTGGGGTCTGCGTTTGCGAATGGGAAGAAAGGAACGTCTTGCAAGGAGCCACTCTTCCTCTGGGGGGGGTTGGGAAGAGGCTTCCAGAGCATTCTGTGAAGTCAGCCGAAAAGGGTGTCACAATCACTGCTTGGTGGCAGGTTGTTCTGAATTAATTCCGCGACTAATGAATCAGAGGCTGAAGGGAGATGCTGGGCAGCGCGGCTGGAGTGAGCCCGTGGCTGCCCGCTGCCCGCTGCCCGCTCACCCCGGAGGCAAAGGCCGTGTCCTCTAGGGGCCTGAGTCGGCAGAGCCCCCGGAGGTCCTTAGTGCGGGTCTCACGGAGTCCACTTTGGCTCCCTCCCTGTGAAACAGCCGGCCCTGACACTGTCTCTCCCCCTCCGCGCCATCAGTTTATTTGAGCAAAACCGTGCTCCCCCTAAGGGGGCAGTGCTCCCCCCCAGATTAACAAGGTTTTCTACACTTTTGGATGCCTGGGGACCACAGTCAAGTTTGTACAGCCGTTACACACGTTACACATATGGCCTGCCCACAGATCTGTCCTACACTCACGCAGAATGGACAAAAGTCCACTCAGGAAACAGAAGGGAAGAGCCGCTGAGTCGGTCCTCTCGTCCATCCCGTCCCCTCCCCCCTCCCTGTTCCCCCCCTCCATCCTGGGTCCCCCCTCCCCCCTCATCCCACTCCCTCCCCCCACCCTGTTCCCCCCTCCATCTCGGGTCCCCCTCCCCCTCATCCCGCTCCCTCCCCCAACCCTGTTCCCCCTTCCATCCCGGGTCCCCCCTCCCCCCTCATCCCGTTCCCTCCCCCCTCCCTGTTCCCCCCCCTCCATCCCGGGTCCCCCCTCCCCCCTCATCCCGTTCCTTCCCCCCTCCCTGTTCCCCCCCTCCATCCTCAGTGCCCAATCCCCCCTCATCCAGTTCCTTCCTGTGGGCTTGTGTTTGTTTGTTTGTTTGTTTGCTTTTTGGGTCACACCCGGCGATGCACAGGGGTTACTCCTGGCTCTGCACTCAGGTATCACCCCTGGCAGTGCTCAGGGGACCATATGGGATGCTGGGAATCGAACCCGGGTCGGCCGCGTGCAAGGCAAATGCCCTACCCGCTGTGCTATTGCTCCAGCCCCTCCTGTGGGCTTGTGAGGCTCACCCGTCTCTGCACTGCAGCCGACTCCCTCCACCCCTGCCTCTCCCACACCACCTTGTCGCCACCGGGCACCCGATCCTTATTAACCGGCTCAATCTTTCCCGCCACTGAAGTGCCTGCCTCACGCCAGCTGAGATTTCTCTGTGTTTCCCTTGCTGAATTGCCAGAACCGGAAACAAGGATATTCTGGTTTGGTGATTCCTGGTCCCAGAGTCTTGCGTGCACTGCAGGGTGTTAATGCCACCCCCTTTGGCAACACACCCTTGCCCAGAACGGCTCTAGACGCCGCTAACTGTGCTGGGGGCAGAAGGTGGGGAGGGGGAACGTTAAAAATTGCTGGTTAAGAACAATCAGCCTAGAGCACGGCCTGGCATAAGAAACACTCAATAAATGTATGTCGAATGAATGAATGTACGGATAGACCAGCTATTCCTAGTACGGTCAGAGCGCTGCATTCCCGGCAGCACAGAACAGCACAGAGGGGACGGGCCAAATCCCCTTGCTAGTCAGGGCACTGCAGCAGACTTCTTCCTGAAGACCCCAGATAAGGACACTTCCAGAGCGCCCCCATCTATTCACCCCCTAATCCTTGGGTTGCACGACGCCCGTCACTCGGAGCCTGTAAATCCCGCCCAGTGCCGTGCCGAGTGTTCCTCAGGCCGGGTAAGCGAAGTTGCATCCCGTGTTGAAATATGCTCTCTGCGGCAATTAGCTGTCGAGGGAGTAAATCACCCGCCCTTCGGACAAGGGCAACATCTCTCTCCGCCCCGGTGTTGGTGCTCAGAGTCAGGGCCGGGAGGGGCCTTCATGTGTCCCCGCCGTCCTGCACTGGCTTCCTTCCCAGACCTGCCGGGCGTGCGGTCACTCTCGGCCTCCTTCCCCGGGCCCGGGCTCTCATCCCTCAAGGCTCGGGCTCCCACGGGACCTGCTGAAGGATTTCCCTGTGTGAGGTCTAGGGAGGGGGGTGTGGTGCCACGCTGGGCCGAGGTTGTGAGGGTGTGGGAGCAGGAAGGAGCTACCGACGGAGGGGGATGCTGGGAGGGAGGCCCAGGGGCAGAGGAGAACAGGGGCTTCTCCACCCCAGGGAGGACCCTGGGCGGGTCAGGGAGGGCCACGAGTCCTGCCACCTTCTCACTATCACGAACCCAGCTTCCTCTGAAACTGCTCCTCTCCCTGGGCACCTGGGCAGGCGCTTCCTGCCCTCTCTCCTCCCTCTCTCCTCCCTCTGTCCTGCCCTCTCTCCTCCCTCTCTCCTGCCCCCTCTCCTGCCCTCTCTCCTCCCTCTCTCCTGCCTCTCTCCTGCCTCTCTCCTCCCTCTCTCCTGCCTCTCTCCTCCCTCTCTCCTGCCTCTCTCCTGCCTCTCTCCTCCCTCTCTCCTCCCTCTCTCCTGCCCCCTCTCCTGCCCTCTCTCCTGCCCTCTCTCCTCCCTCTCTCCTCCCTCTCTCCTCCCTCTCTCCTGCCTCTCTCTTCCCTCTCTCCTCCCTCTCTCTCCTCTCTCCTGCCCTCTCTCCTCCCTCTCTCCTCCCTCTCTCCTGCCTTTCTCCTTCTTCCCTCCTGCCTCTCTCCTGCCCTCTCCTCCCTCTCCCCTGCCCTCTCTCCTCCCTCTCTCCTCCCTCTCTCTTCCCTTTCTCCTCTTTCTCTCCTGCCCTCTTTCCTCCCTCTCTCCTCTCTCCTGCCCTCTCTCCTCCCTCTCTCCTCCCTCTCTCCTCCCTCTCTCCTCCCTCTCTCCTCCCTCTCTCCTCTCTCCCCTGCAGTCCCGCTTTCTTTCAGCACTCCTCTGCTGCTTTGTCGCTGCCTCTCCTCCTTCCCCCACAGGGACCAGATCATGCTCCGTTTCCGCTCCGGACTCTCGGTTCCCTCTCTGTCCTCTTGGTACCAAGACGAGGCTGGGTTTCCCTCACCTCTGCCATGCCCCCTGCCTTGTCCCCCCCCATAGCCCCGAGCTGGGGACCACCAGGCCCCGGGCAAGCCGCTCTCTCCGTCTGGATCCCCTCGACGATTTCTCCCTCGTAACCGTCTCAGATCCTTCGAGCTCTGTCTCCCGACAGCTTCTCTGGACTCGCCCTCCCGGGCACCTTCTCGAACATTCCTGGGGAGCCGCTCAGGGCTCCTCTGGGATCTGTCCAGCGTTAGGACACGTCCCCTCTACTCTGTCTTCGCGCTGCTGGAGCGGCCAACTCGCCGGACGCTGCTGGGCTGAGCTAGCGCAGGTCACGGTCCGCCCAAGTATTTGCCAACCAGCTTTCAGAGAACGATGGACACTGATTCCTGTGGGATCTCTGGACTGTCTCCACTCTGGTCTTAACGCAGCCAAGCCAGCAGTGGCGCGTGGGTGACCTGACTCACCTCTGAGTTTCACACAGTCCTCGGGGGGACATGGGCTCTTTGCCTCTGACGATCAGCGCAGTCAAGTTTGACTAAGTGGACACAGTGGAAGCAGAACTGAGTCCTGGCTGCTGGGGCAGGCAGCCCCGAGGCGTCAGTGTCTGGGCGCAGAGCCCCCGGCAGGCAGAGCCAAGGTCATCTTTGACTCTGGGGCCACACCTGGTGCGGATGCAGTCGGGGGTGCAGGGCTGGGGACCAAAGCCAGGGCCAGGCTGTCCCGTCCTGCCCTGTCCTGCCCAGTGACTAATCATCTGCCTTCACTTCCGGGTTATAATTTTTTGACAGAAAAGACTTTTTTTTTCTCCAAACGATGTATGAAATGCAAAGCGTAGTAGTACTATCTCAAACCTAGCCTATGATTTAAAATTTGATACTATATGCAAGGGTTTTTCTTTTTAAAACTCTAGAAACAACAAATTTGTAAAATGGCGAGTACATAACTTAAGATATTAGAGGCTGGAACGATAGCACAGCGGGGAGGGCGTTTGCCTTGCATGCGGCCGATCCGGGTTCGATTCCCAGCTTCCCATATGGCCTCCCGAGCACCGCCAGGAGTAATTTCTGAGTGCATGAGCCAGGAGTAACCCCTGTGCATCGCTGGGTGTGACCCAAAAAGCCAAAAAAAAAACCACAAACTTAAGATTTTAAAATTTTAATTGTAGATATTAGTGATTGTGATGAAGTGATGTGGGGGTGACCCCCGCCGTGCTGGCTTATCTCCATGTTCTCTGGCTCAGGGTCCCTGAGGCTGGGACGTGTGTGCCCTGAGGGCCTGGGGGCCCTTGCCAATATGACACATGTTGTTAGGCTAAATCCTAAGCTTGGTTCAGAGACATCTGAGCTTCCAGCTTCCTGGTGGAGGTGACCTTTGGCTACAACTATGGAAATAAATATCCATGACGACTCATTGGTGGTCGCTAATTAATATAACATTAGTTAGGAAGCTTAATCTAATCGAATGCACAGGGCCTTGGATTAAAATCCTTTAATAATAAGTTTGTGTTTTCACAGAGCATATATTCCATTTTATGATCTTCCTGCTTTCCTAACTTTCTCGGGATGTACCTTGTGTTCAGTGAATTGCTGAGGCTAGTTTGCTCCGGGGGAAATGGGGAGCCACGAGAAGCTTCAACCCCAGGGATTGTGTAATTCCAGGCAGCGTGCAAGGGCTCTCGACACACCTGCGGTTGCTGGCCTCTCGCTGCCTGCCCGCTCTGGGGCCACGCGAACAAGGAACAGGTTTTCACTGTGCCATCCTTCCTGCAGCAGGCTGGAGCCCAGGACGGTGATTTCCTGATCGATGTTCAATCTCCCTCCTTCCTGGGGACATTTCCAAGTGCAGGGCAGAAGGAAAGCAGGTGAAATTACTCGGACCCAGATCTGGAAGTGTAGCAAGTAAAGCAGAATCATGAAAATAGCAGATGGTGCTTTTTGAGAGGCCTCTGGGCGTAAGCCTTCTTCACACCATATCTCAATTCTCACAACCTCTTGGCTTGTTAAAGTGCAGGAGTAGGAGCCAGGTGCTCACGGGCCGGACTCCACTTGCTTTACTGAGACGCTCACCCATTGCCCCACTAAGCTTTGGCGTCTTTCTGTGTGAGAAAATACCACAGACCAGTGATGATGTGAAGAATGAAGAGCAGGCCCAAGGCAAGTGCAGTGTTGAGTACGAGAGGACTAAGACCATCAGATCTTCCCGTCACTAACATCACTCTTTTTTTTTTTTAATTTATTTATTTTTAATTAGAGAATCACCGTGAGGGTACAGTTACAGATTTATACACTTTTGTGCTTATACTTCCCTCATACAAAGTTTGGGAACCCATCCCTTCACCAGTGCCCATTCTCCACCACCCGTAAACCCAGTGTCCCTCCCACCCTCCCCAATCCCATCTCCCCCCCACCCCACCCTGCCACTGTGGCAAGGCATTCCCTTCTGTTTTCTCTCTCTAATTAGCTATTGTGGTTTGCAATAAAGGTGTTGAGTGGCCGCTGTGCTCAGTCTCTAGCCCTCATTCAGCCCGCAACTCCCTTCCCCCACATGGCCTTCGACTACAATGTAGTTGGTGATCGCTTCTCTGAGTTGACCTTTCCCCGGAACGTGAGGCCAGCCTCGAAGCCATGGGGTCAACCTCCTGGTACTTATTTCTACAGTTCTTGGGTGTTAGTCTCCCACTCTGTTATTCTATATACCATAGATGAGTGCAATCTTTCTATGTCTGTCTCTCTCTTTCTGACTCATTTCACTCAGCATGAAACTTTTCATGCCCATCCACTTGACTACAAAATTCTTGACCTCCTTTTTTCTAACAGCTGCATAGTATTCCATTGTATAGATGTACCAAAGTTTCCTCAACCAGTCATCCGTTCTGGGGCATTCGGGTTTTTTCCAGATTCTGGCTATTGTAAACAGTGCTGCGATGAACATACATGTGCAGATGTTGTTTCGATTATACTTTTTTGCCTCTCTGGGATATATTCCCAGCAGTGGTATTGCTGGGTCAAATGGGAATTCAATATCTAATTTTTTGAGAGTCGTCCAAATTGTTTTCCAGAAGGGCTGAACCAGTCGGCATTCCCACCAGCAGTGAAGAAGGGTCCCTTTCTCCCCACATCCTCTCCAACAGCGGTTGCTTTTGTTCTTTTGGATGTGTGCTAGTCTCTGTGGTGTGAGGTGGTATCTCAAAGTTGACTAACATCACTCTTGTTCTTAGTCCCCTTCTGCATATAGAGCAAGTCAGTGAAGCCAAATGATCTGGCTGAGGTGACAAGCCAGCTAGAGGCAAGGTCACAGGCCTACTATAGTCAACGAAGTGTGTCGCGGTCACGAGAGAAGTGTCAGGTGGGGGAGGGATTGCGTCCCGGTCTCAGAGCCAAGTTTGTGCAGGCAGAGGCCAGAAGCCTGATCCTTGGCACTCAGGAAGTCCCTGGACAGGTTCCATTTGTGCTCACTGCATTCGGACTCTGTCTTTGAAACAAGTGCTCTGCATCCAGTGTTCTGAGAGAGACCGTTGGCAATGCTTCTCAAGAAGTTCACGATGGTTGTCCTTACATTTCCAACATGCCCTGGCCACTCTGACTGTCGGGAGAATGCAGGATGCTTTGCCACACACAAAATGTGGTCTCTACGCAAAATAAATCATCATCCTCCTTGACAAAGGCAGCTAGTTCTGACACAGGTTCTGTCATATCATAGATGGGTCCTGAAGAGGATGTGCTGAATGGAAGAGCCAGACCCAGCAGGGCGGAGAGAGCCTGATTTCACACACACGGGAGGGCCTTCTAGCAAGGACAGGCGAGTCCTGGAGATGGTGTGAATGTACCGACCGCTGCTAAATTGGACACTTAAAAACACTCAACAGGGCATATTTGTAATGTGTATTTTTCACCAAGGAAAGAAGGGAAGAATTAATATTCCCCCTCTGTGAGGAAAGCAGTAATAAAATGACTGAAATACCACCGCTAGGTCACGGCTGCTTTCCACATGCTCGGGCGAGCCTCACCGTGAGAGAGTCTGTTCCTGACTGTGAATGCGGCCGCCCGACTTCTCATGCTTTACACCACGAATATACCAAGAGTAGCGCACCACATTCTGTGGGGTTTAAAGTAGAAGGCAATCAATCTTGGGGGACACACACACACACACACACACACACACACACACACACACAGCACAGCAGGTAGGGTGTTTGCCTTAAACGTGGCCGACCTGGGTTCAATTCCTCCGCCCCTCTCAGAGAGCCAGGCAAGCTACTGAGAGTATCCTGCCCACATGGCAGAGCCTGACAAGCTCCCCGTGGCGTATTCGATATGCCAAAAACAGTAACAGCAAATCTCTCAATGGAGACATTACTGGTGCCTGCTCGAGCAAATCAATGAGCAAAGGATGACAGTGATACAGTGATATATATATATATATATATATATATCACTTATAAAAGCATACAAGGTTCAACAACATGTTACTAATCTTTTATAGAAGGCCTTAATGGCTCCTAGCTGAAAAACAATAATCTCTAAACACTTTCTTCTAAGAAACCTTTCTTGGATCGTTTTTAGCATATTCTTCATAACAAAGAATACAAAATAAATCATTTCAGTTCTGTTTTGGGGATAAGGTTTGGGGCTTGGGATGGGAACATCCAAAATATGGTGGTGGGAAGGTGTAATGGTGGTAGGACTGGTGTTTCAATATTAAATGTAATCAAATATTATGAACGTTATAAAAATAAAATGAAAAAATAAATAAGATGACTGAAGTGACAGCTTCAAGACGGGCTCCTGTGTCTTCAGTGGCCTTCCTGATGCTTTCCAGACGGACCCTGCCCAGAAGTTACTCCCAGGTTCCTCTCTATAGCAGGCAGGGGCTGTGTGACCCGGTCTTATCCACAACATACGCTTCTGTTTGAATTGGCAGGTGAGTATTAATCAGAGTAGATAGCCCTCCAGCCGCACTGTCGCAGGAGAAATAATATTGTCAAGGCCCCAAGAACACTCTTATTATACGCGTTACCTTGAAATAACATTTTTGCCTGGAAGTTGATGCGGCAAGCATGTGTTCCGTGATAGAAACCAGGTGAAGCACACTGGCCATGTGTGCTGCACTTGATAAATCATCCAGCGGCCTGCGAGGTGCAGGGATGTAATTAACGATGAAGGTCATGCCCCGCCGCAGTCATACCTGGAGCAGAGATGAATTCACTTATGCTCTTTATGCTATTCTCGAACTCCTCGTTGCTGTGAGCGTTCCTTTGTGTGTCCACCTCAAAACTCTCCCACGGCCTCTTAAGAAGAGCAGGGCCGCTTCGATTACTCCGAACCCAAGTCAAAACTACTCCAGATTTGATTTATTTCTAGTCCCGCCTGCTCCGTCCCTTTGTCATTGCTGGTGTGGCTGTCACCGGCGCGGGGGGCTGCCTGCCTGCACGGCCCGGTGCCCATCTTTCTACCTGAGGTATTTCGGGGGCTTCACCCCTTCCTGGTGCTCACGCACTCCTGCAAGGTGGCAGCCCAGGGCTGGAACTTTCAGACATGACCCCCGACCCCGAGTCTTCCCTCCATCTTTCTTGCTTTCTCTAGCCAGCGGGGACGCGAGGGGCAGCTCGGTCTGACCTGCTACACTGTGTTCTGGCGGCTTCTGTTCCCAGTCCCTCAGAGCCGTGTTTACTGAGGGTCTCGTCTGCCTCTGGCGTCTGGTTCTGTCTCAAGTAACTTGTCCCGCTCGCGTCATTGCTCAGGATGGCGAGCTGGAGCTATGGATCCGCTTGCCAAAGCTCGGCACCCTTCCCACGTTCCCACGGAGGGCCTGGGATGCTCACAGAGGCTATCGGAGAAACGCGTGTCTCAAATAGTGAAACTTTACCATGACTCAGGAAAAATAAATTTTGAGCAAAATAATAGAAGATGGGCTGGCAATTGAGTTACAACTAACTCACACACGACGGCATACTGTGGCAAGCCCACTCAAATGGCCCTTTAGCCTCAGCTCCACTTTAGTTTACAGGGTGAGTGTGTGTGTGTGTGTGTGTGTGTGTGTATCTGTGTTTGTTGGGGATGGTATTGGGCCCCACCCAGAAGTGCTCAGGGTTTACTCCTGGCTTTGTGCTCAGGAACTGCTCCTGGTGGGTTTGGGGGACAGTATGGGGTCCCAGGGATCAAACCCAGGTGGGCTGCATGCAAGACACGTTGTCCTATCTGGCACATTCCCCGCACTTTGGGCCCCTTCTTGTTACCTCATAACTTTAGTCCCGATAGTCCCCTGATTTGTGCTGACCACTGGAAAATACTCATTGGTAAAGCTCTCGTTTGCTTTCATTCCGGAATTCTTAGCTTTTCTGTTGCTTTGTCTAAGAGTAAGAGATTACTCTAGCTGGCTGCTGACTTGGTGATAAATGTTGGTAATATTCCTCTGTGGCAAAGAACTTTATATGTAAAAGTGAAGTATAGCTAAAAGGGGAAACGTTTGCATGATAGAAAGGATCTTATAAAAACAGAACTTGTGCCCACGATGCATTGTGGAGTTGGTCAGTTTGAGAAACGCAAACATAGAAAGTGTTTAAAAACCTGACCACAAAATGATGCAAGTTGGGTCTTTGTTTCTGCAATAAACTTGAGTCAAGAAAGCAAACAAAGATATCTCCAACGGTTGCTCAATCGGAAAGTCTGAAAAGGCTTCAGAACTGAGGGACGTTTCTGAGGTCGAATATCTTGACTAACGTTTTGTTTCAACCAGTTTGGTCTCTAAAACTCATTCTGAACAAACTAATGACATGTTTTAGGACACAAAGCAATGCTGAACTGACGGAATCTACTCCTGGACATGTTTCAGGCGTAGATTCCGGACAGTCTGCAAGATGAGTCAAATTGACACAGGAATTGAGTCCTGGAATTTAGAAGGGAAAGGAACGGAGACTGGATCCTTGTAATATCCTTGGGATATTCTTTGCTAGAGGTCACGCAAGCCCCTCCCACCCCTTTCTCGGCTCCCTCCAGGGACCAGTGTGTGTTTGCACAGGGCACAAAGCTTTGGGGAAGCTGAGGAGGGGGAGCAGGCGGGGGCGGGGGGGCAGTTTCCATCAGCGTCTTCACCGGAAGGCCAGGCACTGGTGGGATGCTGCCTGTCCCGGCGAGTCTCTCTGGACTCCCGCCCCTCCCACGCTGCCCTGTGAGCCCCCCAGCCCCCCAGCCCTGGCTCCATCTCAGAAGGAAGCCAGGAGGCCCAGGAAGGCCCCGGGGTGCCCCCGCCCCCAAGCGTCCCCTCGGGGTGCCCGTGTCTCTTTGCTCTTCTGCTCGCCAAGTGCCCATGGGAAGGCAGCCGCCATCACTTCTCCTTTCGGACTTGGAATCCTCAGGCAGATTTTTGTTTTCAACTCGAGAAAAAAAAAACAACTGGATAAATTCACAAGGCTCCGAGGGCTCCACCGGCTGCAGAGTTCAGGATTCCAGAATTCACACCCGCTTCCGCTCCTGGTACTGTGCTTCCCTAGAACCCGCGGAGACCGTTGCTCTGCCCCGCGCGTCCTGGGCTGACACACGCCCGCGGCCCACTCCCCTTCTCTCCCCAGCCGTCACCCGGGCACCGTGCCCGTCCCAGGGTCCTCTGCGGACGAGGGGTCCCCGAAGCTCCCTCCAGCAGTGAAGGGAGCCAGGATGCTGGGCCCTGCACTGTCGCTCCGGCGTCTGGGGATGGTCGGGGGCGGCCCCCTCCTCTCGGCCCTTCCCCGAGTGGCCCCTGCTTTCTCCCTCTCTCCTTCCCTCTCCACAGCGTGACCCCACTCCTGTCTCTGGCACGGACTCCTTTTGTTTGTTTTGGTTTTAGGGCCACACCCGGTGCTCACTCCACACCCGGTACTCACTCCAGGCTCAGTGCTCAGGGGTCATTCCTGGCAGAGTCTGGGCACCAGATGGGGTTGCCGAGCGTTGAAATCAGGCCAGCTGGGTGCAGGGAAACGCCCTGCCCGCTGCTCTCTCTCCGGACCCCAGCATGGACTTCTCGATAAGCCCTACATGCTTGGGAGTGGCATCAGGATCAAAGACGGTTCGAGTAATTGTGTCAAATATTAGCTTTCAATGGGGTATTGGAATCATTTCATTTTTTTTCTTTTTGGGTCACACCCAGTGATGCTCAGGGGTTAGTCCTGGCTTTGCACTCAGGAATTGCTCCTGGCAGTGCTTGGGGGACCATATGGGATGCCGGGGATCGAACCCGGGTCGGCCGCATGCAAGGCAAACGCCCTACCCGCTGTGCTATTGCTCCAGCCCCGGAATCATTTCTTTGACTCGCTGAAATTATTTCTCTAAGTGCTTTGAATGATTTCTGTAAGTAAGTGCAGACGAAGATAAGAACTAAGCTTGTGATGGCTTCAGGTCGGAAGCAAACCCATTTCTACAGCTCTGTGTACTCTGTGTGTGTGTGTGTGTGTGTGTGTGTGTGTGTGTGTGTGTGTGTGAGCATGCATGTGTGTGTGCGCATGTGTGTGCGCACACAGTCCGATGTCTCTGACTCCTTGATTCTCGGCCTATAGTCTAGTTTGAGATTTCTGGAATTGTGCCCTGGGAAGCTTCAACGAGCAGAATCTTGGATTTCTTAGCCTGTTTTATAGGAAATACCTAAAGTCTATGTCTGACCCTTCCCGTATGTCAACATTTCCCAGCACAGACATTTCTGTGGTGTTTGCTTTGCTGTGTCGCCTCCCCAAGGTGCTTGGGGACCCAGGGCCACGCTGGGGAAACTGAGCCTCGCTGCCTGGGTCTAGCAACTCGGTGCTTGGGCTTACAGTGCCGGGGCCCTCAGGCCAGACCCAGCTCAGGGGCCGCCGGGTGTCGGGGAGACGCCGGGCTCTCCCCGGGCAAGGACGTGCTCTCGCCGAGCCTCACGCTGACTCCGTAAGGAAACTCGCGGCTGGTAGCGTAGGGATTCTGAACACGGCTGTGTGCAGACCTGACCTGGCCCTGCTCAGCCCCCACGGCAGCCCCCTCGGACTGGGACTGGGGACTGGAAGGGAAATCCCCGCCAGGCCCCGTCTTCCTCCCACCCACGGAAACGGGCCCAGCACCGCGGAGAGAGCGAATACAAATATTTTTAACCACAGGGACAAACAATCGGAAGGTGCACCACTTACTGATTAAAAATTTCTCTTTAGCAAGCTAAAGGGGGTGGGGGTGGGGGTGGGATGATGGGTGAGGAGAAGGATGATTAACAGCGTTGTAAATCCCAGTACTGCAATAAAAATGGCTTTAAAGATCCCCGGGGGTCGAAGTTCAGAGTAAGGCCCCTGCTTGGCGTACAGCCGGGCGGAGTCCATCTCCATCACCCACGGTCCTCTGAGCCGGGGAAAGAAGTTAGTTCCAAACTATGTTTTTGTATTTTTGTATTGAAAAAATAAAAACTCTACCCAAGACTAAGTTTATAAAGTAATATTGTATCAATGGGACTGTTTGGCCCGGGGCTGCACCTGGTGGGGTGCGGGGCCAGAGGGGCTCTGGGGACTGGCCTCGGTTGGTGCTGTGCAAACACGGGCCCTACCAGCTGCCCTACGGCTCTGGCCCCCCCAATAGGACAATTTGGAGTCGTCCATAACATTTAGTCTGACTAAACTGACGTGCTAGAAGTATCCATTCTGGGGCTGGAGCGACAGCACAGCGGGGAGGGCGTTTGCCTTGCACTTGGCCGACCCGGGTTTGACTCCAAGCATCCCATAGGGTCCCCCGAGCACCGCCAGGAGTAATTCCTGAGTGCAGAGCCAGGAGTAACCCCTGTGCATTGCCGGGTGGGACCCAAAAAAGAAAAAAAAAAAAGAAGTATCCGTTTTCCTTCTTGCTCACCGTTTGCTGAACTCTAATCTTCTGGGGCCCGAGGGTTGGTCCACGGGTGGGCGCTGGCCTGGCGCACGGCCCCTGTGGTTCGCTTCCTGGTGTGCGGCAAGCCCCCCTGAGCACGGCTGGGTAATCCCTGAGTGCAGAGCCAGGAACGAGAGCTGAGAACCTCAGGAGTGACCCCAAAACCAAGTGGAAAAAAAAAAAACCCCTCGTGGTGGTGGTGGGGGGGTCGGGGCCACCCCCGTGATGCTCAGGGGTTGCCCCGGCTCTGCAGTCAGGAGTCACTCCCCGCAGTGCGGGGGCAGGGCAGAGGGGCGGGCGCCCTCCCAGGCACACTGCGAGGACCCCTCACCCCTGCCCTGCTGACCGCGGCCGAGCGCGGCTCGGCTCTGTCCGGGGGGAGCCTGACGCGTGTGCCTCTGTTTCCCAGAGAAGATGACCCCGCAGGCCGGCTGCTGTGCGGCTCGGACCCCGGCCCGGGACGAGGAGCAGCAGACGCAGAGGATGATGGCGAAACGGGCCAAGGTCATCGCGGAGCTGATCCAGACGGAGCAGGACTATGTCAGGGACCTGGAGCTGTGCGTCAGCCACGTGGTGCAGCCCCTGAGAAGCCAGCAGGTGAGTCAGCCGCAGCCCCCCCTGCCCCCTCGGCTCACACGGGCGGCCTCAAGCCACCCCCGGGAACCCGGTCGGTGGTGGCGTGGGTGCGCGTGTGAGAGTGAGCATGTGTGAGTGTGCACGTATGTGCGAGTGTGTGAGAGTGTATGAGTGTGTGTGTCTGAGTGTATGTGAGTGTATGTAATAAGTGTGTAAGAGTGTGTCAATAAGTGTGTGTGAGTGTGTGAGAGTGTGTGAATGTGTGTGAATGAATGTATGTGTGTGTGAATGCATGTGTGTGAATGCATATGTATGCGCGTGAGTGTGTGAGTGTGTGTCTCTGTGTGTGAATGTGTGAGTGAGTGTGAGTGTGTGTCTGAGTGTGTGAATGTGTGTGTGAGTGTGAGTGTGTGTTGGGGGCTGCCCTCTCCCTCCCCTGACCCAGCTGATCTCTCTCTCACTCCCCTCTGGTTTCTGCCACTTTGGAATTTCCGTGTGATTTCCGTGTGTTCTTTCTTGGATTTCCATGGAACTGGTCACAAAATGTGACAATGAGTTTTCGGCAGTTTAGGAACAAAATATTTAACATAGTTATTAAAATGACGACCCCTGAGGCGTTCCTCCTGCCCTCCCCCGTGAGGGCCGCCTCCCTCAGGGCTGCCCTCCACCCCCTGCAGTGCAGGCCGGACCCCTGCTTTGACCCTGCTGGGCCCGGCCAGCCCCTCCCCAGGGCGGGCCCAGGTCTGAGCAGTGCACCCTCACGCCTTAGCAGGCAGCTCCCAGCCCCGCTGGCTGAGGTCTGGCGGAGCACCTCCAGGGAGTCCCCTCCAGACCCCCCTACACCCCGCCGTCCCACCCCCTGGCTCACCAGCCCTCCCGACTCAATATAGGAATCACCCTGAACACGAGAATCAAGTGTTCTCTCCAGTCTGAATCAGAGCAAAGGTGCCGGCGTGCCTGTTACACAGATGCGAGTACACACACACACACACACACACACACACACGCTTTCCTCTTATCTACTGATATCGGTGCCGGAAGCTCCCTGGCACTGTGCCCAGCGCCGGGGATTAGACTCCGCACAAACACTTCCTCGAGGGGACTGTTCCCTACTGGGGACAAGGCGCATCTTAGAAGACGAGGATGAGAACACAGCCGAGGCCGGGGAGAGACGGGCAGGCTGGCAGGGATGCGTTTGGACTCCCAGCCCCGGTGGCGTCCAGCAGAAGGGAGGGCACAGGCCAAGGCCGAGGAGAGAGGAGCCACGTGGCCTCTACTCTCCACTCAAATAATCCACACGACCCCGTCACAAAGGCAGGACGGACCCTGGGGCCCGCCACTCGGAGAAGACCACTAGTCACTGTTCTTACGGCCGGGACGATCCTTCTCCACGCCTCCCTGGGCACTTGACACGCACAGAGAACACCAGGTCTGTCTCTACGCGACCAGCACGTCGCTGTTGGACAGCAGCAAGTAGGCACTAAGGAGTTACGTGCTGGCTTTATTCAGCAACCTAATAACGGTATCTTTTCCTGATTTTATAGAGTTTTGAAGATTTTTCTATGGTTACCAAAGTTTGGACAATCGTACATGTTGACCACAGTCATTTTTTTTTCCTCTTTAGGAAAAGTCTCTAGAAGTGTAATTGCTAGGTCAAAGGCTATACACATATATTTATGATTTTGATATCTCACAGGCAACCACATTCTGCCAACTTTCCTCTCCGCCCCCAGCGCTGGTGAGGGGTGTCTGTCTGTATCCTGTGAACGCTGGGCATTGCTGGTCTCCTAAGCAATGTAGACCAGCCCCTTGGTTTCCTCCGGGAACAATCAAAGGAGTATTTCTATTCTTTTCAGGCCCTGTTCATGTTCATGCACTTTGGTTTAAAAAATTATGATTTGTCTTACTGTTTTATAAAACCTCTTTGTACATTAGGGATAATCTTTCGCTACCCCACAAGTTGTTCCTAATTTTCTCAGCCTATATTTTGCCCTCTAACCTTGACTAACATAGACATTTGCTTTGGCCACATCTTACTAGCTAAATACATCCAACTTCATGCATCCTGGACTCAGTGTCTTATACATGTAGCCCAAGATTATTAAGACATTGGTAGCCTTTAAATCACCCCTCCACCCCCAACATGTTCAAAATTCAGAGGTAGAGCTTAGATATTTTCACCTGAGAATCTTTTCTCAAATATTAGAATAAAACATCCGGCCTATAAATGAGAAAGGTATCGGTGTATGCTAAGGAGACCTTTGCTATTTAGGAGCAGTATATAAGGAGAAAGCCGGCTTCGAGTTTTCCTTGTGGGAGTTATCTTTGCCACATGTGGTTTTCGGGTACTTTCTAAGTGTCGGTTCATGCTCAAACACTTATGGATCTTGTTCAATCCTCTCCTACTCTTGAATCAGAAGGTAACTGGCAAGTTTCTGGAGATCTAGAAAGTTCTATTTCACTCTGTCAAAGTAGGAAAAGTGATCTCAGTTATGACAATATTTGCTGTAGTTTTGTTGCTTAGTATACGAAACTCTCAGGGGTGCCTGGGCGGTCGCTCGAGTGGCAGAGATGACGCCTGTTAGGCAGGAGACCCTGAGCCTGGCCCCACACAGTGCCACGTGTGCCCCGGGGGTCCCTCAGCGCCACTGGGGCTGCTCCCTATGAACGTGTTGTAGGCCAACTCTTTCCTTTCGTATGAACGAGCTGTGTGATGTCTCCATGGAGGTCACTGGTGGGTGTTAAGAACGTTCATTCCCACTCATAAGTACTGGCCTGAGTGCACAAAGACCGATCATCTTACCACCGCAGACAGAGCTGGCCAGCCACCCTCGGGCTTTGCGAAGTTTCGACCTTAGCCCTGGCTACAGTGCTCTGCTCTGTGCTTCCTTCCAGGGCAGGAAGACGCACTCGCTCCCAAAGCCAAATCCCCCTCCCCACCTGTCTCTCAGCCGACGGTTCCTGGGCTTACGGCTGGTCTTTCTCCCTTATTAGGTTTTTCTTGCTTTTCTTCAGTCTGACTCAAGATAACTCTCTATTTTTGCTTTTGTTTTTGGGTCACACCCAGTGGCACTCAGGAATCACTCCCGGCAGTGCTCAGGGTGCCCGGGACGGAATGTGGGTGAGCCGTGTTCAAGCAAACACCCCTGTACGATTCCTCGAGCCTGACACAGGGCAATCTCTCTCACACACAGGCAGATTTTACCCTCGTTGAATCATTCCCATCTTAAAAATAAAGACGAAAAATTCTCCTGATCGTAACAGAACAATCTCTATTTTCTTATATTTTTCTCTTTTTAAATTGAGTGAGATGCCACACATAAGCATATGTATCTTATGACATGTTTCAAAACAAGTACTATTTACTGGAACTCAGTACCACGCATGATTAATGAGTCAACTTTAAAAAGGCTAAATGTATAAAATGCCTTCCTTTGAATTAATTCATTTTTTATCAAATGGAGTAAGGAGTTTATGCAGTATGAAAACGTGGCTGACTTGAAACCATCTGCCACGCTGGTGGGTCCCTCTCTCCCCACTGCCGTGAGAGGCTCTGCTCACTCGCATCCTTCTCTCTCCAGTATTTTTGTTGCTTTTGCTTCCATTGGTGGCTTCATTTTCTTCCCCCCATGTAACTCTTACAAGGCACCCAGAACCCAAATAGAATGAGATGCTCCCATTGTGGTACAAGGAGTTAATTTATTTAGCGCAAAGTTTACCCTTAGCTCTGCATGCCGTAAATCGCCGTTTCTCAGGTTTGAACTCTTACTTTCGTGGTCAGTTTATTCAGATTGGGCTGAGATATATATATTTTCTCACCTGGCGTTTCTCTTTGTGGAGTTATCTTTCCCTCTCTCTGTCTGGAATTTCGTTGCAGTTGACTAGTCTGTTTGTCCGCCCCACTGATGCTGATCCCAATTATTTCACATTCTCTCAGTGTTCTCATGTCCCGCTCTTTGCCCGGCCAGGGTCCTTGGAGCCCCCACTTGCATAGAGAAAGGCTCCGGCCCCTCTGCCACTCCAGGTCTCACCACCCAGCACTAACGTCACAGTTCTTCCTTCCTTGTTTGTGGGCTGCCCCCTGTGGTACTCAGGGCTTATACGTGGCCCGGGAGTGGCCCCGGAGGCGCCTGGGGGGCCATATGTCATGCCAGGAGGGATCAAGCCAAGGTTGATTTGCTTCACCAGTTTTCCTAACCCATCACTCCCTCCCCATGTCCCCCTTGTCCCTCGGCACCACGTAACTGCCCAGTCCTTACACTCGCCCCGTCCGTGCAGGGATCAGAAAGTTTGCCTTCACCCAGGCAGTTCTCGCGGGAGCAACACGGGCCTGGCTGGCGAGACCTTTGCCTCCCGTGCGGCTGTTTCCTGCGCGTGGACCTGGCCGGGCTGGGGCCTTGGGAAGTCGTGAGTTTCGCGTCTTGGCTCCCAGCACAGAGACCGTCTGTGCTCCTGAGCGTTGTCTAACGTCTGCGCTCTGGAGAAACAAGGACAGTGGGAGCTGGGAACAGGAGGTTGGAAACTGGGGGAGAAGAATAAGTAAAAGCATGGGCCGCTCTGAGGACCCTCCGGCAGGAAGCAGCCCACAGAGGAGGCGCGAGCCTCCGCTCGTATGCGGTGGCTGTTGGCCTTCGTCTCGGCCTCGAGGCTCACCCCTCACCAGAGGGCCAGGCCCAGCAGGCAGCCCGCCCTCTGCAGTGAAGGGTTTTCCAAGAAGGCAAATGTTGCCGCAAGGTTCAGAGGGAAAACGAATTCTAGTTACTTATTACCCGAAGAGGGCCAGAGGCCAGACCGAGTGTATTGGTAGAAGCCAAGAAATCAACACCAGAGCCCAGGAATAATTAGAGAGGGGGTTATTTTTAATTTTTAAATTTTAGGCTTTTTTGGGCCACATCTGGTGGTGCTCAGGGGTTACTTCTGGCTCTGTGCTCAGGAATTACTCAGCAGTGCCAGGGGGCCACACGGCATGCCAGGAAGTGAACCATATGCCAGGGAAGCGAACCATATGCCACACGCCAGGGGACCCCATGGGATGCCAGGGATCGAACCTGGGTCATCCGCATGCAAGGTAAACGCCCTCCCTGCTGTGTTATCACTCCAGCCCAAAGAAAAGGACCCGCAGGTGGAGAGAGAAGCTAGAGGAAGTTATTTTTCTTTGCTTTATAACTTTCTAACGCCCTCATAACACAAAGGTACCAAAGACGCCTAGAGCACAATTTTGGTTTCCAGGGCAAGGCCACGGCAGCCTCTTTGAACCCTGCCGAGGGTTCTCTGGCTAGAGCAAGCGTCAAGGCAGGTTGGGCCACTTTTTATTGACACAAGAAGACAGATGGTTATTTGTGCTAGACTTTCTCACCATCTTGGGTCTGACATTGGGCACATTTGAATTGTTGCGTTTCTGATGAACGGGGAGGAAATCTGTGTGTCTTGTCTGGCCAGGAGCTCAGGCGCAACTTCCTGCGGGGAGATGGCTCCAAGTGGGGCAGCCCCGGTCCGACTCTGGTCCAGCAGGGACTCCTGAGCACTGTGGATGTGCATCTCCCGCCCCAACAAAACTCAGGGCCCCCATAAGGCAAAAGCCTGCAAATAATTCTCAGGAAGGAAAACAGGGAGGACGTCGGCCTGCCACACTGCCACCAAGCCTCAAAGACCACCAGCTTCCGCCTGTCCTGGGGACAGGCTTTGCTCTCAGGACCTCGAAGGGTCACGGCAGGGTCACGGTGTTCCCGCACCCCAGAAGCCCGCAAATGCACTTGCCCCACACCCCACTCCCGGGAGGACATTCTTGAGTCAGATGTCGCTCCTGCAGCCGGAGCCCGGCAGCCACACTGTCCCCGTGCAGCCCTGGTGGGAGGCAGGGCCGGGCCCCAGACAAGGCCTGTGTCCTCGGGTGACCCAGGGAGCGAGGTCATGCCGGCTCCCTCCCAGCCTCTGGGGTCCCGAGTGTCCGGGCAAGCCCTGGATCGGGGGCGTGTGGGAGATGGAAGGAAACGGCTGTGAAACAGCAGGAGTCTCAGAGCAAACGACGCCGCACTCACAAAGTGATGTGTGGGTCTGTGACCTCTCAGTGGCCTCTTTCCAGCGCTCACCCCGAGATGTCCCAGTCCCCCGGGAGGGGCCTTGGGTGTTGTCCCCTTGGAAGATGCTCAGTTCACTGTTACCAGACTGGGTTGGGATTTTGTCGGGGCTGGAAGTGTCACCTTGTTTCCTCGCGCGGGAAGCTCCTTCTATGCTCGGATATCTTTTATCTTTGTTCCGAGAGCCTCGGCTCAAAATAAGAAGCCGGGGGGAGGATTTCCCCAAATCCCCGCATTAACCGTTTTTGGGATAGGAACTCACTCTCCTTTGCGTGGCATTTACAGACACCTCTGAAGCTCTGCGTCAGGGAAACTTCAGTTTTACTCGCTTTGATGGTCTTTAACGCAGATCAACTAGAGCCAGACCGAGTGGGAGCTAAAGGGGGCATCTCTGATCTCTGACTCTGTGGAGCGGGCTGAGGACGGGGGCGGGGAGGGGGAGAGAGAGAATAGGAAGAGAAGAGAGAGGAGAGAAAGAGGAGAGGGAGAGGGAAGGAGACAGAGGAGGGAGGGGGAGGGAGAGGAGGAGAGAGTGAGGGGGGAGGGGGAGAGCTGGCACTCGGGTCTGAGTCTGTCCGTGAACGGCTCTCCTAAAAGCCAGGAGGCTTCTGTGCTTCCTTCAGCATTTAATTTGCCTCAGTCGGTGAAAGCATCTCACTGCGGTTTCGGTGGCGGTGATTGGGATGCTGGCACCATCACTGCCTGATGAAATGCCGGCTGGGGGCAGGCGCCTGCCCTGGCATCTATCAGCAGAGCCTTGCCTGTCGGAGGGGCCATAAATCCCGGACTCCCCGGAATGGTCACGGGGGAGAGTGGACACAGGAAGCAGGGAGCACTGACCCACAACCTCTGGCGGAAGCACTGTGTGTGCAGACACGGTCGGTGGTGGCCCGAGTTAGTGAGTTAATTTGGGGCCACTCTGGAGTCCAGAAAGACAAGCCTGTCAGACGGCCCGGGGGCTCCGGTCGGAGGCGAGACGACGGCCCCCCGGAAGGTGATGGATGAGTCCAGGCTGAGCGCGGCCGGAGTTCAGGGCAGGGGCAGCGGGCCAGCCGGATGAATGCCGCAGTATTTCATGGAGAAGGCGATGTTTTCATTGAATATGCAAAGGAGAAGATGAAATGTTTGCCGAGTGCTTATTTCTCAGTGGCTCCGTGTGGCAGGAAGGAGATTTATGTCCCGGTCCTGCCCTGGAAGAGTTTATAGCCGGGTCAAGAAAATGGCTCATAAGCACACACAAAGCCAAACGGCAGCCCGGGACGCACTTCCAGGCCACCGCGGGCCTTTCCTGGTCGTGCAAACTAGTGACGCAGTCGCCCTGGTCTCGAGCCCCCGAGGCAGCGCTGACCGAGGAACAGTGCTCCTCTCAGTGACTCACCAGGCAGTGCTCCGTCCCCCACCCCACTGCTGAATGCGGCCAGGTCTGCTCACGGCGTCCTCCCCAGAGGCTCCCCTGTGGCCCGTTTGATCCCATCCTAGGCCCCGTGGACAGAGTTGGTGCTTGCTGCACTGGCTTCTGGCCCGGACGGTTCCCCCGAAGTCTTGCATTGCCTGTTCCGGGCTCTGCTTGATTCCTGCCAGAGGTCTCGGCCTGACGTGGCATGAACGGAGCTTCCTGTTGGATGTGGCTCAGTCCCCCCAACTTCACCCCGCCCCCCGCGACCCCTTCCCTCCCCCCCGTCCAGAGCCAAACTCTCCTTGGCTCCTTTGAGGCTTCCTTCATCATCCACAGCCCCTTGGTGGGGCCAGAGAGATGGAGCAATGGTCACATGACCTTGCCTGGCCACCCTCAGCCCGAGCGACTCTAAAACACCCGACTTTGAGTTTCCTGCCCCGGGGGCCTGCCGCGAGTGGCCTCTGCCTGGCCGGCGCTGGAGGCTGCCCTGGGCTGGGCCTCGTCCACCTTGGCGCCCACCTCGTGTCTTTCTGGGCCCCTCCTGGCCCCGCAAGCCTTTCCCTGCCTGGGTCAGTGAGACGTCGCTGCCCCCCGGTTGGCTTCTGGCAGAAGCAGGTCTCTGTCCTGGGTTTCAGGAACAGTCTCGGGACAGGAGGCGGGAGAGACGGCTGTGACTCTGCTCAGGGTGCTCGCAGGGGTCACTCCTGACGGGCTGAGAGGGGACAGTGCAGGCATGTGGCCAGAGGAAGCAGGGGGCTCCCCAGCCCTGGGGGGGACCAGGTGGTGTCTCCAGGGGACTCCCGTCACCCTCCCCCAAAGCACCACTGACAGCTGACCTTCCCGTCCACTCTCAGGTGCCCAGTGGGGCCGGTCCTGGCTCAGGGCTGACCTTCCCGTCCACTCTCAGGTGCCCAATGGGCAGGTCCTGGCTCAGGGCTGACCTTCCCGTCCACTCTCAGGTGCCCAGTGGGCCAGTCCTAGCTCAGGGCTGACCTTCCCATCCACTCTCAGGTGCCCAGTGGGGCCAGTCCTGGCTCAGGGCTGACCTTCCCGTCCACTCTCAGGTGCCCAGTGGGGCCAGTCCTGGCTCAGGGCTGACCTTCCCGTCCACTCTCAGGTGCCCAGTGGGCAGGTCCTGGCTCAGGGCTGACCTTCCCGTCCACTCTCAGGTGCCCAGTGGGGCAGGTCCTGGCTCAGGGCTGACCTTCCCGTCCACTCTCAGGTGCCCAGTGGGGCAGGTCCTGGCTCAGGGCTGACCTTCCCGTCCACTCTCAGGTGCCCAGTGGGGCAGGTCCTGGCTCAGGGCTGACCTTCCCGTCCAGTCCCACGGTGCTTCGCGTCCGCTCCTTTGTCTGTTGGTCACTGCACTGGCAGAGCTGTCCCGAGCAGAGCCGGGCTGCTGGACTGACCCTTGTCCGAGTCAGAGAAGGGCCGGCTCTCACTGGCCCGGCGTGCCGTGTGGAGAGTGCTGGTCTGCACGGTGGGCACTCGCCTCCCGGGCCGGACAGTGCTTCCCACAGGCCCTGTGAGAGGTAGTGGACAGTGTTGCCGGCCTGGGCGCACCTCCGCCCGCCAGCTCCCGCCCTTCCAGCCTGGTCCGTGTCAGGGGCGACGAGGAAGGGCGGGAGCCCTGGCCGGCACCCCCCTGCCCCTGCCCTCCCCGCTCCTTCTCCCCATCTGTGTCTCTGCCGTAGCGGTCACTCACCTGCGGCCCCTCCGCTGACCTCAGGGCTCTGTGCCCGTCCCGCCCTGAAGCCACACGGGGGTCCGCCCTCACCCAGGCCTGTCCACACCCTGGTCTCCTGGACACTCAGCAGCGCCCTGGCCACTCGGTGGCCCCAGCAGCTCAGAGACCGGAGACCCAGTGGTGCGGTCGATTCCGTGTGAGCCGGACCCCACCAGCCAGCTCAGGATCGGGCTTCCCAGCCGGCGACCTCACACAGACACACAGCAGGCGACCTCACACAGACAAGTCGGTGGTTCTGAGGAACCTGATGAAGTAAAGGCGAGTTTACCCCTCAGAGCTGTGTCACCTGGGAGCCGAGCCACTGAGTAAGAGCCTGGCGATTAGATCGTTCCCCGGGCGGGGGGCGCTTCCTCTCCCGCTCCTCCCGCTGGACCTGTCTCACCCTCGCGCGCTTCCTCAGAGCCGTCTCTGGGAAGCGAGACTAAGCCTGGGTGTCCCCGCTCAGCACGTCCTCAGTGGGGTTCTCACGGGGTCGCCATTGCATGCAGGTTTCCGTTTGGCTTTTCGCGTGTACGTTTGTCCCACTCTTACGTCACGTGCCACAGACTTGCGACCCTCGGGCTGGGGGTGTGAGCCCCAGTGATGGAGGGTGTTCGTGCAGGGGCTGTATTCGGCGTGCGCCAGAGTTCTACCTCAGAGGAGGGACAGCAGCCTCAGAGGAGGGGGTCAGGGCGAAGGAGGGGCGAGGGCGACAGGATTCAGAGAGACCCCAGGAACTTTAACGCCCACTGACCAACGTGGCATAAATCCATGTTTGACAGAGAGTGACCACGGAGCCGTGCCGCATGGAAGCGTCCAGGTATTTTCCAGACCCTGTTTCCAGAGAAACGTGTCTGTCACGGAGGTGCTCTAGAAGGCTGTTTCGTTCTTTCTGTAATTGTCATTTATTTCTCACGTGTGATGTATCTGGAACTACAAAGGTGTGTGATTTTTTTATTCTTTTTGGGTCACACCTGGCGATGCTCAGGGGTTACTCCTGGCTCAGGAATTACTCCTGGCGGTGCTCAGGGGACCATATGGGATGCTGGGAATCGAACCCAGGTTGGCCGCGTGCAAGGCAAACTCCCTACCCGCTGTGCTGTCTCTCCGGCCCCAAAAGGTGTGTGATTTTGATCCTAAAATTAGAAGCCTAAAATTGTCTTTCTAAACTGAGGTCCTTAATTATATCCAACAGCGGGCCTTTAACCCGCTGGTTATTAGAAGAAAAACCAACGTCATTGCTAATACAGCTCGCCAAGAAATGCTGGTAACTTGAATTCAGTCCCTATATGGATTAAAAATTACCACGAGGGAATAATGATAGGTGTGAAGGAAGGTTTAGCCCAGGAGAGCAGTTCAGTGTGAGTGAAAATTGGGGCTCTCTCTAGATGTCAAAGATCTAGTAACTGGTTAAGTAGATTATAATAATTCTTATTGGCAGTAAAGACGCTACAGTTGAGGAACATTATGTAAATCCTTTATACAGAGGAGCGTAGAGTGAGGCCAGCTCGGAACCCGTGGTGTTCACTGCAGAGGCCTTTGTGACTGCCGGGCACCCACAAATATCGCTCATCTCTCCCTCTGGTGGGCCTCACCGGAGTGTCTCAGGGCTCATTAAACAGAAAACAATAAACAAAGATTCCCCGACTGTGAGCCAAGGCTTAGTCTGACCTCTGTCGGCAAACGTTCCAGGTACACGCACGGCCCGGTGGGGCATGCTGGTTTGCCTTTGAGATCAAAATTAATAGTAAAAATGTGGAACATTCCCTAATATGATATTTTCAGCAACTAAATTGGGTGATGTTGTTTTTTTTCTCCTTAAGTCACTTTTGATTTCTGCCTCCTCGCCGCTCAGAGCGCCACGGGTGATCACACAGGACATTTACGTACCTGCTGCATAGGAAGGAGGTCTGAGGCAGAGAAGCGAGTCAGTTCGGATAGTCCCACTTCTCCAAAGTCCCCAGGTATGAGCCCGGCGATGTTATTAGCGCTTCAGTTAATTCACGGGGCGGGCTCTCTGTGGGAGCCCCCAAACATGACAGACAGGGAGAGAAACGGACCAGCGCCCCCGGCATGTGGAACGGGCTCCCCTACACGCCGGGCCACTGTGCAGCCAAGAACGCTGTGCCGGAGAGGAGGAGTTGAGTTTAACCAAGGGACAAGAACAGCCGCTCTGTTTCCTGGTGGCCAGGCCCTCTGTGCAGTGCTCAGGAGCCATCAGGGCTCTCGTGCTGACCAGGAGAGCGCCAGTTAGTGCTCAGGCCGAGGTTGCTTGTTTCCAGTCCTGCAAGGTCTCATGAAGGAGGCGAGAGGCCGGCCGCTGGGGGTCACCGTGCCTGCGTCCCCTCCTGGTGCGGGCTGGGCCTCTGGACAAGTCAGCCTCTCTCGTTGACCGCCTCCAGGGAGAGGCCAGCGGTCAGGCGGAGCTCTCCTCTCCCGCACAGGCCGGTGTGTTGTGCAGAGGACGGCTGGAGGTGCCCGGTGGAAGCCCGGGGCTCCCAGGAGAGGCTGGGGTGGTCCAGCTCCCACACGTCAGAGGGCTGAGGGGTCCCGCAGGCTCTGCGTGAGGCCCACACTGTGTCCACTAGCTCCCGGCAGACTCGGGCCCATCAGGAGGGAAGAGGCAGACTGTCCCCACTGACACTCTCAGTGGGCCCCACCTTACTGGGGTGCCGGGGGGCCCCTCCCAGGACTCGGAGAGGCAGAGCGACGGGCAAGGCGTGGGCACGCTCTCCTCGCCGTCTCTCGTTCCCATGGCAGAGGACCAAGCGCCCGTGAGCGGGAAGGGTGCGGGCGCGGCAAGGGCGCAGGAGGAAGCGGGGGTGGGGTGGGCTTTGAGGGTGCCCCGGGTGGCCTCGGAACCACTCTCGTTCTTTGTCCCGGACTCTAGGGCCCACCCCCGGCGGTCCTCAGGTCCTCCAGTTCCTGCGCCCAGGGGCCACTCCTGGTGAGACTTGGGGGACGGAACCCAGGCGGGCAGCTGGCCAGGCGAGCCCCCTACCCGCTCTTGGTCTTCCCAGCCCCCGATCGACCCTATTCTCTGGTGTTTCCCTTCCTGAGACGGCCACGGGGAGTTTCGCACGAATGTGGCTCCAGTGTAAGGAACTACTTGAAGGTAACAGCTAGCGGCTGTTTGAAACCTATCCTGGAATGGTTAATTTTGTGAAACAAATCGTCAACAGAAACACGGACCTTTAATTTCCCTATTTGCTCAGGATGGGGCATACCCAGAGGCCAGGGCTGGGTTCGAGAGTGTTCCAGGCCCGGGATTCCACCTGTAGCACTTCACGCCCCTGCCTAAATCATGGATGCGAAGTCTAAGTCTTCATTCAAAACCGAGAATTGTAAATTCCTTTAGAATACAGTCAGGGGAGGGATGCGGAGCAGAGGCAGAGCACTTACCTTGTGTGTGGAAGGTTTAATCCCTGACATGGAAACAAAATCAAATAACTACAATTCAACTCCAGTTCTAGGGTCTTGCTTATTTCCACCACATGATTAACACATCCTAAATTTCTTCCTTGAATCTGTATTAATAATCATCGACCAGTTTTAGAAGCATATTTTTACTGATACTGATACTTTTGTAGCTATGACTTGCTATGAGTTCATTTGATTCTTCTGTGACCATGGTAATATAGTGTCTGAAACCCCCCCAACGGATGTTTTAATATTTAAGGAAGAAATGAAAATACAACCTGTATTTTTGTTATCTTTTTATCTTGCATTGAACCAGGATTATGGAATGTAATAATAGACGCTTAGCAAATGAATTAAAAAATCTAAATTAGCTACACGGGATTCTGACCCTGAGATACATTAATAAACTATAGAGATGACAACCAGTGAAAATCTCTGTGACAAACCGACACACCCAGCAAATAGCTTTTCTAATCCCAGTGTTTCCTGGTGACGGACAAAGGCCTGTGGCTCACCGCAGAGCCCCTTCCAGCTCTGCCCTGTGAATCTTTATTTTGAGCATGATGTCTTCTTTCCTCTGGGCGAGTTTCCCTGTCTTCAAAGTGGTTCACTGTCTACAGGGAGGTGGCGATGTTAGATGAGATAATAAATACAAAATACCTGCAACTCCTCGGGATAAAGCTCCCGCAGCCGATGAGATAACAACAGAACACAGCGTATGCGTCGTCACTCATCTTCGCTCAGGCACGGTCAGTTAGGGGGGGAGATTTGGTGTCTTTTAGAAAGACTCATTTTGAAGTAGGAGAGCAAGAACTAGAACTCGGACATTTAATATTGATCAGTCTACAAACATGTGATTCATGTATAAGTTTTGGAAAACATCACACCATGCAAAGTCGTGCCTTTGGAGTTTGCTTGGGTCCTCCCTGGAGTACCTGACAGTGTGGGCCAGCGTCTCGGTCAGTGCAGGGCCAGCAGACCCGCAGGTGGCCCGGCCTCGCCCAGGCCCCCGCACACGCAGGCAGCACCCCTGACGTCTGACTCACCTCCCAGCTCCTGGCGGGGGATTGGACTCATCCCCGGAGCAGAAAGCAGTTCCTTAGCATAAGGAATGTGTCGAGTCAGTGGCTCTCAGAGACACGACATTTGAGCCACTTAAAATTATTTGCAAAGAACCGTACGACCATGATATACTTTTATACTTCGTGTAATATTTAGTACCCATTAAATTTAGAATTTTAAAGCGTTGATTTGTAGATTTGGGTCTTAAAAGCCACAGCATTACTCGTAAAGTGCACGGCACGTGACAGGTGTTCTGTGTGATCCCGGCTAAAGACCCCGAGAGCTGAGACAGGGGTCGCCTGTGTTAGAGCAGGGCAAGGAGGTGCGAGTTGTCTGGTGCTCCATGGAGACAAACTCGCTGTGGTCCCACGGGATGTGACTCCAAGGAGGCTGGGGTCTCTGGGAGACGAGACTGGTGGGGAGAGTGGGGACCCGTCCGGGGAGGTTGAGAGACCCTGGACAGCAGGACGGTGTTGCAGGACAGCCTGCTGACGCGGCCACCAACCCGAGGGAAGGTGCAGTGTGGCGCGCGATGCCCTCGTGTGCCCTAACGGGTGCAACTTAGCAAGACGATAAATGGGCCGAGTATGGAGACTAGCAGAGGGGCAGCTGGACAGAGGGCAGCTGGGGCCGGAGTGCAGGGCTGCGACACATCCCCTGAACACCCGAGGGCGGCCTGTGCCACCCCTGACTCCTCGGCTGCCGGCGGGGACCCCCACAGACGGCAAGCCAGAGTCGAGGAAGCACGTCCCTGGCCCTGCTGCCCCCGGCCCGTCTGCGGGACCAACAGGGGTCAGACTTCGCGTGTGTCGTGAGAGTTTGGAGCAGGAACTGTCCCTGTTGGGAGCATTCGCTTGACTCCGGCCGACGGCACACAATGACTGTGATTTTATTGGTGGTGGTGGGGGGATGCCCACATTACAACGTTGCCAGCAATGACCAGCTGAGAGCGTGGCAGGGACAGGCGGGAGCAGACCGCTGGCCGGCTGTAGAGGACAGAGCACTGGGTTCCCGGGTGGGGGGTAGGGGAGGGTGCTTCTGAGTGAGGTCCCCGGGGTCCTCAGCAGGACCTTAGGACCACGGTGTGGAGTCCAGAACACAGCTCCAACCAGGCCAGATCAGTGCTCAGACTGATTCCATGTGCCAGCAGTGTAGACGCGGGACCACCTGAGAATTTTACTTATTATTTATTTGTTTATTTTAATTGAATCACCGTCAGATACAGTTACAAAGCTTTCGTGATCGAGTTTCAGTCATACAATGACCGAGCACCCACCCCTCCACCAGTGCACATTCTCCACCGCCAATGTCCCCAGCATACCCCCCTTTCCGGCCCTGCCCCTGCCTCGATGGCAGACAGTTCCCCCCATCCTCTCTCTCTCCTTTTGGGCATTGTGGTTAGCAATACAGATACTGAGAGGCCATCACGTTTGGTCCTTTACCTACTGTCAGCCACGTCTCCCATCCCGAGTGATCCCTCCAACCATCACTGACTTAGTGATTCCATCTCCATCCCAGCTGCCTTCTTCTCAGCTCATGAGACAGGCTTCCAACTGCAGACCAATCCTCCTGGCCCTGTCTCTACTGTCCTTGGGTGTCAGTCTCATATTATGTTATTTTATTCTCCACAAATGAGTGCAGTCCCTCTATGTCTGTCCCTCTCTTTCTGATTCATTTCACTTAGCATGATACTCTCCATGTCTATCCATTTATAAGCAAATTTCACGACTTCATCTCTCCTAACAGCTGCGTAGTATTCCATTGTGTAGATATACCAGAGTTTCTTTAACCAGTCGTCTGTTCTCGGACACTCGGGTTGTTTCCGGGTTCTGGCTATTGTGAACAGTGCTGCAATGGGCATATACAGGTGCAGATGCATCAGTGAATTTTAATTCGGGCAGGTCCTTGCCCACAGCCAGGTCTTCCCGGGTGCTGGCCTTTTGTCTGTTTATATTGATTTACCTGTTACGCTGTTGTCACTATCTATATTGGGGGGGCCACTATCTCTGGGTGGTCCCTCTTCTCATCATTGGGTTGTGATACTACCAAGGCACATAACATTTGCCCCATCAGGATAACTGTGATATTGGGGCCGGCTGTGAGTCAGGTGCAGCTGGGTCAGGACACGTGTCTCAGTGTTCCCTACTCCCGTGGGCTCAGCCACCCTCTGGTGCTCGTCACTCACCCCCTGGCTCGGAGCCTGGCCCGCTACAGTCCTCGGTACACTGAGGTGCTTGGAAAGCACAAACCAGATGGCTGGGTGATGAAACAGGCCTCTCTGAGCGCCAGCAGTGAGGCCGGGAACGACCTCACTGGTTCTTGAACATGAGCATGAAGTTATAAAGTACAGGTGAGTCTTGGGTGACTAGGAAACGTTCCGTGAAAACTGACATCTCCTATTTTGAGAAGAAAAAGGAAACAGCAGGGGCTGGAGCAATCGTGCAGGGGGAAATCGTTCCTCCTGGGTTTGCCCTCCGCACCCCATACGGACCCCTGAGCACGCTGGGGGGTGAGTCCTGAGCACAGAGTGGGGAGTAACCTCTGAGCAGCACCGGGTGTGGTCCCCAAAGCAAAAAAAAACACAAAAAACAAAAACTAACTGAGCACAGACACTTGTCGTTGCTGTCTGGACACTGTGCTAGGACAGCTTGGGAGTGTCCTTGCCTGAGTAAGAAGCCGCGTCTGGGTGGCCTGCCGGACACAGCTCCTGCCAGGCTCGCGGGGACATTCCTTAAAGACCCCCGGGGCCCCCCACACACACTCTCACTCTTACACACGCCCCTACTCTGGCTCTTACAGGCTTGTGTCACAGGCAGGCGACTCATTAACCCTTCTAGAGAGACAGGAAAGGACGGAGGTGACCCCTCCCCCTTTCTTCCGTGAAACGGCCTGTGTGTCCTTGAGCAGAGCCAGCCAGGGAAGTCGGCGGCAGCAGCGGGGGGTGCCGTGTCCTGCTCCCTGGGGAGGGGGCGCCCAGGGCCGCCCCCGCCTCACTGGGCTCTGCACTTGCGTCTCTGCAGATCGACGGGCTGGACGTGGACAGTCTCTTCAGCAACATCGAGTCGGTGCTCCAGGTCTCGGCCCGGCTGCTGGCGCTGCTGGAGGAGGCCACGGCGGGCGTGGAGCCGGACGCGCAGGTCATCGGTACGTTCACTCTCCGCCCCCCCGACGCCCCGGCCCCCCGGGAAGCCGTGTCCCAGACCTCCCTCCGCCTTGGCGCCCTCCTTCTGACGGCCACGCTGCCCGAGATGCGGAAACGCCAAGCCCGTGTCCGTGCTCCTGCGGTCGCACAGACCCTGTACCTGCTTCCCGCCGGGGTCCCGGCCGGCCGCTGGCAGCCGTCAGCCTTGGGCTTTTTAGTTTTCCCTCTTCCAGCCCCTTTGCCTTCCAGATGTCCTCTCTTCCCTGGATCCCCACAGAATTAAATATTTAAAGACGTTAATAGCTTCACTGACTTTAGTGCAAATGTTTCCCAGGTCTTTGCCCACGAATTGATCAGGTTTTGAATCGTAAATTTACCGCGATGCAGCCTTGGTGTGATTTAGAAGACAGGGACACAAGGCCAACGCTTTCCCGCTTTCCCTTGCAGCTCCGCATTGCTCACTCCCCAGACAGTTTTAGCCCCCTAGTCAGGGATCGCGCTGGGACTCTGGTAGGATCGGGCAGGTGGGGCGGAGCCCCCCAAGCAGCACCCAGGAGCCCAGGAGCCGTTCTCAGCCCCCGGGACTGGTGGTTCGTGCAAGGCTTTCCGCTCAGGCCTCGGGCCTCTGGGATCACACCCGGCGGTGCTTGGGGTACGAGTGGCCTCTGGGCCCCCAGCCCGGGTCCTGTGTGGTGTACACACCCTCGCTGCCCCACTGCCCCCGGGCCCTGTGTGGTGTACACACCCTCGCTGCCCCACTGCCCCCGGGCGCTGTGTGGTGTACACACCCTCGCTGCCCCACTGCCCCCGGGCCCTGTGTGGTGTACACACCCTCACTGCCCCACTGTCCCCAGTCCCCGTGAGGAAGATTTCTGAAGAAAACGTCAAGATGTCTTTAAAGAGTTGAGTCTTGTCTGAGTTTCCTTCAGTTTTGGGGGGTTTATAGGGAATGCCGTGTGCCGGCTTCCGGAAGGCCGTTTCCTCGCCCAGGCTGCAGGCACCAGGCGCCACGCAGGCTAGGAGTCCTTTAAGAACGTGTAAAACCATTTTCCGTTTCCCGTGTAATGGGCTACACGTGCTCACTACAGGGCAACCAAAGACAGTCTGGGAGACAATTCAGCGTCATGGCGGAGATTCCTCCCGCCCGCCTGCAAGGCCTCTGTCTGCCCACAGACGCAGTGTTTGCGGCTGGAGGCCCCTTTCTTCCTGCCGCCCGTGAGTCTTGCCCCCTGAAACTCTGGATCTTCCAAATACCGGGGCAAGACCCTCCACGCCGCCCGTAGCACTCTGCCTCCCGTCAGCAAGGAAAAATAGTAGAGATGGAAGGACGGCCGGGGGGCCGGGGTGGGGGCACATCTGCGTGTGTCTCAGAGATGGGACCTTTGCTGTAGCTCTGTAGCACCGTTGTCCCATTGTTTATCGATTTGCTCGAGCGGGCACCAGTAACATCTCCATGGTGAGGCTTGTTGTGACTGTTTTTGGCATATCAAATACACCACGGGGAGCTTGCCAGGCTCTGCTGTGTGGGCGGGATATTCTCGGTAGCTTGTCGGGCTCTCCCAGGGGGATGGAGGAATCGAACCCGGGTTGGCTGCGTGCAAGGCAAACGCCCTACCCACTGTGCTATGGCTCCCGTCCAGGGACCGTCACATGCAGCTGAAAACAGACTCTGCCCCTGTGGGGAGACGCTCCCCTGCACCCTCTCTCCCAGCAGAGCGCACGAGGCCCGGGGCGTGAGCGTGCTGCTGCGGGCGCATGCTGCGACGGCCACGTCTCTTCCCCAGCTCCCCCTGCTCTCTCAGGAACCCCGTCTGCCTTTACGGGGCCCGGGCACGAGCTGCTCACAGCCTCCTGCCCCCTGCTCTGGGGGGGGACAGTGTCTGATGCCACAGACCCTGCCCCGGGTGCTGGTCGTGTCACGGTCCCTGCTGGGCGGCCCAGCCCTGAGTGAGGAGGCCGTCAGGATGGCAGCGACGGGCCGGGCAGGGCCTGCGCGGGGCAGGGAGGCGGGCGAGGCCGTGCGGTGGGGGCTGGGCGGTCCCTGCTCGGCTGGCTCGGCTGTTTTATCTTTGCATCCATCACTCCTCTCGCCGTCCCGCGGTGCTTCCTTGGCAGTGCGCCCGCCCAGAAGCAAGGGTCAGTAGATGCACGTCTAGCAAAAATTAGGTATTGATCGTCTGTTTCTCAAGCAAGTTGCTGCTGCGCATCTATCTATATGCCACAGAGAGCACGGCCCGCACCCGGGCCTGAGCCTCTCGCTGCCAGGAGCCGGAGGAAGGCAGGGCGCCGGCGCAGCAGAGCTCCTCCTGAGACTGCTCTGGAAGGGAGCACTGCGGGGAGCACCCCCGCTCCTCTCTCTCCTTCAGGTGTGAGTCTCCCGCCGCTCCTGGGAAGCAGGGCCCGATGGCAGGTGACCAGCAATGAGTCGATGTCGGCAGAAGGCCTTGCAGAGGTTCAGCTGAGACGGCTTCCAAAGAGTGAACAGACGAACAAGGCTGAGGATCAGCCCATTCCCACAGAGACTTGAACTTGTAGGGCTGGAGGGAGAGCACGGGGGTAGGCGGCTGCCCTGACACGGCCGGCTCAGGGCCAAGCCCCAGCACATACCTGTGGCCTCCCGAGCCTCACCAGAGGGTCCCTGAGCACAGAGCCAGGAGTCAGGTCCGAGCACAGCACCCCTCACCCCCACCCCAAGTCAGAGCAGTGTATGACTGGAACAACTTTATAATGCTCTGTCTCATGGTGATTCAATCACTGTCACTGTCACCCCATTGCTCATCGATTTGCTCAAGCGGGCATCAGTAACATTTCCATAGTGAGACTTGTTGTTACTGTTTTTGGCATATCGAATACGCCACGGGGAGCTTGTCAGGCTCTGCCGTGCGGGCAGGCTATTCTCGGTAGCTTGCCGGGCTCTCTGAGAGGAGCGGAGGAATCGAACCTGGGTCAGCCATGTGCAAGGCAAACGCCTTGCCTGCTGCAAATTAATATTAAAAAATAAATTAAAAATCAGTAAAGTAGGGCTTCCACTTTTAAGCCTACAGAACTATAATTTACAAGATAACTTCTTTAATATGCTTCTAAGTTTCTGTTTAACTCCTCTCCTAGTACAAAATTCTACACTTGCCAAGACTTTACTTGGGAATTGTTTTTGGTAATATGGCATCCTGATCTAAATTTGTTCCATTAATTTGTAAAAATATAATCATGTCAGTTACCCTCAACGAAATCATAATCCAATTCTCTGAATCAAAGAAAAAGCTTTTAGAACTTACTTTACTGCTGTCACTTAATTTTTTATTTTATTGAATCACCGTGACAAAAGTCACAAAGCTTTCAGGTTTAAGTCTCAGTCATATAATGATCAACCCTCCATCCCTTCACTAGTGCCCCTGTTCCCCCACCAAGAACCCCAATATACCCCCCTCTTACCCCGCCCCCGCACCTGAGTGGCCAATGATCTTCACTTTATTCTCTCTATGTTTTGGATACATTCAATATTTCAACAGAGGACTGACTATTATTATTTGGAATTTCCCCCCAACAATCAAACCTGCTGAAAAGGCATCATTTAATAGTTTGTTTTCCATGGCTGAGAATGAAGATTATAGGAGGTTTTGGATTTCTGTTGTTTTAGCTCAGCTCACAGTCTAGATGCATTTCTGTAAGTCTCTGGGTGCCAAAATGGGTTAGTAGCCCTCCCGGATCATAGTCTTTAAGGAGCAGAGGGGCCGTGTCGTGCGCGGCTGCTCTGGATCTCATCTGGGCGGAGGGCGTGCCGGTAACACCCCCATCCCATGATCTCTTGTGTGCCACAAGCTCGTACCTCTGGGTTGTGAGTCCTAGAAAATGGTGGGCATCACGTGGATGCTGGGCGCTGCCGCTGCCATCTCCCCCGTAGAAAGAAAGCGTTGGGAGAGAAAATCCTTCCCCCTCCCCGGGCGCATGGGGTTGTAGCTCAGCTCACAGTCTAGATGCATTTCTGTAAGTCTCTGGGTGCCAAAATGGGTTCGTAGCCCTCCCGGATCATAGTCTTTGAGGAGCAGAGGGGCCGTGTCGTGCGCGGCTGGGCCAGCTGTCACTTTAAAGTCGGCCCCGGAGTGCCAATGATAATACAAATGCGATGGTAACAGACGCCTCGATAAAGGAAGGGCTTCGGGGCACAGAGGTGTGTGGGGCAGCTGTGGGGCAGATAGGGAGCCGTGGCTGTCACCGACTGGAACAGCGGCTGGAGCAAACTTGTCTTAGGGTTGTAGGGGGCCAAAGCTCATGTGTACTGCACAGGGCTTACAGGACGGAGCTGGTTCTAGCACCGCCTCCTGCCTGCCCACCTGCCTTTCGCCCGCTCACTAACCAGCTTTGGAGGTTTTGATCCCGGCCACCGGAAGTCGTTAGTCGAGGTACTCAACACACAGTAATTTGGGCTCTCTAGTTGTTGGAGTTGCAGTTACAGAAAGGAAAATTGCAAGTAGGAAATGGTTGACAGTTGATCCCTACAAAAAGCAAAGACCAAGCTTCAAAACTTGAGCAGTGAGAGTGCATGACTATGAAAGATTTAATCTGAAAATTCTAATTATGCTTCGGAAAACTTGGCTTTTAGTTTCTGCTTATAGAAAGACATATTCGCTCAAGGTCCCATTGTCCAAGGGTCAAAATCTGCATTCTGTGCCAAATTTTTCAAAATTAGTTTTTGGAAAAATTGTCAAAAATCACAAATAGAAACAGCGTGTTAGTGAGCATTATTTAGCAAAAATAAAAAATAAAGCAAAGGGTTCAAATGGAGGCAGAGACTGTGAGGATATTTCTGCTCAAATATTGACACTTTGCAATGTATAGACCATCAGAATTTTAAATCTTCCACTTATCAGAAATATCTGAGTTTATATGGTCTCCCTGTTTATAGAGAATTTTTCCCAATTAAAAATAATATGGTTTACATAATTGAGGCAAGATAAATAATACCAATACTAGATTACAACCCATATAATAAAGTAAATATTGGCTGAGTTGAAATTGGTATGAAGAAAATGGAGAGAAATGGAATCTCTGAGAGGGTCTTTCGGGAGCGGAAGCTCGAGGCTCATCACCAGGCAGGTGCAGCCCCAGTGGGGGTGGGGGGTGAGACTTGGGGGTGAGGACCCTGGTCCAGATTCGGGGATGGAGACCAGGGCTGTTCACTCAAAGCACAGAGGGTTTTTTGGGGGGGGCACAACCAGCAGTGCTCAGGGCTGACTCCTAGCTCTGTGCTCAGGGCTGACTCCTAGCTCTGTGCTCAGGGCTGACTCCCGGCTCTGTGCTCAGGGATTACTCCCAGCTCTGTGCTCAGGGCTCACTCCTGGCTCTGTGCTCAGGGTCACTCCTGGCTCTGTGCTCAGGGCTCACTCCTGGCTCTGTGCTCAGGGTCACTCCTGGCTCTGTGCTCAGGGATTACTCCCAGCTCTGTGGTTGGGGCTACTCCCAACTCTGTGCTCAGGGCTCACTCCTCACTCCTGGCTCTGTGCTCAGGGTCACTCCTGGTGGGCACAGGGACCATAGGGAATGCCAGGGATCAAAGCCCAGTTGGCCGCATGTAAGGCCAAAGCTCTGCCCGCTATTATCTCTCTGGCCCTCGGAGTCCAGTGGTTCCCTGTGGCTGGAGAAGCTGGCCAGGGGTCTCCAGGCCCTGTGCGTGCGGGCTGGCCATGGTGACAGCGGGCTTGGGGCCCCTGCTGAGTCTTGCAGCTGGACACCCACGTTCCATAACACGCCAACATCACGGGACCGTGATAGCCAACAGCTCCCGGTGCCCGTTTCTCTGTCCTCGGACGGGGTGTGGCCGGGCCGTGGCTCACAGCGCCCGGGCCAGGGTGGGAGTGCTGCTCAGTAAGGACCCCCAGGGCCCGCGGAGGGTCGGCTCAAAGCGCCAAGGCCGGTGCTTGCCGACTTGAGAGCCCTCGGGAGTGGCTGGGTTGGACCGTCATGACCAGAGAGAAACAGGGTCTGAGCACCGTGACCCAGCAGGCTGCCGGGAGGGAGGGGTCTGCCCGTCTGCAGGGCTGTGGCTCCTTCCGGCTGAAGACACGTCCCGGGACGGTCCCAGGAACCAGTGACAGGGCAGAACCAGTTAGACCAGGCTCAGCAGCTCACTCCGGGCCGCTGCTTCCAGAGGCGCCTTCGAGGCGAGTTACTGACACTTCAGTTCCGGGTATGAAGGCTGGAGGGGACGTGTCCCTTCCCTCGGAGCCTTTGTGCAGATGAGACAAAATTAAGTGTCAGTCGTGATCCCGGGGAGCCGTCGTCCTAAACCCCGACACACAGGCCTCTGGCTTCCTCCTCTCCTGAGGCTGTTTAACTATCCGTCTATTTACTCACAAAACTTGATTCCTCACGTGAGGATCCAGTGAAATGTCCGTCTTGGGGGGTGGGGATCGTGCTCAGGGCTCCTCAGGGCTTGTTTCTGGGTCTGTCTCGGAAGTGGCCCTCGGTGTGCTGGGGTTCAAGGCCCCGCGGCCCTGTGCTGTCTCTCCAGCCCTGAAGTGGGTTATTCCAGAGGTCTGGGTCATCTTTTCCACGCAGATCGGGTTTGTGGGTCTCCGTGGTTTACCCAAACATGTTTTGGCGATTTGAATGTCCAACGTGACTATTTGCTTCTGCGAGGGAGATTTAATACGTCAAGTGTCATTTCCACGTTTGGTGAGTGGCCAGCAATCATCGTAGTGACTTTGCTAAGTGGCCCTCGGAGGGCCAGTCCTCCTAGTAGCCACCCCCAAAGGGGCCTCGGGCAGTCTGGCTCTTAGGGGACAGCGGCAATGACACCAGGCTGACACTGGGCCTTGGCCCTATGCCCCGGGGAGGCGGGCAGTGCCGTGTATGTGTGTGTGTATGGGGGGTCTCTCCTGGGCCCCGGGAAGGCGGGCCATGTCTGTGTGTGGGGGGGGGGTCTCTCCTGGGCCCGGGAGGGTGGGCTGTGTCTGTGGGTGGGGGTCTCTCTGGGCCCGGGAGGGCGGGCCGTGTCTGTGTGTGGGGGGGTCTCTCTGGGCCCGGGAGGGTGGGCCGTGTCCGTGTGTGTGGGGGTCTCTCTGGGCCCGGGAGGGCGGGCCGTGTCCGTGGAGAGGTGGGGGCTGTGCCCTGTGGTTTAGCGTGTGCAGGAACAGCGTGGGGAGGCGTGTCCCAAGCAAGACCAGCCCTGACTCCGTGTGCAGTAGCAAGTGGCCAGCCTGCCAGTGTCCCTGCCACCAGGCTGGTGGAGGAGCCGTGGACTCAGCCCGAAGCCTCAGATGTGCGGCTGGGGGCAGAGAAGAGCCGCGGGGTCTGGGCAAGTCTCCGCTGTCCCCGCCCGCCCGCAGGCCCCCAGGGCTGGCGTCCCCTGGCCACCGCATGCACAGGCAGTGAGCCCGCCCGCCCCTGCACCTGCTCCTGCTCACCCGGGGGCCGAGCCGGAGCGACAGCGATAGGGACGTGAGCTAATCCCGGGCCTCTCCCGGGGACGGCGTGGCCGGCCGTCCTGGGGACAGAGACAGCTCGGGCTGTCGGCTGGGCAGGTGTCACCGGGGACACGCGTTTTCTCTGCAGCGTCTTCACTTTGCCCCCCTAAAGCCGCGTCTCTCGTGTCCCTGACAGACATCCCGCCTTTGGCAGGCGCCGGCGAGGGCAGCGTGACAGCGGGTGTCGGAAGCCCCGGGGGGCGGGGAACCAGCCCCCTCCTGGGCGCCTGCGTGCGGGTGGGCGGGACCCGGAAGGCAGCTGCCCAGCGAGGGGCCAGCAGCAGGGAGGGGGCGGCAGTGGACGGTCAGGGCGCCTGGCCCTAGCGCTGGTGGCTGCTGGCCCGCTGCCAGCCTGAGACCCCAGCAGGGGTGGGGCTTTTCCCACGGCAAAGGGCCGGCCTCAGTCCCCAGGACTCAGAAGTGGGCTCTGGCCACCCCGTCTCTGGGGGGAGGTCACGATGGACCACGGGGCCGGCAGGACTTGGTTCTGGAGCAGAACCACCGGTTGGGGTGGATGAGAGGAGCGTGGGTGTAGGAGGCCTCGGGCGGGGCTGGGGGTGCCGGGTCCCATCCCCCACACCACCAGAGGCAGCCCCTGAGCACTCAGCTGGGAGCATCCCCCCCCCCCCCGCATCACCAGGTGTGGCTCAAAGACAAACGCCATCGAGGGGGCTGGGTTGAATGGCCCCGAGGGGGAGCCTGCAGGGCGCCCGCGGACAGGAGGGAGGATGCCCGGAGCAGGCCAGAGCCAGCAGCACGCAGCTGGAAGGAGCCAAGGGTCACGGCATCTGTGCTCTGTGGCGCTCACCTCAGCTGGGATGGCGCTGGCCTGCCTGGCGCAAAACAGCACCGAGAGGGTCTTGGCTTCCCCCCTCCGTGCCCAGAAACCTGCGACTACGCTGTCTGTCCGGGGCGGGACAGTGCCTGTATGCTCCTCGCAGCCTCTTCCTCCGCTGCCCTTGGCACGGGTGCTCGACTTCATGGCTACAAAGTGGCTGCGGCAGCATCGAACAGGCAGTGCTGGCCCCTCCGGCAGCCTGAGGGAGACCCCCTGCTCCCCCGGCCGGGCCGGGCTGGCAGCAGTGGGGGTGAGGGTGAGCTAGGAGCCTTTCCAGACACTGCAGCCTGTGCTCTATCTCCCTTATGCGCGCGCTCTCTCTCTCTGTCTCTCTCTGTCTCTCTCTCCAGCTCTCCCTCTCTCTCCCTCTCTCCTGCCCTCTCCTTCTCTTCCTTCCTTTCCCCCCTCTCTCCCTCCCTCCCTCTCTCTGTCTCCCCTCCCCCTTCTCTCTCTCTCTCTCTCTCATACACACACACACACACATACACACACACGCGCGCACACACACACACACACACACACACACACACACACACACACACGCACGCACCCCAGAGCCTAGGGAGTTGCTGGTGTCTTTACCTGCGTGCACTGTGGTTCAGATCCTGCTAGTTCGCAGCACCCAGATGGCCCTTGTGTTGTTTCCAGTTTCAGTGGGAACCGCATGACGTGACGAGGTACCCAGCACCCTCGGTCCGCAGGGAGGAGACCCCCCACCCCCCCACCCCCCCACCGGCCTTCTCCGTCTCTTCTCTGTCGCTCACCTCGCTCTGAAGAAGGTCCCTGCCTGGGACCGCTTGCCTGCGGGTAAAGTCCGTCAGGAGGGGGCTCTGGAGTGGGGGTCGCCTGGTCTGGCGTTGTCCACCTGCAGGCCATAAAGATACCGGCCTCCACCGACTGAGTCCTGATTCCAGGACGGAGTATGTTCAATATTCTGGACAGTTGTTTCTAGAAGAAATAACCAAGGGGATAAAGGTGCATGTATCCCCCCACACACCCCTGCCAACACACACACACACACACACACACACACACACACACACGCACACACACCACACACACACCACACAGAGTTTGCTCTCTCCTTTGTATGGAGACAGCTTTGGAGGAAGCCAGTGCAAAAATTCTTTTTTTTTTTTTTTTTCTTTTTGGGTCACACCTGGCGATGCTCAGGGGTTACTCCTGGCTCTGCACTCAGGAATTACCCCTGGCCGTGCTCAGGGGACCATATGGGATGCTGGGATTTGAACCCGGGTCGGCCGCGTGCAAGGCAAACGCCCTACCCGCTGTGCTATCTCTCCAGCCCCGCCAGTGCAAAAATTCTTGAGTTCGCAACTTTCTTAAAAAAAAAGGCACACAGTAGTTGTATTTATCTTACAGGAAGCGAGAGCCTTTGTGCCAGGCAGGCAGCCAGGAGGGAAATCACCTCGGCAGGTCTGGCTCAGTCTCTCCTCCACTGCTAATCACCCTCAAATCCACACCCAGCCTGAGCATCCGAAGCCCAGGGTCTGGTTACCATGGAAACAGAATCCTTCCGGCTGTATCTTCGGGAGCCGAGTGCGCCTTGGACTTGGGGGTGGGGGGGGATGAATATTCTCCCGCCAGAGTTTGTACCGGCCTTTGGGTGGGTAAATGACTCCCAATTAGTGCTTAAGTATCTTTTAACTTTAATAATCAGGATTAAGGCCCCCAACAGAACTTTACTTAGAACGCACTGAGACGCTGGCCTCTGGCATCTGAGAGGGAGCTGGGCCCCGCTGGGTGCCAGGAGCTGCAGGGAGCCGGCCCCCGCCCGAGCGTGGGTGTGAGGGACCACCCCTGCCCTCTGAGCCATGTGGGAGCCGCCGTGTCCACACCCTCATGCATGGCCTGGGCTGCGGCCACTCCTCATCTCTCCTCCTGGCCGAAGCCCTGTCCGAAGGCACCGCCAGGCTCCAGGACCTGAGTTCTCCTTGGCTCACGCGGCTCCAAATCTCCCTGTCCCGTTGCCCTTTCTCTCCTCAGAGCCGCTCCGTTCCTTACCGCAAGCCCCGCCAGGAGAGGCTCCAGCTCCGCAAAATCCCCCGGACAGAACAATTCACCGTCCCTCCCAACGGTGTCCACTCCAGGGAGTGCCTCCTAGGAACCACATGTGTGCGTGCACACACACACACACACACACACACTCACATACATACACTCACACACACACTCACACACACTCACATACACTCACACACAATCACACACACTCACACACACTCACACATACACGCACACACACACACTCACACACACTCACACACACTCACACACACACTCACACACACTCACATATACACGTGCACACACACACACTCGCACCCCGCCCATAGTCACAGGGGAGCCCCATGTGAAGAAGAGCCTGATCATTGCTTGGTGGGCTGTGCGGTCGGGAAGGACGCGCCCTTGGGCAGCAGGTCCCCGGACCCTGGGCCAGCGGGGCAGAGCGGAGGGCGCCTGTGTGTGACTGGGCAGCGGTCCCTCAGCCATCGGCCGCGTCACGCTCAGACTCGCCCGAGGCCCACGACTGCTGCCAGTCCTGTGACTGTGTCCTCTTCCCTCACTCTGTCTCTTCCTCTCTCTCCTCTGTCTCTGTGTCCCCGTGCTCACAGGCAGGGGGTGCTCGGTCCTTCTGAGCCCTCGACACGCCTTCCCGAGACCCGCAGGAACCAGGGAGGGGATAAGCACCGAACACTCACTGTCCCGGCACTGGCAGACTAAGGGCAGGCGCTCCGGCCCGGGCTCCCTGCACACCCACCCCCTTCTGCTTGCAGAGCCACCCTGGGGGGCCGCAGCGGTGTCCCCCCACAGAAACAGCGGCCAGAGTGGAAATGACTTGATCGAGGCATGGCTTGTGTGAGCTGGGTGTCGGCCAGTCCCAGCCCAAGGGGAATGGCCCTCCCAGAGCCCGGCCCAGCCGCCAGCCACACACACACACACACACACACACACACACACACACACGCACATGCACATGCACACGCACACACACACACACATGCACACATGCACATGCACACACCACACACATGCACACATACAGCACACACCACACACACATGCACACACACCACACACCACACACACACATGCACACACATGCACACACGCACAGACCACACATGCACACACATGCACGCACTGCACACACATGCACACATGCGCATACACACACGCATGCACACGCATGCACACGCATGCACACATGCACACACAAGCACACACCCCACACGCCCTTACACACATGCACACACACACACGCATGCACAGGCTGCCTCCTGCCACCGGTGTCCGCCATGCTCTTTCCCCTCCATTGCGGGGGAGAGAGGAAGGATGCTGGGGCGGGAAGGACGGGAGGAGGGTCCTCATGGCCCCAGTCAATGGCCTGGGTACGCCCCCCCCAAGCCTCCCGCTGACGCCGCTGTCCTTGCTCTGCCTTCAGGGGACGTCTTCTTGCAGCTCCGAGGGCCCCTGGAAGACACCTACAAGGTCTACTGCTACCAGCACGACGAGGCCCAGGGCGTGCTGGAGGCCTACGAGCGGGAGGAGCTGCTGAAGCGCCACCTGGGCCCCTGCCTGCAGGCCCTGAAGTGAGTGAGGCCTTCCGCGGGCGGGCGGGGGGCGGCTCGCAGGGGTCCGCTCCTTGGGGCTTGGGAGGTGTTCTCTCTCTCTCTCTCTCTCTCTCTCTGTCTTTCTCTGTCTCTCTGTCTCTCAGTCTCTGTCTCTCTCTGTCTCTCTGCCTCTCAGTCTCTGTCTCTCTCTGTCTCTCTGTCTCTGTCTCTCTCTGTCTCTCTCTCTCTCTGTCTCTGTCTCTGTCTCTGTCTCTGTCTTTCTCTGTCTCTCTGTCTCTCAGTCTCTGTCTCTCTCTGTCTCTCTGTCTCTGTCTCTCTCTGTCTCTGTCTCTCTCTGTCTCTCTGTCTCTGTCTCTGTCTGTCTGTCTGTCTGTCTGTCTGTCTGTCTGTCTCTCTCTCTCTCTCTCTCTCTCTCTCTCTCTCTCTCTCTGTCTCTCTCTCGGGAGCGCTGACGCACCAGAAACCCGGACTGGACTTTCCCCACCCTGTGAGGAGGGTTGAAAATAACCAGGGGAATATTTGGGGCTCTCTGAGCAGGAGAGGGGGCAGGAAGGGCCCCTCCAGCAGACGGGGACAGCTGGGGGACAGGCCTTATTTGTTCCCTAAATCTGGGAGAAACACTCACTGGCAATCTGAATGTAAGGGGCTGAGGGGAACCCGAACCCTCTGATTGGGCGGGAATCACCGGGCGCTGGGGCTGTGGCGTGTGAATCAAGCCCAGCAACCAGCGCCGCCCCCCCCCCACCGCGCCCCTGGGGAGCTGGAGAGCAGGAGGGGATCTGGAGGGGTGCAGGGGTGAGTCTCAGCCCCATGCAGAGTCTCCCATCTGCAAAGCCTCAGCCGCCCGGCGCGGTTCCTCAGGTAGCCCCGCGCCCTCTGCTGGTCTGGGAGGCGGCCGCGTTCTCTGGCCGTTTTTTCCTGCTAGGGAGGAGCCTCCCCCGACCCTCTGGGGCTGGGCCAGGCATTGTTCTGGGTGCTGAGAAGGCAGAGGAAGAGGAGGCGTAGACGCTGCCCCGTCTATCGGGCCACAGGAAGGTGCCGCTGACGCTGCCCCCAGCTCCCCGGGACCCCCCGCTGCCTCCACAGCTGTGCTAACGCACCGTTTGGGAGAAACGTCCAGCTGTTTGCAGTGGTTTCCGTCCCGAGCAATTCCCGTGAGAGCAGGGCAGTCTGGGGAACAGATGCCAACTCCTGGGCAATGGAGCCGCCTGGACGTGGGTGACCCGGCCCCTCCGCCTTGCAGAGAACCTTCTGTCCCCCCGAAACATTCTCTGCAAGGGAGGAGGGAGGTCTCCAGGCGAGAGCGAGGCTGGCACCTTCACTGCTCTCAGTCGCCTCAGGAGCAGGGCTTCCTTGTGTGGGGCCATACCCAGCGGTGCTCGGGGATGACTCCTGCGGGCTGGGGAGGCCACGAGGGACAGCAGGGGTGGAGCCTGGGTCGGCCGCTGTGCTATGGTCTGGCCCCTCAGGAGCAGGGCTCCCTGTGGGAGAGGACAGAGCCCACTCCCTCGGACCTGTGTCCTACAGCCGGCCGGAAGTGGCCATCCAGATGGTCCCCAACACCGCATGATTCACGGGGTGTTTGACTCCTAAGAGAGAGAAGTTGGTCCCGCCGGGCTATTCCCCTGGGCGCTGCAGCCCCATGTCCTGCACGCTCTACAAAGAGACCCGGGCACGGGTGGTTCGGGAAAATCAGAAAGTCCTCATTTCTGAAAGCTTGGCTCAGCACCCGGGGCTTCCCTGAGCCTTTCCCCGGAAGCCGCATGGTCACGCTCCCCTGCTAGCCCCAAGCCCGTCTCCAGCTCCATCCCCGTCTGGGCACAGTGGGCAAAACACTTCCTTAAGAGGAAGAAAGTCTGAATTAGCTCAAGTTAGGATTGTTTCCCCAAAAGTCTTTCCATGAAAATAAAGTCGGTCATGAGTTTGCTGGTGTCCAGGAATGGAGAACAGGAGAATTACCACAGTCGCTTGGATACTGACCTGGACGGACCCGCTTTAAAGTCTGCGCGTCAGGGTTCCCACGGGTTGATGGGCCCAGGAGCATGGGCCAGCCTGTTAAAGCGGGCCGAGGTCTCCCCAGAGGAAACACATGAAGGCAAGTGGTGGTGCAATAAGCAAAGGGTCTTTATTGGCGAGCTCGCCAGCTCGAGCTAGAGCCTTCGTTCTGCTCACCGACACAGGGCAGCTTCGTGGAATGAGCGGCCCTCCTGGGCTCAAAAGTGAGGGGCTTTTATAGCATAACATCATATAACAGGGACTTTCCGCAGACCGCCCTTTTGGCCACAGTCTGAGGGGTTTTCTACTACGTGTGCTTAGCTGATTGGTTAAGTTGGAGTTACGTGAGTGTTACACGAGCATTCCGTAGGGTTAGACGGGGGCTTCCCTACCTGCTTCTGGCTGGTAACCCTTGACCTCACCGTGGCTCTCTCACTTTGGGGAAATCAAGACTCCATCCCAGGTCTCCGTGCTCCGTTCCAGGAGTTCTGGAACCGAAACCCAGGCCGAGCGTCTTCTGGCTCCTTTATGAGCCTGTCACGGTGCTGCCCTTGCTCCTCTGTCTCTCCAGCCCCAGCGCCTGAGTCCTGCCCCTCAGTCAGAGCCATCACCATGCTCCTCCTCCTCGGACACAGTCGGGGATTCCTAAAGAACCTTAGCCATGCCTCCACCTCCTGCCCGCCGAGGCTGCGGATGGCACCGCGGGAGGCAGAGTCTCCCCTCGGCCCAGCAGCTAAGGCAGATTTCACAGCCAGTGAAGCCACGGTTTACCCAAAACTAAGATGTCTTTGTTGGGGGCCTAATTGGTACTTATTAAGAGTGGCAAATGATGTGGAGATTGTTTCAAAATGTATGTCTGAGCATGGGTTTGCCTCCCGGGAGCTTGGCTCTAGGTCAGCAGTCCGACAAAGCCAGCCGGGCAATATGCTGCATAATTGAACAGTCTTAAAAGTTTTATAATGTTTGCACGTTGCCTCCACTAAGTGTACTGATGTGATTTTATGTTTGTTTTCTCACCCTCTCTTATAGGAAAATATACACGCAAGAGTAAGTACTTCCCCCCCTCACTATTAAATTTAAAACTGTAGAGATAAGTTGTTGAATATTTCTGTCTGAATTAGAAGTTTTAGTTTTTACAAATACGTGTATTTTTTTTTGTTTTAATTTTGTTTGGGGGTCACATTTGGTGGTGCTCAGAGGTTATTCCTGACCAGGAGTTCAGGAATCATCCATGCTGGGGCTCGGGGACCGGATGTGGTGCCCGGGTTCAAATCCGGGATGGCGGGAGGCCGGGGAAATACCCCCTATAGTAACACTGGCCCTCGCCTTTGCTTCCAAGAGGTTAAGATTTCTAAGGAATTTACTGTACATCTATTACTAGTGTGTTCTATTTAAGCATCACTTGATTTCCAATTTTTCTGAGGTGGACTTCCAATTTAATTATTATTATATGTACTTTGCAAAATCTTTCGGAAGATTCACGGGCCATAATTTACTTCAACCAGAGTTGGCAGTCCCAAGAGCTCTTTGGGACTGATTCATCACACACAGAGTTTAGGAATCTTGACGTTTCCGAAAACGTTTCTCCCTATGGACACTAGCCTTGAAGATATCTCAGATTAATACCAGCATCTCTGGTTTCCACAGATGGAAGCAGGAGATTCCTAATCTGATATAGTCTGAGTGTATGAGCCACTGACTTTTTTGAAACTATTTTGAATTGTCATAGTATTGTCTTTAGAATTTTCTTTAATATTCTTGTGGGCTTCCTTTTTAAAGAGCTCTTTTCTTTTGTCCATCGTTTTAAGAAGTCAAATAGTTCTACAGAAGTTGTTAAGAAAAGCAGTAATTTATTTTTCTCCCACCTTCTCCTAATTGCATCTCACCACATCACAAGTCTTTTCATGTGTATTATTTGACCATTTCAGTATTTATTCTCATGACTCTAAATGTGCTCAGTTTTTTTCTTTTCTGGAAAAGGAGATAATCTGTTCGTATTTACCTAGACAAAGATCTCTCTTCTCTCGCCCATCTACTCCCTCTGTATATGCGTGTGTGTCAGTCTCTCTTCCCCTCTCTTCATTTTTCCTTTGTAAGTTACATGATAATTTGGGTTACAAAGCAATAAAGTATGTTTGCATAATCAACCTGATCAGTTATGATTTCAACCAAATACATTTCCTTTCAGAGCTGACTCTTGGAATGAACTGGTTGCTAGTTTTCCTGAGCGATAATTATTCTCTCTCACTTTTATTCCCATAGTTTTCTTTGTTCTGATCTTTAGCACCAAATCCACAGTCAGTTTAAAAAAAAAAAAGCCTCTTTTCCACCTCAGCGATCTTGCCCATCTCGTGTGCTTGCCAAGGCTTCTCCCAGCAGCTGGGCTGCGGCCGTGGACAGTGGCCTGGGTGCACTGACCTCAGGAACGCCCCTCCCTGTGGCCTCACGCCATGGTTGAGAGAGGAGACCCTTCAACCTTCCACAGAGAATGCTCGGAAGTTAGAATTCAGGGACTTCGGTACCCTGAGATCTCCGTTTCCGCTCACACCTGGTCTATAGTGTGATTGGGTGGAGAATTCTAAATGGAAAATCGCTCATCTTCAGAATTTAAGGTCTGGTTCCTCGTCACCTGCCAGCTCTCTTGCTGCCTCTGCTTTTTCCAGGCACTTGTCTCCTGCCCCGCCCGTTTCCCTGAGTATTGCTGGGAGGTTTGTTCCCGTCATGGGAACGTCTCCGATTCCAACCTGTGAATGTGTTTTCCCCACAGTGCTGGGAGGGGGAACACGCCTTCTCAGCTGACGGGCTTGGGTCTTCACTCTACTGATTCTCCCCTGCCTTCTTCCATCTGTAGGACCCTCACTTCCTACCTCCTGGGCCCCCTCTCCCTACCCTCTGAATGTTCTTCTGTGCCCCATCCCTTTGTCCGTGCTCTTTCCTGGAGACTGTTCCTGAATGGTTTCTCCGCATCGTGAGATTTTGTTTCTGCTGTTTGCAGGAGCTGAGTTTTCCAAATGATCTCCGCCTTGTCGAGAGGTCCCGAGACTTCTGCTGTTTCACCTAGTCCCTCGTACCCCGGCTCCCTCCTCCCTTCCTCTCGCTCTGTCTCTCTCTCTCTGTCTCTCTGGTTTGGCACTCAGGGACTCTAATCAATGAACCTTCAGAGGAATGATTAAATTATCGCCTGTCCACATAAATGCTTCTCTCTGCTCTGCTCTCCCAGTTCCCACTCATTCATCTTCTAAACTTTGTTAATCATTCTGAATTTATCTTCACAGTTTCCTCTAAAATTGACTTAAGGAGAGTAAATTGGAAAAAGAAATCAATAAAAGCATAGATGGCTTGTGGCTACTGTAAAATAAATATTAAGTTTAAGGTCCTTATGATCATAAAGTAGAGGAAATTCAAAATAATATGATCAATAGTTACATGATTACTTTTCCATCCAGCTAAGAGCCAGCGCTGCATCTCCGTGTCGAGGATGGGACTGTTTCTGTTTCCCACCTGAGTTTTTCAATTGCTTAAATGTCATTTTTTATTTCCTCGGTGCCCGTTTCCTTGTCTTGGAAGTGAAGCTCTTTAGAGGCAGACTAGATGCTGCGAAAGCAAAGCCAGTTGTGTTTACTTGGCTTTGGAAAGTGCCTGTAAAAGCGTGTAGCGCAATTAGTGCAGTGAAAGTAGCAGACGCTTGCCAAAGTATTCGGGCAAGGCAGGGAGGGGACAGGACACACAGGAATAATGGCCCTCGTGTCCAGCCCAGCGTGTGTGGGACCTGCCGTTGGTTTTGTCTGTAAGGAGCAGGTGCCTATGCGCCATCCGGAGGGGTGAGCCTGGTACCCCGGTGCCCAGACTCACGACCCCACAACGCCCCCTTGCTCCGGTTTTTGCCACTGTGTCGCTCCTGTGACAGTCAGAACCTCAGCCTCACCCCGAAGCAGCTGTCCCTGTGGCCAAGGACAGCCGTGACGAGGAGAGTCCACTCGGGGGAGACTTTCTCTTTGGGGAAACTTATAAGAGTCGAGAGACCAGGCAAGCCCGAGAGTGCTGAGACAGGCCACGTGCAGGGCAGAGGGGTGGAGTGTGCACACGTGTCCGTGTGGTGCCAGTGGCCCTTTATTGTTTACGGAACGGAGCACACCGCTAGCTCTTCCCGTCTAATGACACCCCTTCCCAGTTTGACCCCTTTTGGATCTCCGGGGTCTTCCTGCCCCCAGACGTGTTTAGAATCATTGCAGTGTGACCCGCCCAGCCACCTCTCAGGGCCCCCAGAAGTGACCCACCCATCAGCGATTGTATTTTCCTCTCCGCTGTGCAGAAAACTAAGGGAACAAGGACTTTATTTGTCCACCGAAAGGAGCTTGAAGCGCGATTGCCACCTGCGTTTCATTGCACAGTGTCAGTTTATTTGCCTCTTTGCATAGAGAAGCTTCCAGAAGTCACTGCCTTGGTTTGACTGAAAATGAATGGGCTCTGGACAGTAGCAAGACCTGGAACCTTTTCCCTGGCGAGCACTCCTCGGAGCTGCTGGGGTCTGTAGGCTGAGGGAAGGCGGTGGGAAGGCCACGTGTGGAAAGGCCTCTCACTGCGGTGCGGGACTCACATTAACGGGAGAACTGGCGCCTTTACCACCCGTCGCTGCAGGGTAAAGGTAAAGGCAGAAGCTCCGAACTATCAAACATGCAACTCTTTGGCTGGGAGGGGAGAGTAGACAATGCTCCACTCTGACTATCCTTTCCATGTCATCTCTCGATTTTTAAATAACAAGATTGTTTTCCTTACTAATAAAAAAATGCCATCAGGCAAATGCATTTATCTCGGTTGTCATGGGAAAAAATGCATTCTGAAATTGTTTCCCTCTATTATTATAGGCTTATGATTAAAACACATTTTTTTTCTTTTAATGTGTTTGGAGGAACAGGCTAAAAATCAAGCTCCAAGTTCTTTTCTTTGGGAACATATATTTTTTATTGCGTTTGTTTTGGTGTCTCTGGGTCCTTCCGGCCTTGCTTCTCGCTGCCGTCGCTCTTGCTTTCATTGAGAAATTTCTCTGGGGCTGGAGAGCGTGTCCAGGGGGTAGGTGCTGGCCTTGCATGCCGCACTGCATACGGCCCCCTGCCAGGAGTGACCCCGAGCCCAGGGCCGAAGCCCCCCTAGAGACAAAAGCGAAGCCCAGAGCAGGATCAGAGAAGCGTGTCTCTGAGCGGGGGGGGGGGGGGGGGGGGGGGGGGGGGGGGGGCCGCGGAGGGCGGGGCTGAGGGGGGCGGGTCCCCGCGGAGGGCGGGGCTGAGGGGGCGGGTCCCCGCGGAGGGCGGGGCTGAGGGGGCGGGTCCCCGAGGAGGGCGGGGCTGGGGGCGGGTCCCCGCGGAGGGCGGGGCTGAGGGGCGTGTTCCCGCTGAGGGCGGGGGCTGAGGGGGCGGGTCCCCGCGGAGGGCGGGGCTGGGGGCGGGTCCCCGCGGAGGGCGGGGCTGAGGGGCGGGTCCCCGCGGGGGCGGGGCTGAGGGGGCGGGTCCCCGCGGAGGGCGGGGCTGAGGGGGCGTGTCCCCGCGGAGGGCGGGGCTGGGGGCGGGTCCCCGCGGAGGGCGGGGCTGAGGGGCGTGTTCCCCGCGGAGGGCGGGGCTGGGGGCGGGTCCCCGCGGAGGGCGGGGCTGGGGGCGGGTCCCCGCGGAGGGCGGGGCTGAGGGGGCGGGTCCCCGCGGAGGGCGGGGCTGAGGGGCCGCGTGCGGCTGTGTGTCCCCACAGGGGCAGGCCCAACCTCCTGGACATGGGCTCGCTGATGATCCGACCCATCCAGCGGGTGATGAAGTACCCGCTGCTCCTGTGCGAGCTCCGCAACGCCACCCCCGCCTCGCACCCGGACTCCGCGGCCCTGCAGGACGCCTGTGCGGCCGTGAGGGACATCAACGTCAACATCAACGAGCTGAAGCGCAGGAAAGACCTGGGTAGGCGGCGGGAGGGTCCCCGCAGGAAAGACCCGGGTGGGCGGCGGGGAGGGTCCCCGCAGGAAAGACCCGGGGTGGGCGGCGGGAGGGTCCCCGCAGGAAAGACCTGGGTAGGTGGCGGGAGGGTCCCCGCAGGAAAGACCCGGGTAGGCGGCGGGAGGGTCCCCGCAGGAAAGACCCGGGTGGGCGGCGGGAGGGTCCCCGCAGGAAAGACCCGGGTGGGCGGCGGGAGGGTCCCCGCAGGAAAGACCCGGGTAGGCGGCGGGAGGGTCCCCTCGACAGAGCGATGATTAGAGCTCGTGAAGCAATTGGGGGAAAATGTCATAATGGCTTTTCTTTTTTTTGAGTCACACCCAGTGATGCACAAGGATTACTCCTGGCTCTGCACTCAGGAATCACTCCTGGCAGTGCTCAGCGGACCCTATGGGATCTGGGAATCAAACCCGGGTCGGCCGCATGCAAGGCAAATGCCCTCCCCGCTGTGCTATCGCTCCAGCCCCCACAATGACTTTTAAAAAATTTTTCAAATGACAGTATGTGCAATAACTTAGCATTTTTATTAAAAAATGAAAGCATTAAATAATATTATGTGAGCCTGGCAAGCTACCTGTGGCGTATTCGATATGCCAAAAACAGTAACAAGTCTCACAGTGGAGATGTTACTGGTGCCCATTCGAGCAAATCGATGAACAACGGGACAACAGTGCTATGACAGTGCTATGCCAGGCATAATTACATGACATGTGGTTTTAAGGTATAACAATTAAAAATACCTGTAATTTAGAATCACAGTTCCTATTAGGGATCAAAGACGGGGACCAGGGGCCGGAGCGATAGTACAGCAGGGAGGGCGTTTGCCTTGCACGCAGCCGACCCAGGTTCGATCCCCAGCATCCCATCTGGTCTCCCAGCACCAATGGAATAATTCCTGAGTGCAGAGCCGGGAGTAACCCCCGTGCATCGCTGGGTGTGGTCCAAAAAGAAAAAAGAAAAAACAAAGATGGGGACCAGAGAAGAAGCTTCAATAGTGATACAAGTTTTTTCAATAGAAAGGTTGGAGACAAAGCATGATGTTAATGTTAAGATTTGACAGAGACAGGTAGCAGATGCCGTTCTGTTGCCTTTCTACTTTTCTTTGGCTTAACCTATTTCAAAGTTTTAAAGAGAAATATTTTCTACCCCCATGATTGCCGTTTGCATAAAATATCCCCCTTTTTACTAGGTGCTACATAGACTCGCTTTGTGTTTTTCCCTGCACTCTCTTCTCCCGTCCATGCAACTTTTCTTCCCTCTCGACCTGTGTCACAATAAAGTCTGCTGGACTTTTGGAAATGGAACTGTGTGGAGGACGGGATAGTTTAGTTGGCAGGGCATTTGTCTAGCTTGTGGCCAGCCTGGGTTCGATTCCTGGTACCCCATCTTGTCCCCTGAGTTCACCAGGGGTCATCGGTAAGCACAGCCAAGCCCCAAACTAGAAGAGATGAAGAGAACCTTAATGGTGTCGGCACTCATTCAGTTAACACAACTTTGGTTAATCTTTCCAACGGCTCCGAAACATGCCCGTAGTACGTGTGGCACGCGTGATGCAGGCGCTTCCTCCCTGAATACACCAGTATTTTCCCTCCCCTCCTCCCTCCTTCCCTCCCTCCCTCCCTCCCTCCCTCCCTCCCTCCCTTCCTTCCTTCCTTCCTTCCTTCCTTCCTTCCTTCCTTCCTTCCTTCCTTCCTTCCTTCCTTCCTTCCATCTTTCCTTCTTTCCTTCCCTCCCTCCCTCCCTCCCTCCCTCCCTCCTTCCTTCCTTCCTTCCTTCCTTCCTTCCTTCCTTCCTTCCTTCCTTCTGTCTTTCCTTCCTTCCGTCTTTCCTTCATTCCTTCCTTCCTTCTTTCCTTCCTTCCTTCCCTCTTTCCTTCCTTCTTTCCTTCTTTCCTTCCCTTCTTTCCTTCCCTTCTTTCTTTCTTTCTTTCTTTCTTTCTTTCTTTCTTTCTTTCTTTCTTTCTTTCTTTCTTTCTTTCTTTCTTTCTTTCTTTCTTTCTTTCTTTCTTTCTCTCTTCCTCTCTCTCTTTCTCCCTTCCTTTCTTTCTCCCTTTCCATACCCAGTGGTGCTCAGGGCTTACTCCTGATTCTGCCCGGTTGTTCTCTATGGAAACTGCATCAGTTCACACCTTACCAATTTGCATCCTTGTCAGCAATGAGTATCAGGAACATTTAACATGTTGAACGAGAGGAGCAGGGGAAATTATCTCAAAGGTAAACAAAGTCTTGGAAAGCATCTCAGCTAACGGAGGGGCCACATGGGATCCACCTCCCACTCTCGGGCGCATTGGGGTCTTGATCCTCCATGTCAAAGGCCGTGGTGGGGAGTGAGCGATGTGCCGAGAGAGAGACCGGCCTCTCCCCACGTCCTCCTGGAGTTCTGTCTCGTGGGAGGTCCCTGGAGCGTTTCTGAGGCCGAGGGTGTGCGGGCCGCGAGGGGCAGGCCTGGGGCAGGTGTCTGGCCGCACAGGTCGTCTCCGAGGCGCTTGGTGTGGCTCGAGCACCGTGGCGGGCTGCGGGCGCTCAGACGCTTGGCTCCGCTCTCGTTCCAGTCCTGAAGTACAAGAAGAGCGACGAGGACGAGTCTCTCAAGGACAAGCTGTCGCGGCTGAACATCCACTCGATCAGCAAGAAGTCCAAGAGGGTCACGAACCACCTCATGCTGCTGACCAGGGGAGAGGCACAGGTAACGCGCGGGCGCTGGCCTGGGCGGCCGTGGGGGCGGACCGGGCGGCCTCCTGGCTCCCCGCGTGCTCCTTCTCAGGGGCGGGAGGGCCTGGCGGGGGCCTGGCTCTGGCCGGGGCCATGCCTTCAGTTCCTCCTTTTATTCGTTAACAAAATCTTATTTTCTTACGGGGGTCCCCGAGGTCCATTCCGTGCTGGTTTTGCCCATGAGCCGAGCGATACGCGCGTGCAAAGCCCAGAGAGGTGTCCCCCAAGGTGTCCCCCGAGGTATCCCTTGAGGTGTCCCCGCCCTGGCCGCTTGCTGGCCGCTGCCTGTCCCCTGCCGTGTGCTGCCCCGTGTCTGCTGTGCGGCCTGATCTGATCCAGTTTCACGTGAAACCCGGGACCCGGGTAACGTGCCGGCCAGCAGGGCCTCTCGGGCTGCGGGGGGGGGGGGGGGGGGGCGTCTGCCGCGGGAGGACCTTGCCGGAGGACGGAGCGGGCGGAGTCCAGCGCCACTCGGGAGCACAGAGCTTCAGCCCGGGACTCTGGGCTAGGACCTGCCACCAGCAGGCCCCGTGGCAGCCGAGCGCCACGGCTCATGGAGAAAGTGGCCGACGCCCCCGAAGCCCTCAGTGGGCCCCACACGCCCAGCTTAGGGCATCGTTCACCCCGGGGGGCCACCCTCGTGCCTCCCACTCGGACGTCAGCTCTGCTGCGCAGATGCACAAACCACATCTGTCCCTGAAGAAACTTCCTGGCAAGACCCCCCCTCCTGCGCCCCCCGTCCCCGGCCTGGGCCCTGCCCGCAGTCAGGACTCAGCTGAGCTTCCTCCTCCTCACCAGACTCCCCCGGCCCCGCCGCAAGCACCCCTGGGGACCCCTCACGTCAAGCCGGGGCTCCTCCCTCCGGCGACCCGGACAGGAGTCGGGACGGGCTCCGCGGGAGGGGGTGTCCGAGCTCGCCCTCGGAGGAGAGACGGGATTTCACAGGGCAGGAGAGGACAGCGGCACCGTCCAGCAGGAGGGAGGCCGGGCCAGAGCTTGGTCAGGGCGAGGCGGGGCTGGACAGTGGCTTGAGGGCCGCCCGGGCCGGGACCATGGACCACATGACGGGGCCGGGCCTCGGGGACAGCGAGGGAGGAGCCGCCGCCTGTTCCCCGCCGGGCAGGGCTGGTGCCCAGAGCCCCGCGGACCCCGCGGAGGGGCTGCTGGACCCTGTGCGGCCTCAGAGTCGAGCTGCCTCGTGGATCCTAAACGCTTCCCAGATAAACGCCGCGAGGACTGAGCCTTCATGGAGCTCACCGGGGCGGGTGGCAGCCCCAGCGCCCAGGAGCCACCGTGGCTGACGGACACGCGCCAGCACAGCTGGGCCTCGTCCTCCACAGCCAGCTGCGGACAGGGACGCCCATGAGACGCCAGGGCCGGAGCCCCAGGCTGGGCTTCTCCAGGGGGCCTCGCGCTCTCACGGCACCTCTCACCCGCGCAGAGGCTTCACCTTGAACCTGAGGAGTTTCTAACGGTCGGGGCGAGTCCGTCCCGCAGAGCAAAGCGTCCCGCTGAGCGCAGCCCTCGGCTCCAGCCTGTGCGTTATTCGGGAAGCGCCAGGTCCGGCCCTTTTAGTCCAGGTCACGGCTGCCTCGGAGGCAAGGCTGTGGCCGCGCGTGGCTGGGCCGCCTGAGCTGGGGCCGTGCGGGCAGGGCCGTCGAGGCAGGACGGGGCGGGCTCCCGTGGTGCCTGTGGGGCTGACGCCGGCGAGCTGCCCGGGCTTTGCTTCTTTGTTCTCCGTCCTCTGAAACTGCGCATCCGGGTTCTGTGCCGCCAGGTGAGAGACGGCACCTTCGACAGGGAGGAGAAGCTGTTCCGCGCCTTGGAGAAGACCGTGAGGCACTGTGTGAAGAACACGGCCTGCTGGCTGCAGCTCGTGCAGGTGGGGCCTCCTCAGCCCAGCCCGCGGGCCGTGGGTGCGGCTCCGAGGACGTGTGTCCCCTGTGTGAGGGACCGTGGGTGTGACTGAGGAGGCGTGTCCCTCTATATGAGGGGCTGTGGGTGTGACTCTGAGGAGGCGTGTCCCCTCTGTGTGAGGGACCGTGGGTGTGACTGAGGAGGCGTGTCCCTCTGTGTGAGGGACCCTGGGTGTGACTCTGAGGAGGCGTGTCCCCTCTGTGTGAGTGGCCGTGAGTGTTGCTCCGAGGAGCGTGTGCCCCTGAGTGGGGGCCGTGGGTGTGGCTCTGAGGACGAGCCTGAGGCAGCCCTTCCCTGGCACGGTAGCCACATGGCTGCGCGGCTGCCAACAGCCCGTGAAGATGCCAAGGAGAGGCGCTTCTGCTCTTCCTTCCCTGCTCCCCTTGTCCTTCCCCCAGGGGGCCATGGGGGACACTGGCGCTGCAGTGAGGACCCTCATGCTTTCCCACGCCCGTGTAAGCTGCCTAGCAGGCCAGTCCCTCGGGTGGGACGGAGGAGAGACGCCACGGGGAGAGATCCAGGGAAACGCGGGCCTCACCGTGCACCAAATCCCAGCAGCCAGCAGCCCCCGGCTGAGGCCTGCGCTGTCCTGCAGGGCTGGAGAGGCCCAGGGATCTGAAGGGCGTGGGGACCACTCAGAGGCAGGGACGCAGGGGTGACACTCGAGAGGCCAGGGGGAAGGAGAGTGGATCCGAGGTGCAGGCCTGGCACCGGCGCCAGGGCAGACCCGAGGCTGAGTACGCGCACCACACGCAGTGCGTCCCCACTGCGCAGCACTGAGGCAAACGCCCACGCCACAGCCCCGGCCCCGGGCCGCTCCCCTAGCCCTGCCACAGTGTGAGAGCCGGGCCCCCCGCCCAGGAGAGGCTCTGCCGTCTGAGGTCTTGATGGAGACCAAGGGTAGGGCCGTTTATAAATAGCCCCTCGCCCTGCCCTGGGATTGTTCCCTTGGACTTCTCTCTGCAAACAGGTGTTAGAACGCCCCGGTGAAATATCCCAACAGAAAAGCAGGTAGCGATTTGGAGACAAGCTTCTGTGAGATGGAACCAAAAACCTCGTTCTAACTCATCAGCTGCTTTGCTAATCTCTTCCCTGTGGGAAACAAAAATAAAACCTTGGTGCGGGCAGGCGGGGGCTGTGGACCTTCCACAGCACACAGGTTTCTTGGGAACATCTACAGCAGAAGCTCTGGACCCATTCCTGAGCCAGTAGGAGTGGGAGCAGGCTCTGACAGGACAAGTCAAATTCCTGCAGGAGGAGCGAAGACGCAGACAGAAAGGGAGCGGGCGGCCAGTCGGGGAGCTGAAGGGGGACTGGGAGCTCAGGGCTGGCCTAAATAGGGTTAAAATGGGATCTGTCATGACGTTGGCTTGTAAGTGGACGGACGTGGACAGTCTTATGCTAAGTGAAGTGAGTCAGAAAGAGCGGGACAGACACAGAATAGCCGCACTCATTTGTGGAGTGTAGAATAACATAATCTGGGAGTGACACCCAAGGACGGTAGAGACAAGACTGGAAGATTGCCCCATGGTTGGCAGCCTGCCTCCTGAGTGGGGGGAGAAGGCAGCCGGGATGGAGAAGGGGTCACTGAGTCAATGGTGGTTGGGGGGATCGCTCGGGATGGGAGACGTGGCTGAGAGTAGATAAGGGATCAAACGAGATGGCCTCTCAGTGTCTGTATTGCAAACCATGATGCCCAAAAGGAGAGAGAGAGTAAGGAAGGTGCCCGCCACAGAGGCTGGGGGTGGGTTGGGGTGGGGGTGGCGGGAGGGGTATCGGGGACATTGGTGGTGGGAAATGTGCACCGGTGGGGTGATGAGTGTTTGACCATTGTAGGACTAAACTCAATCATGGAAGCTTTGTGACTGTGTCTCACAGTGATTCAATTAAAAACATTTTTAAATAAAATAGAATTAAATGGACTCTGTGAAGCGGGGGGTCGGCTAGAGCCGGTGGGGACAAGACGCGGGAGGGCGGGAGGAAGACAGAGATGGGTTGTTCCCGGCGGGTGCGGGCCTGGCCACTTCCTTCCGTCCTGCTTGCTGCCCGCTCTTCCCCAGAGCCGCTGGGGAGTCTCGAGGAGGTGCGGCCCGGCCCCCAGTGACAGTGCTCTTGGCTTGCAGGAGGCCGTGCCCCTCGCTCTGCAGACGGTGACGGAGCTCCAGGAGGTCTCCTGCGGCACCGAGGAGGAGGGCCAGGGACCCTCGGAGGCCCCTCGCCGCGCCCCCGGCCCCGGGGATGACTTCGTAAGTGAGACCAAGAAGCAAAAGGACAAGGGGACGAGGTTGTTGCTTTTTTCCCCCTTTCCACTTATTTCCTTCTGGTTGGAGTTAGGAATATGACGCACGAAAGCAAACACTTGTCAGAATCTGATTCAAAGGAGACTTAAACCCATTAGATCTTTTGAGTGGGTCCGTGAGGATTTGACCGTGCCGGAGGCCTCTGAGCCGTTTCTGGGCAAACGGTGTGTGGGCAGCCTGAGACAGAGAGCGGCTGAGGCCGGCATGGGCCGTGTCAAGACCTTGCCTGGTCATGCAGCCAAGGTTTCCTCAGAGGGGCCGGAGAAACCCTGGCGTGGTGAGGGCCAGGAAGGTGCCCAGCGCGGAGCGTCCTCTCTGCAGGGCCTTGGCCCCCATCCGGGCCTCTCCTCAGCCCCAGGGGAGGCTCTTGTCTGAGAACTCTGTGCTCCAGAACTCCGGAATTACTAAAGCATGCTCAAGCCAATAACATGTTTGGGGCGGGGGCACAACTCAGAGCGGTTTCCTCGGACTCAGCCTCTCGTGTTCCCGGGGCATTGTTATCTCACACCGCGCCTGAGCACTCTGGGGAGAGTACAACAGCCTCCCCCCCACCAGCCGGAAGGGGCTCGAAAGTGGCATTTTTGTGTTGGCATCATTGGCATTCTGGGCTCGACAGATCTTCCCCGCATGGCCTCGTGTGGGGAGGCAGATGTCCCCCCCAGGAGCCTAAGCTCGGCTGTCTCCCGGTGTCACCTCGTGTGTCCCGAGCACACGTGCATTTCCAAGGCTCGGAGGTTGCTCTGCTCTGAGCTGCCAGGGGATTGCCCGGGAGGAAGCACCGGGACTGGCACACCTGGTCACAGACATAGACGGGGACGGTGCTGGTGACAGGCGGGGACGACCCAGCTGGACAGCACGGGCAGAGGAGCGACAGTAACGAGCAGGTGGAGGAGGGGCCACTGCGCCCAGGGCTGTACGCGCTCCGGGCCGCATCGCAGAAAGCCCGTGTTTAAAGGGTTCTTAGCGACTTGAGATAGCACAGCAGGTAGGGCCGACCCTTGCACACGGCCTTGCACACAGCCAGCCCGGGTTCGATTCCTCCATCCCTCTCGGAGAGCCCGGCAAGCTACCGAGACTATCCCACCCGCACGGCAGAGCCTGGCAAGCTACACGGGTCCGATATGCCAAAAACAGTAACAACAAGTCTCCCAATGGAGATGTTACTGGTGCCCGCTCGCGCAAATCGATCAACAACGGGACAACAGTGCTACAGTGCTTGGCGGCTTGCTCTCCAGCTTGATCCCGATCCACTGATTCAGTCATAGATATGGGTGGGCCCCACCTACAGCTCTGTCTCGAGCGGCAGGGCCCGTATTCGTTGCTGGGATGGCGTCCGGCTCTACCTCTCGAGAAACGCCGCGTGCAGGTCCGGCTGAATCAAACAGACACGCGGGAGGGCCGTCTACGAGGGCGTCCCGGCCGGCCGTCGGTGCCCGCGCCCAGGGCTCTGCTCTCGGCCCGGCAGGAGACAGGGGCCGGGTCTTCTGGGGCTGGGCGGGGGGGGGGGGGGGTGCGGCCCTCTCTGACCCCCTCCCTCGCAGGCGGGGCAGTGCCAGCGCCTGGTGCTCGCGCCCCTGTCGGCGCTGCTGGCGCTGTTCCCGGGCCCGCAGAAGCTCATCCAGAAGCGCTACGACAAGCTGCTGGACCACACCAGCTCGCGGCCGCGCGCGGCGGGGGAGCAGCCGGACCTGGCCAGGAGGGAGTATGAGGCGCTCAACGCACAGCTGGTGGAGGAGCTGCGGGTCTTCAACCGAGCGGCCCGCGCCGTGCTGCTCAGCTGCCTGCAGAGCCTCCTGCGAGAGCTGGCGCGGCTGGCACGGAGCGCCCACGCCGCCTGGCTGCCGGTGAGTCTCGGCCCGGCCCGGCCTGCCCGCGGGGAGGGAGGGACGGACGGACGGGGGCCGCACCCCTGCCGGGACACAGCCCCTCGCAAGCACCCGCCGGGTGTGGGGGCTCAGCCCAGGCTCGCCGGAGCCCCTTCGCGAAGACAGCGGCTCTCCCTCCCCTCCCCTGCCTCCACGCGTCCTCCTGCTCACACCCTCACTCCGTGGCGTTTAGCGAACCCCAAGAACCACAACCGTCTCAGAGCAGCCGCCCCAGAAAACCTGCGCACGGGCAGCGTCCACACCCCCCTCCGGGCAGCGTCCACACCCCCTCCGGCCACCGTGAGGCAGTCAGCTGCGTTCTCTTTATTTTTAATTATTTATTTATTTGTTTTTTTCTTTTGCTTTTTGGGTCACACCAGCGATGCTCAAGGGTTCCTCCTGGCTCTGCACTCAGGAATTACTCCTGATGGTGCTCGGAGCATCCTGTGGGATGCCGGGGATCGAACCCGGGTCGGTCTCGGCAAGGCAGACGGCAAGCTGCAGTCTGGGTGGACATGGGAGCCTGTGTGGACAGTCGCCCGCAGTCGCACCTGGCAGTGGGTCTTGCGCCTGCTCCCACGCATGTGTTTCTGTGTCCGGGTGCTTGTGCTGCCCTGGAACACGCGGCCGGGCCACGCTGTCCTCATCTTCCCTTCCTTCAGGGGCCAGTGGCCAGCAGAAACTGCATCTCGTCTTTCACCCGCATCTGGGGGCATCCGCACAGAGCTACTCCCCATGCTCCTTCCCCAGACTCTCCTGGCAGTGCCCCACCACCCCAGCCTGGGGGGAGGACAGGAAGCCGTCCTCCTGGTGGCCAGCACGGGACGGGTGCTGAGTGACCGTGAAGCCAGCACCCGCTCCTGGCCGGCACGTCCTGCCCGCCCCTCCCCTGCACCCCACCCCATGCTGAGGGTGCTAAAGTGACATTCTTGGGTTTGGCTTCTGCAGTTTTATTGTTTTTTTTGTTTTGTTATTTTTTAATCTCCTGTTCTTTTAGATAGACCTAAACTTAAAAAAAAATAAAAAGAGGGGCCGGAGCGATAGCACAGCGGGTAGGGCGTTTGCCTTGCACGCGGCCGACCAGGGTTCGATCCCCGGCATCCCATATGGTCCCCCAAGCACTGCCAGGAGTAATTCCTGAGTGCAAAGCCAGGAGTAACCCCTGAGCATCGCTGGGTGTGACCCAAAAAGCAAAAATAAATAAATAAATAAAAATTAAAAAAATAAAAATAATGCTTTCTTCAAAAAAAAAAAGAAAGCAAGAAAGCAAGGAAGGAAGGAAGGAAGAAAGAAAGAAAGAAAGAAAGAGGAAAAAAAGAAAAAGCATTGCTGTCACTTCCGTGGGTCTGGGATGTAACAAACCGTCGGGCAAACCTAGTTCTAACGTTCCCTGGTTTCCCCGGGGAGCCAGCCTCCCCGGCTAAGCCGTCCGTCACGCGTGTCTGATTTGGCCTCTTGTGCAGCGCCGTCTCCTTTCTCTCTGCAGGAACCACCGTCAGCCTCAAGCAGCTTCGAAACCCAGACTCGAGTACTGGAAGAGGTGCAGAACCTGAATTTTGTCAAGGACAACAGTGCCACCTTCATTGAGAGGAAACTGAGTTTCGAAAAGAAGAAGCCGGTGCCGACTCTGGTGAGCTCGCAGTGGTCACTGCGTGTGCCCCGTTAGAGGGGACTGCTTCCTCTGGCGGCTTCTCCCGCTCTCACCCTGGTTTGTGTGTGCAGTGAATCGTCCTGTGTGTATTGAGTTTTGTGCGTGCAGTGAATCTTCCCATGTATGTTGAGTTTTGTGCGTGCAGTGAATGGTCCTGTGTGTTGAGTTTTGTGCGTGCAGTGAATCTTCCCAGGTGTGTTGAGTTTCGTGCGTGCAGTGAATCTTCCCATGTGTGTTGAGTTTTGTGCATGCAGTGAGTCATCCCGTGTGTGTCAAGTTTCGTGCGTGCAGTGAATCGTCCTGTGTGTGTTGAGTTTCATGCGTGCAGTGAATCGTCCTTTGTGTGTTGAGTTTCATGCGTGCAGTGAATCGTCCTGTGTGTGTTGAGTTTCGTGCGTGCAGTGAATCGTCCTGTGTGTGTCAAGTCTGTTTGGCTCTTTAGCCCTGAGCACTGGGGCGCAAAGCCCGCATGTGCCCTCCTGTCCCCAGCGAGGTGAGTGCGCGGGGAGGGTGCTCGCTCAGGGAGGACGTGGCTCCCGGCCTGCGGAGCCCTGGAGCCCCCTCCCCCTCCCAGCCAGAAGGGCCGCGTCAGACGGACGCGCACCGCGCCAAGCTCCTGTCCACGTACAGCCTGGAGGAGCTCTACCAAGCCAAGCGCAAGTGTCATGCCAGCCAGGAGTGTGACCTCAGCCTGCTGGAGGGGGACGTGGTGGCCGTGCTGGAGCAGAAGGACCCCCTGGGGAGCGCCGGCCGGTGGCTGGTGGACACCGGAGGTGAGGGCCGCCCTGTTCCGCCTCGGCGCTCAGCTTCGCCAAGTGGGCTTGGCCGGGGGGCCCCCGCGTGTGCTGCTGGGGCGGATGCCACTGACCCTGTCCCCCCCACCCCCGCCCAGCCGCGAGGGGCTACGTGTACTCCTCCTTCCTGAAGCCCTACAACCCCGCCAAGGGCCGCCGGGCGGCCGCCGACAGCAGCTTCACCGACGACGACTTCGAGAACATCAGCCTCTTCGTGTCCTCGCGGCCGGCCGGCGCCTGCGCCACGGACGCCCCCGAGGGCAGCGCCAGCGACAGCAGCTCCTCGCTCAGCGGCACGAGCGGCAGGGGTGACGCCAACGGCACCGACGCCGACAGCCTCCAGGAGGTGGAGGAGCAGGTCAGAGCAGGGCTGGGCCGCCGGGGGGGTGTTTGGGGGGGGGCGCCCGAGCCCACGGGGCTCCGCACGGGGCTCCTCCGTCTGACTGGCGCTTTGCAGAGGGACGGGGGGAGGGGAGCCGAGTGAGCAGGTGTGCCCGGTCACAGACCCCGCAGTGGACACGCTGGACAGACAGTGGCCTCCCCCCACCTCCTGCGGCCAGCCGGGCCCAGCTGCCTCCTGGGAAGCTTCCCAGGCCCCACCCGCTGCTCTCCCCGACCAGCACCCCATACTCTGCCCCTTCCTGGAGCAGTGGCCGGTGGGGCCATTGGCGGCCTCAGGCCAGCTCTGGCGTTGACCTGAGTACGGGGGACTCCAGGGGGGCTTTAGTAGGAGTCTCTGAAGTCTCTCCCGCTCCCGGACAAGCCGACCTGCTCCAGGAGGGAAACAACGCCCATCTTGGCAGCCCTTAGAACTGGTCCGAGAGGGTCACCCTGGGACCAGGTTCGGGAGACAGTGCCGCTCCACACTCTCGCTTTGCCTCCGCTGGCCCCAGTGTGACCCGTGCGCGGGGTCACTCAGCACAGGCCGCTGCTGCTGTCGAGGACCAGCCCTGGAGAGGGGAGGGCGTGCGTCTCCCGGGGCTTACACCGCCCGGCTCCCCGAGCTGCAGGGGCGCGGGGCGTAAATGCGGCCTTGCTGCTTGGTTTTGCTTATGTTGGGGCCACAGCTGGCAGTGCTCCGGGGTTAGTCCTGGCTCTGCTCTCAGGAGCTGCTCCCGGAGGCCCCCAGAGGGTCACAGCTGGGCCGGCTGCGTGCAGGGCAGGTGCCCTGCCTTCTGGGCCGCCTCTGCAGCCCCAGCTTGGCAGCTTTTGATCTGGAAAGGGCCCAGGGTGCTGGCATCTTTGCCAGTGCTATTGGGAGAGCCCGGAGGGGAAGGACAGTGAGGCTCTGAGAGGTGCAGGGTAGAGGGACGCTCCTGGTCCTGAGCACTGGTAAGAGGGCAATAGTTGGGAGCCAGTCAGTAGTGCTTTATGCCAGATGCTGTAAGGAAAAGGAAACCAAGTCCTGCTGAGGTCTGGGTTGAGTTCGTAGAAATTTGTCTGTCAGGCGAGCCAACACTTGGCAAAGAAGGAATGAGGGGACACAACCAATATGCTACTTTAATGATACCGAAGAGACAAGAGAAGACAAAAGAATAATTTTTAAGAGACAAGCCATAATGATTATGGCTTACATGGAATTAATTTTATAGCTTAAATGAAATTTGAATGTGCCTGGATCGATGCATATTAACAATGAAGGTTAGGAAGATTCAGGCTAGAACAATGAACTCATCCCCCAAACGAGAAGTTACTCCATTTTTATTCCTTTAGCACGTTGAGGTGTCTCCCTGGGGGCCCGGACTGTTGACTACTGTCTCTTTAAGAGCAGGCTGACTTCCCTTCCTCAAGCGATCTGTCTTACGGCCAGCGGAGGCATAAACGGATTATATAAAACCTGAAAAATGTTCAGCCTAAATGAATTTTGGATCTTGATCATCTGAAATATTGAACATATAGGTGATAACTCTATATTTTTTACAGTTTAATGAGCACCTGTATTAAGTGCGTAAAATATAAGTGCTGCCATGGCCTCATATCAAGCAGATGGTATAGATTATTTCTCTCCAGAGAGCCGGTGCCCGAGTGAAAGGCCACCACAAACGCGGGAATCAGCGGCCCGGCTGGCGGGGCACCTAGAGAACGTTACTACTTCTGCTTTGATGCAGAGTGTCCACTGCTTATAAAAATGACAGAAGCCTCTGGCCACGCTGACGCTGGCCCTGGAGGTCTCAGAAGCAGCGTCACCCAATGTCAGACTCCTGAAAACGGCCGGACACCAGCTCTCCCCCTTCCTGTGGCTCTGGCCAGTGGCCCAGAGAAGCACCGAGCTTTCCCTCGTAAAGCTCTCTCATAACAGCTTTGACGGGGCGGGGCGGGGCCACCCCGTGCTCAGGGCTCACTCCTGCGCAGTGCTCAGGGATCACTCCTGGTGGGGCGGTGGGCTTCAGACTGGGACCCGCTACATGCGAGGCAAGCACTCTAAAAATTTTTCGGCCAAAGGTTTTGAAACATTTCAGCATTTATATACCACCTGCTTATATACAGAATGTGGTTCCAAAGGAACGTTACTACTCCAATAAGCCTTCCAAGATTGGGACACGTATTTGAGGATTTTTTATTGTTTGTTTAAATTTAAGGCTAAACAACAGAAACAGCAGCAGCAACAAGAATTTGACCTCTGGGGCTGGAGCGAGAGCACAGTGGGGAGGGCGTTTGCCGACCCAGGTTTGGCTCCCAGCATGCCGTATGGTCCCCCAAGCACTGCCAGGACTCATTCCTGAGTGCAGAGCCAGGTGTAAGCCCTGAGCATCACTGGGTGTCACCCAAAAAGGAAAAAACAAAAAAGAATTTGACTTCTACATTGTTAGAAGTGGAGCCAGAGCTCAGAGCTGGGGCGAGCTAGTGAGGGGGCCAGGGGCAGGGCCAGCCCGAGGTCAGGAGCTTGTGTTTCTCCAAGGGCCCCTGAGCAGGGCTCTGGCAGGCGAAGCTGGCTGGCATCATCGTGCCACGGCCAGTTCAGAGAAAATCCAGGATCGAAGAACAACTTCAGGCTATTTGACCACACACCTCGTCCCACACTGCCTGGCCTCTCCCGGCCCTCCCGCCTCATTTCTCTCCCCCTGCAGTTTGAAAATCCTCAGCTGGTTGCCCATCTTATCCCCATGCCTGAGAAACGACACGCTGGCCACCAGCAGAAGGTCCCATCTCAGAAAGCGAGAATGTCTCGGGTGTGTCGGTGGATTGTGTTTGCTTGGTTTTAGGGATTTTTGCTCCAAGCCCTTTGCTGGTGATTTTCTCCTCCTAGCTGGGTTGTAATTTCTCTGATATATCATATTTAGTTCTTGATTACATTTGATTGAACAAATGAATTGCTAGTCTTTTACGAGTTGCTAGTCAATGGCTTGATTTATATCATAACTAAACATTTTTATTATTGGTCTTAGGATTTTAGTGGAAGGGAAACTAAACATTGATTTGGGGACTTCTGGTGTCTCAGATACTTACGAAGTGTTCTCTTAAGGCTAGGGAAAACTTTTGACGGCAAGATGTCTCATCAGTTTCTTCCAGACCTCTGCAAATATTTCTATTTAATATTATCATAGGACTGGAGCGATTGCACAGCGGGTAGGGCATTTGCCTTGCACGCAGCCAACCTAGGTTTGATTCCTCCGTCCCTCTCGGAGAGCCAGGCAAGCTACTGAGAGTATCCCGCCCGCACGGCAGAGCCTGGCAAGCTCCCTGTGGTGTATTTGATATGCCAAAAACAGTAACAAGTCTCACAGTGGAGATATTACTGGTGCCCAATTGAGCAAATCGATGAACAACAGGATGACAGTGCTACAGTGCTATGTTGTCATATGGTTTTGGAAAATAAGAAACAAATCATCATCATCATCATCATCATCATCATCCCGTTGATCGTCAATTTTCTCAAGCAGTCTCAGTAACGTCTCCATTCATCCTAGCCCTGAGATTTTAGCAGCTTCTCTTTACTCATCCTTCCCAACGGTGCTGCCTTGGAGGCTCTTTCAGGGTCAGGGCAATGAGACCATCATTGTTACTAGTTTTGGCCTATGAATATGCCACAGGGAGCTTGCCAGACTCTCCCATGCAGGCAGAACAAATAGGTAAAAATAAAATTCATCTCTAATTTCATCATGAAGAGAAATCATATTAGACTTTTTTTTAATATCTTTTATTTTTTAATTTTTTATTTTATTTTATTTATTTTTATTTTTGCTTTTTGGATCATAGCTGGCAATGCACAGGGGTTACTCCTGGCTCTGCACTCAGGAATTACTCCTGGCGGTGCTCAGGGAACCCTATGGGATGCTGGGAATCAAACCTGGGTCGGCCATATGAAAGGCAAACGTCCTACCTGCTGTGCTATGGCTCCAGCCCCAAGAAATTATATTAGACTTAAGTTACAAATGGCTTTTATATCTTTTTTGCTCAATATTTTATCATAAGTATTTTCATAGATATTGTTCTCAGAAGAAAGTTTTTAATGTTTAGAAATTCGCTTAGTGTGAAAGGTCCAGTAGTGATGATCTCTGTGTTATTTTCACACTTCTTTTTCATCTTACAAGGTGGAATATCATTGTGCAGAAATATCTGACAATGTTTTTTTTCCTTTCTGCATGAGAGACTTTTTCGTGTTTGTGTTTGTGCCATACCTGGCGGTGCTCAGGGCTTGCTTCTGTCTCTGTGCTTAGGGGTCACTCCTGGCGGGCTCGGGGGGCCTTGCGGAGTGCCGGGAACCTCACCCAGGTCTACCCTCTCCGCTGTGCGGGAGATTCTTCGGGTTCTTAGTAAATGAGACAGAAACAACATTTTCAATATCTTTCGGGGCTTGGAGTGACGGTGCAGGGGGAGGGCGTTTGCCTGGCACGGGTTTGATCTCTGGCATCTCATATGGTCCCCCGAGCACTGCCAGGAGTAATTCCTGAGTGCAGAGCCAGGAGTAACCCCTGTGAACTGCCAGGTGTGACCCCCCAAAAATATTTATATATATATATATCTTTCAAGAGAAACTGTCCCGTGGCCTTCAGGCTCGGAGTCCAGGCTCCTCCCGGAGAGCAGCGGGGACCAATCTCACCCTCTCCTCTTACACAACACAGTCAGAGCGCGTTGGGAAGCAGGTTCAGTACTTGGGCAGATTAAGTACTTCAGCATTCGCTGCGAGAGCCTGGGAACCTTCCTCCCCCCCCACGGCTGACTCCGACGCTGGTCCTCCCACCCTCTGTCCCTTTGCCTAGGTCTTCTACGCCGTCCACGCCTTCCAGGCCCGGAGTGACCACGAGCTCAGCCTGCAGGAGTACCAGCGAGTGCACATCCTCCGCTTCTGCGACCTCAGTGGCAATAAGGAGTGGTGGCTGGCGGAGGCGCAGGGCCACAGGGGCTACGTGCCCGCCAACTACCTCGGCAAGATGACGTACGCCTGAGGAGGGCACCTCCGACCCTCCTCTTCTGGCCAGGTTGCCGGCCACCTCGTCGGGCTGACACGACCAAGGCGTGGCCTCGAAATCAAGTGCCGGGCTGGCTGCGTGCGTCCGCGGGGAAGGCAGGTCTCCTCGGGAGATGGTTTCCGAGCGGACGGGAAGAACTGGTGTCGAGGGAAGTGGCCCGGAGCCCCCCCAGGGAGCTCTGCGGGGGGCCGAGTGTCCTTAGCACCGCCAGGTAGGACTCAGGAAAAGAGGTTTGCAATTTACTGTATTATTAAAATTTGGTTTGGTTTTGGGGCCACACCCAGCGATGCTCAGGGCTAGCTCCTGGCTCTGCACTCAGGGATCACTCCTGGCAGCGCTCAGGGGGACCGTATGGGATGCCGGGGATCGAACCAGGGTCAGCTGCATACAAGGCAAATGCCCTTCCCAGGGTACTATCGCTCCGGCCCCACAATTTCCTGTATTCTGTATTTTTGCCTTCAATGTTTTTGCTTTGTCTATTTATCTCTTGTGCATGCGTGCGCGCGCGCACACACACACACACACACACACACTCACACACACACACACACACTCGTGCTGCACAGACTCTCCCAATGGCACGCACTTCCATGAGTAAGAGCGATTCGTGTCTGCAGAGCCCCGGGAGGGTACTTACTAAACATGCCTGAGAGGGGAAACTGATGAGCCGGTCGCCAGAGGGGTCTCTGTAGCCGGCTTTGCGCTGGAGCCTGCCCGCTGCACTGCCTGGCCCTCCTGACGCCGGGCAGCTCACACACGCTCTCTGTGCAGAAACTCCTCGACGGAGGCTAAGGAGGAAGCTGGGACTTGGAGGCGGAGTAACGTGCGCAGAGCCAGGGCCGGTGCTCGGGCTGGTGCACGAATAACAGTCCCACACGCTCGGGCGCAGGTGGCTGACGGGGAGAGTCCCTCCTCAGCCCACAGCAGGGCCAGTCCCACTCCAGGGCGGCATCCAGGGGCGACTCCTCAGAGCATCGCGTCTTTGGGTCTGTCCCATTCCGGTAAACTGTAAACGTCCTTGTTCCTTAAAAAACCGCCCAGGGCCGAGAGACATAGTTCGCTGGGGGGGCACCTGTCTCGAGTACGGCTGACCAGGATTCCGTCCCCAGCTCCACATACAGATCCCTGAGCCCCTTCAGATCTGAGGGCGCAGCCAGGAGGTGTGTCCCCAAAACAACAGCAGAACATCAAGGGCTCCAAGAACCTCCATGATGTTAGCCGGCTAGAGAAGGATCTAGGTGCACTATCTTTTTAAATTTTTATTTTCATGGCTATTTTTGAAAGTGAAATTATCTAGAAACTATCTTACTTATTTGCTAATGACACTTTGCTGAGGAAATATTTTTGTTTCACTCAATCATTTGGATGATTGTTCTGAGCCAAGATGTAAATATTTTTAGTTGCCAATTTGCAGTGGCAGACCTCGAGAATAACATTTGCTGTAACCCAGTGTCCTGGAATGCTGAGCACTGATTTAGGAATAAGTAGCTCAGTCCTGTCCACTAAGACTTGAGGCATATTTTGTGAAGACATTTCATTGAGCCAAAGATTCATCTTGGGAAAAGAAAAAAAAAAGTCAATATAAGATTTCACAAGGTTCTACTGGCAAAACTTTTGCATAAAAACATTTGTCTTGAGATAAACTACCCAAAGAAGACTCTGGATGTAAGGGATTTTGAAAATGTCTACTAAGTACTCTTTTTCATAGCGGGGGCACTCACGGCCCCTTGTCTAGGGTGGAGCAAAGGGAGGCCCAAGTGGCTACTGGTGGGAACTGGCCAACTCATATAGCATGTTTGGGTATGTGGGTGCATACACAACGCACATGCGTGTATCTGTACATGAGTCTAGATACACACGACACTTACACGCAGATAATTTAGTGCGCTCTGGTCTAAGTGCTCCCTTGGAAAGGAGGAACCAAAAGCCACACTGAGCTGCTTTCCTGGCTGGAGTGTGAACCTTTACCTGTGTGTGGGCGAGGGTTGATGCTCCTTGTCTGGTCTCTGCACGGACCCCAGCAGCCCCCCAGGGCTGTGGTCACCCGTGAGCAGGGGCCCCAGGGAAGCCGTGACACCCAGGCCCACAGAGGACACGCACATTGCAGACACCACAGGCCTTAGCAGACCCTCAGTGCTCTCAGCCCCTGAGTATCCCGTGAGAAACCAAGTACGTGTGACTGAGATTCGACCTTGTTCTCTTGGGTGTAGGGAAATGTCCAAGAGTTCCAAGTGCTTCCATCCTCCAGAAGTCTAAAAAGATGCAACCGTTGGGGGCAGCATGTAATAAGGTGAAGTACACTGAGGCAATTTTTTAAAAATTAAATGTTATTTTACAATATTGTATTCTCTGAAATTGGTACTTTTACCAAGAATGAAGGGAAGTTTGTGGGGTTTTTTTGTACAACAAAAAATAATGTATGTATACATTTTACTATTTATTTTAAGCACACCAGATGATCTAAATTAATATTACACAATAAAGTTTAGAGATTATTTAAAAAATCCAGTTATTCAAAATACCATGGGTGCCTGACTCATTAAAAAGTCATAAAGCCACTGTTTGACTATTCCTTATACTGCAGAGAAGTATCTTGATTTAGTGATCACTGGTATGTCACAATCCTTTGCTAATTAAATTGTCTAGAGGAATACGCGTTGTTACACAGGAAGCACTGCACAGAAGACTTTGACGACAGGACATCCCATGTTCTGCCCCGAACACAGGACTTTCAGGGGCGGCTGTTAGGTGCTGTCACTGTGACCGAATATTCGGGTGCTTTACAAAATTTAATGTTTTTGTTGACTTGGAGCACTTTTCCCACAAGCTTGCTAGATTTTTATCTTTTTGTTTTTTTCTTTTTGGGTCACACCTGGCGATGCTCAGGGGCCACTCCTGGCTTTGCACTAGAATCACTCCTGGCGGTGCTCAGGGGACCATATGGGATGCTGGGGGTCAAACCCGGGTCGGCCGCGTGCAAGGCAAACGCCCTACCCGCTGTGCTATCTCTCCAGCCCCGATTTTTATCTTTTTGAAAACAGTCTCTTAAAGTCAAGTGAATAAGGAGATCTGAATATTCTAAACTGCCAAGGAAGTCTGATAGTTCAAAGTCTGTTTATCATCACAGGTCTCACTGCTCAGTGCTGAACATACTCAGTCACCACAAAATCCAAACTAGAGAAAGGATTCACACTTTAGTTGGTGAGGAAACGATTGCGTCTCACTGGCCGGGAGGACTCTGGCTTTCTGTGCAGGACGCACCTGTGGCCTTGCAGTTCTGAAGCACGGGGCGGGCCCGTGCTCACTGGCAGGGACACGCTTCCCGCGCAGGAGCCTCGGGCCTGGTCCTTGGCACCCGAAACAGAACCACCACAGCCCACTACCTGCTGCAGCCGCCTCCCGTCACCCCCCCGGGGTCTCTTCCTGGGGTCCGAGTGCCTTCCCATACCACACTGCGGACACAGCGAGGCCTTAGGCCCGAGTGTTGCTCAGTCCAGCACATGTGTTCCCACCAGCACTACGGCACATGCGTGTACTGTGGCTTCCCCTTGGTGCTGTGACATTTTCATTACGGTGTCAATAAAAGTTATTTTGGTTAACACAGTGTCTGTCCTCTGTAACCTCTGGCCTCCTGATGATGCAGCGTCATCTCAGTGACTAATAAGCGCTCGCATGTCCTTGTCAGTCAGAGCCTCCTGCTTCAGCCTGCCACTTGCCACCGCTCGTCCTGAAAGGAGAAACTGAGGCACCTTGGCTGGGGAGCAGAGGACCAGGGCCTCTGCCTGGAGGCCAGAGTCATTCAGGCCTCCCTCCCTCCCTCCTTTCCTCCCTTTCTCTCTTCCTCCTTCATCCCCCTCCCTCCCCTCGCCCCCCCCTTCTGAGAGCGCAGTATGCAAACCAGGAAGTGACACTGACAGTCTCCACTAACCGGGCTTGAGCCTTTCACGTTTTATTTGCTGCTCATTTACCCACTCCAGGGTCGGCAAGTGGGGCTGTCGGGGCTCTGCAGAGGGCCGAGCCGGGCACACAGCACTCAGTGCTGGGGGCCAGTGTCCCCACCCACAGCAGGATCCCTGGAGAGCTGCCCTGAGCCTACCTGAGCCGCTCGCAGCCCTGCGGAGAGGAGCCTGTCCCGCGTGGCCCGCCGCGGGCTGAGGCTGCATCTACAGACACAGAAGTGCATCTTTTTGTCTCTGACCCTCAAGGGGATCTAAGCTTTATGCCACATCAATGTTTAGGCAACAGAATTCTGTTTCCCCAAACAGAAACACCTGCAGGAAGATTCTATTGCTAGTTTTTTTTTTTTTTTTGCTTTTTGGGTCACACCTGGCGATGCACAGGGGTTACCTCCTGGCTTTGCACTCAAGAGTTACTCCTGGAGGTGCTCAGGGGATCATATGGGACACTGGGAATCAAACCCGGGTCAGCTGCATGCAAGGCAAACGCCCTCCCCGCTGTGCTATTGCTCCAGCCCCTGCAGGAAGATTCTGAACACAGGACTTTGGTATGTGAGTTCAGGGACTTTGATCCTGAACCCATTTCCCAGGAAGAACCGGCCCGTATTCAGCAGAGGAGCTGGCACTGCCCCAGGAAAAGCCCGCACTCAGTCTCCTGTTTGTCTGGGGGCTGGGGGGCGGGGACGGGCCTGGGCCCACCCAAGCCTCCCGGTCCAGCGAGCACCCCAGGGCGACTCAAAGCCTCGCCAGGCCCCAGCTCGGGCGGGACTGGCAGGCGGGCAAAGGCAGCACAGAGACACGAGGCCCCGGGGGGGCTCTGTGTGCCCAGGGGAGCCGGGACGTGTGCAGGGCCGCAGAGATGCGCTCGCTCACCCCTCAGTGCTCCCTCCTCCCGAGCACTGCACAGCGCGCAGGTGAGTCTCCTGAGGAAGGCTTTTATTACGAGACAGAGATGACGCTCCCCGTCGCAGCTGATCGGGGGCGTTTGGGGGAGGGCGGGGGGGGTGGGGAGGGGCCCGGCGCCAGCCGCTACTTCTTGAGCTTCTTCTGGGCGGCCTTCTTCTTCACCATCTGCAGCCGCTTCATGGCGTTGAGCTGCGACTCCTGGGACGTGGGTCCCTTGAGGGAGGCGGAGGGCGCGCCGCCCGCCTCGGAGGCCGCCTTGCCCGTGGCGCTGCCCCCCGGCCCCGACGGGCCCCCCGCGCCGTTGCCTCCGAGCTGGCCGCCGGGCGCCAGGCCGCTGGGGCTGGGCAGGCCAGCCTTGCTGACGTTGTCGCAGCTGACTGAGCGGCTGAGGCCCGCCTTGCCCAGCGTCAGCGGCGGCGGTGGCTTCAGGGGGGCGGCGGGGGCCGAGCCGCCCCCCGAGCCCAGCTTGGCGCCCAGGCCGCCCTTGGAGGAGGCGGCGAGGCCGGTGAGGCCCACGGGCTTCTGGCTGGCCGAGGCGGGGGCCGGCTTCCCGCTGCTGCTCGGGGCCCCCGAGCTCAGCTTGGCTGTGGACGGCCCCGCAGAGGAAGTCTTGGCCGCGAACGCCGCCCAGCCCGTGAGGCCGCTGGTCACCGATGAGGAAACGCCGGCGCTGGAGGAGTTTCCGGAGACGACCGTGGACGGCTGGAAGAGGAAACGGCACGTCAGCCCCGGTGCCCGGAGACGTCTAGTCAGCCATTCGGACCCGAGACGCCACAGACATTCAACCCCGCGGGCAGGGCGGGCGAGGGCTTGTCCTGCACGTGGCCGCCGCGGGCTCGGGCCCCGGAATCCCACGGGGTCCTCCACGCCACCAGAAGGGGGCCCCGAGCAAGTCCCGAGCACTGCCGAGTGTGGCCCCCGACAACAATGGCCCCGTGAGGAATTAACCTGTAAGACACAGCCAGAGTCCGAGCTGACGGAATCGGCTATTTCCAAAGCAGGAAATGTCGGCTGCCGTGTTCTTGCCCTGATGACTCCCAAGACAAAGTGAGTGGAATCGCCTTGGCCCCCACTGCCCTGCTCGCTGGGCACCCCGGACAGTGCTCGGGTCGGCTCCAGGAGGTGCTGTGAGCACCGAGTCCCGCCTCAGCCCGACAGCGGCTCCCTGAACGGCTCTTAGATGCGGTCACGAGCAGGGCGGGGAGGTCAGACCCCCGCCTGGGCTCCGTCCCCGCCACGGAGACACCAGCCACGAGGCAGTCCACACCTCACCCTCGGACTCTGCTCAAGGGCCCAGGGACCAAGCCTACAGCAGACTCCAGTCCTGGGAACCCAGATAACCGCACCCGGGCCTGCAGGAGCACTGTGCGCCGCAGGCTCACTCCACGAGAGGCGCCTGCACGCGCCCACTACAGAGGACTCGGCTGGACAAGCTGCAGGCCAGATGGAAGCGGAGGCCCGAGGTTCCGTCTGTGACGGTGCTCACTCGAGAGTCCCCCCTCGCTCTCCCTCTCCTCTCCCGCGGTGCTGGGCGCTGGGCCCGGGGCTCACACACGCGCAGTGAGCTCTGAGCGCCCGGCCCGAGGCCCCGCGGCCTGCAGAGACCCCCTCACTGCCTCCAAGGCGCCCCAGGGACTCGGACTAGAAAGACGCTTCTCCACGGAACTTCCCTGGCCTAGGAAAGCCAACAGAGACCGTGCCGCCATCGTCTGACTCGGGGATGTCCCCTGCCCATCAGGGAACAGTGCTCTCTCTCCCAGAATGCAGGGAACCCCCCCTTCTCCCTTCAAAGCAGCGCCACGCTCCCACCGAGGGGACAGAGCCAGGCCACAAACAGTACCTTGGCGGCTGCCACGCTGAAACTCTGCCCGGCTCCATTCTGAGCTCCATTCCCACGGGGGAGCCTTTGTGCGGCCTGCACCCAGACATCCCGAAGCAGTGTCAAGTGCTCAAAATACAGTGCTCTGAGGGGTTAATTTCAGGAGTCTAGATTTTTGTCCAGACTTTGAAAAATGGTAGATTTTTTTTTTTTTTCAGTAATAGTGTTACAGGCCTGGAGCAATAGCACAGTGGGTAGGGCGTTTGCCTTGTACGTGGCTGACCCATGTTCGATTCCTCTGTCCCTCTCAGAGAGCCCGGCAAGCTACCGAGAGTATCCCGCCCGCAGGCAGAGCCTGGCAAGCTCCTTGTGGCATATTCGATATGCCAAAACCAGTAACAACAAGTCTCACCATGGAGACATTACTGGTGCCCACTCGAGCAAATCAATGAGCAACGGGATGACAGTGACAGTGACAATAGTGTCACCACACTCTGACACATAAATCTGTAAGAGGTAATCCTTGCTTGTCAAACCCGCTTTCTCCCCTGCACACGTGTCTCGCCTGCCCGTCTGCCCCTGCTGTGGGCACTCCGGAGGAGCCGTGTTCTCTGGAGCACGTGTTCCACGCTCCCCCTCCCCAGACTCCTAAATAAGTCCCAATAAAAACTATCTTGAGTCAAAAAAGAAAAGAACCAACAAGCCTAGCACGAGCCATCCCGATTCCCGGGGAAGCAGGAGAAGGAAGGGAAAGATGAGGGCGGGCACGGGTGCCGGGCTCTGGGTTCAGGTCCTCCGGGAGCGAACGTCTTCTCCCCGTTTCTCCCTCACACATGAGACCTCCCGGCCAGTGGCAAGTGATCTTTCAGGACACGTCACCGAAGGAAGCGCATCTGAAGGGGGCGAAAGCTCAGCCCTGACGGGATGGAAGCGGGATGAAAGCAGCAGTGCACGTCCGGCTGTGTCCCCGCGCCATCCCGGGACGGCGTCTCCGCGGTGACAGTGGCGGGCGCCTCACCAGGACACAGCAGAACAGCACACACAGAGTTTCTGACACGTATATGGAGATTTCCCTCCCCTAGAAAAGGGGTATTCAGTTTCACTTAAAAAAAAAAATCAAACCTCTTAATTAGAAGATCATAGTCAAGTCCTTAATTTTCAAAACAATAATTCATGCTAGAGCTCTTAAAAAATAAACAGTGTAATGACCTAGTGTAATGTTCAGACCGGACACAGCCACTCCAGTGCCTTTCGGGAAATCAGCCTGACTTCCATCTCAGTCTACCAAGTTTCTACATGAAAGTGGCAGACGCTCCTCATAGATCTACCCTTCCTTGGAAAATCTCCACCTGCCCCCCCTTCCTGCCTCTTCCTCTCTCTATGATGCCAGGGTGGAACCCAGACCCTGTCCAGCCAGCCGTGCTACCCCCCCCCCCCCAGGGCTCTGAGCCTTGTCACTCAGGCCTGTTAGGGCAAAGGAGTAACTTCAGAGCTTTTTAAGGTCGACCCACAAGTTTCTGCGTTTTTTTCAGGTGGGGGGAGGGGCAGGAGGAGGGCACCCCTAGCAGCGCTTGGGGCTGACCCCTAATGGGCCTGGGGGACCCTGCGGAGTGCCAGGGCCTGCACCTGGGCTGGTGGTGTGCAAAGGGGGCGCGGCCCCCGAGGCTGACTCTGTTCCCACCTTCAGTGCCGGAATGTGCAATCCGGGAGGGCTTCTCTTTGGGCTACTAGGCTAGAATAACGTTTGTCCCGCTATATCAGTAACGAAGGGTTTGATTTCAGGAGTGAAACTTAGGAAGAAGAGAAGCGACACACTCAGTGGGTGAGGTGGCCCCTGGTGTAAGAGGTGGGTCTGTGGAAGCTCACGAATAGGAGGGAGAAAAGAACACACAGCAAGAAATCCTCTTCAGAGCGGGAGCTGATGAGCCGCAGAGCAAACCCGCAGTGGGAGGGGCCACGCGCGGCAGCCGAGGGCAGAGCTAGTTCAGACTCAGACCCGCTCCCTGGGGGGCCAGAGCGACGGCACGGCGGGGAGGGCGTTTGCCTGCACGCGGCTGACCTGGGTTCAGTCCCCGGTGTCCCATATGGTCTCCCCAGCACCGCCAGGAGTAATTCCAGAGTGCAGAGCCAGGAGTAACCCCTGAGCATCGCTGGGTGGGACCCAAAAAGCAACAAACAAAAACAAACAAAAACACTCGCTTCCTGTTTGAAGAGAGAGCTGGACGGCTCAGAGACGGCAGAGGGGGCCTGCCGAGGGCCTGCCCGATCGCGCACAGGCAGAGGGAGACAAGGAAGCAGAGACGCCCTCGTGTGGGTGGGGGAGGCCGGTCTGCCTTTCCGACGGACAGCACCAAGGCCTGGCGCTGCCCATGACACAGTTGTGCGTCGTGGAGCTGCAGCCCGGTCAACTGACCAGCCGCCAAGCCCCAGAGAACAGCGGCGCGCACGCACCTTGACCTCTGTCCTCTTGAAGGCCAGGAAGGTCGTTTCCGGCTTGAGCTTGAGCTCGGGCTTCTTCACCAGCGGGTCTTTGACGGTGGGGGCGGCACACGTGACCGTGGGGGAGGGCTTCTGCGGCGGCTTCTGAGTTTTCTGCGCCTGCGAAAACCAACGGTGCCGAATAAACGCTAACTCCAGCCGAGTGCTCAGAGGAGGCCAGAGGAGGCCAGAGCTGCAGTCGGGTGCCTGGGCCCCCTGTTACACAGAACAAGGCCGCATGCGTGAGGATGGCCCGGGCTCGGGTCCCAGCCAGCCCCGCTGTTCAAGAGTCTCAGAACAGCTAAAGAGCAGCCTAGTCCCACACCAGTTCCTCGCGTGTGGGAGCTCCTTCTCCTGCCTCCCTACTTTCCAGCGAACTCTCCTACTCACTAAAACAAACAAAACCCAAACACCAGTTAGCTAAAGCCTGAGTGGAGAATCCTGTACAGAATATGGTTCGAGGCATAAAAAGGCAAATCACATTATGATACACACAAACATTTAAATCATGACTTAAGTAAGGTCCATTTTCAGCTGTCTCTAAGGTTCCGGCTGTCGCTGTGAGGCCACACCGATGTGGAGGGCGTGGCTGGGTGGGGGGCGGGGAAGGGGGCATGGCTGGGCAGGGGGCGGGGGGGCGGGGCGGCCTACCATCCTCTTCATCTGCCTGGTGCACCGGGCGCAGTACCACACCAGCCGCGGGTCGTTCACCTCCTTGTCGGTCACCTGCGGCTTGTGGCAGTCTTGGTGGTAGAGGTTGTGGCACTCCTGACACTCCACCAGCTGGTTGCCAGACGCCACCGTCATCTGCCTGAGGAGACGCACCGTCAGAGGCCGCCCTTCCCTGGAGGGGCCCACGGGACCATCCCAGCTCCCAGCTTCTGCCCCGGGCGGGGACCGCCCCAGGAGGCCGCGGCAGCGAGTCCCGGCAGTGGCCCCGGAGACTTCGCTCCTTTCACCGTTACTTCTATCAAGTGCCCGAGCGACCGTGTTTGCCCGCGTCCTCCCCATTCCTGGGTGGGACCTCCTAAGGCAGCCAACTCGGGCTCCTCCTCCGACACGGTGACGCCTTGGGAGACGCCTCTGCACTGTCCCAGGCTGCTCTGGGCCTCCGCGGGTGAGTGAGACCGCCTGCAAGGTGGGACCTAACAGTCCCGAGCCAGGGCACGGCTGGACAGTGCTCCCGGAGCCGCCCGCTGGAAGGAGCACGGCGAGGCTGCTCAGCCAGCCCCGTCCACCCGCCGAGACTCGGCGGGAGGCGCAGTTACGCGTCCTTTCCGGTCACGACCCTATTTCCTTATGGGAAAGGCTAACCCTCGTGGCGAATCAAGACTGGAACAAATCCATCTGAAGACAAGGGCGCCTCGACCGATGAGCCTATTTAGAATCCCGGCGGACGTTCCCTTTCCTGGTAATGGCCAGGAGCTGAGCCCCACTGTCCGGGCCGAAGGACAGGGCGGCGTCCCCCGGGCGGGCAGGGAGACCCATGAGCAGACGGTGCTGCCATCAGGAAGCCTGAAACCCGGTTACTCTGGTACTGAAAGTCATTTCCCATGTGATGACGCTTGTGATGCTCTCACGGGAACAGCGTGCACAGTACCCTGCCTGACGGGGAGTGACACAGTACCCTGCCTGACGGGGAGTGACACAGTACCCTGCCTGACGGGGAGTGACAGGCCAATTCACTGCCTCAACCGTGTCGACAGCCCAGGGGAGGAACAAGGCGACCCTGGTAAGGGAGGCGACGATAAGCGGGTGGCGGGCGGAGCGTCCCCGCGAGCACGGCAGCAGGTGCCTCCCCAAGCCCAGGCTGCGGGGACAGTCACACCACACAGAGCGGGAGGGACGCCAGAGCCAGCCTCAGGGAGAGCAGCTCATCGGGACACTCGTTTCCGGTCATCCCAGGCCCGAGACGGGGACGGCTGACGGGGACGGCCGGGATCTGCTTTCCAACAGTGACAGTTTTAATAAACGCAACGCCCGTGCCCGCCGGGGCTGTGGCTGCACGGCGCGGCCAGCTCACCTGCAGACGACACAGGCCAGCCCCATCTCCATGGCGAAGTCGTCGGCGCTGGTCTCCTCGAAGCCCGAGAGGTCGGCCGTGGCCAGGTCGCGGCTGCTCTGCACGGTGATGGGCGCGGACGGCGTCTCCGGCTTCTCCAGCCGCGGCTTCTTGGGGACATCCGGCCCTTCCGCGACGTCGGGCTTCATCTGCGCAAAGCACCCACGAGGACATGGGGGGAGGGAGGGACAGCACAGCGCGCCCCAGGGCCCCGAGAGGGCGCGGGAGGGGGGCCACACTCACGGGGAGGGCCCCGGTGGACGAGGAGCCACAGTGAGCAGAGACCACCGTGGGGGGTCAGTAAGCGAGGACAGGTGACCCTGCGTTCCTCATGGCAGGCCATCGGATTTGGGCCCCACTTTCCCGATCGGAAGTCAGGGACCGAGACACTGAGAAGCTAATATAATTATTTTCTATTCAAAATATTTTTTAAAAATTGGTGTTTTTTGGAGGGGAGGGATCTCGGGCCTCCCCGGTGGAGCACAGGTGGGACTCCAGGCTCGAGCCAGGGTCACTCCTGGCGGGCTCAGGGTCTGCGCGGGGGAGCAGGGAACAAACCGGGCCGGCTGGATGCAAGGCCCTGAAGTATGTCCTGTCCTGAGATATCTTAAGTTATGAGCCATTGTCACTGAAAATATGTTCAAAAGAAGTAAAAATGAACTATCGTTTTTTTTTTTTTCTTTTTTGCTTTCTGGGTCACACCCGGCAATGCACAGGGGTTACTCCTGGCTCTGCACTCAGGAACCACCCCTGGCAGTGCTCAGGGGACCATATGGGATGCTGGGAATCAAACCCGGGTGGGCCATGTGCAAGGCAAACGCCCTACCTGCTGTGCTATCACTCCAGCCTCGAACTTTTTGGCCTAAAGTTCGGACCGATTCCTCCTGGTGGAAAGAACTGCTCATGAGACTGGCTCTGGAGGCATCTTCCAGAAGTCAATGCCACTGGCCGAGCAAAGAGGCAACAAAATAAACGAATCCAATTCTCGGCACGAAACGACTATTTCAGAAAGACACAGCGTGCCACGGCTCCCTGCAGCACTAGTCACTGTGTCCGGGCCTGGGGACAGTCTGGGGCCCAGGAACAGAGGAGCGGGAAGGAAGCCGTGGCCCCCGTGCACAAAGGAACAGCACTCGGCTCAGCAACCTGCTGCGCCTGGCTGGACCAGAGGGCACGGCATCGAGTGGTCAGTGGGAAGAAGGACAAGCCGAGAGGCCGTCCCCCGTATGTGGGACACACGGGAACACAGCAAGGGAGTGACAAAGGGCCATGAGCACAGCCCTTGAGAGCCTGCCGCAGGGGGTCCTGGGCGCCTGGTGGGGCCCGCAGACACTCGGGGGGGGCGGGGGGAGGGTCATGCGCGGAAGGCCAGCAGGGACAGGGCTGTGAGCCAGGGTGCCGCGAGCCAACTGGGAGGAAATGATGGAGGTCGGAGCACAGCCCTGGCATGGCGGCTGTTCACAAGCAGCCGAGCAGGCGCGGGCACTCACCTTGTCGGCCGGTCTCTTCTCGGCCTCCTTCTTGGCCTTGTCCGTGGCGAGGGCCTTGCCATTGCTGCCGCCGGGCGGGAGGGCGGACGCCGGCTTGGGCTCCTGCTTAGTGGAAACAGGCTTCGTGCCCGACAGCTTGGCGGGCTCCCCGTCCTGGAAGTGACCAGACACGGCTCGTCACCGACCACCCGAGACACGGCACAGACCTCAGCCAGGCGGCTGCAGGCGAGGCCTCTGGGCAGGTCTGGGCCGTGCCATCCTGCCTGTGGGCTTCCCCGAGGAGACGACGAGGTACAGCCCGCAGGGTGACGCCTGGACGCCCTGCGGGGAAAGCACAGGCTCCCCGTGGCCCTCGGCCGCAGCCTCGTGCCAGCCTGCCCGGGGCTGGTCTCAGCACTGCCCGTGAGTGCCCTGCATGCGGCTTTTGCCTGGCTTCTTCCACGCGGCACGCTGGCCCTGGACGCACCCATAGGTCGGGTGGCTCAGTGGTGCCTGCCTCACCCGGCCCAGTGGCCCAGTGGGATAATGACGCATGCCGTGTTGCTCCCCGACCGTCCAGGGACGTTGGGCTCCTAGGGCCTGGGGCTGCCTGACTGACCGTCACATTGACCGGCTTTGTAGGGACAAACGCCTCCACCTCTCAGATGCCCACAGCGGCCCATCACCGAGGACGCGTGTTTACCCTTGGCAGGGGCAGCCGTGCCAGGGCCTCACTTACGCAGCCGACGCTCCGCCACAGGGCCACGTTCCCGCACCCTGCAGTGCCCCGGAGCGGCCAGGCCACTGCCCACCCAGTCCCGACCGGAGTGACGGACTCCCACCTTCTCCCGCCGCTTGGCAGAGCACAGCCTCGTCCGGGCTTGGGGCCACACCGGGCCATTCCCTGGGGCCGGGGACTCGGGAGCAAAAGGCGCGTGGATTCGGGAGAAGGCAGACAGCAGGGCCGTGCCGGGGCTGGGGGTGGCCCCGAGGGACCCCACTGACCCGAGCAGAGCAGAGCCCCGGACACCAGCCCGGATGGAAAGCGCGACTCTGGGTCTCTCGGGAAAGTGTCGGCCCGACACTGCCTTAGGGAAGCGGCGGGAAACCGTTTGTAATACACACGAGACTTGAACATGCGGCACTCGGGCCCCGCCGCCGCCCGGGAAGCTGCCGCCCAGCCCCGCAGACGCCCCCCCACTGCGGCTCCCGCTGGGCTGTGGCTCTGGCGTCACAGACGAGCTCGCCGCTGCGAGCAGGAGCTTGTGTCTGCCGGCAATGCGGGTGCAGCCCCGTCCCCAGAGACTGTCCGGCTGCCGCAGGCGGGAGACCGCGGCAAGAATCCTTCTCAGTCAGGCCCTGCCACCCGTGCACGCGCGTGGACAGAGGGACTTCCTTCTGTCCCAGGGTCCCCAATACCGGGGGCTTTAGTGGCAGAGACCGGCAGTGTGCGCTTCGGGGCGGCGTGCATCTGATGGGCCTGACTGGGGGCCTACTGCGGTGGCCGGGGGCTGGCGGGGAGGCGGGTGACTCTGCGGGCAGTACTCGGGGATCACCAGCGGCCGAGATACGAGAGGCGGGGCTCAGGGGGACGGGCGACACCCTTCTGACTCGGCCTGTCTGGCAGGAGTCTCGTCTCGCTCCCCCCCGGGTGCGCGAGCAGGAGGCCTGAGCCCCCGTGGCTGGAAGGGCCCTGAGGCGTCCACCCACGCAGGTCCATCTCCCGTGCTCTGGCCCATCCTGTGCTGGGAAGCACACACTGGGGCTGAGCAACAGGACAGTAGGAGGGCGTCTGCCTTGCACGCAGCTGGCCCGGGTTCAATTCCCGGCATCCTATATGGTCCCCAGGAGCAGTCCCTGAGCACAGAGCCAGGAGTGACCCCTGAGCAGAATCGGGTATGACCCAAAATGCCAAAAAAACCCAAAAAACGCTATGCGTTTCTTTCAATTGCAAAACTCTGCGAGGCTCACTGCAAGTGGAACATGCAGTCGTAGGTCCTGTGGTTGCGGTTTTCCGACTGCAAAGGGGGGCGCGGGGACAGCCCCTCGAGGGCCAGCTGCCACCTGCAAATCAAAGCGTCTGGGACGCTGCCCCCCACTGTACCACCCAGGAAAGGGCCGGTCAGGTGTAGCAGGGGCACGGCTGGCCCCAGGCGCGTGCTCCGCACACAGAGTGCTGCTTGAGGCCTTGGCCCGCGAGAGCTCCAGCAGCCGCCGGGCCAGGAGTCACCGTCCCCACCCTCACCGGGCTTGGGGCCGAGCACTTTCACAACATCCACTTCTTTCCCCTTAGAGTCTTACAGAATAATTACAAGTAAATGTTTTGTTCAGTGGCTTTAAAAAGGTTCTATTCGCTATGAATTAGAAACTAATAAACATCATCAATAAGCAGCTTCATCCCCAAAAGTACTAGAGAAGGGCACCCCTGCCCACCCCCGGCCCTGCCCGCGTCCACTCGCTTTTCGGGATGGTGTGAGAGTCACGCAAAGCCCAGGGAGGGAGAGACTCAGTAGCAGGGTTGCCCTGCTAGGACAGACCCGGACAGGAACGCTGACCGCAGACAGAGACCCCGGGGCCCGGACAGGAATGCTGACCACAGAGACCCCACGGCAGACCATCCCCGGGGCCCGGACAGGAACGCTGACTGCAGACAGAGACCCCGGGGCCCGGACAGGAACGCTGACCGCAGACAGAGAGACCCCCCAGGCAGTGTGTCCCCGGGGCCCGGACAGGAACGCTGACCGCAGACAGAGACCCCGGGGCCCGGACAGGAACGCTGACCGCAGACAGAGAGACCCCCCAGGCAGTGTGTCCCCGGGGCCCGGACAGGAACGCTGACCGCAGACAGAGAGACCCCCAGGCAGTGTGTCCCCGGGGCCCAGACAGGAACGCTGACCGCAGACAGAGACCCCGGGGCCCAGACAGGAACGCTGACCGCAGACAGAGAGACCCCCCAGACAGTGTGTCCCCGGGGCCCGGACAGGAACGCTGACCGCAGACAGAGAGACCCCCAGGCAGTGTGTCCCCGGGGCCCAGACAGGAACGCTGACCGCAGACAGAGACCCCGGGGCCCAGACAGGAACGCTGACCGCAGACAGAGAGACCCCCCAGACAGTGTGTCCCCGGGGCCCGGACAGGAACGCTGACCGCAGACAGAGAGACCCCCAGGCAGTGTGTCCCCGGGGCCCAGACAGGAACGCTGACCGCAGACAGAGACCCCGGGGCCCGGACAGGAATGCTGACCACAGAGACCCCACAGCAGACCATCCCCGGGGCCTGGACAGGAACGCTGACTGCAGACAGAGAGACCCCCAGGCAGTGTGTCCCCGGGGCCCGGACAGGAACGCTGACCGCAGACAGAGACCCCGGGGCCCGGACAGGAACGCTGACCGCAGACAGAGACCCCATGGCAGACCATCCCCGGGGCCCGAACGGGAACGCTGACCGCAGACAGAGACCCCGGGGCCCGGACAGGAACGCTGACCGCAGACAGAGACCCCGGGGCCCGGACAGGAACGCTGACCGCAGACTGAGACCCCGGGGCCCGGACAGGAACGCTGACCGCAGACTGAGACCCCACGGCAGACCGTCCGCGGGGCCCGGACAGTGCCCACTGCACCGGGCAGACCCTCCCCCCGCCGGGGTGGCAGGTACCTTCTGGGCGGGACGGTAGCTGGAGTCGACGCCCCGGGCCAGGGACTCGTCCAGCAGTGCTTTCAGCTTCTCGGCAGAGTCCTTGCTCTTGGAGTGCAAGAAGCCCAGGGCTTTCAGGAAGATGGGATCCAGCTCCAGGTTCACGGTGGCGGCCATGGCCAGCACCTAAGGAGAGGGAAGAGACGAAGGGCCTGAGCACAGGAGCCGCGAGCTGGCCAAGCTGACCTATTGTGTCCTGTCGCTTGTGGTCAGACCCGTGTATGCTGTACGCATGACGCAACATTCAAACGCCCGGGAGGTCACCACAGATGAAGGGAAAGGTTCTCCTTACCCGTGCCGCCAATATCTAGTCCCTTTCCCCGAAGCAAAAGCGTCATCACATAGACAGACTGTGGACCTACACCCACTCCTAAAGTCCAGAAAAACTCTTCGACACAGAATCTCTTCCTAATTCGATTTTAAAATATTACTAAGTTCAGTGCATGCTTTCTTGACGTGCTCAGATCAAAATTACTGTATGGCTATCCAGATCTCTCAAATTTCATTTCCATCACACGTGTACACAGAGTGCATGCATGCGAGTGGAGTGTATGCGTGTGCGTGTGTGTGTACTGGTGGTGGCGGGGGTGTCCTGGGAAGCCCAGGTCGTAGACTGTAGGGCTGCTGCAGCTCTGACTCCATCTCTCTCTCTGCCGTCTGTCTGCATGTCTCGGAAACACACCTGTGATAATGCTGATGGGTCACATTTGGGAGGTGGTATCACGTGCATTTGTGTGTCTTTAAGAAGCAAGTCCTGTCGGATGGCACCCTGTGTGTGTTGTGTGTGTGCGCGCGCACACATGCAAGTGTAAACTCTCCCCTAGGGCCTGTGACTATGCCAAGTGTCAGAAGGAGCTTGAAGCCCAGCGAAGCTATCATACATCAAAGGCTCAGGAAATTCTAAGACAGTGAAAAGTTTTGTTTTCAGCTAGTCTAGTGTGGCCCTACGTCTGGCTGTCACCTTTCCAAATGCTTCCCTAGGCAAGGAATTATTAAAATAAAAATGTATACTTTGTGTTCGATCCTTTGATGAATATGCCGTGGCTTGAAATTGCCTTCTCTCCTCCAGGTTAATATCGTAATAATGCAGCACCCTTCGTGCTGGAGCTAAGGATCTGCCAGCAATCCCTCCATAATCTCTCATTTGCAGGGGTTTATAAAGCCATTAAAATCTGCTGTAGGTTGAATCTTGGCATATGAAAGCTTAGCCTGAAAATGGATTTTGTTTGTTCCTTCCCCGTCTACTCTAATCCCTCCCCAACTCTGACAGAAACACATGCGCATGAGTGCGCGTGCGCGCGCACACACACACACACACACACACACACACACACACACACATGCAGACTCATGCATGCACGCACACTCACACATGCATGCACACACACGCATACACACACACTCAGAGGCTTTATTTCTTCAAGTGCTCCAGAAGGCACGAGAAGTGACGTGAGCAAAGGCCGGGTTCTCAGAAGTGCCCTGTGCCTGAGGTTTGCAGGGCCAGGGGGCACTTTCAGAATCACTCAGGGTGCTGGTCACCACGGACAACCGGAAGAAAACATCCACGGGTGAGATCACAGCCCTTGCGTATCCAGGACAGTCCGCGTTATAAGGCACTGAGCACAGGGCTTGAGACTAGAAAAACCATCACTGACATCGATACACCGAGAAACAAGCTCGGAGTCCATGTTGTTGCTGTTGTTGTTTTGTTTTTGTGGCTTTTTTGCCTTTTTGGGTCACACCCAGCGATGCTCAGGGGCTACTCCTGGCTCTGCACTTGGGCGCGACAGGACAGCGGGCAGGCGGTGGTCAAGCAACCTCCCGCCTGGTGGGCTCCACACGGGATGCAGGGAGAAAATAACAAAATTTCTTTCTAATTTTTCACTTAGGAAGGACCTATTGTGGGCCGCAGCGGATAGCACAGCGGCTAGGGCATTTGCCTTGCATGCGACCGACCCGGGTTTGATCCCCAGCATCCCATATGGTCCCTTGAGCACTGCCAGCGGTGATTCCTGAGAGCAGAGCCAGGAGGAACCCATGTGCATCGCCGGGTGTGACCCAAAAAGCAAAAACAAAACAAAACAAAAACAAGGACCTGTTGATACAGTGTGAGGTTACGTTTTTGGACACTCTAGAATCCTTGACCCTAATAATCTACGGGAATATTATTCTGTTACAGTGATGTGAAAGAAATTTAATATTTTAAGTGTAAGCTTGATTTTAAAGTTGGTTTTAAAATAAGCATGTCAGAACATTGGTAATCATCATTTACAAAATGCCGGTGATGGGCTGCTGAGAAAGTGCGGGTGGGCAAGGCTGGCACACCGGGGGGTGACCCCTGACCACTGGGCGTGGCCTCAGAACAAACCCCCGAGATGCCAGTGTGCAGGGAGTGGCAGCGGGGGCTGCGGAATGAGTTCTCTCTTCCCGTGTCCTGGGAACTGTCCACGGCAGATGCAGGCAGGTGACCAAATGTCCCTACCAAACTACGGTCTCTTCCCTCTCTGTCTCCGCTCTGACCTAGCTGCCACCTGTCACCCACTCCCTGCCGCCCCGCCACCAGCGCAGCCTTTCAGGACCTCTTCTGGGGCTCAGGGTGGGGCTGCCCACAGCACCCGAGTTCCATCGGCCCGGCCCCTCCCCGCCTGCACCCCACTTCCGCCCAGTGAAGACCCCTGGCCCGCAGAGCTCACCAGCCAGGCGGCCTCTCGCCCACTCACCCACTTCCCGCCACCCAAGGACACCCGGGGCTTTCTCCTTGCTCCTTCCGGGGCCTCCCGCAGGGAGTGACCTGCCACCTGGCACGCAGAGGAGCCGTCAGAGGAAGGAAGCATCTGCCTCTCCCACTCCCCACCCAGAAACGAGGAACAGGGGCCATTCCTGGGCTGTCCCCGGCGGCTCCGTGGCATCTGAAGGGTCACGCCCCTCCCATCCTGTCTGGTCACCCTGTAGCAGGATCTCCCCGGAAAGTCGAGTATGTCAGACGCCTTTTCTCCATTTCTCTTGCGGGGGCCACACCCTACGCTTTGGCCTCTCCTGTGATTCAGGAAAAGACCCTCCCCAGCGGACCCATTAGGGGACCTGTTTCACCTCCTACTTTCTCAGTCTCCCCGGGAGTTCCCCGACTCCCTGGCAGTCCCCAGAGGCGGCGGGGCCCGCCTTGCCTGCCCCCCTCCCCGCGCACCCGGGGGAGACGCCAACTGGGTCTGGCACGCTCCACTGCTGACGCAGTTCGGGCAGAGGCGGGCGGGGGCCGTGCGCAGGGGCTGCTCTTCACGTGGATGCAGCGTCCTGCTAGAAGGACGGCCCTGGACGGCCGGACCGACGCCCTGCGGCCAAGCCTGTCATTTTCTCTCTCCAGCCCGGCAGGCTCCGGCTGCTGCCTCCTACTCACCGGGCCTCGCCACTGCCAGCCTCCTTCCTCGCGGGCCTCCTCCCCCCGAGCCGGAGAGTCAGCCCAGCACCTCCCTCCCGCGCAGCCACTCCGCCTTCCCCGTCCCCATCACCCCTGAGACCAAGCGCCGTCACTCGGGCCTGGCCTGCAGCGTGTCCCTCTCCTGGCAGAGCCCAGCGGGCGCTGCTCACCGTGCAGAGGTTAAAGCACAAGACGCCGCACGAGGTCTCTGGTGCCCACAGGGCGGCCGCTCAGACACGGGCAGCAGCTGGGGCTGGCACCGAGTAGGGACTCGCGGAATGTGCCCCGCCCCAGGCCACCCCGCGGGGCTCCTTTCCTCTCGCTGTGCGTTTCGGGCCACACGTGGGGGTGCCGAGGGCTCAAGGCGGGGGCTCCTGGCTGCAAAGCGTGTGCTCTGGCCCCCTGGCCCACCGCCCTGGCCCCCACGCGGTGTATCTCGAGACTCAACACGGCTCCCTGCTGCCTCACGCTGTGTGGAAGTTCCCGTATTCCATCTTACCCGTCCATCAGAACCAGGTTTCCCTCCGAGCGGACCTGTGACAGCCTTCCTGTCCCGCGTCCCCAAACACCCTGGCCTTCCTGGGTGCCACAGGCCCCTAGCTCACGCCAGCAGGGTCTCCTTACTGCCCTGAAGGTCCCATGAGGGTCAGCACTGGCCCGGCAGAGCCCTGGGAGACAGCAGGGGCGAGGGGCAGGCTGGCCGGGAGGAGGGGGTCACCCACTTCCTCCTGCAGAAGGTCCCTCGGGGCCGGCCCTCGGCTCCCCCTGCCCCCGCCTCAGACCGTCTCTTCACTGGCTGCTCTGCGCACCTCACTTGCTGTGGCTCTCGGCACTGTCCGAGGGGCCGTCAGGGGCCATCCTTCTCGTGCCACCAATTCCTTTCTTGGTAGTTTTTCTTTTCTTTTTTTTTCTTTTTGGGTCACACCTGGCGATGCTCAGGGGTCACTCCTGGCTCTGCGCTCAGGAATTACCCCTGGCGGTGCTCAGGGGACCATATGGGATGCTGGGATTTGAACCCGGGTCAGCCGCGTGCAAGGCAAATGCCCTCCCCGCTGTGCTATCGCTCCAGCCCCTTTCTTGGTAGTTTTTCTACGCGACATGACCAACTTTCCTCTCCAGGCAGATGCCGTCCGGCCCCAGGCCCACACCGCCGGTTTCCTGGTGCTCAGAGGCCCCCTTGCCCTTGGACATTCAGTCACGTCCAAGGCCGAGCGTAGGAACAGTTCCCCGCGGAGGACCCTGTCCCGCGCTTTGGGCGACCCCACTCTCCACGGGCTGGGCCCAGGCCTCCATCTTCTGCCCCTCCCACCTGGGCAGCGGGCAGTGTCGTGCCAGGCCCCTCCCGCGCCCGGTTGTCCACTTCTCACTTTGCTTTCGCCCCCACAGCACCAATCTTCTCTATTCTCTGTGACAGCAACACCGTTGCCACGTCTGTGTTCCTGGATCAGTTTCCTTCCTCGGGCCCCTCAAAAATGAAGGGTTCTCCCTCCCTTCAAAATAAAGCCCACCTTGTCCTGGCGCTTTAGAAGACCCAAGGAAGGTCCGAGAGTTTCGGTTCCTCCCTTCCCCAGGACTCCCTGTTCACTCGCCTGCCACCTCTACTCCTCTTCTCGCTCTCCTGTTTCTACCCACCTTCCAGCTCCACCCGCGGTCACTCCAAAGGCCCCTTCCCCAAGGCCTCCCTTCCCGGCGGCCGCGGTGCTGGGGTCCGGCCCTGTGACCGTGGAAGTGCATGGACGCAGCGCACTGGACACGGGCATCTGTGCACACGTATGTCTGTGTGCACGTATGTCTGTGCGCACGTATGTCTGTGCACACGTATGTCTGTGTGCACGTATGTCTGTGTGCACGTATGTCTGTGTGCACGTATGTCTGTGTGCACAGACATGCACCCACACCCACGGCCACGGTTTCTTGTCCGAAAGGTGCTGTTTGGCCCCCAGGCCGCGGGTCGGAGCAGCAGCTCTGGGTCACCCGGTCCAGCACCCCAGGGACCCCGAGCCCTGCGAGTGCAGACCCTTCCCGGAGAGACCCCAGTCCGGGGGAGGGGGGTGTGACCCCGGCCCCGAGGGCCCGCCCCAGACCCCCGACGGCGCCCCCCCCCGACTCCGCCCCGACGGCAGCCCCCCCCACCCCGTCCCCGCTAGACCCGGACCCCGCCGGCCCCGCCCGCCCCCGACGGCGCCCCCCCCTCCCGCCCCTGACCGGGACCCCGCCCCCGCCCCCGACGGCGCCCCCTGACCCCGACCCCGACCCCGCCCCGCCCCGCGGGAAACGCGGCTCCGGAAGCCAGTTCCGTCTGTCCGTCCGTCGGTCCGTCCCGGGGCCGCGCGCCCGTCGCCACTCACCGCTGCGGCGCTCGGCGGCGCCTTCCGTCCGTCCGTCCGTCCGCCCGCCCGCGGGGGTTCGGGCTCTCGGAACCCGGCCCGGCCCGGCGGCGGCGCGGGGCAGCTTTGGCGGCGGCGGCCGGAAGTGACGCGCGGGCGCTTCCGGTCTGGGGCTGTCGCGGCCCCGCCGCCCCCTTGGCGCTGCCCGCGCGGGGCCCGAGCCGCGGCCGCCGGGTAAGGAGCGTCGGGCGGGGGGCGCGGGCCGGGGCAGCGCGTGCGCCGGGACCCCCGGCCCTCGGATCCGCTCGGGGGCGCCGCGATCCCCCGACCCCCGGAGTCTGCGGGACCCCAGACCCCCGGATCCCCCCGGGGCACGCCGCGATCCCCGACCCCCTGAACCCCCGGGGCGCGCCGGGACCCCCGACCCCCGGATCCCCGCGGGGCGCGCCGGGACCCCAGACCCCCGGATCCCCCCGGGGCGCGCCGCGATCCCGGACCCCCTGAACCCCGGGGCGCGCCGGGACCCCACACCCCCAGATCCCCCCGGGGCACGCTGCGATCCCCGACCCCCTGAACCCCGGGGGCGCGCCGGGACCCCCGACCCCCGGATCCCCGCGGGGCGCGCCGGGACCCCAGACCCCCGGATCCCCGCGGGGCGCGCCGGGACCCCAGACCCCCAGATCCCCCCGGGGCGCGCCGCGATCCCGGACCCCCTGAACCCCGGGGCGCGCCGGGACCCCACACCCCCAGATCCCCCCGGGGCACGCTGCGATCCCCGACCCCCTGAACCCCCGGGGCGCGCCGGGACCCCCGACCCCCGGATTCCCGCGGGGCGCGCCGGGACCCCCGACCCCCGGATCCCCGCGGGGCGCGCCGGGACCCCAGACCCCCGGATCCCCCCGGGGCGCGCCGAGACCCCAGACCCCCAGATCCCCCCGGGGCACGCCGCGATCCCCGACCCCCTGAACCCCCGGGGCGCGCCGGGACCCCCGACCCCCTGAACCCCGCGGGGCGCGCCGGGACCCCCGACCCCCGATCCCCGCGGGGCGCGCCGGGACCCCCGACTCCCGGGGCGCGCCGGGACCCCGGCCCGCAAGCCGCGCGCAGTGTGGGCTGGGGGTCGCACAGGGACTTCGCCCCGGCAGGAGTCCCGGCACCCGCGTCCCCGCCTCCAGCTGGGGCAGGTGCATCAAAATGCCTTTTCCCCCCATAGAAAGCGCAGGTGCGGAGGGAAGGTGGGCGCGGCAGCGAGGGATTCCCCAGCGCGGGACCTGGGCTCTGGGGTCTGGGTCTGGGTCTGGTTCTGGTTCTCGGTCTGCGTCTGGGTGTGGGGCCAGGGTCCGGGATCTGGGTCTGGGTTAGGGGTTTGCGGTCAGAGTCTGGGGTCGGGGTCAGGATCTGGGTCTGGGTCTGGGTCTGGGTGTCAGGATCTGGGTCTGGATCTGGCTCTGGGGCCTGAGTCTGGGTCTGGGTTTGGGGTCCAGGTCTGGGATCTGGGTCTGAGTCTGGGGTCTGGAGTCTGGGGTCTGACGGGTTTGGGGTCTGGGTTTGGGGTCTGGGGTCTGGGGCTGGGCCTGGAGTGTGGATCTGGGTCTTGGGTCAGGGTCTGGGGTCTGGGCCTGGGGTCTGACCCAGCTCCGGGAGGCCCCACCACACCTGAGCATGCCAGAAGCCCGGCCTGAGAGTGCGGTGAGACGCTGTGGTTGGGGGTCGTTTGGGCCTTGGCATCCCCCCTGCTCCTCACTGTCCCAGGCAAAGGCGCAGGCCTGGGCTTCCTGTGGCTGTGGACAGGTCACTTGGGGGTTTGTGGGTTTTTTTCCTCCCAGTCAGGGAGTTTTGAGCCCGTTTACTTTGTAGCTGTTCCACTGGGCTTGAGATACAGTAGCCGGGCCTCCGTTCTCAGGCAACTGTGTAGCAGATCTTGGGGTTCGAGGTCTCAGGCCAGAGCTGCGACCTCCCAGCGAGGCCCTGGGTTATATATCTGATCTGGAGTCCAAGCGGCCTACGGTCGGATTAGACCTCGGGCTGTGAGGATTCACACTGCACCGTGTCGAGGGCGGAAGCCACCTTCTGTGCTCTGAGGGTCAGTTTGATTTCGGCACGATGTGGCTAGCACACAGCTTTGGTGCTGTGGCCCAGTGAGGCTGGGGTCGGGGGGGCTGCGTGGGATGACTCCGTGATGACGCACAGATCCCAGATGCTCCCTCCTCCCGGGAGAGCTGAGGGTGTTGTCAGCTCTTTCTGCCTTTCAGTGTTTCACACTTTCTGCCCGTTAAGCAAGCAACTAGTTTTGATCATTGTGATCTTGGCCTTTAAGGACTAAATTACACGTATCCTCACATCATAGAATACGCACTGAAACAACTCCAAACTTGAGCTTTGGGGTGTTGCTGCTCCGGGTTTACTCAGTTCTTGTGGTCACTCCTGGCGATGCTGAGGGGCCAAACACAAGGGTCCAGCAGGTGTAAGAGCCAGGCAGGCATCTCGACCCCTTAGCTGCCTCTGCAGGGGCGTTTTCATCCATGCCCTTCCTTTGGCACTGCTGTTGTGGTGGCGAGGGTCACACGGGCGGGGGGCGGGGGAGATAGTGCCGTGGGTAAGGTGCTCACCTGTACGCAGGCAATCCGGGCTTAATCTTTGGGGCCCCATTTGTTCCCCCGAGCCTGCCAGGAATGAGTGATCCATAAGCCAGGAATAAGCCCCAAGCGGGCTGTATCCCCGAACAAACAAATAATAATAATACATAAAAGTTATATTACTCTGGTCCCATGGACTTTCATAGTAAATGATAAATAACATTTAAGGGTTTAATATGGTATACATTATTTGGTTTTCACAACACTACGGTAGAGTCTGTTACTGTCCACATGTTATACATGAAGAGACCAAGACCAGAATTCACTGCTGCTAACTCTGAGTCATTTGAATCCAGTTAGCTGGCTACTGAGTTTGGGCCCTCATGCATAGCGTCTGCAGTTCTTGGTATGCAAACATTCTTGCTCAGTGCGCGGAATCTACACGAAACGGTATCTCTGCTTCCCTTCACAGGTTCAGAGGGATCTTACTTACTCCTTTTCTGGTGATGAGCTTGTTTTTATTTTAAATTGTACTTAGTTGGCTCGTATGCTGGAGTTAGTCATTGGAGGGGAACCGGCTGTCTCTGGTGCTGTGATTCCTGAGGTCTCTGAGTGATTTCCGGGCACTCATTCCTGTACTCTCTCCCACCCTTGGACAAGAACAGCGAGCCTGTGGACCACTGGAGAGCAACGGTCAGGTGCGGGGCTGTAAGGGGAAGGGCAGGAAGGGAGTAAGAGCAGTGCTTTCAGACTTGGTGATTGCAGGTGATGGCACGGAAAGAGCAAGTGGCCCGGACCCCTTGGGAAGGGCATGGAGAGGGAGAGACTTGTTTTGTTTTGTTTTTTCAATTAGAGGAACTTGGGTTTTTTCTAATTTTCGGGGGCAATACTGAGTGATGCTCCTGGCTCTGCACTCAGGAATTACTCCTGGCAGTGCTTGGGGGACCGTACGGGATGCCCAGGATGGGACCCAGGTCAGCCACGTGCGAGACAACCAACCACCTTACATGCTGGACTATAACTATGGTCACAACAAACAGAAAGTTTTAAGCAGGAGTGTTCTTGGCACCTTGCAAGGAGTGAGCAAAGGGCCAGTGTGAGTGTAAGTAGCACTGTCTGTAGCACTGTTGTCCCATCCGTTGTTCATCTATTTGCTCGAGCAGGCACCAGTAACGTCTCCATTGTGAGACTTGTTACTATTTTTGACATATTGAATACGCCATGGGTAGCTTGCCAGGCTCTGCCGTGCAGGCGGGATACTCTCAGTAGCTTGCCAGGCTCTCCGAGAGGGACAGAGGAATCGAACCCAGGTCGGCCATGTGCAAGGCAAACGCCCTACCCGCTGTGAAGTGCAAGTACCAGATCAGAAAAGGGTTGCCAGGGTGTTTTATTTTGACTGTGAATGAATGTGGGTTTTGAGCAGGGAACATCCACTAATTTTCTGTTTGTTTTTATTTGTTGGGGGCACACCCAGCAGTGCTCAAGGCTTGCTCCTGGCTCTGTGCTCAGTGATCGCCCTTGGTGGGGCTTGGGGGACCCTAGGGGATGCTGGGGATCCAACCTGGGTCGCGTGCAAGGTAAGCGCCTGCCCACTGTACTCTCGGGCCCTGACTTTGTTTTTAAAGGCTTTAGCCTGTTTTCAGAGAAAGGACGTTAGTGTGGACATTCCAGAAAAATGATGAATAGACTTTTGTGGTATTTGTACCATCTGGTGAGGTCGTAGATAAGAGAGTGGTAGAGATTCTCCTACCAATGACTAGTCATTAGGGGTTTTTTTGAGGAATCTTTTGTTTCAATTCAGTTCAGTGTGTAGTGAGTTACATTATTTAAGTTTATTTCTAATTGTGTAGCATAATTAAGAAGTGAGAAGTCAGTAATCAGAGGAATGAATATAGATTGTGAGCTAGGCAAGGCGCCCGGCCAGCCGTGGCTGTTCAGAGGCCCAGCGAGGATCCAGTGACGAGAATCATGAAGAAACTAGCAGTGAACCACCGCCCCACTCCCCCCCCCCAAAAAAAAAACCTATCAAGAAAATAATCCGTTGCTTGCTGAGGGTCATTGTCCAGTAATGACCTGCCTCTAGAATGGTCACTTTAATCAACATTCCCTGAGAATAATACAATTTCTGGTGATTTTGTCTTTGGTAAAATTGTTGCAATAAAATTGCATCAAACTGGGGCTGGAGCGATAGCACAGCGGGTAGGGCGTTTGCCTTGCATGCGGCCAACCCGGGTTCGATTCCCAGCATTCCATATGGTCCCCTGAGCACCACCAGGGGTGATTCCTGAGTGAGAGCCAGGAGTAGCCTCTGTGCATCGCCAGGTGTGACCCAAAAAGCAAAAACAACAGCAACAACAACAAAATTGCATCAAACTTCATTCATCCTGTTGCTCATTGTTTTGCTTGAGCAGGTGCCAAGAATGTCTCCATTCGTCCCTGTCGTGTGCTAGTGTAGCCCAATGGCGTTCTGCTTGCTCCAGGAACACGAAGAGCCCCACACCATTCGTTCAGGGTCTTGACGAAGAAGTCTGACCATCTCGTAGGTGGGCGGCCAGGCGTTCTTTTGACATCCTGTGGAATCGAGTTGGTAACAGCTCTAGTCCAGCGGTCGTCTCTAAATCGCATTACGTGTCTGGCCCATCAGATTTTCGACACGTTGGCAAACGAGGCAGTGTCTCTGAGTCTCGATCTTTGACAGAGGTTGGAACTCCGGATTCCTTCTCTCACTTGAGTGAAACATGATACTCCAAGCATAGCTCTTTTGATTCCTCTTTGGGATACCCGAGTAGTGGTCTCGTCCTGTTTGCGTAGGGCCCAGGTCTCTGAGGTATATGTTAGTGCAGGAAGAATGGTGGAGTCAAGAAGATGTGTCCAGAGCCAGAGGTTCTTTGTCCTCTTAACAACTTCTTCCATGCTCTTGAAGGTGTTCCACGCTGCTCTCTTCCTCCTGCAGAGTTCTGGTGCCAAGTCGTTCCTTAGGTTGAGTTCTCGAACCCAGGTACACATAGCTGCTGCATTCGGAGATGTTAGTTCCGTTGAGAGCAAATGGAACGCCAGGTACTAGTTCGTTTTTCATGAACATCATTTTGGTGAGATTCAGCTGCAATCCGACCTTTCCACAGTCACTGTTGAAGTTGGCCAGTATTCGTGCCACTTGGCTAATGTTTGATGTTATTAGGATGATGTCATCCGCAAAGCAGAGATGGTGTAGTTGCCGACCGTCTATCTTCACTCCCATTCCTTCCCATTCCAGTCATCGCATGATGTTCTCGAGGGTGACACTGAAGAGTTTCAGTGAAATGGTATCATCCTGCCGAACCCCTCTCTTTACGTTGATGATCGCTTCCTTGTAGAATGGTGAGATCCTGGTGGCGAATCCATCCATAATACAGCTCACGGAGAATCCTGATGTACTGAGTTTGTAACCTGCTTGGTTAGGGCTTCAGTGACCGCTTCATCCTCAACACAAGCAAAGGCATTCTTTAAATCGATGAACATTAGACAGAGCGGCATCTTGAACTCTCACGAAATTTCAATGAATTTGGTCACTGTGTGGATATGGTTGATCGTGCTGAATCCTTTTCGGAACCCAGCTTGCTCACATAGTTGTCCTTTATCTAGTGTTCTGCCTATTCTGTTCAGGGTGACTCGAGTGAACAACTTGTAGACGACAGACAACAGGCAGATCGCCAATAGTTACTGATGTCATGGCTGTCTCCCTTCTTGTACAACAGAACGGTCCTGCTGGTTTTCCACTGGGAAGGAATCTTGCATTGAGACAGGTAGCGTGTAAAGAGCCGAGCCAGTGTATTGATGAGTACTGGCAGCAGGTTCTTCAGGTGTTCGGGTCTGACCTTGTCCGGACCAGGTGCTGTACGTGTCTTTACCAACAAAATGGTATGTCGGATTTCAGAAGGGAGGATGTTGGGAACGACATACCCATCCTGCGGAATTTAGTATGTGGGCAGGTGAAATTCTAAGTTTATAAATTTTTTTTTTTTAGGAAATGTAAAATGTAAAATGCCTTTTCTTAAATGTTTTAAAGTAAGATCTCTTTATAGGTTGAATTAACACTTTTGGATTAATGCACATTTTGAAATGTACAGTTCTCAGCCCTGAAGAAAATAATATGTACATTTAAGGATTGAGTATCAGAAGTAGTATATGTACTTAAAATATGCATATTGGGGCTGGAGTGATAGTTTCGTGGGGTGGGCGCTTGCTTTGCACACGGCCGACCCAGGTTTGATTCCTGGCACCCCGCATGAGCCTGTCAGGGCTCTGAGCATAGAACCAGAAGTAAACTGCCAGGTGTGGCCCCCACTCCCAGGAATATGTATTTATTCAGAATTGCATTCTTTGAAGTTTGTTAAGCTGTCAGTTCCACACATATCAACAATTTCTTATTTGATCAAAAGCAGGTAAAGGTTTGATATTGTTACATCTGCAACTTTGGAGTCTATTATGTAACATGTAGCTTAGCTGCTTATCTCTGAGGTAGTACTCAGTGCAGGGATCTAGACTTGAAGTTTTAGTATAAACTTTCCACCTCTTTTAGCTTATCCAGAAGTATTTTTTCTTAACCCCCTTCTGAATATCGGAGGAGTGAAGTAGTACGGTGGCTCTCGTGATACAGAGGAAATGCCTTTCAAGCACGCCTCTGCCGTCAGCTGTGGAACAGCCGTCCAGCTCCCGAGGCTGGGTCTTACCCCGCACCCGGAGCAGTGGCTGCGCGCTACGTGACAGAGCTGGAAAAGAGCGAAGGCCGTTCTGTGGTTGACGAGGATGGAGCTGGGTCACAGGGCCCTGCCCGGGGAGCACGGAGAGCCTTGGTGACTCTGTGCTGGCGCAGGGACCTCTCCAGGGCCCGCGTCGGACGGGTGAAGAAGGCGCTCCTGAGGAGACACACTGGAGAGTCAGAAGGATGGGGGAGGCTACAGAGGAGTCTGATGGATGGAGGAGACGCTCCTGTGGAGACACACTGGAGAGTTGGGTGGATGGGTGAGGCTACAGAGGAGTCGATGGATGGGTGAGGTGCTCCTTCGGAGACACACTGGAGAGTCGGGTGGATGGGGGAGGCTACAGAGGAGTTGGATGGATGGAGGAGACACTCCTGAGGAGACACACTGGAGAGTTGGATGGATGGAGGAGGCTACAGAGGAGTCAGATGGATGGGTGAGGCTCTCCTGAGGAGACACTGGAGAGTCGGGTGGATGGGTGAGGCGCTCCTTCGGAGACACACTGGAGAGTCAGATGGATGGGTGAGGCGCTCCTGAGGAGACACTGGAGAGTCGGGTGGATGGGTGAGGCTACAGAGGAGTCGATGGATGGGTGAGGCGCTCCTGAGGAGACACACTGGAGAGTCGGGTGGATGGGGGAGGCTCTCCTGAGGAGACACACTGGAGAGTCGGGTGGATGGGTGAGGCGCTCCTGAGGAGACACTGGAGAGTCGGGTGGATGGGGGAGGCGCTCCTGAGGAGACACTGGAGAGTCGGGTGGATGGGGGAGGCGCTCCTGAGGAGGCTACAGAGGAGCTTCTTTCACCCGGGTCTGCAGACTCGAGGCAGAAAGTTCTGTTCTGTTCTTTTGAAACTCTAAAGACATGGTACAAATGAAGAACATGAAATTTGTGCAAGTTTTGGTAATACGTAACATGTCAGAAGCAATCTGATTTAGTTCTCAGTGAGTGGAAGTTGTCCAAGGAGAGTCGTGTTTTTTTCAGCTTCAGGATGATTAAGTCACATTGTTTATCTCCCATGAAGAAAAACATCAACCTCCAGTATTAAGATTTTTTGGTTAAAAGTCAGTAGAACTTTTCATTGTCCCTCAAGCATCTAAGTTTTATATGTGGCAGGTTATTGCTGCTCTGTTTTGTTGACATATACAATTTATTAAGTGCTTACAGTGAGGAGTTTGCAGATTATACAAAAAAAGAAAAAAAAAATCGAGTTACCGAGGTCCTGAGGTGCCCGGGAGCGGCAGGTGTGTCCATCCGTCACTTGCCTTCGCGGTTCCTGCGTATCCTCAACCCTCACAGCAAGGCATTACTTCAGTTTGATTTTTGTAAAAACCGGGTTACGAGGCCTCGCCCCAATTGCTAATTTCTAACCTGCCAGGCAAGTGAGGGCACCTTTTCCCTTTCAGGTCTGTTTCCTTGAGGACTCGGGCATCTTCTTTGTACCATCACTGCCAGAAGATGACCGAGAGGATTGGGAAATTAGTCCACAGTTTTGCAGAGTAAACTCTTGGGCTTTGATGGGGCAGTCGTACAGTTCTTTTCCCGAAGAGCCCGCCTTGCACTCGGCGGACCTAGGTTCGATCCCCGCATCCCGTATGGTCCCCCCGAGTACCACCAGAAGTGATCCCTGAGTGCAGAGCCAGGAGCAACCCCTGAGCAATGCCCAGTGTGGCAATACGTAAGTAAATAAGTAGAATAAACCATTGGGCGTTGAGAACAGACCTGTGGGGCCGACTCAGGGTGACCCGGGCACAGCGTGGAAAGCTTTGGGGCCTTGGCGGTGCTGCTGGTGCTAGAAGCAGAAGTCTTAATACTATTGTGAATCAGGTGCTACAGTAATAAAAAAAATTTTAATTCTTATTTACAGCTACATCAAATAGTTTCCAGAGAATGCTGAACAAAACATGGTGCAATCTGTTATGTCTATTTAAAAATATGGAAAAGTGACTGTTAGCATTATTAAACGATTTTGAAAGATAATGCAACTTATATCCCGTTTTGGGAATGGATGATTAGCTCCTCTGAAACACTGAAGTGTGGGGCTGAAGCCGCCTTGTTAGCAGCGGACCCAAGTTCACTCCTCAGCGCCCCAGGTGGTCCCCTGGGCCTAGCCAGGTGTGGCCCGAAAGCCAAATAAATAAAACCCTGAGGGGCCTCAGAGAGCACAGTTAACTGAAGCACATGCTTTGTGCAAGGAGGGTCAGGGTTAGTCCTTGGTGTTGCATACACCCCCCCCACCCCCCCCGACACGCAGCCAGGAATAGGCCCTGCACACCCCCGGGTGTAGCCAAAAGGCAGAAAAATAGAAATTCACTAAAAAGTTGAGTAAGAAGCATTAAAAAGTGACTTTGGATTGAAAATTTTTAGAATGTTAATGGAATTTAGAATATCAAAGGAATTTTTGAACATTGAAGATTTCATAAAATTCCGGGCACACTGGTACTTCAAATATGCATCTGGGTGGCATGTGTCGTTTTTAAAGGTTTCACTCTTCTGCAACCACAAGGACACCAGCATCCTGTTCCTGCTTCCACGGTGACGGCCTCTTCAAGGGTGCCACCTAGCGTCAAGTGCAGGGCTATGGTTTTTGGATTGGAATTTCCCCTAGGAAATCTTGTATCAACTTAAATTCTCAATAACAGACACACGTCTTAAGGAATGTGATTTGCAAATGCCCGCCCCCCCCCCCCGTAATTGTGTATTGTTGCATCTGTAAAACACAGTGGCTGTGTTTCTGATAAACCTGTTCAGCAAGAGCTCCGTGATAAGATGTACAGACCCGTAACAGGCATTAGGCAGAACAGGAACAAAACACGTTTCCAAGGAGGGTGGGGCTTAGGGTTTGGAACTTGAACCCAGAGCCTTGGAAGATTGATACTGGAGGAAATATCTGACAGGGGTGAGGGGCTTCTGGGCAGAAACGTCAGAGGTCCTGGGCGGGACTGTGACCAGACTTCCCGGAGAGGAGGAAGCTGTCGGCTGGGCCGGGAGCCTCGTGGAGTCGGTCCGAGAGCTGTGTCGGCTCCTGGGGGATCTTGGCTGTTTCTCCGAGGGGGAAAGAGTCGCAAGGGGTGAGAGCTTCGGCCTCACCCTCGCTGCTTGTTGACTAGGCCGGAACGGGAGCGGGAGGGCAGCAGGCGTAGAGGCTCTGGAACCAGCAGGGCTGGTGCTTGGCTCACAGAGGAAACCATGGAAATGACATGCACGGCCAGACGCCACAGAGACGCTGAAGTGGAGCCCGAGCAGGCGGTGGGAGTGCAGGGACCAAGGGGAGGTCTCGGCTGGGCCTCTGGACGCTGGTGCCTGGGCGGCAGGTGCAGGGAGGTCGGGCTCCCGGGGCTGTGGAGAAGGAGGAGCTGGATCCTCTCTGCACGTGTGAGGTGGTTTAACCACCGGCGGCCTCTTGAGCTGCGGTCGATGCAGTCCACGGCGGGGAACCCCATGGTCTGCCAGGAGTGAGGTCACGGGGGCTGGTAGGAGGCAGGTGACACAGTACTGGGGGTCGCGCTTTCCCGGGCTCTCGGTGTTCTCGACTCGTGATTTCCGTCCCGGGCATGTTCTCGCCTCTGTCGTGCAGAGGTGACCGAATGCTCCTTTCGGGGCTCCCTGAGTTGTTAACTGAGCAGGCGGAAGTACTTGTTTCTTCTGGTCTTCTCTCTCAGCCACAGAGACGCTCGGCCCTGAGGTCCGTGATTCCCGAGTGGCGGGTCGCGGGCGGGTGCCCGTGCAATGCGCTCCACCTTCAGCTGCCTCCCGGAAATCCTTCTTTCCCGGGGCTCGGGGCCCTGGCGGTCACTCTCGGTGATTCCCAGCCAGCCAGTGGCTGTTGTTTCTGTGCCAGGGCCACCGCGGCACTTGGGGAGTCTCCAGGGCTGGCCTCGTGCCGCTCTCGGCCTCCGCGTCTACACCCGCGCTGGGGTGCCGGGAACCGCAGCAGCAACTTAATCCCTCTACTGCTCCCCGGCCCCGAAGGACTTTTTTGGGGGGAATTCTGTTGAGACCAGGAACACATTTTGTGACTCTTCTCTCTGACAAACGCTAAATAGGTTTTAGAAATACTCCTTTCTCTTCGCTTGTAAGGTAATGTGTCAGAGCCGCTGTTTTCAGTGCGTCTCTTCCCTGTCCTCCAGGTGTCCGGAGCGAGGAGAACATGAAAGGGGCTAAGCAGCGCCCCCCTGCAGAGTGCCTCTACCTGAGCTTCTCCCACCGGGCCGAGGGCTGCGTCTTCCCGCTGCACACGGCGGCGAGCCTGTTCCTCTTGGCCTACTGCGACTGCAGAGCCTTCAAGGTGTACTTAGTTCTCACCGAAGACCGTGAAGACGTTTCACTGCCCGAAAGTCCCCCGGCCCCGGGTGTCCAGACACACGTCATCTCCCGGGACGAGCTGCCCCCCATAGTCCAGAATTGCTGTTTGCCTGCGGTGGTGGAAACACCCGACAATTTCTGTCGAGCTGGGCTTGCGGTCGTGCTAAGACACATCATCCAGAGGGCCTACGACTTGGACCCCTCGAGGAAGGAGCTGCTAGAGCTGCTGGGTTTCAAGAAGACCTGCCTGAAAGCATGTGCCGAAGTAAGTCTGGGCTGTCTCTGGTGCGCAGAGCTGTGAGGGGCGGCCACTTCCGGGTGTGGGAGAACACTGGAAACGCGTCTGCGAGGTTTTGCTTTTTACACCCAGGGACATTCGTTTAAGCTGTGCTGGGGATGTCAAACTAGCCTTTCCTCGGCCAGCATGTCAGCGCAGTGTTGAAATGTAACATTGGAGAACTTTGTGACATGTGACATGTGACATGTGAGAACTTTGTAACATCTGTGAACTTTGGAAGTGCTTTCTGGAGGATGACGTTTTGTCTTAGTTACTTTGAGAAGTTGTTACTAGCTGCGTTTTTAGGGGCTGGAGCAATAGCACAGTGGGGAGAGCGTTCGCCTTGCACTCGGCCAACCCGGGTTCGATTCCCAGCATCCCATATGGTGCCCCGAGCACCGCCAGGGGTGATTCCTAAGTACGGAGGCAGGAGTAACCCCTGAGCATTACCAGGTCACTGTCACTGTCAGTGTCACTGTCACTATCATCCCGTTGCTCATTGATTTGTTACTGTTTTTGGCATATCCAATACGCCAGGCTCTGCCGCTCGGGCTCCATACTCTCAGTAGCTTGCCGGGCTCTCCGAGAGGGGCGGAGGAATCGAACTCGGGTCGGCCGCATGAAAGGCGAATGCCCAACCGCTGTGCTATCGCTCCAGCCCCATCACTGGGTGGGACCCAAAAAGAAAAAAGAAAGGAAATAGCCACAGCTTTGGGAAGCTGCTGTTCTGGGGTTGGTGCCACCCCTAGAGGTTCCGGGAAGGAGGAGAGCCCTGGGGGCCAGCTCAGGAACACGGCCTGCGCTTTGGATGACCAGCGCCCGTGTCCCGCAGCTGACATCCCTGCCCCCCGCCTCCCCAGGGTCGGCTGGCCTCTGTGCCGGCCTGGTCGGGGGACGACGCCTTTCACGGCGGGTTTTGTGTTGCAGGTCAGCCAGTGGACGCGACTCTGTGAGCTCACCATCCCGCTGGCCACTGAGCACTTCCTCCGGGAGTCCCCGCAGGCCCCGTGCGTGCCCGCCGAGCTGCAGCAGCTGGAGCGGAAGCTGGGGGAGCCCGTGCGGGTGCACAACGACGACAAGCTGCGGCGGCAGAAGCTGAGGCAGCAGCAGGCGGCGGCGCCCGGCCCCCGCCCGGCCCAGGCCCAGCGCCCCGGCACGGGCCCCGGCCCGGAGCTGCAGGCGGCCTTCTGCAGGCTGGGGCTGCAGGAGGAGCCGGCCGCCGCCCCCCGGGAGCCGCCCCGCGTCCGCAGGGCCCGGGCGTCCGAGCTGCCCCCGCTGGAGCACGTGTTCGCCGAGGGCCTGTACTTCACGCTGGCCGACATCGTGCTCCTGCCCTGCGTCCACCTCTTCCTGGTAAGGCCGCGGGGGCCAGCCCCTCCCTTCTCTGCCGCATAGACGCACGCCTCGGCATGCTCACGATTCATACTTCTGTCAGTGCCCTGGCTGAACCGGACGGGAGTTCCCCGTGTGTGTGTGTGTGTGTGTGTGTGTGTGTGTGTGTGAGAAAGAGAGAGAGAGAGAGAGATCAGGGGCCATGCCTGACAGTGCTCATATGTGTGTGTGTGTGTGTGTGTGAGATGGGGGTGGGCCATGCCTGACAGTGCTCGTTGTGTGTGTGTGTGTGTGTGTGTGTGTGATGGGGGCCACGCCTGACTGTGCTCTTGTGTGTGTGTGTGTGTGTGTGTGTGTGTGTGTGTGTGAGATGGGGGTGGGCCACACCTGACAGCAGTGCTCTTGTGTGTGTTTGTGTGTGTGTGTGTGTGAGATTGGGGGCCATGCCTGACAGTGCTTGTTGTGTGTGTGTGTGTGTGTGTGTGTGTGTGAGATGGGGGGCCACGCCTGACAGTGCTCAAAGTTGTGTGTGTGTGTGTGAGATGGGGGGGGGCACGCCTGACAGTGCTCAAAGTTGTGTGTGTGTGTGTGTGAGTGAGATAGGGGGGGGGCCATGCCTGACAGTGCTTGTTGTGTGTGTGTGTGTGTATGTGTGTGTGTGTGTGATATCAGGGGCATGCCTGGGGTCCTCTGGGCCCCAGGGATCACGCTCCTCCCTTCGGGCGTTTGCTCTAGTTCTACCACTGAAGCTCTCGCCCCAGCTCCATAGAAACTCTGGATTTTGTGGAACGGGGCCACTTCTCGTGATTTTCTGCCTGACCAGCTTTTGGTTCGGGGAGAGGCTGGCGGGCCCGGGGACGGTCCATTCTCCACGCCATCCCGCATGCCCTGTGAATATTTTTTAAGTGTCACATGTATTCATGTTCTGATATCTCTGGAGTGGGGTGGGCAGAAACATTGATTCTCTTTTCCTAGTCGAGTGGTTAAAAATGTTCTTATTCCCGACCTTCCCCTTTATTAACTCAGTTCACAGAGGGGTCACTGATACCTGTCATGAAATACTGATGGTCTTCTTCATAATTTCCTTAGTTTACTGTGTTCATGTCTAATTTAAAGAAAATTGGATCAAAGTGACACATCTATTGACTCATTAAATATGAATTATATAGTTATCTGGTCACAACTTATTTTCAAAAGGAAGGAAAGATGCTATGTGCATTTAACACGTAATAGATTCTTACTCAGAGAACTTGAGAAACTGGGAGAAAATGAGAACATTTTTTAATTATTTACTTAGGATTAACCTTCATTTGCATAGCATATAATCTATTCCTGGGCAATTAAAATTTTTGGTGAAAATTTGGTAAAACTTGGCATCTCAGAACGTCATTTAGACGATTTTCAAACTTTTTTTTTTTAATTTAATTTTATTTTATTAAATCACCGTGTGGAAGATTACAATGCTTTCGGGCTTAGGTCTCAGTTATACAATGCTGAAACAACCATCCCTTCACCAGTGCCCATATACCACCACCAAAAAAAAAAAACCCACACAGTACACCTCCCATCCCGCCCCCCCACCCCCTACCTTGTAACTGATAAGTTTCATTTTACATTCTGTTTACTTTGGTTACATTCAATATTTCAACACAAACCTCACTATTGTTGTTAGGAGTACCCCACTAGATTCAGACCTACTGTGAAGACAAATAAGGTCGCGCGGCCGTGATAGGTTTTGAATTTCTGTACTTTGACAAGAAGTCCAGGGAGATTTCTTCCAGATATTAGATAATTGCAGGCTTGAAAACCCAATCTGTGGTCGTCTTAATATGGCGGCCACCGCGCCCTTCATCCCCGGAGAGAAAGAGGCGAGAGAGAGAAATACCTTTCCCCTCCCGGGCAGGCACGGGGCCGAGGCTTAGTTCTCAGGCTGGAGACATTCTGCGAGGAGTTGCTCACACCGAAAGAGGTTTTGCTGGGTCTGGATTCATGCTTGTACAGCTGCGGAGAGGCCGCACGTGCGTGCGGCCCCCGGGATCACATCTCGGCGGTGGGATTTTCAAACTTTTTTACTCACAATAAATAATGCTTTTTACAAGTGATCAATGTACATATATGTACCTTTGTAGTATGTTTATAATTACTTAGAAAATGTCATCTTTCTCTATATGCTTAATATTCTAGTTTTTTTATTTCATTAAAAAGCATGTTGCCGGGGCTGGAGCAATAGCACAGCAGGTAGGGTGTTTGCCTTGCATGAGGCTGACCGGGTTCAAATCCCAGCATCCCGTATGGTCCCCTGAGCACCACCAGGAGTAATTCCTGAGCTCAGAGCCAGAAGTAACCCCTGTGCATCACTGGGTGTGACCCAAAAAGCGAAAAAATAAAAATGAAAATAAAAAACATGTTGCCTTTGAATTGGTCATATGCAGCAGTTTGAAAAATGCTCACTGGGGGTTGTTCTTTGATGACATTTTCTTGATTATTGACTCAGAGTAATAATTTGTATACTTGTATCTGAGTATACTCAGAGTATATTTGTATGGTAGTGTTTTGAGTATTTCAGCATACAAGAAGTTAGATATAAACCCTGTTTGTATAAACAATTTCTTGTACTTATTTAACCTTGAGAGTCCAGTTAAAGTAGAGTAAAATATTCGTGTGTGTCAATTTTTTTTTTCCTAGCTCCTTAGGCTATAATTATTGCTAGATATTTTTGTAGAGATTGTCTATGACTTGACCTTTTTACTTCTCCGTTCATAATCATGTCATAATCTAGTTGTGACATTATAAGTGTTCCCATGGAAACAGCATTCAATGTCTTGTCAGGAAGCAAGAATAGTCCAAGTTTTAAAGAAACTGAGGTCTGGTGGGAATGCCAGGAGGTCACCTGATGGTGAGAAGCAAAACTGTGTCTGTGTCAGGAGCAATAGTTAAACTTTCTAGTTTGAAGAGTAAAAATCTTATTTTAAGTGCTGCATGATGATTAACAAACAAACATGTTTTGAGTGCAGCAAATCATAAATCACATTTGTGATTCCACTTGCGTGAAATTCTAGAAAAGGAGACTTGACTCATGGACTGTCTGGCCGGGCGCAGACTGGACAGTCACAGAGGTGCTCCTCACGGTGGCCTAAGGGCTCGGGCCACCTTCTGGGGGCGGCTGCCCCAGGTTGAAGCTGAGGATAGGCCTGCTGCCCCGTGAGCACCTCGGGACCCCCAATACCGTCCCGCCAGGCTTTTCCCAAAAGGGAGAGACTTGACTGCATGCCGGCATGCAGGGGAGGCCGGAGCAGTGCTCAGAACCACGCCCCACCCCTTCTCTGGAGAAACTTTCGGTAGGTAGAAAGGTTAGAACATCGGTTTCTTCTTTCTTTGGTTTTGGGGGCTACTCCCAGCTTTGTGCTCGGAGGTGCTCCAAGAACTGCAAGCCTGCACTCAGCTATTGAGCTCTCCCTCTCGCTCTCCCTCTCTGACCGTGTTCTGTGTGTTTTCTAAGAAACAGGACGTGGTTTTTAGACGGATATGATGGGAGCTCGAGACCGTCAGGTCCTTTGACATCCTGAATGCACACTGGTAGTTTCTGAGTGCTTTCCCCGAAGGCATGACCAGCAATAGGTCCTAAGGTCTGCTGGCCGCTCTGAAGCCAGCGGCAAGACGGAACGAAGAGGTTTGTGTGAGTTTCTGCTTGTCGTGCCTTCCGGAAAAACAGTTATAACAAATGTTTATGTCTCTGCAGAGCGGACACTGCAGACCACAGAAGCGTTGTCATCCTTTGTGTAAGCCCGTTAGCAGGCGTAGGTCGTACTTGTTCTCCGGGGCGGGGGCCAAGCTTGCGGTTTGAACCTGCACTTAAGACACACGAGTTACACGGAGTGTGGACTCGTCTCGTCACTGCTCTTCGCCGGCGAGCAGAAGATACGTAGTCATGTTGTCTCCGGTGTGCTTTGGTTCCGCCCAGGTCGCCCTCTCCAGGAGGCTTTCTGAGAAGCTGGCCGAGTTCCCGCTGCTGGCCGCGTGGTACCAGCGGGTCCAGGAGGTGCCACGGGTGAGAGCAGCGGCTTCTCAGTGCGGGATCCGTTTCCTGCACCTGCCAGAGTTGCTGTCCCGCTCCCAGGAGCAGCGGCCCGAGCTCTCGGAGACCCTGGGCGCGGAGGACCCCGAGGAACAGAGCGAGGCTCCGTTCGTAGGCGGGCCGAGACCCACGATGACCAAGCTGAGGGTACGTGAGCACGCACCGTTTGCGTTCAGGTTTTCTGCGGGACTTTCCGTTCGGTAATTCTGCACAGCGCTCCACCCGAGTGCAGGCGTTTGTCGACTTTGGTGTGTTTTTATTGAGGCAGTACCCTACAGTGCTCAGGAGCGCCCCGGCCACGTGGTTCTTGGCAGAGCAGCCTTCACCCTGAAACCGAGTCCTCCGAGGTGCCGCTGGGATTTCTCAGCGGCTGGGACTGGGGGGCTGCCTCGGGGACAGCGTCTGATGGCCTGATTCCCCAGCTGTCAGCTCGCCAGCACTGGTCTTTAGTTAGTCACGTCACAGCCAAGAACGTAGAATAACAGACGTTAGCTTTCTCTGTGGCATCTTATTGTGACTCAGGGTGGGCAAAAGATGACTGGGACATTTCACCCAGTTTTTTATTTTGTTTAAATTTATTATTTAAAAAATTTTTTGAGGTTTATTTTGGACTGCAGTGATAGCACAACGGGTAGGGCGTTTGCCTTGCATGCGGCCGACCCAGGTTTGATTCCTCTGCCCCTCTCAGAGAGCCCGGCAAGCTACCGAGAGTATCTCACCCACACGGCAGAGCCTGGCAAGCTCCCTGTGGCGTATTCGATATGCCAAAAACAGTAGTAACAAGTCTCACAATGGAGACGTTACTGGTGCCCGCTCGAGCAAATCGATGAGCAACGGGATGACAGTGACAGACAGAGGTTTATTTTATTTTTATTATTATTATTATTATTATTATTATTATTATTATTATTTTTGGTTTCTGGGTCACATCCATCGATGCACAGGGATTACTCCTGGCTCATGCACTCAAGAATCACTCCTGCTGGTGCTCGGGGGACCATATGGGATGCTGGAAATTGAACCCGGGTCGGCTGTGTGCAAGGCAAATGCCCTACCCGCTGTGCTATCGCTCCAGCCCCCAGAGGTTTATTTTAATGAGCAGATGCAACCTTTTTTTTTGGGGGGGGTCACACCCAGCAATGCATAGGGGTTACTCCTGGTGGTGCTCCGGGGATTATATGGGATGCTGGGAATCAAACCCAGGTCAGCTGAGTGCAAGGCAAATGCCCTCCCCACTGTGCTATTGCTCCAGCCCCTCACCCAGTTTTTTTTCTTTTTATTTTGTCATCTGGACTTTATTGATCTAATATAATTACATTAAGAATTGAAATGAATTATACATTATTGTGCTCATGTTTCCCCTATACAAAGATCGAGAACCCATCCCTTCACCAGTGCCCATTCTCTACCACCAGTAAACCCAGCACCCCTCCCACCCTCCCCAGTCCCATCTCCCCCCCCACCCCACACTGCCACTATGGCAGGGTATTCCCTTTTGTTCTCTCTCTCTGATTAGGTGTTGTGGTTTGCAATAAAGCCTCACCTAGTTTTTTAAAGATGTCAAGTTCAGATCTTAAAAAGGGTAAACTTTCCATTTTAATTTAATTCTAACTTGATAATAGTAGAAGATGGAGTAAATGCTCAGCAGGGCATTGCTTTACTACTTACTAATGAGTTTTTCTATTAACATTTTAAAAGACTTTTATCAATATATTATGTGAACCATATGTCTCATTTCTTGTCAGGTTGTGCCAGTTACATGAAGAAATTGGTCCTCAGTGGAGTTATAAAATAGGAAAGTTTCTTAGAATATGTATTTCCTAGAAATTTCCTTTGTTTTCCCTGCCTTTTGTTTCCCGCGGTACAATCTTGCTTCCAAAATTTTCCTTAGCTCTAGTGGATTTAGATTTATTCAGTTAGTAAAATATCAATAAGTGCATGTGCCTACTGAACATGAGAAATTTTCTGAATGTTGCTTATATAAAAAATACATTAGGTTTCCCTTAGGGGTCTTAAATTCTGGTGGAGGGAAAAGAAAGCGGAAACTCGAGTATGTCAGGGACCCGGGAATGTGGGCCGAGCGGGTGGAGGTGGCGGCAGTTGGGGCGGCTTTCCTGTACGTGCCGAGAGTGTGCGTTCCTCCTCTGAGGTCAAGGCACTGAGCAAATCGGTTAATCAAACCTGAATCAGTGAAGGGTTTGGAGGAAGTGTTCTAGGCAGAAGGGCGGCTGGGGAACCACTGAGCTTGATCCTCGGCACTGTGGGATGTGTCCCTGAAGGCCCCCCGTTATGCTGAGCAGGACCCGCCACCAGCACCACCTCCCCCCCAAAATTGGTGTGAGTGATCATTCGGGTTGAGACTTTTTGAGTAGAGCCTCTTAGGCCGAGCCCCTTCCCTAGGCACAGACGGGGCAGGTGGCTGACCCCAGTGTGATACCGGCACTGAGGCACAGACGGGGTGTGTGGCTGACCCCAGTGTGATACCGGCACTGAGGCACAGACGGGGCATGTGGCTGACCCCAGTGTGTACCGGCACTGAGGCACAGACGGGGCAGGTGGCTGACCCCAGTGTGATACCGGCACTGAGGCACAGACGGGGCAGGTGGCTGACCCCAGTGTGATACCGGCACTGCACGGTCCACTGAGTGACCCCCGAAAACAGCCGGAGTAGGGATGCGGAGAGCATCTCCAGGGGCTCCCCGCCCCCCACACCCCCGAAAGACAGAGCTCCACGGGTATGTGCGGGGTAGGTAGATTGTGATAAAATGTTTATCCTCGGGAGACTCTCCTCCTGGGTGCTCAGGGTCCCTCTCGGGAGCTGTTTCCTTTCTCTGCAGTGCCAGATAAGACGGGCATCACTCTGGACTCTCAGCACGAAAATAGTCCAGGGGCTTCTGTCCGAAGACGCCACCTCTCACAGTTGGGGGTTCTGTATTCCGGGGTGGGGCCACGCCCAGCGTGCTCCGGGCTTCCTCCTGCCTCTGTGCGCAGCGGCCAGGGGACTGTGGGGGGTGCCGGGGTCACACTCGGGGTGGCCACGTTCCAGGCAAGGACCTGGACCTCCGGACACTCTCTGGCCCCACGTGCCACATTTCTAATGTGACTCGGTAGTTGGACATCCGTCTGTCTGTCAACGTGTCTGCTCCTTCCTAGTTTTGGAAACTAGGAAGCGTGGAAACGGGGACTTCTAGAGCATTCTAGAACATTGCGGGATTTTATTAATTCAGTGATGCGGAAAGAACTTACTTCCTTTTCTAGGAGAAAGGCATTGAAGTGATGTTTGCTCCGCACCCTTGCCCCGCGTGGACCCTTGATTGGAATTCTCTTCCTGCAGCCGTGAGCCCAAAGGAAGGTGAGGGGGTTGCTCATCCTTAGCTTTGACGCACAGTCGGATTTCCTCTGCAGCCACATCTCCCAGTTCTTTATTTTGTGTTTGGCTACATCTACCATTCTGATTGTACGTTAACTTCATACTGAAACCTTCAAAATGAAATATATGCCTCAGGATTAATCTTCCCTTTTCTACATGTGCTTCATCTATTTTTTTCTTTCATTGCTGAACATTTTTGGGGGGGATATTCTTTTTTTTTCTTTTTTGGGTCACACCCGGCGATGCTCAGGGGTTACTCCTGGCTTTGCACTCAGGAATCACACCTGGTGGTGCTCAGGGGACCATATGGGATGCTGGGAATCAAACCTGGGTCGGCCGAGTGCAAGGCAAATGCCCTCCCCGCTGTGCTATTGCTCCAGCCCCCATTGCTGAAGTGTTTTTGAGGGAAGGTGGTTTGGGCCACACTCAGTGGTGTGCAGGGGTTCCTCCTGGCTTTGCACTCAGTAATTCCTCCTGGCAGTGCCCAGGGACCGCAGGAGATGTCTGGGATTGAACCTGGGTCTGCTGCGTGCAGGGCAAGTGCCTGCCCACTGTGATATCTCTCTGGCCCAACATTGCTGAAATACTTGAAGCACATCCCAGATATGTCATACTTTATTAAATCTAAAAAAAAAAAAAACCCTCAAATAATCACCATGGCATCTTAAATAGTTTCCACTCATTATCACTCCTAATTTAAATTGTCAAAATTTCCTGTACCATCTAATAACTAATTCATAATCATTTCCCCACAGTTAAATAAAATTGGTTTGAAAACATTTTTCTAGCTAGGTGTCTAGTTATTTCGTTTTTCACTGTCCGAAATCACGCGTGGTCTGTTTGCAGCGGTGAGTTTGGGTCCCGCGTGCGGTGCCCAGGCACTCAGTGCTCAGGAGGTGAAGGTGGTCTCTCCTCCTCCCCTCCCTCAGTCTTCCCAGAACACGCAAGGCCCCGCCCCTCTCACGCATACTTAATTATGGGGTGTGACTAAAAATAAAAATCTCTTTTCCCTTGGACCTAGATTTGCTCTCACTCTTCCCAGTTTTCTATTATGCTTTAATCTAGGTTAGATCTCACAGACCTTATGTAGAGACCTTGTTTTTAAGTGCTGGTGAGCAGAATCTAGGTGACAGATTAATTACCAAGGAAGTTGCAGTTGCCATTTTGTCCAGCGTGGATTATATAGAATCTTCTTGGCATCACCTTTTCCAACAAAAGTCGGTGATGAGAAATAATGACTGCAGTGATAAAAATTTATCTACAGTTTATTTCAGTTAGGTCATCCGTAGATTGTTCAGAATTATTTGGAACTTCTTCTCCCTGGATACAGAGGAGCAAACGGGATTTATTGAACAGTCAAGCTCGCTTAGATCTTTTCCTGACTCTGCTAAATAATTTATTACACTACAGGACCCGTTTGGCACTCCCTGTGGTTTATTTGGGAATATTTATGCATTCACGCTAAGAAACCTCGGATTGCCCTTCCTAGAGTGGGTGGCAAAGATGAGAATGTTCCGGAGCGCGTTGCTCCCAGCGGTGGCGATGCAGGAAGGGCATGCGGTGACATCCCTGTGGGAGTCCGTGGCGGCGGCTGTCCTGTCTCCTCAGTGTGTGTCGATGGGGCTGGCGTTGGGCCGTTCGAACTCAGGACCTCTCAGTGGCGTGGCGCGTCCTGGATCTCCCTCTCCCGTGCACTCGCCCGGACCCAGGTCCTAGCCCGAGAGAAGACGGCTTCTCGGCATCTCTCACTGTGCTCCCTTGGGCTTTCCTAGGGCTCAGGGACAGCGGGCGCAGTGACAGACTGGGGTGTGTGTTAGGAGGCCATATTTGGATGAGAGTTTGCAGAGATGTTACGTTAATTATTAGTGGTTGAATTTTCACCACGGACCCATTTTAAGTGGAGCAAAACTATCAAATTGGCCCAAAGCAAGGAAGAAAACAGATACATTTCTGAGACAAAGGTTTCGGCAATAAATGATCTAGTCCAGGCCTTCCCTGTTAGTCTGACGGAGACGCCGGAGAAGCATCCCGCCCTGCAGTCCCCGCAGCTGTGCGTGGCGTCTCAGCCCTGGAGCAAGCTCTGTTTCTAATCCACGAAACCCAGATCTAGTAACTGTCCTGCCCATCTGCAGGATTCTTCTTCCTCGTGTAACTGAGCTCTTGAGTTGCCTCTCAGACCACTTTTGAATATCTAACACTCAATAGCTCAGTTCCAGTCTTAACGACTCCCAGTATTGCCAAGTTTTAAGGAAAAAAAAGGTAAGCACAACTTTATAAGCACACTTAGGAGACAGAGGCAAACCATGATGTAGTTCCTCATTATTTTTTGGTAATGGAAACTAATTAGTATTATGCGTTTCAGTTTAAATTGGCACTTTCTGTTCTGCTCGAGACAGTCATGATTAAAATCAGCTTGACTACACAATGAACTATTATAATTTCATGCTTTGAACCAACTCCCCTCAGCACTGAAACCCATTCATTATTTTTACTAAATTAGGGCCGGCTCACGGGGGAGAGGAACCTAGGCAAGGAAATAGCACCCTTGTAGCCCTCAACACGGTGGCCCCCGGGCGCTGCCGTGTTTGACTAGACCTCAGGAGCAGAACTGTAGATGATCTTCAGCCGGCCGACAGGAGTCTGGCATAAGTGGAAACGGTCTTAGCAAAGGGACATACGCGAGTTGTTTCAGTAACCAGCGGGATGATGCTTCTAGGTATAGGTTATGCTTGTGGAAGGTGATTGGTTTGGAGTCAGAGCTTTGATGGTTATTAGAAAGATTTTCACGTAATGGTATGTGACTTGCGTGCTTCCCGGGGAAAACATTTGGTGCTTTGTGTGTGATGCACGTGAGTAGGTGGTCATTTATTTTTTTAGTTTTTGCTTTTTGGGTCACACCTGGCGATGCACAGGGGTTGCTCCTGGCTCTGCACTCAGGAATTACCCCTGGCGGTGCTCAGGGGACCATATATATGGGATGCTGGGAATCGAACCCAGGTCAGCCGTGTGCAAGGCAAACGCCCTACCCGCTGTGCTATTGCTCCAGCCCCAGGTGGTCATTTATTAAACTGCAGTGAAGTCAGTTTTCAGGAAGCTCCTCGTGTGAGAGGCGCCCAGCGTGGGAAGGCGGAGTGTCCGAGTGGCGGCGTGCCCGGAAACGTAGGGAAGGGTGAGAGGGGCCCGGGCTCTGTAAGGAAACTTGACTGGCCGAATCTTTCCATGTTTTTTTTTGGGACATAGTCACTCTTAATTTTTTTACTTTTGGTTTGGGGGCCACAGGCAGCAGTGCCCGGGGGTTACTCCTGGCTCTGAGCTCAGGGATCCTTCTGTGGGGGTCAGGGACCACCTGGGGTGCCGGGCTTGGACCTGGGCCAGCACGTGCCAGGCCAGCGCTTTGCCTGCTGTCCTGTCTCTCCAGCCACGCACTGAAGCTTTAAAAGCAAAAGCAGAAGAGGAAAGAAAAGCCAAGTTGCCACGGGAAAGATTTAAGAAAGTCACCTAGGAAATCTGTTTCTCAGCCATGTCTCTGCTTGCCTCTGATCTCAATGGTTTACGTTGAACGCCGGCCACTGTTAGGCTAACTAGACTCTGATCGAACCAAAAGGAAGTTAATAATTCGCTCAGTTTCGAAGTGAGCACCTTGGAGGAGTTTCTTTGGAGTGAAACAGTGGCCAGTGACACGCGGCATTCTCAGTCACACGGCCCTTTCCCCACTCAGCGCTGACTTCTCGTCCACCCTTGATCAGGTGCTCTGAAGAATGGTGGGGTCAGACTCCCTGTAGGAGCAGAGGACACGCTCCAGTTAGGATGCAGGGGATCCGTCAGAGGGGCTGTCGCCGAGTTGAGGCAAGGTGGCTTAGCACGTGGGTGCCAGGGGCTCAGCCTGGGCCTCTTCTCGCCCCGTCTCCCGGCTCAGGCCACTTCTCATCACTTATTAATTCCTCCCCTGGAACGTCTCAAGCTTACTTCCTAGCCGTCCAGGAAGGCCACGTGGTTGCTTCCAGCTTTTGATGACTATGAGTAAAGCTGCCATTTAATTTTTTTTTTTTTTTAAGTAGAAGCAGCATTTTGGGGCTGGGGAGATGAATACCAGTGGTGAAGGGCGAACTCTGCATCCTGGACATCGTGGGGCTTCTGAGCACTGTTCCGGGAATAGCCCCCAGCCCACTGGTTCTGGCCCCTAAACCAAAAGAGATAAATAAAAGCAGCATGTATAGATTATTTTTTTCTTTTTGGGTCACACCCGGTGATGCATAGGGGTTCCTCCTGGCTCATGCACTCAGGAATTACTCCTAGCGGTGCTCGGGGGACCGTATGGGATCCTGGGAATCGAACCCGGGTCGGCCACATGCAAGGCAAATGCCCTACCCGCTGTGCTATCGCTCCAGCCCCAAACTCTTGATTTATTAATAATTGCCATTCCCAAGATGAATTCTACCCTTGATTGTGGCAGTATGGTTACTTTGACATTTTCAGCTGTGTTCTTGTTTTATTCCTTCTGCATTAATGCAGTTTGGTTGTACTATTCCACGTAATTCCCAGTTGTCAGGTACGTGTGTATTCCTGGAGGCAGGGTGGCACAAGCCCTTCCGCTCACTGGCATCCAGGAAGCCCTTGATCACGGAGCTCCGGATGAAAGGGCGTGCTGAGAACAGCAAGTGCGATTGATTTCTCACCCGACAGTCTCCTTGCTTGCCTGGCGTTGCCGCGGGACTGAGCAGCTCTCACACCCAAACAGCAGCCCGGGTGCAGGTGATTGCTGAGGCCTTTTGCACCTGTGTGCCGTGGCCTAGGAACGATCTCTGCATCTGTGACTGTCACTCTCTGTTTCATTAGGAGTGCTGGGATCGTGCCCAGCCTCTTTCCCTAGGGATGAATCCCCTTAATTTTCTACTCGGGAGATGCCTCGTTAGGTTGAATGCCCAAAGAACGTCAAAGGCTCTAACTGAAACAGGACCACCGCAGTCTAAAGGCAGCGTCGTCTTTGGTTAGGAAGTAATGAACTGTAATTCAGAGAACTTTATTCTGGCTTTCTCAGTACTTTCCTTGGCTCTTCAAGCATTTTCCTTCCGTACGTTTATGAGGCTTGTCATTTAATGTCACAGTGTAGAAGGATTCAGCGGCTTCACATTGAGCAACTTTCAGAAGAGCAGTTACGAGCATCTGAGACAGGACAGTCACTCCTGGGTAACGCCGCTTATTTGGGTGGTTCTGTTAGAGGATTCGTGTTTCACCACATGGACTTACTGCGTTCCGCTTAGTTATCTGTAGTTGTTCTAAACTTACTTTTGACTATCACACTGCAGCAGAGACACCCTGAGTATGACTTCTTGTCCTTGAGTGGTTTCTCAGAAGCAAGATGCCTGTCTCAGAGTGTGAATGTGTGTCTCTCTCCACACACTGCTGACAGTTTCCGGAAGGGTCCGCCTGCAGCTTTCCCGTCTCTCACACCTCTCACTGCACCCTGGCTGCCGTGAGCTCCTCAGACTTGGGGGCTGGCGGGGGAGTTTTACAGGTGAAAGGAGGTGACTCGTATCACCTGCTACTCCACATCGGGCTTTGATATTTCCGCTCATTTTCCTTCATATCTGTGTCTTATCCAATTTCTCATTAGTTTGAATGAATGTATTGATGCTCCCCTCCCCTCTCCTCCTCTGTCCTCCCCCCTGCCCTCTCCCCTTCTTTCCTTTATTTTTTAAAAATGTCTTTCATTTTTGCCTTTTGGGCCACACGTGGTCATTCTTCCTCCTGGCTCTGCACTCGGGGATGACGCCTCTCCCGGCTCAGGGGACCCTAAGGGGTGCCAGGGAGCGAACCGGGTTACTGTTTGCACGGCCTGTGCCATACCTGCTGTACTATCTCTCTGGCCCCAGAAAACAAGTTTAAAGCATTAATTTTTAAAAATTCCCCATTTTCTATGAGACTTTGACTCTGCCAGTTAGGTTTTGCCCGTTGCATTGCGTTTAGGACCCAGTTTCTGGGGTGGTTAAGGACCCGAGAGTTGTACGGGTGACGGCAGTCGGCTGTGAAAGACCCAAAGGAAGGTCTCTGCCCTGGGGGTTGGCTCTGGCCTTGAAACTGCCAGTTTGGGTGGATTGAAGAAGAATGCCACTTTCTTTAGTGAAAGGGAAACTATTGACCAGGTGGATGGATGAGGGGCGGGAGATCAGCGGAGGCAGTGCCCTAGGCTGTGTTTGCAGTTAGTTCCCCTGAGGGTCTTTCACGCCAGAGAGTCTCTTTTGTTGTTTTTCTTATAAGAAAGACCTTTTTTTTTTTGGCTATTCTGAGGGAGGGGTGGTTGCTGGTTTCTTTTGATTTCAAAGTATTGTTCATCGGTCCAGAACTCTCCAGAACTCTGGGTCAGGAAGAATCCTGATTCGTCAGTAGCGACGTTGGTTATCCCTTTGTGTGTCCACCTGGGCCTCTTCATAAGGAACGTCCAGAAGGAGCACCGGCATCACTGAGGGTGTCGCCTAGTAATTTTCCGTCCTGTGGACGTTGGTCAGTGCCGGCGGGAGAGCGGGCCCGCGGGCCGTGGCGTGTCAGTTCCGACGGCGCAGTGGGCTGTCCGTGCCGAGAGGAGGCTGTGGGGGTCGCGCTGGGCTTCGTGTCTCCCCGGGAGCCGTCATTCCGCGCGGCTTGTCGGCCTCCAGCTGCTGCCACGGTGTCCTCGGTTTCCCCGGCCACCCTCTGGTCACCTGCACGCTCCGGGCGTGCTGCGCTGCTGGCCTCCTGCCCTTGGTGTCGGCGCTCTGGCCACGCGCGGCTGCCAGTAGGAGACGCGGCTAAAGCGGGGCCCGGTCACTCGGGCAGGACTGGCTCACCCTGTGCCTGCGGCCTTGGGCACTTCCGTGTCTGTCTGTGGCTCAGGAGCTTAAATCTGCTAAAACTTAAAAATTCTATTTCTGGAAGTCGAGAGCTCTATTTCTGGCAGTGCTCATTTCCTCGTGCTCGGAGGGCGGGCTGGGAGGGAGAGGCCCCGAGGGAGAGTTCCGGGCCCCGAGTCAGGCGGCTGCACCGTCTCCAGCTTCCTTGTCAGACTGGAAGAGCCTTTGCCTTCAGCCCCTGAGGCCACATTTCAAGTGTCATCCCGAAGGAGCGGCTCCTGTGGAAAAGCGCCTGTCCTCCTGAATAATTCCCGTCCCCTAATGAGGGGCGCACACAGGGCCTGTCACACGTGGGCACCTTGCTGCGGGCCGGTGAGTGGCAGGCGGAAGCGGCCGTCAGCCGGAGACGCTGGAAGACGATGTTCCGACTCACGGATCCCCACCCCCTCTCTCGTGGCTCTCCTCGGCGCTGCCTTAGCCCGGGCCACGCGGGACTTCGGGTTTGCTGCTTATTCTGAGTCAGTTAACACTCCAGAGTGATGGCCGCAGAGACAAAGAGAAGTGACTCCTGAGCCGGTGCTTCGCCGGGACACAGTTTGGTTCCTAGCGGGGCTGGTAAGCCAGAGCCACCCCTGCAGGGCCGTGGGGGTGGGCGCCGTGGGGCCTCGAGGCCTCGGGTGTGCCCGGAGCTGGGTGGACCGGACATGTCCAACTCCAGCGCCCCCGACAGTGACGCGCCTTCCCTGCTTAGGACCCAGAAACGCTTTAAGAACCAGGCCTGCCTCTGACGCTCTGTGCTTCTATTCGGAGAAGGTGTTTGGCTTCGTCTGGGCGTTTCGCTGCTGTTCTTGAGGGTGGCATCTACTGTGGTTCCCGTCGTACTGTTTCCGTCATGTTCAGGGTTTGGGGAGGTCACCCGATCTGCCGTTTCCAGGTTGAGCAGACTTGGTCCGTCCCAAGCACAATGTCGTCCCTTGTGAAAAATCTCCGTCGGGAAGATGTGTAGGACGCCCTGATCTGCCATACGTGGTGCTCGGGAAGCGCGGGTGCACGCAGCGGCTGCCCGTCTCCGGCTGCAGGCCTCTCGCCCAGGGCTCCGGCAACCGGGCACGAGGAGGGGAAGGCCCTGCGTGGGTTCCCACTCGCGAAGCCCTCTCTCACCGCCAACGCAGCCGGAGGAGTGCGGGAGACAGGAAGTGGCTTTGGTGAGGAGTCCCCGCGCGGCCGGCCGGGGACACGTTCTCTGTGTGGATCCCAGCGCCACCCGGTCCTGGAAGCCACACACCGTGGCCCCCGACAACAGCCGCCAAGAACTTAAGTGTTGGCCGTTTTCCTTCTCAGCCGACACGTCTCTCGGGGGCGGGGGTGGGGGCCGGGAGGGGGGCCCAGCCGTGCTCTGGGCTTGCTCCTGGCTCTGAGCTCAGGGAACCCCATGCGGTGCTGGGGATTGAGTCTGGGCCAGTGTCGTGGGACACACCCGTTTCTCTGCTGGCCGAGCCCTCCTGTGTCCCAGAGCCTCCCTGTGTCTTTCAGAAACTGTGTGTGCCAGGCGCCGTCTTCACGGCAAACCAGCCCTCGAGACGGCCGCTGCGGTGCGGGCTCGCACACCCCCAGTCTGAGTAGGAACCTGAGGCGGAGAGAAATCAGGCGACTGGCATGAGCCCCCGCGGCTTGCGAGACGCAGAGCAGGGCGTGCGTCGGGTTGACTGAGAGTTGAGCTCGGGCTCCGGGGCAGATCTCGGGGCAGCGTGCCACCGGGCGTCCCTCTGTGCGTACGAGCGAGAGGGTCACACGTCGGGTCCTGCGGCACCCATGGGCGGTCAGGCCGGGCCTGGAACGCCCGAGCGCGTGCGTGGTGTGGGAGCTCGGGGTCCCGCCTGAGCTCCTTCCGCGTTCTCTGCCCGGGCTCTCTCCGCCTCAGCTCTCCAGGGCCCAGCTGGGCCTCACAAACGGGTCCTGTGATAGTCTGGTTCCCTCCCACCTCGCCGTGCCCCTCACTCGCAGGTAGTGACCGGTAGAGGCGGTTCAGACACATTATTGGCCCCTGCAGGCGGTTGGACCCTGGCTTCCCCGGTGCCTAGGGGTCGGCAGGCAAGCAGGGCGTGTGTGTGGTCTGGGGGCCACATTGACCCTGGCTCTGTCCCAGCACCCCACGCTGGGCCTCATCACTGGCTGTCGCTCTGGAGGCCCCAGCTCTGCGGCCCGGGGGACACCTGGATGAGTGTCAGTGGGTGTGGCCCAGGGCGCCTGAGCACTGTTGGGAGGAGCCCGGGCCTAAGCACTGCTGGGAGGAGCCCAGGCCTGAGCACTGCTGGGAAGAGCCCCTGACCCGGCCCACATGCCCCCCCACCTAGTAAAACAAACAATTTTTTCCTAGAAGTGATAAAAATGCAGGAAACATAAGCAAGCCCAGAACAGAAGCTCACGTCAGGGCTTAACCTAAGGGGCTCTCACTCAGCCGTCGTGTCTTCACGTGGCCGTGTATTGCTGAGCAATGGGAACGTGGAGCAAGTTTTATAGAGAGATAACATGCTGTTGGTATCAAAAAGTAAAGTCTTAATATATTTAAAAATTTTTTTTAAATCACTGTTATGTTTCTAACTCAGATGTGCTAAATGTGATCTCGTACAATGAATTTATATTATGGTCCGTCTTTCTAACTGATAATTTAAAGTTAACTGTGGACAGTTTGTCCATCTGTGAGTGGCTGTCGTAGTTTTGCAGAAAGGTCTGGGGTAACTAGGGCCAATCACGGACCTCATTACCCCTCACTGGTGTGGCCTGTGGAGCCCGGGTCTGTGCCGTGGGGTTAGGCCTTGTTCTCATGCATGGGTCACTTGCTTGGTTCTGCTAATAATATTTTATTTTGCCAAGCAGTAAGACCCAACGTTTTTCTTTAAATTATTCCACGGGGAGAAAACAGATGTTTTGTAGTCTGTTCGGATCTTTCATCCTCAGGCAAGGGTGAGCCAGCAAGCCCCCCTCCCAGACCCCGCTTCCCTCTCGGGGGGCTTTGTCTTCCCCCTGCCCATTTCCCACCCTGGCCATCACTTAGTCCTCGCTAGTGGAAACAAGGGCGCATGTTACGAACCTCACTTGTTTATTTACTTCTTGTTTTAGGGCCTCACCCGGCCATTCTCAGGGGTTACTCCTGGCTCTTCCCTCTGGATTACTCAGGGGACCGCCTGGCGTGCTGGGGATTAAACCCTGGTCGAGGGCTTGCAAGGCGGGAGCCCCGCCCACTGTCCTGTCTCTCCGGCCCAGATCAGGCTTCCGTTTGGCTGGTTTGGGTCTGGGTTTGGGCTATTCCTGGTCGTGCTCAGGGATCACTCCTGGTGGTGCTCAGGGGACCATATGGGGTGCCGGGTTCAAGCCGGGCTCGGCTGCGTGCGAGGCAGACGCCCTCCCCGCTGGGTGTTGCTCCAGGCCCTTAGGTGGCCACTCACCCTAGTCTGCCGTCGTGTGCCATCTTCCGTTCTACTTGTCGCCTTTCTCAGTTGTTTTATTTCTGAGGCGTGGTGGGGACTGAGCTGTATGTGTATGCGAGGCTTGTACCTTATCACTGAACCACACACCCAACCCCTCTTTTCTTCATCTTAAAGGGGTTTCTGTGACCTGCTAAATAGTTAAAACCCACTAACCCGAATCATGGGGTACTGCCACCAGTTGGCAATCTCTCCTTTGGAAAGATTTGTAAAGATTTGTAAAAATTTGTACTAATGTGACCCATGTTCTCCCGAAGAGGACAGCCATGCTGTGTTTCTCATAAATCACTAGGATTGTAACTATCGTGTTTTATCGAGGCTTTTGTTTACTTGCCTTGTTTAGTGTTTGCTTTCGTGTTGCCAGGAGTGGAGCAGCCGCTCTCCAGCTTGCGAGCCCGGTGTTGACCCCCCTGCAGAGAGCTGCTCAGGGTTGGCTCCCTGGGCCCGTGGCCAGGAGGCCCGGCCTTCACCCTGGGGTGCCTGCTTCCTCCAGGGCTGAAACAGCCCGACTGAGGAATGCAGGAGCCGGGCAAGTCCCCTGTGCCGCTAAGCCGGAGTTCCGTTAGAAAGATGCAGAGAGGACCTGACCTGCATCCCACCCGTCATCTTGGCTTCCTTGTATATTGGAGAGATGCTGTTTGGTCACTTTGTCTGCTGTTTGCTTCCAGGAAACATTGTTTCCCCCAGGCTGGTCAGCGCCAGGTGTTAGTGGAAGGGCCGGGGCAGCCATGCTCCCCTCTCTGCTTGGGGTCCCGGCTGGAGCTGAGGAGGGTCTGCATGGGCCAGCCAGCACCCCCGACACCCAGGATCAGTGGAGGGGCCTTTTTTTTTTCTTTTTGGGTCACACCCGGCGATGCACAGGGGTTACTCCTGGCTCTGCACTCAGGAATTACCCCTGGCGGTGCTCAGGGGACCATATGGGATGCGGGAATTGAACCTGGGTCAATCATGTGCAAGGCAAACGCCCTCCCCTCTGTGCTGTCGCTCCAGCCCCCGTGGAGGGGCATTCTGTCCCGGCCCCCTGCCGCCCAGGCTTCTGCCCCTGCACAGACTTCAGACCCTCCGAGTACATGCCTGGCCCGGGCCCAAGGCTCAGCTGGTTTTTCTTATTCCCTTTTGTTTTGTTTCGCTGCCCCTCGAATGACTTACTGGTGTAGCTCACTGGTGCCTGGCACTCACGGACGGACCTTCCGCCCCCCGTGCTCTCATTGAATGGGGGCGCAGCGATTCATTTTGCCAGTTTTATCTGGAGGCTGCATGGAGCTCGCTGTTTTAGCTAACTCTGCGGTGACTGCCCAGAAATATGCCCTTTCTCCCATGTTGTTCTAATTACTGCTTTACCAGGGTCATGCTCAGAGAGTGGGTTAATGTGCCAGAGGCGTAAAGAGATTTACGGCTCAGCTTGTCCGTGGCCGGGTTCCCGCGGGCGAGTGTCCATACTCACCTTTTGGCTCCCCCTGACTTCTGTCTACGTTAGAATCGTGTCATTAAAGAGGTCTGGTTGATTGCCAGTTTCGTGGGTGAGTGATGGTGGCTGGTTTTCCATGGCTCACCCTTGGGTTGTCGGGACACGGAGTCTGTTTTTCACGTTTGTGGCTCGCCAGCGTTTTTCTCTCTTTGGCCAATGGTTTGTTTACATTCTGGCAAAATTGCTGAGACTGTGGAGGGATAAAGCTCAGCGACAGTGAGGAAGCAGAGGTAGCCTGAGCCTTTGGGCCACACCTGGCCATGCACGGGTAGTGAGGGTGGAGAGGGGAGGGAGACGGACTCGGAGTCCCGACAGGGTGCAGGGGTGAGGCTAGTGGAGTTTCCTTCCTTCCCTGCCCTTAGCACTCGAATACCGGCTGGGGTCAGATCCTTAGAGTTTGATATTTCACAGAACCTTGAGGACATCACCAAGTTGAGATTTCTTTTTCCTGAAAGAATTCCCCTTTGTCCCTAAAGCTAAAAGCATATTTATTCGCAAGTGAAAAAAAAAAACTTGTATATTGATAGGAAGGAGTATAATAGTTTTTAGATTCTTCAATTTACATTTTTATATATATCGTAAGGGTTATTATGGTTTTAAAAATTAGTTCTCACCATTCTGTTGTACAAACACTTTCCCTAATTAGGATCTCAGCTATGATAGGTCTACTGTTTTATTTTTTACAAACTTTATAATATGGGGAAATATCTTTGACTTTTCCCAGAAAACTAGAATGGTTTTCTCATACGCAAGGCTCCTGACACTGAGGCCGCCTTGATCTTGTAAAAGCCTCCTTTGTCCGTTAAGCAAAGCTCGCCCTCCTGGTTGGAGCTGTCTCCCAGCCTGGCTGACTATTTTAGAATCCACCTGATGCTGTCAGCTGTCCGCTCATGCCGTGAGGGCAGAGGCTGTCCAGAGCTGTCAGCACCTGGGCTCTGGGAGGGGTCCCCGTCTGGTGGCTCAGGGCCGTCGGTGCTGAAGGGAGCAGCCTCCCCGTGGCTCTGCTTGTGGGTGAAGGCGAGTGTCCTGGGCCACTGGCGTGGGTCTGTGCCTGGAAGGTGCCGTTTATCCTCCTTTGCGGCCGCGTCAGCCCCGTCTCCTGTCTTGGCAGATCTTTACTTTGAGTTGCTCTTTTCCGATCCTAAAATTAGGTCCTGTTTGGCCTTTGTACCTTCACAAATCCTCTTTTTTTTTTCTTGAAAAGTTAATAGCAGTGGTCTTCGCTGTATGAATTTGATCATGTTTTCATGCATTTGGTTGTCTGACTGGTAGACAACTGTTGTGTGTGTTTTCTGCCATTGATGCGGCTGTGTAACTTTAGTGATCATAAAGCGGCCTTAGTTTATACACACCACCTCTGGTGTGTGTTTCACAGAAGGAAAAACAAACGTTTAAAAGTCCGTTTTGCGGGGCTGGAGCGATAGCACAGCGGGGAGGGCGTTTGCCTTGCATGCAGCCGAACCGGGTTCTAATCCCAGCATCCCATAGGGTCCCCTGAGCACCGCCAGGGGTGATTCCTGAGTGAAGAGCCAGGAGTGACCCCTGTGCATCGCCGGGTGTGACCCGAAAACCAAAAAAATAAAATAAAATAAAATAAAAGTCTGTTTTGCTTTAGTCTCCCTGCAGCAGGTGGATCTGAACCTGGAGCCGGGGGGGGGGGGGGTGTCTCGGAGGCAGGGACTGGGGGACACGGCCCCGGGGAAGAGCGCAGCCGGTCTACACGGGACCCTGACCCGGTCCCTGGCCCTGGGAAAATCCGTCCCGCATGGCAGCCGTGGAGCTGCGTCCCCCCCCAGCCCGGGCCCCTCCTGTCTCTGGCCCGGGGGCCCTGCGGGGCGCAGGCGGCTCTGTGGAGCCGGGGCTGTGCCGGGACCAGCTGGGGAAGGCGGTGCCGGCAGCCGCCCTACCTGCCGTGTTATCTCTTCGGCCCCTCTCCGCCTCTCTCCTCTCTTTTCCTTTTCTCTTCCATCAAACTGAATTATCTCCTGTTTCAGCGTTTTCCCCACGTTAGCTCCTTCCTGAGAACCGTTTGCTTGACAGAATGAGCAGCCTGCTTCTTACAGCTGTAAGACCCTTGGGTGTCACGCAGGAGGGAAGCGTGTTGGGTCATCTTTGTGAACCCCATTGCATGTGCTAAGTATGTTTTAGGGGCTCATAACTCCATCTCCATCCCCTGCCTGCCCTCCCCTGCTTGCCTCCCGCCCATCCTAAAACGGAGTTGGGATCGGTCCTCTTCATGAGTGTGTAATGGATAAAATCGAATTGTTTTGCAATGGAAAAAAAAATGTTTAGTAGCTTTTTAAAAATTTTTTTAAAAATGTGAGGGAGGGGCTGGAGCGATAGCACAGTGGGTAGGGCATTTGCCTTGCACGTGGCCGACCCGGGTTCGACTCCTGACATCCCATATGGTCGCCTGAGCACCGCCGGGGTAATTCCTGAGTGCAGAGCCAGGAGTGACCCCCGTGCATCGTTGGGTGTGACCGAAAAAGCAAAACAAAACCAAAAAAGTGATGGAATTTTCCAGGCTGCCGTTCATTAATAGCCTGCTGGAGAGTGTTAAGGCAAGTACGTATTGATGCGTCTTTATGCCTGGCTGCCTTTCTTAGGGCTGGGACACTGGGCTGACCAACGGCACAAGCATCTCAGAGCAGAGGGGAAAATCGGGTCCTCCCACATTGCATCCGTTGCATCCGTCTGCCTTCCTGGCTGATCCGCGCGTTTAGTTTCTAACGCTCATTCCCATCAAGGCACGGGCCCTGCCATGTGCCGGGAGTCGTTTGCCTCCCTGGGAAGCCCCAGTGTCCAGCGCTGCTGCCTCAGCGCTGGCCTGAGCCCTTCTTCCCTTCTCCAGCCGGGCTCTCAGCCGAGCTTAGATGGTCCAGAAGCCGCCCCGCCTTGGGGCACCGGGGCTCTGGATGGCAGGGGCTCTGCGTGGGGCCACCCGCCCTGCGCCAGGAGGCATTTCCCATCTAGCCTTAGTCAGGAAGACCCGCTGAGTCCTCCCCAGGCTCTCCTCCTCCTGCGGGGTCTCCTCTGCCCCCTGCATTCTGCACCTGCCGAGACTTCAGGCTGACGGTCGGGCTTCAGGGAGATGATGTTTGCACAGTGCTCAGAACCCTGCCGGCAACACTGATCGGCGCTCAGGAAACCCAGCAGCATCTTAAGTCCGTGGTCTCCGGGGTAGCCCACGGGTGTGGAGAGGCTGGAGGCCACTGTGTGCCCGGCTGGGTTCCTGGGCAGGCAGGACAGATGCCGGTTGGCGAGTGTAGAAGGGCTGGAGAACGCTTTCTAAAGTAGTAGCGCTGCGGGATTGTGTCACTTACATTATTTAAGTCCTCGGCAGGAAACTCAGAGACTAGAATGTGGCATACTTATTTTTAGAAGGAGAGAAAGACTGTAGGGACCCAGAGAGGGAGTATTCGGTCTTGGGACTGAGGAAGACTTGATGGCACTTGGCATTTGAGCTTTCACCTCCGTGGTATGATTCTGACAGAAGTAAGCAAAAAGGGCACGTGTACCAAGAAAAAAGCATGCCAATTTTTGCTGATTTTAGCTTAACCGTAGTAATAGAACCACCTTCGTGGGGGTGTTGCTTTGCATCAAAACAAACCAAATGAAAAACTAAAAAAGTCCAGACCCGAAGTACTGACATGGTCACAGTGTCAAAATTGGCTGTTGTTTGAGCCACTCATATGTAAACTACATGCTAAGCAGTGAGAAGTGAAAAGTGTGTGTGTGTGTGTGTGTGTGTGTGTGTGTGTGATTTTTCCACATTAGCTTGAGGGGCTCAATGGCAACATTTCTTTAATATTTTTGTTTTCGATACTTGCTAAAAAGTAACAAGAGAGCATTTTAAATTACTATTTATTTTAGCTCTGAATTATTTTGTCTGTTTGAATTAGTGAGACAAGTCTTTGCAAATGGTATTTTTCAGTTGCCAGGGATTATCGTGCCTTTGTGCCTCATCGGTTCAGCTGAGTCTGAGAGAGGCGTGTTTGAGGGCTGGCTTTCAGCAGCTGCGATGATAATCAGGGGTATTCCAGGGATACGCGCCACAGAGATTAGCTCTCTTCCTTCACAGTGTGCCTGGGGACCTTTCTGTTACATTTTCTAGACTTTTAATTTTGATGTACTTAGAAAAGTGTCCAAAATAGTCCTAAGGTTCTCTGGGCTCTTTTCCTGGTTCCGTCAGTGTGGACTTTTTGTGCTATTTCGCTTCTGCCGGCCTCGGCTGCCCGAGAGAGGTGGAGACACAGTGGCCGCTAATTTCTCCCGAATACTTACGTGTGTTTACACACTACTCGAAAAGCTCAATACATTTTCACTTATGTATTTAAAAAGTTATTTTTGAACCCCAAATACAAACTCGTTATTGATCTGATTCCCTCCTCCTGGCCCTGTGCTCAGAGTCCTCCCTGGGGCTGCTCAGGGTCCTTCCTGGGGCTGCTCAGGGTCCTTCCTGGGGCTGCTCAGGGCACTTCCTGGGGCTGCTCAGGGTCCTCCCTGGGGCTGCTCAGCGTCCTCCCTGGGGCTGCTCAGGACCCTTCCTGGGGCTGCTCAGGGGTCCTTCCTGGGGCTGCTCAGGGTCCTCCCTGGGGCTGCTCAGGGTCCCCCCTGGGGCTGCTCAGGGTCCTTCCTGGGGCTGTTCAGCGTCCTCCCTGGGGCTGCTCAGCGTCCTCCCTGGGGCTGCTCAGGGTCCTCCCTGGGGCTGCTCAGGGTCCTCCCTGGGGCTGTTCAGGGGTCCTTCCTGGGGCTGCTCAGGGTCCTCCCTGGGGCTGCTCAGGGTCCCCCCTGGGGCTGCTCAGGGTCCTTCCTGGGGCTGCCCAGGGTCCTCCCTGGGGCTGCTCAGGGTCCTTCCTGGGGCTCCTCAGGGTCCTCCCTGGGGCTGCTCAGGGGTCCTTCCTGGGGCTGCTCAGGGTCCTCCCTGGGGCTGCTCAGGGCCCTCCCTGGGGCTGCCCAGGGTCCTTCCTGGGGCTGCTCAGGGACCCCTCTGTGGTGCCCGGCCGCCCTGGGCCACACGCACAGCAGGCGCCTCGCCTCGTCCCGTCTCTCCAGCCCTGCTGAGGGCTTCTCGGGGACCCGGAATCCTCAGCCTTCAGACCTGATGCCTCCTTTTACACATTTCCCGGTCTGCAGAGGAAGGGCAGTGCCCGAGTCACCGCGCGGGCTGCACAGATCTTGTGTCTAATTACATGCGTCACGTTGTCCCCTGCGGGCACAGAGGTGTAATCGTACTGAACGATCAAGCTTGCTTAGCAAGGTGTGCGCCCCGTTTCCCCCGGCGGGGAGACCCAGGGGTGCATCAGAGCTGGGGTCCCCACCCACCCGCAGCCTCTGGCTGCTACGGCAACCTGCCCTGGATGGAGGAGCGTGCAATTGCCGGGCTCTGCGGGCCTGATGGGGACTGGCTCGGGCTGACATACGTGGCACCGTCTCTGCTGCCAGCAGCTGCTCACGTCGAGCGTCTGGGGGTCTCGGTCCCTCTTGCTCCTACCTGCCGGAAGAAGTTTGGGCCTGAGAATGGCAACTGGGCGGGAAACTGGCTGACCCTTCTGAGTGGGTCCTGCTGAGGGCACACGTTTCCCGGGGGGCGGGCGTGTAGGCGTCAGAGGTGGCCCGTCACTTCCCCTTCTTTATGAACTTGGACAAATTGTTTATTAAAATTATTTGTATAAGTCTGAACATTCTCAACATGGATAAATTTGTGATATTTATTTGAGTAGTAATTCATTCCATATAGATTCATTTGGCAGAGCCTGAAAGTATATATATATATATATATATATATTTTTTTTTTTTTTTGCTTTTTGGGTCACACCCAGTGATGCTCAGGGGTTACTCCTGGCTTTGCACTTAGGAATTACTCCTGCCAGTGCTTGGGGGACCCTATGGGATGCCGGGGATCAAACCCGGGTCGGCCACGTGCAAGGCAAACGCCCTACCCGCTGTGCTATCTCTCCGGCCCCTGAAAGTATAGTATATTTTTATCCTTAAAATTTATTTCCAAAATGTTTGTTTCTGAAGTTATTTTCCTCCTGGTTTTTGAGAAGTCAGGGTAGTTCCACATTCTTATTCACAGAATGTTTCAACAAAGGTAGGATAGACGTGCAACCATTAACCTTATTTTTCTCTTTTTCAGATAGGCCTGGAATTACAGCTAGTTTCCTAGTTATGTATGATTTCAGACAAATTGCCTAATTTCTCCAAATCTTGAGTTTCTCATCTCAGGAAACCCAAAAGGTGTCCCTCCAATTGCGTGTGGGGGTGTCACGGCCTCGAAGGAACCTCTCTCTGAGGCAGACAGAGCGGCAGAGAGAGTTGGCATAATTACCTGGTGGCTTTTTTATCATGAGTTTCTCCCACCCCCCACCCCAGCTTCTTGAAAGTTCTTTCTCGGCGTTGGCAGTGGGCTGTGGCGGCTCATGGGCGCCCTTGGGGGGACTCGCCAGAAGAATCCAGGCGGAGCGGGCAGGGGAGGGGGCGGGATTCAAGAGCGTTTTTTTTTTTGTTGTCATATTCAGCCTGTCTCGTCTCATCAGCGGTTCCTCTTCCCCGCGCGAGGAGTCGGGGTCGGGGTGCGTGGGGAGCGGCACCTCGGGGGGCTCTGCAGACAGCAGGACCCCCACCTCGCAGGGAGCTGCCCCTTCCAGAGGGGTGGGCTGCAGGCGCCCTCGGCCGTGCCCCATCCAGGGGAAGGACCGTGTCCTTGGTCTCCGCTAGCCTGATCTCGGAAGAAATACACAGACTTCACAGTCCGTGTTTTTATTTACAGGAAAAGAATCACTATTTCTGGGTATTGTCCCATGTGAAAAAAAAGAAGTGTGCACCAACGTGGCCCACCCACGCCCGAGTGATGTGCTTTCACAGGGAAGCCGCTGCCGGCCGGCAGCCGTGCCCGCCTCCCTGCGCCCCTCACGCGTCCCCTCTGCTGAGCCGGACAGCTGGTGCCCTCTGACTGCTCCGGCTCGCAGGGGCAGAGTTTGGGCTGATTTATGTGGGTAAAATTGGGCGTTGCACCTGGCGTGGGTAACGCTGGGTTACCTCTCTGGGGAATTGGACTCCTTTCTATTCTGGGACAGCAGCTTTCTGAAGGATTGTCGGGGACAGTGGTAGCTGTCTACTTCTTTCTAAAATCTTCATGCCATGTAGAGTATTTTGGCTTTACAGAAGATCATTTTCTGCTGCTAAAGTAAGGAGAAGGGACTGGAGCGATAGCACAGAGGGTAGGGCATTTTCCTTGCACGCAGCTGACCCGGGTTTGATTCCTTTGTCCCTCTCGGAGAGCCCAGCAAGCTTCCGAGAGTATCCCGCCCACACAGCAGAGTCTGGCAAGCTCCCCGTGGCGTATTCGATATGCCAAAAACAGTAACAAGTCTCACCATGGAGACGTTACTGGTGCCTGCTCGAGCAAATTGATGAACAACGGGACAATAGTGCTACAGTGCATAGTAAGGAGATATTTATACTTTCTGAATCTGAATTTCCCTACTGAGTTCTTGATAAAATTCCGTATTTTTCCTTTGTAGCTATTGTTGACATGGGTACCTTGCTTTTTTAAAAAATATATATATAACTTAATTTTAGAAAAAAATATAACTTAATTTTAGTATACTCCAAACAAAATTGCAAAATTAGTACTATCACCAATCACTCAGTTTCAGCAAGTGACTAGTTTCAAGTACTTAAGAGCAAAATTGGGAGAGAGACATGACGAAAACATCGAGGGAGAGTGTCCAAGAACGTTTCCAGTGAGCCCCAAATTAAGCTTAGCTGATAACCTCTGTCCCTTTAAGAGGGACTATTTTTTTTTAATTGAAAATTTAGTTTTGTGTTAAAATCGTGAAAGTGGTTGTGGCAGCATTGTGGATTTTTGTCCTGTTTTATAAGCCAGCGCCCTTGCCCAGCAGTGCTGTGTGGCCGTGCCCCGTGAGCTGCCCGGGGCGCGTCCAGAAGCAGGCGTGGGCCCCTGTGGGAGGTCACGGGGCCGCGGCACCACCTCACCTGGAGAGAGCTCCCTCGTTGCACTGCAGGGCGCTGTTTGGCTCCTGTGCGCCCGTCCCGGCTGCCACAGCTCTCCCGGGCAGCCGGGCGCCTGGAACAGCCGGGTGCCGTCCTGACACGGTGACCCCCGCGCCCGCACCCTCAGACCTACCTGCTCCTGGTCCCCAGCACTCAGAGCTCTGTCTGCCCCTCTCCCTGCCCACGGCCCTGCCTGCCTGTCCTGGGGTGGGAGCGGCGGGGGGGGGGGGGTGGTGGGATGCTCCTCTGCTCTGGGCTTCTGCAGCGGGCCCCAAGGGCGGTGACGTCCGTCTGTCTTCTCCGCTCAGGCTCTGATCGCAGGGTCTGGCTGGGGAGGGCGGAGGGGGCAGGAGAGGGGATGAGGGGCAAACAGTTCTGAAACTGGCCTGACTTTCATTCACAGGCACACTTTTCACCATGGTTTTCTTCCCAGCACCACTCCTGTGTAATCTGTGTAATTATTGCATGCTTTATACAGAGCAGTTTCTTTGTCGAATCTCAGCACACTGTAGAATACTGCTTTACACAGACACACACAGATACACACATGCACACAGGCATACACGCATGCATACATACACACGCATGCATGCACACCAGCATGCATACATGCACTCACATGCATGCATACGTGCATGCGCACACATGCATACACACCATCATGCATACATGCACACACATGCACACACATGCACACACCAGCATGCATACATGCACACACCAGCATGCATACATGCACTCACATGCATGCATACATGCGCAGACATGTATACACACCATCATGCATACATGCACACACATGCATGCACACACATGCACACACCAGCATGCATACATGCGTACACATGCATACACAGCAGCATGCATACATGCGCACACATACATGCACGCACACACATGCATGCACACCAGCATGCATACATGCGCACACATACATGCACGCACACACAAGCATGCACACCAACATGCGTATACACACACATGCATACACATGCATACACACACAAGTGCACACACACACATGCACACACACACTCACACCCCGTCCAGAACCTCAGTATCTTTTCCACAGCTCGTTAGGGGGGTGACTGTGCTCTGGATGTTTCTGTGTGACTCTCGCCCCCAGCAGAGCTGAGCTGGGCTCCATTTGAAGTTGGATTAGGGGCTCTCTGAGCGGGGCGTGTCTGCCAAATCTTCACGCTATAAAGCTGCCTGGGCCCTGGAAACACATAATGCCCATATTTAGGGTTTTTACAGGATTAGTCCTATTGTGGAAGAATTTGAGAACATATGTTCTGTGAAACCGTGGGGGTGGGGGGCTTGGTATAAAAAGGCATAAGCTGCCTTTGACCTCTGTCCAAAACAATGCCTGTGTGACCTGTGTGTGTACTCTGGGGCTCGGAGTAAGCAGAACGTCACCATCTTCTGTCGGGCTTCAGTCCTTATTACTCTGTAGGATATTTTCTACTCTGTTCTAGAAACGCTGAGAACACACGGTGCCTAGCTGAGTCCTGGAGCGTGGTCGCCAGGGAGGAGGGAGGGGGTGGCTCCGGGGGACTCAGGCCCAGGGCTGCCCCCGGCAGGCGAGCACCGAAGGTGAGCTGCTGACTGTGGGGAGTGCTGATGTGTCCTCGTACGCCCGTTTGTGGCGGTGGCTGTCGGCAGGAAGGGCCGTCCACGTGGAGGGGGAGAAGGTCTGGAGTCACTGTGTTTTCTACCCAGTTTTGCTGTGGGAAGTGCTGAAACTCCTCCAAAACAGCCGTCTCCTGAAAGGCGTCTGGGGTGGAGAGAGGGCCGAGGGGCAGGCACTTGCCTGGGATGTGGCCCCCCGCCCCGGTCTGTCCTCGTAGCGCCACGTACGGTCCCCTGAGCCCCACAGGAGAGACCCCTGGGTGCCAAGGCAGGGGTGAGCTCTGAGTACAGCGGGTATGGCCCCAGGCCAAAAACACATGACTAGCACATCTTCTGTATTGAGTGTTTTCTCCCGACTTGAACATCTCTGTGGTCTGGGGGGTGTCTTACACTCTCAAACATACCCCCCACCAAATTATTCCATGGCACTGGAGTGATAGTACAGCAGGGAGAGCGTTTGCCTTGCACACGGCAGACCCAGGTTCGATCCCCAGCATCCCATAGTGTCCACCGGGCTCCGCCAGGAGTGATCCCTGGGTGCAGAGCCAGGCGTCAGCCCTGAGCGTCACCGGCTGTGGCCCCCAAACAAAAATAACATCATGTACTTTAAAAAGTAGAGGAACCTTTCACATTTCAAAAATCTGAGTCGGATTTTTCTTTCTATTTCTACCATGTTTGAATTTTTATTATTTACATTTTAATCTTCTGTATGTTTTTATGCTATTTATTTGATTTCTTAGAGCAAATGCTTACGTTTTTATTTTTCAATAAAAGTATTTCGAACTGGGGCTGGAGCAATAGCACAGCGGGGAGGGCATTTGCCTTGCACGTGGCCAACCCGGGTTCGATTCCCAGCATCCCATATGGTCCCCCGAGCACCGCCAGGGGTGATTCCTGAGTACAGAGCCAGGATTAACCCTGTGCATCGCCGGGTGTGAACCAAACCCCCCCCCAAAAAAAATTTCGAACAAAGTCTCTAGACTTTTCTTCCATATGTTTTGGCTACCCTGAATTTTGTGTGTAAATATACATGTTCACATAGTTAATTTCCTTACAATGGTTAGTTTGGCCTGAGGAAACCTGCGTCCTGAAGTTTTTTATAGAGTGTTTTAAATGTCCAGGTTTGTGTTTCTTCTGATGGGTTTTTTCTTTAGGACCGTTTTCCTTGCACTGTGAGTAGAATCTCTGACCCAGTTCACAGTCGCTTTTAAACAGGGACTTATGCACGTGCGTTCTCTTGCTGGGACGCCAGTCTTGTGCGTGTGTGCGCGTTCACTTACGCCGCCTGTCGGTCTGTGGTCAGCGGTCCTCCTGGCAGCCGCTGTGGGTGGGGAGGCTGCCCCGGGTACACCCACCCAGGCCAGGAAACACGGAGTCGGCGAGTGCGCAAGACTCACTCCCGGGAAGTGCAGAATCGCTTCCCCGGGGGCTCTGGCCACCTTTTTCTCAAGCCTCAGCACAGCCAGCCACGCTCCGACCCGGGCACATGACACTCCTCTAACACGCACATTTTCTTCCTCGGCCCTTCCTCCCGGAGCAGAGCCTCCTTCCTCAAGAGTCTGGGGAGCACTTTGGCACTATTCCTAGGGCTATTGACTTATTGTTTTTTGGGTCACACCCGGCGATGCTCAGGGGTTACTCCTGGCTCTGCACTCAGGAATTACCCCTGGCGGTGCCCAGGGGACCATATGGGATGCTGGGGTTCGAACCGGGGTTGGCCGCGTGCAAGGCAAATGCCCTCCCCGCTGTGCTATCGCTCCAGCCCCTATTTATTTTTTACATGCCCCAAGAATGAAACCGTTGTGGCCACCAACCCATGCGTCAAGCTTATATGAACTAAGCGCTGCCAGCTTGGCTTCTGATGGATAAAAGAGCAACAGGCACCAATGCTGTGTCCCTTTGCCCCTCGCCAGGGGTGTCGCAGGGCCATTGAAAGCAGAAAAATCAGGGCCCGAAGCAAGAGCACAAAAGCAGGAGGCGGGGCACCTGCCTCCCACGGGGCCCATCCAGGTGTGATCCCCGGCACCCCGTAGGGTCCCCCGAGCGTCACCAGGAGTGAGTGCGGAGCCAAGAGAAACTCCAGAGCATCAGTGGGTGTGACCCCCCCAAAATAGGGGAAAAAACATACTTCCAAGAGCACAAAAGTGTAAAAAATGTTTTAGTGAGCAAATGTCAGCTCGGACCCAGGTCTGTGCCTGAGAGCTGAGAAGCCAGGGTGCCCGGGGTCAGCCCGGGGGGAGCAGGGCAGGGACCCTCGTGTTGCTCCCTGCACATGCCCGGGGGCTGCTCAGCACCCAGCACTGCGTGTCGGGGGTCCAGGAGCTTTGGGGAGCCAGCACACTCACAGACCCCTGGCTCCTTCCCCACTCAGTCCTGCGCCACTAACGGGAACGAGAGCACAGGCCCTTTGGACGGACTCAGTCAGGTTTGCGCGGCTACACGGGGAAAGACGGCTTTTGCTCTTGCTGCAGTTTCTTGGGGGGGTCTTTGTTTGGTTTTGTCTTGGGGGGCCGTGCCCACGGATGCTGAGGGCTCACTCCCGGTCTGCCCTCGAGGATCACTCCTGGCGGGGCTCAGGGGACCATCCGGGGTGCCAGGGGTTGAACCCAGGTCGGCCACGAGCAGGGCAGGCGCCCTCCGCACCGTGCTGTCTCCGGGGCTCCAGGCAGTGCCTTGACTGGAACAACGTGGCTTAAACTGCAGGCCCAGTTTTACACGCCTGGGCTGAGAGGCAGCTCCTGGGGCCCACCTGGCGGGGTTTGAGGTTCATCGGGGCAGCGCGGGACTCGCCGTCAGGCTGCTGGGGGACCCAGACTGGGGTGTCTGGTCTCGACAAGAAGCAATGGGTGATGGGGGGGGGCGGGGTATTTGAAAGAGCACGAACTTCTCCGCAGGCCGGATGCCCCGTCTTTGCTCGTGCCTGTGTGTTCTGTCCTGCTGCTGACGTGCCGCCTTCCCGGGCCCGTCTGACGGTCTCCGAGGGCTTCCTAGTCTCTGTTTATGCCTCTGTAGCTCCGGGACGGGGGCCCGGCCCGTGAACTCCTGGGGCGTTCCGAGATCATCGAAATTAATTAACATTACGAGAATGACAGGAGGGGCTGTGTAGAAGCTGTTGAGGTAAGAGCTGGCATCTCCTGGAGTGTGATGGCCCGCCCATCCCCCTCCGCCCGGGAAGGAGAATATCCCCCTGAGCACCTCCCGTTGGGGCAGAGTCTGGATTCCTTGGCTTTGCGGTGACCGCGTGTGTAAGGGAGAGGTAGGCTGCTCTTGTCTTCTGCCGGGGGCTGTGATTCTCGCCCGCCCTGCCGTGTGCTTCACCTGCAGCTCCGGGTTGCGTCGCCGCCAGCTGAAATCCCTCCCCGGGGGATGCAGAAAGGCAGCCCGTCATCTCTCCTCGTTAATTTTTCCATCCAGATGAGATCTTTCAAACGCAGTCCGTGCCTTCTGGGGGAAGTTTCCTATCCGTCACACAGATAATATTTCTCGGAGTAGCGCTCTGTGGCCTGGAGGAATAGTGTTGGTCTTGAGGGGGCCGCTTCCCTGCCTCTCCCCACAGCCCTGCTCTCTCTCTTCTTCATCGCTTTGTTGCCCCGTTTGGCCCCTGAGAAGCTCTCTGAGGTCGTGAGCGTTTTCCCCGCGGTAGCGAGTCTGTGTCTTGCCGTTGGGTCTAAGGTGCGCACTCTCTCGGGCCGGGTTTCTGCAGGGAAGCTGGCTTTCGGCGGGTGTGTGGCGACTGTGTGGAACACGGCTGCAAACCAGGGCTCAGCCGGACACTGAGGTGGCGGGTCACGAAGTGCCCTCTAGGAAACGAGCCGGTGGCAGGGAGGAGTGGCCGGAGTGTGGTGACTCCCTGTTCATTGCTCACGGTAACTCAGCAGATGGGGTTATGTGTGTTTCACAGGCGGAGAGCAAGGACTCGGAAATACTTGGTGACGGGGTGAGATAGCTCCTGAGTGCATGAGCCAGACTTCAAACACCGAAACCTTTGTTCCTTCCACAATCGCACGTTCTCTCTGGCCCGCGGCCCGCGCCCGCTGGGAGCCGCCTCCTGCTCTCCCCAGCCACCGTCTGTTCCCCGTGTTGGCTCCTCGCTCTGGTTTCACTGGCAGGGGGCCAGGTCTGCAGGAGGAAATTGAAAATCGAGAACGTTGAAATAAACATCGCAGCAGCAAGAAACTTCTTGCCAGTCGCTGGAGAGCCAGAGAGAAGAACTCTAAAAAGCAGCATAAATGTACGAGTTATAATAAAACTTGGAGTATATATATATATATATATATGGCCCCTGAGGTTGATAAATATGACTTAGATTTGTTAGGAAAGATTTGATTATATTCAATTTTAAAAGAATGTAAACAAATGTGCCGTCAACTTAAAATTTTAAATGATAAAATAGTTTCCATTTATTTGTAATGTCGGAATCTGGAAATCCTGCAAGTGAGTCCCATTTCAGCAGGAAAATAGAGATAGTTCCACAGTGAAGTACTTAGCAGTGCTGAAGTTAAATGCAGCTTTGTCTTTCAAAGATGATGAATATTATAAACCGTGAAAATTAAGTTTTACAAATCTATACAATATAAAATCCTATTCATCTAAAATTTAGAAATATTCAGAAGTACATATAATTAGAAAGATCTCTGTAGTTAAAAATATGTGGTTAGGAAGAAACCAACTGAATTGTAAACACAAAATTTAATGGTTATCTCAGATAGGGAAGGTGAGGAGGTACAATTATATATACTTGTAAAGTTATACAATTATATACACAGTATTTCTAAAACATTTCTAAAATTCTCTTTTTTAGGCCGGTCTTCTTTATTATTATTGATATTAAAATAACGGGCTGGAGCGATAGCACAGTGGGTAGGGCGTTTGCCTTGCGTGCAACCGACCTGGGTTCGATTCCTCCATCCCTCTCGGAGAGCCCAGCAAGCTACTGAAAGTATCCCACCCACACAGCAGAGCCTGGCAAGCTACCCGTGGCGTATTCGATATGCTAAAAACAGAACAAGTCTCACAGTGGAGACATTACTGGTGCCCGCTCGAGCAAATCGATGAGCAACAGGACAACAGTGCAGTGCATTAATATAACAATGTGACATTTTTGCTTGCAATTTGCATATTATTTATAGAATATATTGCTTATATTTTAATTTTTTCAAATTTAAAATAATATAAGTAATATATATGAAATAGTATGCGTATATATGAAATAGTAATAACAATAGTAAAATATTTGTTTCTTAAGAGATTCTTTCTTAGCTGTCTAGAAATTATAGTTATGAGAAATTCTTCCAAAGATATCACATATATGCATTACTGTGATTATTAAAGGGGCATAAAAATAGTCAGATGGCTGTATTAAGGAGTGCATGGAAATTTTTTCCCACTTACCAACCAACCTAACGAAGCCAATTTGTTTGGATTTCTGAGTAGCATACAGTATAATGTGTGGTTTGTGGGTGGGACGGGGAGGTTGGTTTTGGGTGTTGATGTTTGGGCCACACCTAGTGATGCTCAGGGCTCACTCCCAGCTCATCCAGGGATCACTCCTGGTGGTGCCCAGGGGACCACCTGGGGTGCGGGGACGGAACCCGGGCAGCCACTCGCCAAGCAAGCGCCCTCCCCCAGTGGCCCCTAATGTGTGTTACTTTCACGGCCACGGCCAGCGGTGTGGGAAGGGGGCATGCAGAGCCAGGGACTGGGTCTGGGCCTGGCGTACGTGAGGCGCCTGCTCTGCCTCTAATAAACTCCGTTCCCGCATGATTTCTGTAATGGGAGAACTTTCTTTTTTTTGCTTTTTGTTTTTGGGTCACACCCGGCAATGCTCAGGGGTTACTCCTGGCTCTGCACTCAGGAATCACTCCTGGCAGTGCTCGGGGGGACCATATGGGATGCTGGGATTCGAACCCGGGTTGGCCGCGTGCAAGGCAAATGCCCTCCCCGCTGTGCTGTCGCTCCAGCCCCTGGGAGAACTTTTTAAACAAAAGTCGGATCTCCTACATTTTAATGCTCCGTGAGGCTTTATTTTTAAAATTTGTGGTGCTTTATAGTAGTGGAGACCCCAAATCCCATGAAAGGAGCCGGAGAGACAGTGTAGGAGGTAAAGGCACTTGTCTCACATGGGCTGCAGCTCGGGTTCGAATCCTCGCTGACCCCTGAGCACCCACAGTGTCACCTCTGAGCAGAGAGCGAGGAGTAGACCCCGTGTGTTGCCTGGGTCGCCCCCCGCCCCCCAAAAGCCACAAGCATACAGTTTTACAGTTCTATCAAAGACTTGCGTGAAGAAAATGACGTCATGGTGACCAGACGCTGATGCAGGGAAACTCCCCTTGTTGGTGACCGGGACGGGCAATGCTGGAGTGACCAACCCACCAGGCCGCGAGCAGAGCGGTGCAACCTGCATCCAAAGCCCCCGGCTTTCTTTAGGAAATAGACCCGGGGGTGACTAAATGTCTGTGTGAAATCCAGCTCCCCAGATACCCACGGCAGTACGGGGCGGGGTGGGGGGAGCAGGGGGAGGAAGACGGGAAACTTCTCCCTCCAAATTTAGTTAGCGTGTACGGCCATAGTAACCCAGCGTTTCTGGGGACGTGTTCCTGGGACCCAGAGCTGGGGAGCAGCGCGCCCAGGGCTACACCTTCAGCTCTGCGGACTGAGACTGAGACAGGGCAAGGCATCGGGACGCGGAGGGGGCGGGCCCTCCAACACTCGGTGCCGGGGCGACGGGGCAGCCACGGCCAGAACCGGGGAGTCTGGACCCTCCTCCCACCCTCACGGCAGCCGGTGGGAAGCCTTGAGGTTAGACTCGAACCCACGAGATTCACCGAACACATCAGGCAGGACCTGCCTCGGCTTTTCTGGCTTCAGAAGCACATCGATGGCTCGGAGGGCCCAGGGGCCCCGCCGGCCAGCATCCGCGCTGTGGGGAGACAGACCCCGGCATCCTGCCCGGGCACCGGGACAGAGGGCCGCCCTGGGCACCACGTGGGTGGAGCCAGAGGGTCGCAGAAGACGCAGGGGAGGGAAAGGACGAGGGGGTTTCTCTCTCAGGCGTGTAAGAGCTCGTAGGGGAGCGGACAGTGGCCAGTGGGGCAGCAGCCCGAGGAGGGGCAGGCCCGAGGGGGGCGTTGCTGAGACGCTGTTGGAAGCTGGGGTGCCACATCTCAGCCTGAAGAGTTTGGTCTGTCTCTGGCCCACACCTGGGGGTGCTCGCAGCTTAGTCCTGGCTCTGTGTGCACGGCTCACTCCTGGCGAGGCTCCGGAGGACCAGACAGGGTGCCAGGGATCGAACCCGGGTGAGTTACATGCGGGCAAGCGCCCTCCCCACTGTACCAGTCCTCCAGCCCAAGGCTAAAGAGTTTTTCAGAAGACTAAGATTCCGGTGAGAAATTATAACTTGAGGGGGCTGGAGCGATAGCACAGCAGGGAGGGCATTTGCCTTGCACACAGCCGACCCGGGTTCGAATCCCAGCATCCCATAGGGTCCCCCGAGCACCGCCAGGAGTAAGTCCTGCGCATCGCCAGGTGTGACCCAAAAAGCAAAAAAAAAAAAAAAAAAAAAAAATTGTAACTTGAAATTCTAAAGAGAATTCAAAAAAATCTGCCTATCGTGCTGTTTAATGTTAAGTACTGCGCGGTGTTGGAAATTTGAGTTTTGTATTTGTCCTCTGGTAATACTGACAGCATATATGAGTTATAACACTTAACTATTATAAAATGTTGGGGCTGGAGCAATAGCACAGTGGGTAGGGTGTTTGTCTTGAATGTAGCTGACCTGGGTTCAATTCCCAGCATCCCATATGGTCCCCTGAGCACCGCCAGGAGTGATTCCTGAGTGCAGAGCCAGGAGTAACCCCTGTGCATTGCCGGGTGTGACCCAAAAAGCAAAAAAAAAAAACTATTATAAAATGTTTCTCTGCTTTCTCCTTTATAGCTCAGGGATTATTGTACAGCAAGCAACACTGTCTAGATTTCCTGTCAGTCGTAAGAGGGAAAATATAAAAATACTGGTTGGAAAAAGGGTACCGGAGCCAAGAGAGCTGAGGAAAACTCGATACCCTCGGCGTCTGCTGACAGGTGTTTCCGAGAGAGGAAGACCAGGGCGTCCTTTAAAAATGAAACTGGGTGAAGATTAGGGGGTGGGAGATGCTCAGAGGCTGGGCTTGTGCTTTGCGGGCTGGAGCCCTGGGTTCATTCTCAGACACCACAGACAGGGCTGCGAGCACTGCAGAGGAGGCTCCTGAGCACTGCCAGCTGTGTCTCTCCCTCCCCCCAGAAGATGACTTAGAGCTTCGCATGCTGCTCCGTAGTATTTGCATTTTAATGGCAGTAGAATCCGTAGTGAATGCTCTCCTGCAGATTGACGTGTAGGGTTAAGAAGGAAAATCTAGTAATTTTTAGTTCTTGCTTCTGAGTGAATGAATGAATGAATGAATGAATGAATGAATGAATGAATGAATGAGTGAATGGCTTGGCTCCCCAACTCTTGGCTCTGGGCCCCCTGGGATACTAGGTGGGCATCTGGTAGATGGGGAGCCGCAGGAAGGAAGCAAGGTCTGAAGCGGGCTGGGGTCCGAGAGGCTGGAGAGGCGCTGGTCTGCGGGGCCCCTGGACGCCCTGGAGGGTTTCCAAGCACTGTCCACCCAAGAGGACTCTGACTCATCGGTAGTTCTGTGAGGAAGTAGAATACACACTCTGCTTCGTTCCCTAAGTTTTAACTTTTGGGCAGGTGACTTGGGCGGGAGTTTATTGACGTCTGTGCGAGGCCCCTCTCTGCAGAATGCTCCTCCTCCTCCTGGAAACCGGCGCACTGTCGCACTGTCCTCCCGGTGCTCGACGATTGGCTTGAGCGGGCACCAGTAACGTCTCCATTGTGAGACTTGTTGTTACTGGTTTTGCCATATCGACTACGCCACGGGGAGCTTGCCAGGCTCTGCTGTGCGGGCGGGATACTCTCCGTAGCTTGCCGGGCTCTCCGAGAGGGACGGAGGAATCGAACAAGGGTTGGCCGCGTGCAGGGCAGACGCCCTACCCACTGTGCTACCCTCCAGTGTACTTGCCTCCTCCTGAAGCTAATCTCCTTAGAGACCAAGGCCAGGTCCAGCGACGTGCGCTTTTCCACTCGGAGTGGGGATGTCCGGGGGCATTGAAAGACGGGCCCGGGCAGTGGTGCAGCCGCGGGAGCCCTTTGTCCTGCCCTTCTCAGAGGCCATCCTGCTGCGGCTGGCCAGTGGACACACTCAGGGTGGCCGCACGGCAGTCCCTGGGGCCGTCGTTTCTCTCGTCCCCGACGCTGCTGCTGGTCAGCACGAGGCCCCGCGTGCTCCAGGGGTCCGGAACAGTCTTCACGAGAGCGTCGGATCCAGTAGCTGCCTGTCCCTCAGGAGGCCCAGAGCGGGCATAGCGGGTCGGAACCCGCGTGCCTCCCAGCCGTCCCTCCAGTGAGACCAGCCGTGACCACGGCTGTGACCGTCAGTTCTAAGTAGTTAAGACCTACTTTTCTTTCATGGTTCTATGGAGGTGGTGTTGGGTTTGGACCACACCTGGCCGTGCTCAGGGCTTACTCCTGACTCTGTGCTCAGGAATAAGCACGCTCAGGCGATGCTCGCGTGCCAGGGATCGGACCTGGCTGGGCCACACGGAAGCGCCTTACTGGCTGTGCTCTCCCTGGGCCGGGAGGCTGTTCCGATATGGGACTCCCGTACATGAGTCACCCGTGGACGGTCTCTACGCTTAGCCCTTATACCTGCCCAGCTGGCTGTGGTCACTGTCTCGCCATCTGCCCTCCCTGCTCCTGTCCCATCAGTGGGAAAGGCCACCGCAGCCTCCGTGTCTTTGCCCGTGACGGGCCTGGACTGGACACGCGCTCCGGGGCTTGCTCCGTCCTCATGACCGCGCGGGTCTCTGTCCGGGGCCCCTGGCGCCGTCCACCCTTCCCGTCCCCCAAGGTCCCGTCGTCTCCCAGGCGGGAGGGTGTCTGCACACGCCGAGCAGCCTGTGTCCCGTCGGTGGGACAGTCCCCCGCCGGCCTCTCCTGGACGTCTGCTCCTCCCGCCCTCGGCATCTGCCCTTCCCCCCGTAGCAGGTGTGCAAAGGCAGCTTCCAGTTTACAGACTCCTTGGTTCTGCTTAGCCTGCTTGGCCCCTTCGCTTCTAAACCAGACCTTAGTCTGCGCGTTTGCCTCCCTGCCAGGCTTGGCCTTGCGGGCAGCACACGGCGCCGCCTGTGGTTCAGCAGTTGGGACTGTCTTCTGCCGTCTCTTCAGTACCCGCGTTTTCCCCGAAACACTTGTAAAGCCCTTCAAGTGTTGAATGTTTGAAGGACGTTGACCTTTCACCCCACGTCTTCCCCAGGAACCCTCCAGTGTGACAGCACTCGGGGGTCTCACACGGGAGCGCCGTGGGTCAGCAGCATCACGTTGGCTGACCCCGGCTTGATGGTTCTCTCCGTCTCTCTTCCTTATCTCCCCTCCCTCCCCCCTCCCCCCTTCTCCCTCTCCCTCCTTCCCTTTCTCGTCTCTCTCCTCTCTCCTCTCCTCTCTCCTTATTTCCTCTTTCTTCCCTTTCTCTCCTCCTTTTCTCACTCTTCTGCTCCCTTCTCTCCTTTCCTCTTCTTTCCTCTCTCTCCTTCTTTCCACTCTCCCCTCTCTCTCTTCCTCTCTCTCTCTCTTCTCTCTCTCTCTCCCCCCCTCTCTCTCAGTATCCAGTCAAGGATTATGCATTTATTTTAGTTGTTTTCTGTGATGTCCTTTGAGCTCTGGCCTTTAATTTCCTTTTCTTTTTTGCCTTTCGTAGTACTGATTTTTTTCTTTCTTTTTATTTTATTTTTTATTTTATTATTTTTTTTAAGAATTTTATTTTATTGAATCACCATGTGGAAAATTACAATGCTTTCAGGCTTAAGTCTCAGTTATACAATGCTGGAACAACCATCCCTTCACCAGTGCCCATATCCCACCACCAAAAAAAAAAAAAAGCACAGTTCCCATCCCACCCCCGCACCCCCCCCCCCGCCATGTAACTGATAAATTTCACTTTACTTTCTGTTTACTATGGTTACATTCAATATTTCAACACAAACCTCACCATTATTGTTAGGAGCACCCCACTAGTCAGACCTGTTGTGAAAAGATATGAGGTCGCGGCCGCGCGGTTTTGGATTTCTGTACTTTAGCAACTAAGTCCAGGGAGATTTCTTCCAGATATTGGATCATTGCAAGCTTGTAAACCCCATCTGTGGTCGTCATAATATGGCGGTCCCCACGCCCTTCACCCCGGTAAGGAAAAAGAGAGAGAGAGAGAGAGAGAGAGAGAGAGAGAGAGAGAGAGAGAGAGAGAGGGAGGGAGGGAGGGAGGAGAGAGATAGAGAGAGAGAGGGAGGAGAGAGAGAGAGAGAGAGAGAGAGAGAGAGAGAGAGAGAGAGAGAGAGAGAGAGAGAGAGAGAGAGAGAGAGAGAGGGAGAGGGAGAGAGGAGAGAGGGATTTGGTCCCCTCCTGGGCGGGTATGGGGCCGAGGCTTAGTTCTCAGGCTGGAGACACTCTGCGAGGAGCTGCCCATGCCGAAAACTTCAGCTGGCGCCTGGAGTCACGCTTGTGCAGCTGCGGAGAGGCCGCACACACGTGTGGCCCCGGGATCACATCTTGGCGGCCTTCTTTCTTTTTAAAAGGAATCTAGGTCAGAGACTTTGCTGACTGTCCTCAGATTACATCTGCTTCCCTGTCAGATGAGGTGAAACCCTTGGCAGGCCCTGAGGAAACCTTCCTGGCAGGGGTGCCAGCGCGCTGTTGCCCGGTGCCCACCTGCAGTGGGGGGGTGTGGCCTTTGTCTGGGACCGCCCGAGCCGGGGCTGCGTCCAGGAGCGGGTCTCAGCAGGGCGGGGGGCCGGGAGCGCCAGGGCGCAGGCGCAGGCTGCCGGGGGCTCTGGGGGGTGCCCCGTGTTCACACAGAGAGACAGGAGACGGAAGGTGCCAGAAACGGGCCTTGTGTTCTGTCTGCATCACGGCGTTTCAGCTGTCAGGATGCCGGCCGGGGGGCAGGCGGGGACGTCACGTGTACAGGAATATTCAGGGTTGCTAGGGGCGGCCTGTCACCTTAGACTCAGGTTTTCTGTTTTTATTTAAATGAAGGATTAGAATACACCAAAAACACTATTCTTTACCTCAGTTGACTCCGAGAACGTTAGAGCTTAACTTTTTGGGGGTTAGTGGAAAAATTCACTGAACCTAAATACAGCAAATTGGAAACCAAATTGCGGGTTATCGGAACAAGTTCAGAAAATTATCAAGATTGTCAAAGTACTTCACTCTTTTTAACTGACGCCTCTGGGGGAAGAGGAGGAGGAAGAAGAAATAAACCACTACATTTTCTACAATTATTTCTGTTTGGCCTTTTGGTCTTGTGGCCAGCATGAAAGATACTGTGAACTTGAAGTTATCTAGCAAAATCTCACGAAATTCCAGAGTAAAGAAAAGTTTCTTTGCTTACTCTGTGCGGTATAACTGTTGGTTGAATGAAATAACAAATATATGTGTCCAGTTAACTCTGGGTTCTGGTATTCTGGAGTCAAATGTCTTAGTAGTGTTATAGGAAAAAATGGTTGGAATGAGAAAGTTTTAAATTTCTCCTCCACTGTATTTCTCCTATAAGCAAAACAAGTTTTTGGTTCAGCAAATAAAGTGAATGTACTTTTCAACTCTTATTCTTCAACCCAGCATCTTGCCTAAATAGTTTCAGTTATTGCTCTTTAGAAAAGGTTATTCTAACGTAGGTACGAGCGGGTGGAGGGGCGTGATGCTGAGTCAGCGTTTGCTTCCCAATCTAGTTTCACCGCTTTCCCCCTGGGTAATCCGATTTTGCAACACACTGATTGCTCGGTTCCCTGTGTCCCTTTTCTGTGAATCTCCGGGTGGGAGACGGTCTCCTCCTGGAAAGGGTGACACTCGGGGGTCAGTTCATTAAGCAGAGTGACTTTCAGGGCCTGCAGATAGCGGTTGGTAATATATTCCAAAGTGTGAGCGTCCGAAGCTTCTATTAATCTTCTTCACTGACAAGCTTTTCCTTGGGAGTTTTATCTAGAGGAGAAATGAAACGAAACTGCATTTGAGAACTGGGTCTGCGGGATGGGATGCCTCCTCTGAGATGTAGCTCCACGGCCGTCCCTCAGTTCCCCGCTCCGAGGCAGCCGTTCCCTTACACACTCACACGAAGGGCCTCGGGGTGGAGTTCTGAAGCCACAGTCACAATCATGCTCAAGAAACAGCATGAAAGAGGTGTTAGTTTTGTCTGGGGGCCGTGCCTGCTCGGGGCTTACTCCTGGGTCTCCGTGCAAGACAGGAGTGCTACCTGTGGACTGTTGGTGTGGCCCCAAGTCCCACCTTTGAGACGAGTCTCAGCACGGAGCACCCTGCCCCGTGCACCCGCTCACTAAGCGCCCAGCACCCACCGTGAGGCGCAGGGAGCCTCCTCCCGACTGCCGGCCCAACTGCAGGAAATTCATAAACTCCAAAGCATGGTGTGAGCAAAGCGTTGTCAGTTATGTCAGAGGGTGACACATGTTGTTAACATGCGTTGTATAGTGTGCTAGTAAACGACATTTTCTAAGTTAAAATGGTGTGTAGTGATTAGACGAGGTGTAAGTGGAGCCCATTAGGGATGGCCGGATGCCCATACCCGCGGCAGTAGGCCAAGGCCCTGCGTGGACCCAGGAAGTGGTCTGTGGGATGACGGTTCCTCGGGTCACGAGACGAGCTTCCCATCTCCGGCCAGTGAGGCAGCGGCCCCCAGGGTGAGCTGGAAGGCCTCGGGCCGCCCTGGTTGCCGACTCACGGTGGGTGAGGGCCGAGGTACACTCGTGCGCGTGTCCCGGTGTGGGCCCAGTGTTGTCCCTGAGGGCAGCCTGGCGGGCAGGGTGGTGCTGGCCCGAGGGACTGCTCGAGTGTTTGCTGGACGTGGGTGCTGGGTGTCGTGTCTCCCTCTGGAGTTTCCTTAGGAATTCTGTTGCTGCTTTTTTGATTTTTATTATTGCCGTCTTTTGCCACCACAGAATTTTTTAGAAAACTTTTCCCGTCTATCCCTAAAATATTTTTCATACTTGACTTCTTTTACAGTTTCAACAAACACAGGCATCGCATTGATACCTAACTTGGTTTTTTGGTAATACAACATTTGTCTGCTACAGTTAGCATATTCTCTGGAAATTTATGTCATAATTGCAGAGAAAACTTACTTATTTTATTAATTTTTTTCTATTTGTCTTCTAATACTCTTTCTAACTAACTGGGCCCAAGTTCATGTATTTTCAGGGAAAATAATCTGTCTAGTCCAAAGAAACAAGTCACTTGAACTAATGATTCTGGTGGATAATTAAATTAATTGTGTCTATGTACCATTTTGTAATAAGAAAACTTTTTCACTAATAAACTGTGTAAAAACACAAAAAAGAAAAGAGAGAGGGGGACACCGCACTGCACCGGGCACAGGGCACTGGGCAGCGGCGCTCTGTCTCTCCCACCACCCGCGTTCGGTAGTCTCCAGCCGCTTCCCCCAACCTGGGGAGGTTGATGGCGATGATGAGGCAGGCGAAGGAAGGAACGAGGGCCAGGCTGGTTGGTCTCAGTTGCAGTTTATTCCATTCCCATCTCCATTCTCCTCTGAGTCTCCTCCTGCTTCCTTCTCCCCCATGCTACTTCATTCTCCTTCTCTTCCGGATCTCGATCTCGATCTGGCTTCTCCAGATCTGGCTCTGGGACTCGCACTGGGACTGGCCGGGGACAGGCCCCAGGACTGGCCCTCGAACTCGACCCTGGGACTGACCCTGGGACTGACCCCTCAGCCCACTCACACAGCCTACTTAAATCCCACAGCATGAGGGGTTGGGGCTTACGCATAGGTGTGGTCACAATCAATGGGGAGTAAAGTTCTATCCCTTAGGGGATGCTTCTACTAGGACAGATTCTCTTTCAGCAGGACACCCACCCAAGAGTGGAATCCCATGGGTGTGTTTCTCCTCTCCTTGTCCAACTAACATATAAGTATTCATATTATTAATCATTTTGTATGGACATAGCAAGAGATACATTAAGCTTATAGAATTGCTCTCCTGGGGTCATCTCGATCTCCGACTACAGTGCTCAGGCCAGATTAGTCTTTCCTATCCCTGGCAGGGTCCTAGTCTCGTCGTTGTTTTTGGATCATGACATGACATGTCCATGACCAAGCTCTTAACATATAGTTAAACATTAGGCGCTTTGGCCAGGCCCATCTCAATGCCACGGTAGCACACAACTCACCGCTTGCCGTGGGTCCGTCCCATCCCTCATCAGGACCCTGCTTTTGGGGGTGCTAGGAAGTAAGAGCAGCTGAGGCTTAAGTCGAGAAAGCAGATGCCCGGGAGTGAATAATATTCGAAGCCAATTAAATCCCATGTTACCAAAGCATATTAACAACTGTCTTTCTTAGTCCATATAAAAAGGACATTGCTCTAAAGTAAACTATTCAAAAGACATAAGGAGAGGAGAAAGGCAATATTAACTTATAATACAAGTTCATTGTCCTAGAAAGGTCTGACCTTACAAATTAACAGAGTCTGATTAGGGGAAGAGCCGATTAACTGGTAGAAGTGGTTACAGATAAACAAAGGAATGGAAGTGACTCGGGAGCACTTTGATGGGTGTGACTGATATACCTAAGCTCCTAGTGGCAAGGGGACCAGGACATACCAATGTAGTCTAGAATTGTTTAGAGATTATTACCAGATAAAGCTAAAGTCTTTATAGCAAGGGAGAAAGGACAAACCAAAGTCAGGCCTAAAATATTTAGAGCTATATTCCAACATCAAACAATAACAAGTTTTATAAAAGATAGTTCTATTGGATAATAGAGTTGGAAAAAGTAACTTTTTATTCTGCCTTTAAAAAAATATATTTAAAAAGTAATCCATGAAAATGCAGACAAGGGGCCTGAGTGATAGCACAGCAAGTAGGGCATTTGCCTTGCACGCAGCTGACCTGGGTTCAATTCCCAGCATCCTCTATGGTTCCCCTAACATCTCCAGGAGTAATTTCTGAGTGCATAAGCCAGGAGTAACCCCTGTGCATTGCCTCCGGGTGTGACCCAAAAAGTGAAAAAAAAAATGCATCCAGGAACAAGGAAAGGTAGGGACTGACTTCCTGGGGTCCTAAAGCTGTGCAATAGGGTTTAAGCAAAGAGCAGATACATTGAGACTCAGCAGCACGACACACTCAAAGAATGACCCCTGAGAGTTGGGGGCACAGGAGGCCCGAGGCAGGAGCAGGAGGCCTCTGAAGGCCTCATTTTCCTGCCAAAAGTCAGTTTTGTTCTACTAATGCAGAGTCGAGCCTCCGAAGGCAAATCCCAAGGAAAGGCTGCGTTTGAAAAGGACTTTAAAAGATGAACCGTAGACCAAGGCTTCAGAGCTATACGCAGAAGGCGTGCCAAGGGGCATGCTCCCCGTGCCAGTCTACTTTAGCGCAGGCTGGTGTGCAGGGTGGACACCCATTCCCAGTGTCCCCATCCTGAGAATGACGGCACACATTGCAGCAGGAAACCGTGTACATGCGCATTGCTATGGATAGCCGGAGGAATACTATGCAGCCGTGAAAACTTACACCACTGTAATCACATGGGAAGCTGTGTAACATGATGTTTTGTCTGTAGCCTGGGCCTTTATGAGCTTATGGATATGGCTGGAGTGCATACGTACAGAAATAATGCTCCTGAATTTTGAGAATATGTGTATTTTTTCTTCATACAAATTTTTTCATGCAAAAAAAAAAGAAAAAAATAAATTATGTATATACCTTTAGGCCTCATGCATGAAGGTACCGACAGAGGAACCCAGGTGTGTGTAATCCCATCAACGGCCAACATCCAGAGAGAGACTTAAAAGCAAGCTCCCAGCAGCGCGATATCTTTAGCCTACTCTCCCTCTGGGAGGAACTGGCAATCTTCTGAGAGTTTCCTGCCCACATGGGACAGCCTTGCAAGCTTCCCATGGTGTATTCATATGCAAAATCCAGTAATAAGCTGGATCTCATTCTCCTGACCCTGAAAGAGCCCCCAGTGCGACATCGTTGGGAGGGCCGAGTCGAGATGGACTTCTAAGATCTCAGGGAAAGGACGAAATGAGATGTTACTGAGCCCGCCCGAGAAATCGGTGATTAACGGGATTTCATGATTCGTAATTCATGACAAATTTTTTAATCCACACTTTCTTTTTTTTCCTAAAAAAGAAAATTTCCTGATGCTTTTTATTAAATTTAGTAATATAAAAATGAAGAAAAATATGGGGCCAGAGCTATAGTACAGTGGGTAGACGAGGCTGACCAAGATTAGATCCCTGGCATCCCATGTGGTACCCTAAGCACTGCCAGAAATAATTATATTTCCTGAGTGCAGAGCCAGGAGTAACCCTGAGCATCTCTGGGTGTGACACCCCCCCCCCCAAAAAAAAAGCAAAAAAAAAGAGCGAAAACAAAAGAAGAAAAAAGTCATGCCATTTCCCTCTGAAAACAGCAAGGAAACCTGCTCTCAGTCAGTTCTGATCAAGCTGAAGACGTCATCTGGGTTTTTTCCTTTAATCTGTCTCACCGTATTTTCTTAACCGTGATGTTGAAAAAGTGCACTTGCACTGGTGGAGGGATGGGTGTTCGAGCATTGTGTAACTGAGACTTAAGCCTGAAAGCTTTGTAACTTTCCACATGGTGATTCAATAAAAAAATTAAATTAAATTAAAAAGTGCACTTGAAATATGCAGAAGCAAATAACTTTGTCCATTCTGCTGAAGGTATCTTTGTGGACCTCACCAGTGGCTGAGAAGGAAGTTATGATGCTTTCACGCTCCTGTACCCAAGGCATTTTGTGCTCGGAAATGCCCTATCTCTAATCTCGAACTGTATTTTTCTTTTTTTTTCTGTCTGACTCATGAGGGAAGGAAGCTTCTAAGCAGAAATGGGAAAATCTAATTTCCCCCTAAGTGAGAAGAACCGCTGAAACATTTCCGACAAGGTGACACTTAACTCCAGGTGCTCTGAGCACCCGGGATCATGCCAGTTCGATGACGGGAGTGTTTGTTCTTGCCATGTAGATCTCTTCGATGTGTTGAAGTTAGGTAATCACCGCAGTGTGTTTCCAAGAGGGACGGAAGGAAATGCCGTTTATTTTCACTTACCCGGGAAACATTCGCCGAGCACTGTCTAGCCAGGCTGCCTCCCGTCCGTCTCCCCTCGGGTTGGGTAGGAGCGGGAGGCAGCCGAGCAGAGGCTCTCCCGGGCTGGGTCTGTGCCCCTGGCGTGCCCCTGCGCGCTGACCGTCTGCCCGGGCGCGTCTCATCTCCCCTCTGTCCTTCCCAGGCAAGATGTCCAGCGACCGGGCCCTGAGGAAGCAGCAGCAGCTGAACAACCTGGTCTCCGTGGTGACGCAGCAGGCCAAGCCGGGGGACCGGATCGTGGACTTCTGCAGCGGTGGGGTAGCGTATCTGTCCTCTGACTCCGTCCCGCGGCCAATGCGCCTTGACGGTCGGGTCGTGCCCCCTCTCGGCGAGATTCTCTTGCGTCAGAGCCGCGAGCATCTCGGGACCACAGGTGACGCCCTCTCTGCTCTCCACAGGGCCACGTCGGGATCGTCCTCGCTCACGTGCTGCCCCTGTGCCAGGTACGTGAGGGACCCGCTGTGCATCGCCCCGGGCCAGCGTAGGGCAGCACGTTTTGTACAAACAGAATCTCGGGCTGAGAAAGAAGCGCCGCGGGACAGTTCTCAGCTTTTGGAAAGGCTGTTGTCTTGCTTTCCCCCTCGCTGATCTGAACACCGCGGTTTGCACAGTTGTTCATGATGCTTTGTTACGGCGTTCAGTGTTCCAGCCCCAGCCCTTCCACCACTGGCCCCTCCCCGCCGCCACGGCCTCCATTTCCCGACCACCCCTCCAGCCTGCCCTGGTAGCAGGACCAACATAATTTATTTTATATTGGCTGTTACCTGTAAACAGCTAACAAAATAATAAAAAACTATTTCCTTAAAGGAAAATTAGTGAAACTTGTATCTTACCAGGCGGATATGAAGTCTGAGGACTTACTGTTGTCACAAGTTAAGCTTCTGTGTTAATGGTTTTGTTAGTCGAGATTGATTGACTTCTAATTGCACCTCATCCAATCTGGTGTGTTACTACTGGATTGTTGGTGTTGTGCAGTTTGGAGATGTGTGGCTGTGAATGCAGCCGCACACTCCAGAAAAATCTAGAGTTTTTAACTGGTTGATCCAGCTGGAGGTTAAATTGTTTTGTTTTTTCTTTTTGAGTCACCCCTTTGATGCACAGGGGTTACTCCTGGCTCTGAACTCAGGAATCACTCCTGGAGGTGCTCAGAGGACCATACGGGATGCTGGGAATCGAAAGCGGGTCAGCCGTGTGCAAAGCAAATGCCCTACCCACTGTGCTATCGCCTCATCCCCTGGAGTTAAATTCTTAACTGCTAACTGTATGTGGCGGCCAAAGAGGTGGTTCCTAGCATGACTGCCAAGGCATCCAGAAGTACAGGGAAGCAGGGGGAGGTGGCCCGTCTGGATTCCCAGAACACAAGGACCCTTCAGCCACAGGGACCGCGTGCCTGAGACTTTGCCCAGGTGAGGTTCCCTGTGGGGCTCAGTGGTCCCGAGGTGATGGAGCCTGGCCAGAGGTGAGGCCGCAGCTCTGGCTGCCGTGGCTTGGCTTGGGTGGGCACTGGCCACCCCTCAGGTGCCCCACAGGCCGCGGCCAGTAAGCGTGTCTGAGAAGTTTCTCTAGCTAGCTGATCTCTTTAAGTTTTTGCAGCTGGTTTTTGCTCCCTCTCGAGACTATGGATGCGTCCCTGGAACAAGGCTGGTAAAGACGCGCTTCCGTGGCCCCGAGGTGGTTTGCAGTCGCTGTGGGCCGGGGTTCCGAAAGGGCTGCTTTAAGGTGACTGTCGTCAAAGATATCTATGCTGGGGCTCAGTAAAATAATGATGGACAGGATAGTTTGTGCTCCATAGAGTCGCCGTCTGAGACTAGCAGCATCCGGCCTCCTGCCCCCGGGCCCTGGTTCCCACATGAGTTCACACTAGAACGTCTAGATTCCGAGACTCGCAGAGTTCCTTGGCTATCCCAGCTGTATCGGTGGCGTCAGAATCAGAGCAGTAACAACAAACGTTAGGAAGAGAGAAGGGAGGCCAGCTGCGCCGACTGCCCGGTGCCTCTTCCTCGTGTCACTGGTCACAGGGCGCTCATTGTTACAAAGCTCAAAATGCCAATTTTAGTTCTCGCTTTTGCGGTATTGTACCATCAGTGTTTCCCGATTGCAAATAATTTTAAATATTGTTGTAGTCTAGTGACTGCTTACCATGTACTTAAGCACTGTCATCCCGTTGCTCATCGATTTGCTCAAGCGGGCACCAGTAACGTCTCCATCGTGAGACTTGTTGTTACTGTTTTTGGCATACTGAATACGCCACGGGGAGCTTGACAGGCTCTGCTGTGCGGACGAGATACTCTCGGTAGCTTGCTGGGCTCTTCCAGAGGGGAGGAGGAATCGCTTCATAATTTATATAAATGTTGTCACTACTGGTTAGAAGTGTGCTATTTTTTGCTTTTTTGCCATATTTAGTCAGTTCCTCCTTTTAGATAAAAATGGAAATGGAACAGAGTTTTTGGTTGTGATCTCTCTGGAGGATGCTGCATTGCTCTTTTGTTTGTTCTGCTCTGGGGCCACCCCCGGTGATGCTCCGGGGTTCACCTGACTGCACACAGGAGTCCCCCCGATGGGGCTCAGGGGACCGTAGAGAATGTCGGGAATTGGCAAGTGCCCTACCCACTGTCCTATCACTCCAGCCCCTTCGGGTGCCAGGTTTTTAATTCTGTTTCCACCTGGACCACCCAGCAGTGTCCAGGGCCCCTGGGCCACACCCAGCAGTGTCCAGGGCCCCTGGGCCACACCCAGCAGTGTCCAGGGCCCCTGGGGCCACAGCCACAGTGTGGCAGCCTCAGGCTGCAATTGGCAGTATCCGGTGTTTGGGGCCAGGGACCAAGCCAGGGTTGGCTGCACACAGACACGTGCCCTCGCCGTTGTGCCATATCACCAGCCCCGATTTCTCATTCTTAAGGCTTCAGTGAATGCTACTTTCATAAAAGCTTCCCCCAAAAAAAAAATTTTAAAAAACAGACAATAAAAAAGGGGCTGGAGTGATAGCACATTGGGTAGGGCATTTGCCTTGCACATGGCTGACCCGGGTTCGATTCCCAGCATCCCATATGGTCCCCCGAGCACTGCCAGGAGTAACTCCTGAGTGCATGAGCCAGGAGTAACCCCTGTGCAAAGCCAGGTGTGACCCAAAAAAAGCAAAAAAAAAAAAAAAAAAAGCTTCCCTAGTCCTCAGAGCTGAATGCTGGGATAGATGGCACGTTAGAAATCTTTCATACACACCTCACCGTGTTGGGACTGGCTGTTTCCCCATGTCACTCCACGCTGCCCAGTGTCTATGCTAAATGCCTTAGCATCAGGAGCTCCCGGCCACGTTCATTTTTGTCCTGTGTTGCTGGTGTATTCCTGGCACAGGATAAGAACGAACGTGGTATGCTCTGCGTTAGTAAAGCTATGAAATAAGGTAGCAGCACTTTGCCAGAAGGTCTGAATGGTGTTACTGAATATTCTTTTATTTCTTGCATGAAATCTAGGTCATATTAGTAGAAAACAAGGAATTATCATTAATCCGAGCTAAGAAGAGAAGCGATGAACTAGGTTTAAGCAACATTTGGTTCATCCAAGCGAATATGGAGTATTTTACAGGGATGTTTAATATTGGGGTAAGTAATCAAGCAATTTCAATGTCTTTAGTAAGAAAAAAATTATATGCTTAGCATAAACGAGTTCTTACTGCTTTGCTAAACAAAGATATTTAGCCCTTTTATTTTGTGTCTATAACGTATGTTAGCGAACATTGTCTTACATAGCAACTTACTGCCTTGTTAGAGGGATCAGTTGTTCCTCTAGCAGTCAAGAGCTTTCCTTCCTTCGGGGCTGGAGCGATAGTACAGTGGATAGAGCATCTGCCTTGCGTGTGGCCGACCCAGGTTCTAAATGTCATAGCATCAAGAGCGCCAGCATCCCACACGGTTCCTCAGGCACCGCCAGGAGTAATTCCCGAGTGCAGAGCCAGGAGCAGCCCCTGAGCATCGCTGGGTGTGACCCAGAAAGGAGAAAAAAAAAAAAAGAACTTCCTTCATAGCTTAGAACAATGTTTGCCACACGATAATTGTTAATAATTGTTAATATTATTTAAACTGTGATCCATCAGCTTATTTTATCCAGGGTGTTTTGTTCTCTGGTGAAATTTGAGTTTCATTGAGATGCCAGAGTTCTTGCTACATCTTTTATTTGTTTAATTGTTTCAGATTCTTATAGAAAAAATTCACTTATAAAAAGCATAATTGCATGAGTAAGAAGCCACTAGTATTCCTGGCACTGAGAGAAACACTGCCGAATACTTTTGGCCTTTACCTCTGCACACACCTGGGGATGTTTTACCCATGTATCAATATGGTTGAGATCATGGTACGGAGCTCCTGCTTTCACTGAGCTTTATCGTGTCTTTCCTGCTCATTAATCACGTCCCTTCTTCTTCTTGTCTTGATGTCGTGTTATTACTGCGGTAGATACTCCTGCATCATTTAGGACCTTAGCTGCATTTCCCGAAGCCTTCGCAGGGCGGCAAGGCCCGTGTGCGTGTCCAGCTGTGAGCGGACACACGAGCACGGCGTATCGAGGAGCCTCGAGGGGCTTCAGACACTCCCATCCGTCATAGAACTGCTGATTTCGAGCACAGTGGTTTATTAAACGTTGGCTACTGCGAATCAGTGAAGTTTATAAAGCATGCAGCTTGCTTTCTTTGGCAGTAGGCTGTCTACAGCCAAGGCTATCTGATGAGAGAAAAACGGTTAATAAGAAAACTTAGGAAACTATAGCTATCTCCTCGGGAAAATTTTAACTCAAAATAACTTTAAGTTAGCATGTATCGGTTTTAATTTTTTTTTTAATTTTTAGTTGGATCACTATAAGATACACAGTTAGATAAACCACTGGCAAGACTCACAAAAATGAGAGAGAACCCTAATGAACCGGAATTTATTCCTTAGACTGAGGTACAGGTAAACGCTGCTCTGCAGCGAGAGGTCCTGCAGTGGCCGAGTCACCCCAGGGTGCTGTCCTCCCCTCTCTGTCGTGGGGGTCACAACCCAGCAGGCACCTGGCTCCTTCCTGTCCGTGGCTTCGAGGATGACTCATTCAGGCATATTCCTGCAACATGGAAATCAGGACTTCACCAACACCAGCTAATATGTGTATGCCTCTTTGGACCTGATGCTGTTTTACATTCCTAATAACATTCTTTTTTTTTCCCCCCTCATGGTCACTTTTGTCAAGATAAATAGAAAATGACTTTTAATGGCTTAAAGTCTTAGAATTTAGACTGGCTTTCAAAAAAATAATTTGCTTAGGGGATAATTCGAGCATTGGCATCAAATAAACTTCATGTGCCATGAAGTTTATTCTTATTTATTTATTTACTTATTTTGCTTTTTGGGTCACACCCAGCAGTGCTCAGGGGTTCCTCCTGGCTCTGCACTCAGGAATCACTCCTGATGGTGCTTGGGGACCATCTGGGATGCCGGGGATCGAGCCTGGGTTGGCCGTGTCCAAGGCAAGCGCCCTCCCTACTGTGTATCACTCTGGCCCTAATGGTGCTACTTCAGATCCAGAAATTTCCACAATCTTTGCTTCACCCCGAAAGCAACCACTCCACCCACTCCACCCCCACACACTCCCTCCGCACTTGAGAGTTTTGTCCGTGGAAAAAACAGCTGTAATTCAGTACATCTTACTCAAGATGAAGTCAAAACCTGAACCATTTTTAGACCCGAGTCTTTATCCTTCAGAGTTCCTAGATCTGATTTCATGGAGCCCAGTTTTGTTCTCTTTAAGTTTCCATGGTTGTTCCTATTACAACATGGATATATTTAATACATACGGGAACATTAAAAATATTTTTAAGTTTTTTTTCATGAATGATTGAAACCCTAATCCTGGTTTCAATTCATCATTTTATTTCCTGTTAAATTAGCCCGTTGAGGTTTAAATAACTACGTCGTAATTTAAATAAACTCCAAATCATTAATGCCGTTCATCAGTGTTTAGAATCATTATGTTATGAAGTCGCTACATAGCTATGGTTTGATTCTTACACAACACCTACTTGATTAGATTCCTTCAGCATTTACAAAGATTTTTAAGTGCATTTTTGTTTAATTTTTTTCAACAGAGTTACAGTATGATTGGCCTCGGTTTATAGTACAGGAAACCAAGGCCCAGAGGTTAAATTTTAAGTGGCTCGGAATTCCGCTGCTAACCAGAGTCCTAGACTAGGAATTCTGACGCTAAGGAAGCTCTGGCTGCTGTGCCACCCTGCTCCGAGTTTGGACACACGTGCACATTAAACTGTCTACATTTCACATGCATCCAGATTTCCCTTTGAATCTTATGCTTCATTTGCAATTGAAACTGGCTTGGTTTTCTTAATAAATACGAAGAGCTTCTGGTTTCACCAAATTAAAGCCGTATAACTGTTATATCGGACAATCCCCTAACTTGAAAGCTCGTGAAGGATCGTCATCCCCCAAAGGAGCGGGAAGGTGGCACCAGACAGCGCCCTGGGCGGGAAGAGCGTAGCGCTGAGGCCTGCTCTGCCTTCCAGGTGGCCCTGCACGCGTGTGGCGTGGCCACGGACATGGTGATCGACCACTGCATCCAAGCGCGGGCCACCTTCGTCACGTCGCCTTGCTGCTACGGTTTTATCCAGAGAACTTCCAAGTTCAGCTTCCCAAAGAGGTGAGATGTGCATGTCCTGCCCACGGCCGACGATACGGAACTTGCGGGGTGTCCGATGCAGGGAGCTGTCCCCGTGAGGACTTCCCCGTCCAGCAGGCAGGTCTGCTGACCGGCTCTGTGAGGAAGACGGCCCCTCTCTGAGCCCTGTGGGCAGGGCTGTCTCGGTGTCCTCGAGCACGACTGGCCCCTTGGACGAGGTTTCACCCCAGGCCGTTGACTCCAACTTCTTGTCTGTTTTCTGACCTGAGGAGTGGAGCAGCAGTGGCAGGGTTTGCCCGTGTGCACCCTCTCGGGTTTCCCACGGCCTGGGAAGGTGCAGGAGGGAGGCTGGGACCCGGGGCTGGGGCTACTGCCCTCGAGCCTGACCGTTGTCACCGTCGTCCCCCGCCAGGCGGGAAGGGGGCGTCTTCACTCTCCCCCTTCGCTCAGCCTGTCAGAGTTTCCGTCGTTACTGCGAACTGTGGCCTTTGGCATTATGGGATGGGTCAGCTCTGTCTGTCACGGGAAGTCTGTCCAGCCGCATCTGAGTGACCCAGGCCCCCAGCTCTTAGCTGGCCTGGCTCCTGACCGCTTCCCCGGCCACCGCCCTCCCGGGCTCACCCCGTAACCCGGTGACGTAGAGCGCGTCCCTCTTGGCGGCCCTAAGCAGCCAGCACTCTTCGCTGGCGGTCAGCGAGCCTGGGGTGTCGCCACACCTGCCCAGAGTCCCCCACTCTCACTCCTGCCTCTGCAGGCGCCCGAGGGGGGAGAGAGGCCGGGCTCCTCTGACCCTGCAGGCCAGCGGCGTCCGGCCATCCTGCGACTCGCTCTGGCGCTTGAAGCCGCTGGTGTGGCCGCCATGAGCGACGCCCGCGCTGTCAACGTGTCCCCACGGCACACTGCCGTCCCTCCGAAGGACACTTGGAGCCGGCGTGGGTTTGCGTGTAGGGTAACACTGTCCACCCCGGGTCAGGGGCGTGTGTTTTGTCGTGACTCAGCTCTGGCGTTCGGACAGTGACGTGCCTCTTCTCTCTTGCAGCGAGCAGTTCAAGGCGGTGCTGTCCTACAAGGTAACCGCGGGCCCAGGCTTCTCCTGCTCCCTCCTGCTTTCTTCCCGCCTTCCCAGTTTTCAGTCGCCCGCCTGTTCTGTTGGTCCTGGACAGCCAACCGGGGCCCACACCGCCGGGGCCCCTGCTGCCTCGTCTGCCCGAGCCCGTCCCTGGCCCTCGGCCTGCAGTGGCCGCGTCCTCTACGCTCCATTTAGTTGCTCATCAGCAGGATCAGTGCGTCCCGGGAGCCGGCCCCTGAGGCCGACAGACCCTTCCCGCACGGGCCGGTGCCCCTTGCCAGTGCCAGTTTCTCTGTTCACGGCCCCTGGGTCAGCAGAGGCCACAGCGCCGAGCAAGCGCCCGGTGTCCAGTCTGGGGCTGGAGGCCCTGGCTGGGGCGAGGCCGGGAGCGACTGTCTCCTGGGCTGTTTGCCCCCCAGCACTGTGCGGGGACAGCCGGGAGGGAGGGGTCTTTCCTGTGACGGGCAGGTGCCGTCTAAACGTGGCCGGCTGCCCTCCCGCCCCTTCCCCCTCACCCCGGGGGGCAAGGCAGCGTCTCCCTGTCTGAGCTCGGGCCGGAGCTGCAGGAAGGAAACGCTGCGGCCGGGCAGGCCCTGAGCTGTCGGCCGTGCAGGCTCGGGTCAGGGGCTCCGGCCAGCAGTTGGCGACGCTGTGGACATCACCGCCCGCTGACCGTCTGTCTGCAGGACGCACAGCGCAGGGACAGTGCGGTGTGAGGACGCCCAGGGCGCTGGCGGGCAGGTCTAAGTCTCCCTTCGTTCATTCCCTTCCTGACCGGACCTTCCCGCATTTGTTCCCTGGACTCAGGTTTCTCGCCCTGGGGAATGACCGGGTGTGGGGGGTGCGCCAGGCCCCTGGGAACTCAAGATTGAGACTGACTCACGTCTCACTCCAGAGACTCGACAATAAGTAGAACATGGCCTGGGGAAGAACCCCCAGCCTGGGCCCGTTAGGTGAAGGAGGGCTGGGACCCCTGAAAACAGGCGCCACGCGCTCGCCGGGAGGCAGGAGGGGAGTTTCCGAGGAGTACGAGAGGCGGGTGCCAGGCTCCCGCGGCGTGGGGAGCCCCCAGGCACCCCGTTTCCCACGTGCCCCGGCGCCACCTGGCAGGCTCGGGTCCTCCCCCTGTGGTGCGGGGCCTCTCCGGCTGGCCGCCCCCCCCCCCCCCCGCCCCGGCATGTTCTCGGGGCGGCCCGTGCTTTGCTTTGCTTCCTTGTCTCCGTCTCGGCGTCTCTGAGCCGTGACCGACGGCTGTGGAAGGATCGGGCGGGCGGGCACCGACTCTGGCGGCCCCTTGCAGGGTTTCTCCACACAGCCCAGCCGGTAAAGGCTCCGCACGGCTGCCGCGGCCCTTGGCGTGTGTCCACGGCGCGGCGTGCCCACGGGGAGTCCCCCTGTGGCCTGGGGCCGCCTCGCTTTAAAGGGGCGCCTGACTCCCGCCTCCAGGACAGCCCAGAGTGAGCACTTTTCTCCAAGTCCTGTGATTCTCAGTTCTGCCCCTCGGCCGATGCCAGTTGGCTCAGGGGACGTGATGAAAAACCTTCACTCGAATGTTCTGTCCGAGTGTCACCCCCAGGGAGCTTTTGAGCAGAGATGCGCGTCCCAGTGCAGGGCAGGCGGACCCTTCCGCAGGACGCTGGTGTCACCAGCCCCCAGCCCGCAGGGGAGTTTGGAGAACGTGGTGTCCAGCGAGGGAGGGGGACACTGTCCTGACGAAACCCGCCTTGCCTTCGGCACCAGCTTCCCTGGGAGCCTCCCGGCCGCCTGCAGGCGCCCCTCCAGGACCCCTTTGGGATGTGCCGGACACCCCCTGTGAGGGCCGGTGGGGAGCCGGGGCTGGGCAGCAGCTGTGGGGGCCGGGCTGCTGGCCCCCCCCCTGCTTCCCTGGCACCTGCCGCTCCCCTGCACATGGGCTCTCCAAGGCTCTTTGCCTTCTTTTTTAGTATTTTTTTATTTTATTGAATCATATTGTATCCTTTTTTTTTTTTCTTTTTGGGTCACACCCAGCAATGCACAGTGGTTACTCCTGGCTCTGCACTCAGGAATCACCCTTGGCGGTGCTCAGGGGACCATTATGGGATGCTGGGAATCGAACCTGGGTCGGCTGCATGCAAGGCAAATGCCCTCCCCACTGTGCTATTGCTCCAGCCCCGTATTGTATCATTTTATTGAATTTAGTGACTCGATAAAAGAGCACGTTGCCAAGAGATAGAGCCCTGCAGAGCGTTCAGGGTCGGGTTCCAGCCCCGCAGTGCCCAGCACCTGCAGGGCGTCACCTCCCAGCACCGTGTCCCAGTTCCCGGCCCACAGCTCCTCCGCGGCAGGCGCCTCTGCCCTCTCCCCTGGGCATCACGCGTGCTCCTCGCAGACAGACACGTTCTCCTGTGTGTCCCTTTACCGACCTGCACCCCGCGTCTCTCTGGGACCTTGTTCCCGAGACGCTTCCAGCAACGAAAAGTACAAGTGAACTTTAGGTCTTTCAGTTTGACTCAGTCCCAGTATCTCGCCATATTTTGGCTTTTAGCAACTCTCAGAGGTCCCCGAGGAGCCTCTGCGCCTGGGCTCCACAGGGGAGACCGGTTTCCTGGGCGTTTCCCTCTGTGAAAGGTGCTGTGGGGTGCGGACTCTGGTCAGGGAAACTGAGGAAGGCCAGAGACACATGAGGCGAGTTTCGCCCGTGACTTTGAAGCGGAAGAGTCCAGTGACCCCCGTGCTCTTGTCTGTCTCTCAGGAACACATGATTCTGTGCAGATTCGCAGACCAGACCGCCGTCCAGCTGCCGGCCCCACGCAGGCTCATAGGTACGTGGCCCCCACACGCCGCTGCTCTGGACTCGGAGAAGCTCCGTTAGTTCCCCCTGTTACAAAGAGCCGGGTAGCCATGACCACGTTTTATCCCATTTTTGTTACTATTTTCAAGTACAGTTTTAGTGTTTGTACATTGAGTAGAGTTAGTCAGATTTATCAAAAGCCACACGTGCACGCACACACACACACACACACACACGCATGCACGCATGTGATGGAAAAACCAAGTATGCATGTGAAAAATGATGCATAAAAATGTGTAAACAGGATAATAATGTTTTCTTTCTGGAAAATTCCACTTGGACATTATTAATTAGTTACCAGTTTGAGAGTTGTGATATTAAACATTACCTAAATTGGAAGGCATACAGCAACATCTAGAATCTCACTAAGTTATAAATGTATCCAAGACGGTCTGAGACAGGAGCCACACGTGGACGCCTGCAGCGGCTAAACCCCGAGTGACCCCCCCATGGTCAGTGACTGGACACGAGCCCCCCCCTCCCCCCCGTCCCCACTGTCAGGCGCTGGGACTGGCACGCAGCCTGCCCGGGCCCGTGTATTCGTTGCAGCCTGCCCGGGCCCGTGTATTCGCTTCTGAGCGTGAGGCCCTCAGCCTGGCGCCTGGTGCCCCCACTGCAAGTCCCCGTGAGGGCTGGGCTCAGCCCGGGCCCCTGCGGTGGCTGGAGTGAGCACTGTCCGTAAGACCCTCACGGGAAGTCGCAGTTGGGGGCTCCTCTCATGCCTGGCCTGCGTCTCTGGCTGAGCACGGGCCCGGGGTCTGTGGTGGGGACGGGCCAGGCCTTGGCCGTGTGCTGTGTGCTCTCCTGCTGCTGGAGACCGAGCTCTCCTCCGGCCTACAGGCAGGAAGAGCGTCTGCGGCCGGGGCTGAGGGAACAGCCCCCTCTCTGTCCAGGACAGAGGCGCCCCTCTGCCCACCTCCCGCCCTCCCGCCAGCACTCTGACGCGGCAGGAGGTCACTTGGCATAGTGACTTCCAGGTGACACCGGCCATATCCGGCCAGCTCACGGGAGCGGGAGCCCGTGGTGGGTGGTTGGGCGTACGGCGAGGGTTGGGGGGGACAGCGCCGTGATGGGTGGTGGGCACGGGGACACGGCGAGGGTTTGGGGGGGCAGCTGCCATGATGGGTGGTGGGCACGGGGGGACACGGCGAGGGTTTGGGGGGGCAGTGCCGTGATGGGTGGTGGGCACGGGGGACACAGCGAGGGTTTGGGGGGGCAGCTGCCATGATGGGTGGTGGGCACGGGGGGACACGGCGAGGGTTTAGGGGGGCAGTGCCGTGATGGGTGGTGGGAACCTCGGGACACGGCGAGGGTTGGGGGGGCAGCTGCTGGCGTGCTGGAGACTCAGCGTGGGGGGGCTCGGTTCAGAGCCGGACCCCCAGGCCCCTCCCCCAGCTGCCAGGCCAGGCGTCCCGCCCCTGAGCATCCCGGGCTCCCGGCCTGTGAGGGCGGCTCCCGACTGCATCTCACTTGCAGGGAGGCTGTCGGGCTTGTGGGGACTTGAGCTGCTTCTGCGTGATGGGAAAGAAAATTAGCCGGGCCGGGCCGGGCCGCGCGCCAGGGCGAGCGAGCTGCAGGGCGGAGGCTGCGGGAATGCCGAGCATCCCCCTGGCGGAGAGGGGCTCCTGGGGCGGGGGCGGATAGGGGGGTGGGGGCGCCGGGGACGGGGGCAGGGATGGGGGGGTTGCCTGGGGCAGGGGAGGGGCAGGACAGTGGAGTCGGGGTGAGGGGTCGCCTGGGACAGGGGTGGGGGGTAGCGCAGGGGAGCAGGGGACAGGGCAGTGGGGTCAGGGGCGGGCGTGGACAGGGCTTTAGGGAGAGGAAGTGTGTCGGCCCCTGGCTGCAGGGGAGGGGTGGTACCGCCTTACTGGAATTCCAGAAATCTCTTTTCTATCGCCTCTGATGCCATCCCCCTTTTGGGCACGGCCCTTTCAAGTCCAAGGTACAGAACAAACATTTCCAACCTGCGCCCGCCCTGCCAGGCCTCGCCCACCGGCTCCCTCCCACCGTCCCCTGGAATCCGGCTGCCTCCGCTGCTGAAGCCGCTGCCGCAGAGCAGTTTCGGCTGACACGCAAATAAATCTCGGGGAAACCGTGTCCAGGTATTAATAGAACTGCTGGAGAAGATGGAATGCAGCCTGTGTAGGCCGTGACTCTCCAGGAGGACGGAGGCGTTCCCCTGTTGATCGTAGAGAAATTCAGTGTAAAAGTAAAGCTCAGCTTTGAGTCGAGTCATCCCCAGATCACTGTTTGGGGGGCGGTGCGTGTGTGTGTGTGTGTGTGTGTGTGTGTGTGTGAGTGTGAGTGCGTGTGTGCGTGCATGTGTGTACGGTGTGTGCGTATGTGTGTGTGCGTGTGTCTGTGTGCATGTGCGTGTGTGTGCACGTATGTGCGTGTGTGTGCGCGTGTGTCTGTGTGCATGTGTGTGTGCGTGTATGTGTGTGCATGTGTGTGTGCGCCTGTGTGTGTATGCGCTCGCGAGTGTGTGTGTGTGTGTGTGTGTGTATGTGTGTGTATGTGTGTGAGACCCACCGGGAGGGAGGGGGGACCCGGGAATCGGCCCCAGGGCCTGGCGTGTGTGCGGCCAGGGTTCTGCCCTGCGCCCGTCCTGATCCATCCCTGATCCATCCTCAGCCGTCCGGGCAGCAGTTCGCTGTCCGGGGCGGCGGCTGTGCTGGGGCTCGGGAGCACCCCGGCCCACCCACCCCTCGGGGCTGTGCCTGGCGGTGCCTGGGGCGTCCACAGCGTCCTGGCGATCGCGACAGGCGGCCCCCGTCCCTCCACACCCACTGCCTCTCCGGCCCCTTGAAGCGGCTTTGGGAGTGGAAGCTCCTGACCGTCTTACTTGCCAGTCGGCTTTCCTCTGTGTCATCGACGATGCCAGGCCCGTGGGGTGGCACGTGTACACGGTGCCGCAGGACTCCGGAAATGAAGACTGTGTCTCGGGTCCTGCGCTGGAGGCCAGTGCTCCACTGAGATGTCGCCACGGCCTTCATTTCTCATGTCTTCATGCTCTAGAAACTCCACCAGTTTTCAGACTTGCTGTTATTTGAGATATTCTTACAGATCCCCACGTACACACACACACACACACATGCAGACACACACAGAGTTGCAAATGCTGTGTTTTCATAGGCGTGGAGAGGGAAAGGCCATAACAACTAGACTCTTCGCCAGTTGGAGGATAGAATCTAGTTTTTCTTTGAGATTGACTTATTGGGACATTTGAAAAGTTTCTTGGGGCCGGAGCTATAGTATAGCGGGGAGGGCGTTTGCCTTGCACATGGCCAACCCGGGTTCGATCCCCAGCATCCCATATGGTTCCCCCAAACACCTCCAGGAGTGATCCCTGAGTGCATGAGCCAGGAGTAACCCCTGTGCATCGCCGGGTGTGACCCAAAAATAAATAAAATAATACAGTTTCTTCAGTTGTCAGAGACACAGAGCTGTGCCCCTCCTGCTTGGTGTCTTCCCTCTGCACTGACCGAGCTCCGCGGGAGAAGCCCGGGGGCCGGCCCGCGGCCACGCGTGTCTCTGCCTTGCAGGGAAGCAGTGCATGTACCTCGTGGACCTGGACCGCGCCCGAGCCGCCGAGGAACGGGGCTACTCAGCTCACGTCATCTCCATGGAGCCGGAGAGCTGCTCGCCCAAGAACAACATGATCGTGGGGGTCCCCGTCTAGGGGGCGCCGGCCGAGCCCCCCGTGCCCGGGGAGAGCGAGCGACGGAGCAGCTGGAGGAGGGTTGGGGGGGCCGCCCCCCAGGGGCCCTGCCCGGGGGACCAGAGCCAGTGCGGGGCTCCCTTCTATATTTCTAATGATTGTACCTTTTCTATGATTTTTTTTTAAAAGAATCTAATCGGGTAAATATAGTACGTTTGAACTTTTGGTTTCCGGATGTGTAGCTCATTTCACCGACTGCTCTTACTTAGATTTCCCGCAAGTTCCGAAAAGGGATCGTCGCTGATTCTTACTTTTATATGGCAACATCCTCAGAAGTCTTTGCAGTTCTGGGAAACTGCAAAGTCTCCCGTTCGGGGAACGTGGAATTTGACTAGTTAACATAAACTCTTAACTGTAGCCCTGTCACACTGTCGTACCACTGTCGTCCCGTTGTTCATCCATTTGCTCAAGCGGGCACCAGTAATGTCTCCATTGTGAGACTTGTTGTTACTGTTTTTGGCATATCAAACACGCCACGGGAGCTTGCCAGGCTCTGCCGTGCGGGCGGGATACTCTCGGTAGCTTACTGGGCTCTCCGAGAGGGACAAAGGAATCGAACCCGGATCAACCACATGCAAGGGAAACACCCTCCCCACTGTGCTGTCGCTCCAGCCCTTAACTCTTAACTATCGCTCCAGTCCAGCCCTCCAGTCCGTAAGTCAGTCCTGTAAACAGTGGGGAGGAGCCGTTGCTTCCCGGCCCTGGCCCGGCTGCCTTGGCGGCCACGGTGATCTCAGGTGGGCTCTGCTTTGCCCACAGGGCTGATCACGTGGGAGCAAAGGGAATCAACCAAGTTCTTTCTCTCAGAAAACAAGCGGTCACCAGATTGCTTTTTCAGCTACCAGTTACCTGTTTCTGATTTCTTGTCCCAAGTCCCATAGGAGCAGGGGGAGAGTCGGAGGCTATTAACATAGTTCTCTGTACCCCAGTGCTCTGCCTCCCACCAGCCAAAATTACTCAGAGATTTCCCACATACAGCAGCTTTCCCAGGTTCTTGGTGATTCCATCTATGATATGTATTTTATTAATTTTGATGCTTATAACACCTGTATGACATGTGCTGTGTGTGAGAGGGGGAAAGGGCTTTTGTTTATAATAAATAACTCCTCCCTTACTATAAACTATAACTAATTAATATCAATAATATAAATGAATCACGGTATCACTCATCCTGCTGTTCATCGATTGGCTTGAGCAGGTGCCAATAATGTCTTCATTCATCCTGGCCCTGAGATTTTAGCAGCTTCTCTCTTTTTTATTTTCTTTTTGGGTCACACCTGGCAATGCACAGGGGTTACTCCTGGCTCTGCACTCAGGAATCACCCTGGCAGTGCTCAGAGGACCATATAGGATGCTGGGAATCGAACCCGGGTCAGCCACTTGCAAGGCAAACGACCTACCTGCTGCGTTATCGCTCCAGCCCCATTAGCAGCCTCTCTTCTCATCATTCCCAATGGTGCCACATTGGAGGCTCTTTCAGGATCAGGGGAATGAGACCCGTCACTGTTACTGTTTTTGGCATATCGAATGTGCCCCGGGGAGCTTGCCAGGCTCTGCCGTGCGGGCAGGAAGCTCTCAGTAGCCTGCCGGGTTCTCCGAGAGAGAGAACTAGACAATAAGAGCTTCCGGGAGCTTTGTTTTATAGTCTCTGGATCTTGAACGTTGAAATAAATAATCATATAAATAATATAAATATAAAATAAATAATCATAAATAATATGAACAAATAATTTAGGGAGGGGGATATGAAGTTTAATTTTTCTGGGATAAGTTTTAAGCATGTGTTCTCGGTCCTGAGTACTTCAGTCACTTCCATGGACAGGCTGCTCGCTTACACTCACTCAGACCCACGGCTTACTAAGTCTGGGTAACTGCAGGCAGCCAGCCCTGGATACAGGCTCCAGAGTGGGTCCACCAAACCGGAAAGTTCTGTTGTGCGCTCCCCGCCCCCAGAGGCAGCCGCTCCCCGATTCCTATCAGCCCCTTTGTTTTGCCTGTTTGTGTTTGTGCTTCAGGTGCCGGCCTGGGGGCTCCCACCTGGCCTCTCTGGTTCCTCCTGCCCCCCACCCCCCCACTCGGGTGTGCAGGCCTTTCTGGGCCGGCCCGTGCTCTGCGCGGCCTGCTTTGGGGGACGATGATGCTGCGTGTCTCCATCACTCGCATTCCTCAGAGAACTCTCCGACACGCGCAAACATCAGGCTCCCTTTGTCCCTTCGCTTGGTACTCACTGACCAGTGTCACCCTGGGGATACTGTGAAGAAGACCTAAGAGGTTTCCAGGCCGCTATGGTCTCACCCAGAGCGTCTCACATCTGTTCCACTTCTCGGAATCAGCTCTTCCGACCCTGCCACGGCCTAGCCTCGCCCCTCGTCTCCCATCTCCAGGAAGGGGAAGCCCGTGGACTCCGGAGGTGCCTGGCCCAGTGCTCCCCAGGTGCCCAGTGTCCCCTCCCCCGAGGACCGAGTGCTGAGGAGAATCAAGCGGGTGGGGGCTGCGATCACGCTGGTTTCTTGCGAGGCTCCTTTGCAGCCAAGACAAGTAAAAAGGGGCCAGGTCGGGCCCAGCAGAGCTGATGAGTGACCAACCCCTGCCACTGACCTGGTCTCACCCCCTCTCGGCCCATCCAGAGCAAAGCCAGCCCGCACGGCTGTAACGTTAGCCGCCAGAGCGCGTCTTTCACTGACGGTCCAGCCGGGCTCTGAGCAGGGATAGAATTACTAACGTCCCAACAACTGCAGCTTCTCCTGAGACGAGCCTCACTCCGTGGTTCAAGAAACATTCCAGTCACGGGATCTCCCGAGGCTTGCTTTTCTGTTAACTTCCACCATGGAGTTAGAAATCCGTTCCAATACTGAAGGCATTTTAAAGTCACCTTGTGTGTGTGTCCTGGGGTGGAACCCGGGACCTCATGAGCAGGTGTGTTCTTGCATGTCGCACCCTCTCCGCAGCCCCTTAAAATAAACGTTGTAAAAGCAGGATCTCAGTTCAATTTAGTTAGGAAATTCTGAACATATTTTTTTTAATGCTTGATAAACAGTCTTAAAAAAATAGATGTGACCAAATGAAAAGAGAAATTAGGTTAATCACTGTTAAATCTTTTGTTATTAATCCTCTTAGACTTTTCTGTACACACGAATCAATTTAACGGAATTATTTGACAAATGGCTAATGCCGTGCGTACTATTTGCAGCCACTATTCTGAGCCGTTTATAAATAGCAACGCGTCGTCTGCCCAAGTCCTCGCGCTGACCCCAGTACTGCCGGTATCAGTCACACTTGGAGGCCCAGGAGACGCGTCACAGCAGAGCCAGCAAGAGGCAGGGTTCGAGCCACCCTTGGGCTTCAGACAGATCTGGTGGTGTGGGTGAGGGTCTGCCAGGGGACACGGTCCCTGGTGCCTCTTGGAGTCGTCCACGAGGAGGAAACACTTTCTTACCCTCCGATGCCCAAGTTAGCCTTGACTCAACTCCAGCCCCTCCCCCCCACAGTTGGCCCCACAGCCCCTGGGGAACAGAGAGACGCGCATGGCTGCAGGCGGGTGGGGGAGAAGGGACGAGAAGGCAGGGCTGGAGGGCGCCTCACTTGCCTCTAGAAGGGAATGTTCCTGAAGCATCCGCAGAGACTTCCCTGGTGGCTATAAGCTCAGCGAGGCCGTCACTGCAGGGTTTCAGGTGTGCAGCTTCTCCGACGTGACAGTGCCAGGTGTGTGGCGCCAAACGCGGCTCTAAGATGCTGAACACGGGCTCTGAGGGGCGCTGGGGAGCACTGGGGAGCACCGAGGAGCACCATGACTGCCCGTGACTACACGGGCACAGTGTCCCTTTCTTTGAGGCATGGCTGGTTGGACGGGCAGGAAGGAGAAAGCTCTCCTGAGTCTCACTCCTGAAGCGCTGCGTAGGACTGCTCATTGTTTATCTGTTATTTGTATTCCACGAGTTGCCCGCTGACCAATTTACTCACTTAACTTAATGAGCGCATCTTGCTTGGAAGCCAGATTGGTTGCTCCGAGGGTTCATTTTTCATCTGGTATTTTAATTCTTTTTTACCTGATTAAAAAGGGCTACTCTCAGGCCTTTTCCATAATTATTGTGATCGGTTTTTTAGTTGGCCCTTAAAACAGTTTCAAGGAAGAAATCGGTTTGGTTTGGCTTCATACTCCGTCACAAGCTTTATTCGTTCTCCCATATATGTCACTCTTCCTGTGGTTTCTGCGTAGAGAGGTTGGTTTCCCACCTGCGGATTAAAAGGCTCACTTGTGTGTTTGGCATTCTAATTCTTGGAGGCGTTTATTTTTACTTTGTTTATGTGTGTGCGGTGCCGGGAATTGAGCCCAGGATTCCACATATGCAAAGTGCTCTACCTGTGAGCTCCGTCCTCAGTTCCAACTTTTTACAATTAAATGCTTAACCCAGCAAGGATTCGTTTAGATGGGTTGTTGGAGGCAAAAATCTGGTATTTGATTGACCTTATTGGGTTCTGTTATCACAGTGCCATTAGAAAGATCTAACGTCCCCCTGTAGATTTGAATCCATTACTAGAATAAGCTAGTTGGGACTTTCCCCATTTCCTGGTCTCAGATACTTCTACCAGAATCGCGCTGACTCAATGATCGCAACTTCCTTGCACGTTTTGACAGCAGAGCCAGTTTCATGTTTGACGGTAACGCTTGGGGTCGGTGACCCCCCCGCACAGAGAATGCAGTGCGGCCGCTAGCAGGCCCCTGAGTTGAGATGGACACTGTGTTCCTAGAGAGGGGCATGGTTTTAATTAGATTCTCAAAAGGGCCCTTGACTCCAAAGTAGCCCTGACCTACGGAGCACAGACCTCGCCCCAGAATTCGGTGTTTCGCCGCAGAGAAGCAAATAATTAGCTCTGCGGGCAGCTCTCGGAGGAAGCCAGGCTTCGCGGTCTCAGATGTTGGGTTGTCTTAGATCTAGTTTATCTGGCTAAATGGCAGTTGCGCAGACAAGCAAGAAGACAGAGTTGGGCAGCAGAGAGTCCACTGGCTGAGGGGCTCGCAGCCCCCAACACGCTGTGACAGCGTGAGCCGTCACCAGCTTGAAGGTTTCTGCTCAGCTCAGCGAGAGCATCTCCCGGTGATGGCCCGGCCCCCAGCAGAGCGCGGCTCCTTGTTTCTCCGGAATGGCGCGGCGGGAGATGACGGTCCCTGCCCCAGAGGAAGCGACCTCCAGAATGAAGCAGAATGAAGCAGTCGGACTTGGAAAGATGACCAGAGTGAGACTCGCCCCTCTCCCTCCCTCCGCAGCGCAGGAAGTCCTGCCTCAGCAGACTCGGGTTCCCTCAGACGTGTCTCAAGTCAGAGGAGAACAGTCGGGCACTGACACCCCCTCACAGGCAGGCGTCTACTTCAGAGGCGTCATTTCCCACCTGCTCTCTGCTGCCCGTGGAGTGTTAGGATTATCGTCCAGCAAGCCTAGTTCTGCATTCTGAGCCTCCTTTCCTGCCTCGGAGTTTCTCAGGCTCCCTTCCAGGCCTGACCCAGCTCCCACCTCAGCCTTGGCTGTAAATCCTGGATGCGTTACAGAAGTAAGTGAACCGAGCTGAGTAATTAACGCCAATTACCCTCCCTGCTCACCCGGCTCCCTCGGCCCTGCTGGCTCTCCTGCCTCTGCTCTCCCACCGCTGCGCGCCGCGGGCCGTGAGCTGCGTGGAACATGCAGGTCCCCCCGGGAAGTCTTAGCGTCTCGGCGCTGCCGCCTGAGCCTTTGCCTCTCCCCTCCGGGAGCAGCTCGCTGAGGTGAGCAGATGCCCTTCTGTGCCCGGGTGACTGTCTGTCCTCCCTTCCTTGGTGCTTAATGAGGCTAATCCCATGAGTGACGCTCCAAGTTACGAAACCGCCCTCTTCTGTTCTGAGCTCATCTTACATTGCTCGGGATAAGTTTCTCTTCCCGGTTCCCTGTTGTCTCTGGGACCACGTGCTGGTGGTGTCCTGGCCAGTGGCGGTCACTCTCTTAGGTCTGCGGGGGGTGTCCGCAGCCAGCCCACTCCCTCATGTTGGCTGCTCCTCGGAGAATCTCTCCTGCTCTGCAGGGCTGGTTCTGTAATCCAGGGATTCTCGTTCCCGGGCGCTTGGTCCAATGGCCTATAAGGCCCCGCAGAGAACAGGACAAAAAGAACTTGATTTCAGCTACCAACATTTTGTTAATTTTTCTTTTCCTCTTTTTGATTATCGGTGTGTTTCGGCTTTCCATGTCTTCTCTAATTTTTGGCGGGGGGCCGTTTTTTGCTTGTGGCCCACCCCCCCCAGGGTAGCCGGCAGTGCTCCGTGGAGGAATGGTGCTCTGGCGGTGCAGACTGGGGCCCTGCCTGCACGGAGAGGCTCTGGCCCGCGGGGCTACCTCTCAGCCCCAGCATTGCTTTCTGCTTTTTAGTTTTTTTCTGCGTCACCGTGAGGTGCAGTTACGAAGCTTTCGTGATTGAGTTTCAGTCCTAGACGACAACCCCAGCCCTCCACCAGTGCTCATTTCTACCCCCAATGTCCCCAGTATCCCCCCACCCTGTCCCCCACAATTGCTTTTTTTTTCTTTTTGGGTCACACCTGGCGATGCACAGGGGTTACTCCTGACTCTGCACTCAGGAATTACCCCTAGCTGTGCTCAGGGGACCATATGGGATGCTGGGATTTGAACCCGGGTCGGCCGCGTGCAAGGCAAACGCCCTCCCCGCTGTGCTATCGCTCCAGCCCCCACGATTGCTTTTTTAAGGTATAATTTTCTAAACCACCGCCTGGACTGACGTCCTTGTTTCCTTACCTGTGCTAAGGTTAGAACAAGGCAAGCAGAGCTCTTCCTAGCTAGCTCTGGAAACCACCCTGGGTGTTCTGCTGCCTCCAGCCTTTCCCCCCCCCCACCCGTGTGGGTCAGGCTCTTGGCCGCCCTCCCCTCCGGGACGCCCAGAGGCCGTGCTCTTTCTCTCTCGGCGGGGGCGCCCAGCCACGGTCAGTCCCGTACGGTCAGCCCTGCGGTATTTGCCCTTCCTGACGCTTGCTGGCGGCTCTCAGCGGTGCGAGCAAGTGTTTCCTTTCAAACGTCTGTTTGAAATTTGCTGTGCAGCATTTACATGGGGCTGCAGTTCAAGGGGGGCTATTTAATCTGGGGTCACCCCACCCCCAGGGCCCTTGGGAAGCGTGTGAGGCCGGGTAAACTGTCCGCAGCACGGGCTCCGGCCCTCTGCGCTGCCGAGGGCCTGGCCCCGGGGACACCATGCCTTGAGCACCACCGTGTGCTCCCGAGGAGACTCGGAGACACAGCGTCAGAGAGGAGGCGGCCCGTGGAGACGAGGACAGGCCCCAGGGCAGCCTGTCGGCCCCAAGAAGCCGCCGTTGCAAGTGGCCCTGTGTGTCCCACTCAGAGGAAAGGGCTCTGTCTTTCCAGAGTTCATGGCCAAGGATATTGGGAAATTGTTGTTTTCCACTCTAAAGGGGCTCACTCTAGAATCCCTGAAGCTTGGACATGTTGCCAGTGTATTTCCCTCGGCCGCTGCTTCCCGCCGTGCTCCCGGGCATGCTCCTGGCATGGGACGGTGCTCCCCACTGTGCTCCTGGCATGGGAAGGTGCTCCCCGCCTTGCTCCTGGCATGGGACCGTGCTCCCCGCAGTGCTCCCCACTGTGCTCCTGGCATGGGACTGTGCTCCCCGCCTTGCTCCTGGCATGGGACTGTGCTCCCCACTGTGCTCCTGGCATGGGATAATGCTCCCCACTGTGCTCCCCAACATGCTCCTGGCATGGGACGGTGCTCCCCGCCGTGCTCCCTGCCATGCTCCTGGGGCCCTGAGCCACACGTTTCAGGACACGGTGGAATCAGCAGGATGGAACTAAACGAGTGTTCGGTCGAAAGGAAGCTGTTTCCCAGGCTGGCCTGAGACAGCTCAGCTGGGGTGGTCGGAGGGTCTGGCCCAGGTGCCAGCCTTGCTGCCCGCTCAGGGTCCTGGCTGAGGGTCGCCCTGGAGACCCCCGACCCCTCCAGTTATGTCCAGTTACTAAGCAGCACTCCGCTTTCACTCAAAGGGTCTCAACCGGCATTTTCCCTGAGAATTTCAAACAATTCCCAGATGCGAGCGGTTTAGATTAGGCAAGCAGTGGAGATTTTCCTCCAAAAATCTGTACACAATGGAAGCTTCGCTCGCTAACTTGATATTTTGTGCAAATACACCAAAAATGTTTCATACCTAGCCCTCTTCTGCCTGCATATTAGCTTGATTTGAAAATATTTGTGGTGAGATATTCATCAGAGAGTAAACACTGAGTCACAAAGGACCTCGTGGCTGTAAGTGGCATTGCTGCTGACCGCAGACATTCTTCCCTCTCCCCAGGAGCCCCGGGGTTACTGCCCGTAAGAATATTCAAGAAGATTCACTTGCCCCGATAAAAGCGCCAGCATGATCTTTTCGAGTACAGGTAAAGTAAGATCGAGGTTGTTTACAAAATAATCCTCATTCTTTTTTTTCTTTTTCAAGAGCCTATATTGGGCTGGGGGTGTGTCAGATCCTGGATTTTACCCCCAGTCCCACCAAACACTAGGGGGAGTGGCTATATTTTCCTAAAAACTCAGTAATAATGGTAAAATAGAAGTAATTTGCATCAGTGAAGGACTTCCTCTCTGTTGCATGCTCAACACAACAAAGGGTACCTGGGTTATCTGAAGAGGAGAGCGAACATACCTGAACGCATGTGTGTGTGCATGTGCACAGGAGCACATGAATGGCCGGTGTGCCTTCCATGCTCTCAAATGCACACAGGTGTTGGAAAGGGCGTGGCCAGGTAAACTGAGGCATCGGTCAACGCGCAGAGGAAGTGAATGGAACCTGATGGTCTGTTTCCTCTGTCCTAGCCCACCCTGAGCCCCCAGCTCCTCCAGGGGTGCTCGGGGCCGTCACCCCCCTGCACTCGGCCAGGCAGCTGCCTCTGCGCCTTAGAGCCGGGAGCAGGAGGAGGAAGAAGCACTTTCTTCCGTTTCTGTTGCTCTCGCCTCGGCCTGTTAGAATTCGCACCTGCAGCCAGAAACGGGGGCACCCCGCCCCCCAAGCGCACAGCCCGGAGTAGCCCCAAGCCAGAAGCAAACCTACGGCGTTCACTGCCCAGGGCCTCCAGCCGAGGGAGTGTCTTCAAGGGCCAAGCTCGCTGGACACTCCTGGGCACACACACACCCTCGGGCTTTCCCTCGAACCCTGCGCCGAGCCTCTTCCTTCTGCCTGGCCGTGGAGCTGGGCTCTGGAGCACTCGGACAGGAGACACATGCGGAGCCCGAGGCACACGGACCGGAACCAGCCCAGACCCGGCCCTCGGGCAAGTCACTCATCCTCTCTCGGACCCCCACTCACGTGGTTTTCACCTGGGCCCCTCCGGACTATCCCGGGGCCACAGGGGCCACATTCCTGGGCAGCTCCTCCCCAGACCTACCATTCCCTGACAGTCGGCTGAGTCCCGGGGGGGGGAGGTCCTGGAGCCCCGCCCTCCCGGCACTGCAGGCCTGGAGCAGCCGGCCCCTGGGCCCCTGGGCCCTGGACAGACCCTGGCCAGGTGGTGAAGAGCCGCCATACAGGATCCCTGAGCACCCTTGGGGCGCAGCCGCCAGCTGCTCCTGGAGGGAGTTTCTCCGCGCGCCCGGCATCCTTCCCCCCGCGTCTGCCCGGACCCGGTGTGCACCGTGTCGGGACACGGTAGGGGAAAGTGCTCCCTGACACCCTGTCCAAAAGGGAGAAAGTCCCAAGTAAAAGGCCAGAGCAACAGGGCATCGGGGAGGGCGTTTGCCTGGCACACAGGCGACCTGGGTTCGAGCCCCATGTTCACGCTTCTGGGCACGCAGTGCGGCGGGGACAGTGTAAGCTCTGTGGCCGCCACCACGGGGCACTCGTGCTCCCATCCACTGTCCCCCGGTGCTCCCCCCCACAAGAGGCAGCCGGGGACGACTAAGCTGCACCCTGTTCTCCCACCCGGAGGCCGGGGCCTGTCTCCCGCACAGGGCAGTGACGCGAGGCCTCCCTGGACAGGCGGACAGGGCTGGGCTCAGGCCGGGGTCTGGAGGCCGGAGTCCGAGGGGGCCCGCTCCTGCCCTGGGGAGGAAGTGGGCGAAAGACGCGCCCCTCACCCCAGTACACTCCGTTCTGGAGTGTTGGGGAGCAGGGACCAGGCGAGAGCCAGCAGCGCAGGAAGGGCGGGGATGGGGCACGGGTCAGGAGAAGACCCCCACGAGGGCCCCAGGGCACAGTGCCACGTGCACTAGGAGGCGGACAGTGACCCACAGCTCGCTGGGACGTTTGCTTTTAGAAAGAGGGAAGGGCAGGGATGGGGCTGGTGAGAAGGTGCATGCAAGGTGCCCGGCCCGGCTTTGAACCCGGGCACGTGGTCACTTGGGATGGGTATAGCTGGAACCACCCTCAGCAGCACCGCCCGGAGACCCGGGTAATCCCTAGCACCACAGTGCCTGGGACCCGCCCTGAGCCCCCTGAGCCTTGTGGGGACCCCCTCTCCGAAGGGGAGAAAATGGGTGGTCCACGGAGGCCTCCGTGAAGTCTAGGAAGGGGGTGCTCTGGGGGTACGGCATGTGGCTAGACTGATGGAAGGAAGGGGTGCTCTCGGGGGTACTCGGGGGTACGGCATGTGGCTAGACTGATGGAAGGAAGGGATGCTCTCCGGGGTACAGCATGAGGATGGGCCGATGGAATGAGCAGAAACAGCACAGCAGAAGTTGGGTTCAGGATTCAGGGCAAATAAAAAGCTAGAAATAACGACAGAAATCAAGGGTTAGAAATGCCTTTTGTTGCAGCCCTCAGGATAGGCTGCAGCTAAGCAGGAAAATCCATAGCCTTAGTTCTTACATTGTCTTACAAGTAACAGACGGTGGTTGCTGAGTGTCTTGGGTCAGGGGTCAGTGGTCAGCACCTGTGTGAGCAGACACTAGAATTCACCCCCCTCCTCTGGGTACCCCCCAGCACCACTGCTAAGCAGTGCAGGGTTGCTGGAGGGTCCCCACATTAATTTTTTTAAAGCATTCGACACAAGGAATTAGAGGGAAAAAATAGGGCAGGCTAAGAATGCAGCACGCAAGAACTTAAAAAGTGGAAATGAATGTTTTAGGTAACAGAAAGCAATGGGACGTTCAGTACATGTACGAGGTCATTATTCAGAGGAAACCTAGAATATATATGAACACTGCCTTGTCTAGCAAGGGAGGATGGCCGATTGTAACACAGAGAAACAAAGGAGGGGGATGTAGACACAGCAGCAACGAGTTGAGGGCACCAAACCTTTACCTCTGGAGAAATCAAAGGCCTGGACCAACCAAAAGCCCTGAAATGGACAGTAAGGTGGCCAGGGGCTGCCCCTCGGCCCCTCCAAACATCAGATACCCCAGCACAGGGGGCTTCTCTGGAAGACCAGGAAAGGGCTGCGTGCAGGGCTCCAAGTCCTTGCTGTCTAACAGGATCCCCGCACCTGACCCCCGCCCCCACCCTGCACCCCGGACACCAGCGCCCGCCGCAGCCACACCTTCACTCTGCCCTGTGTTGGGGCCTCTCCTGGCAGCGCCTGCGGCCGGCTCGGCCCCCGGGTATCTCCTGGCCCCGGCCATAGCTTACAGGAACCTCTGCACGCCGCCAGGGAAAGCCGTGCCCGGGCACAGGTGAGGGCCCCCGGCCCCTGCAGAGTGGGAGGGGTGGGAGGTCTCCGGCTGGTCAGAGCCCGGGCTCTCCCTCTCGGCTGTGGGAGAAGGGACCCGCGTAGGGAGCCAGCTACACCCAGGAGAGACGGGGTTCGGGTGCGCGAGTGCCCACCAGGCCCCGGCTGGGTTCAGGGCCCCCCCCGTCAGTGGCCGTGGCCCCGCACACGCGCCTGGGGCCACAGGGGAAGCGGCGGGCAGCTGCCGTGGCATGCGGGCGGAGAGGTTCTCGGGGGCGAGTGCTCGCTTCACCCGCGGAGGCCTGGGGCTGGGGACACAGGACGGGGTCGGGTGCTGCCTTGCACGCGGCCACTCCCGGCTGGATGCCCAGCACGCCAGGTGACCCTCCCAGCACGCCAGGAGTGGCCCCCACACGAGAGAAGCACACCGGCCGAGGTGAAACAGCGAAAACTCAGTGAGAAACATCACGGGGGCCTGGGGGCGTCCGGTGGGTCAAGTGCGTCTGCAGGCAAGGGCCACAAGTGCCCCGGGGTGGTGTCCGCAGGGCTCCCATGGTCCCCGAAGCCTAGCCTGGGGCTGGCACCGCCAGTGAAGCATGCGGGCACCGCAGCTGGAGGGGGACTCCGGACACATATGGGGGCATCAGGCAGCCCCGCCCAGCACGCCCACGAGCACCCTACAACGAGTGTGTCCCGTAGTGAGCACGAGTGGCAGCCCCCAAGCCCCCCCGCCAGGTGAGACCCCCCAGCCCCGAGCCAGTGAAACCCCCCAGGCCCCAGCCAGGTGAGACGCCCCCAGCCAGGTGAGACCCCCAGCCCCCAGCCAGGTGAGCCCCCCCCAGGCCCCAGCCAGGTGAGACTCCCCCAGGCCCCAGCCAGGTGAGACTCCCCCAACCCCCAACCAGGTGAGACTCCCAGCCCCCAGCCAGGTGAGTCCCCCCAGCCCCCAGCCAGGTGAGACTCCCCCCAACCCCCAACCAGGTGAGACCCCCAGCCCCCAGCCAGGTGAGCCCCCCCAACCCCCAGCCAGGTGAGACCCCCCAACCCCCAGCCAGGTGAGACCCCCCAGCACCCAGCCAGGTGAGACCCCCCAACCCCCAGCCAGGTGAGCCCCCCCAGCCCCCAGCCAGGTGAGCCCCCCCAGCCCCCAGCCAGTGAGACCCCACAGCCCCACCAGGCCTGTGTGGCCCTGGGCCAGCCCAGCGGCCGCGAGGGAAGGCGGGAAGGGAAGTGCGGAGGGAGCGCCAGTCTCCCAGGCCCTCAGACTCGCCGGGTCCTTGGTCTGAGGGTGACACACGGGGTGCCCGGGCTTCAGCTGGACTCTCACTGGGGGTGTCTGCCGCCAAAGGCCACGGACAGCACCCACCTGAAGGAGAGAAGGGGCATTTTCCGGGCCAAAGTACAGATGGGGAGCAGAGGGGCGGGGCAGGTGAGCCCACGGGTTAGCGTCTTCCTTCTCCTGAGCTCTGGCTGCCCTGCTCGGCCGGCTTGCAAGCCCAGGCCAGGAGCCAGCGGACAGGGACGGTGGCGAAGGAGTGGGCCCTGGATGCAAGCCTGCACTACACTCAATAAAATGTGAGTTTTGCAGAAATAAAAAAATATTTTGACTCCTACATATTTGGGCTTCACTTGAAGATCTGAAACGGATGACACCAAGCTGTTTGCCTAAAATAATGTCCCGGGCCTGAATTGGCATGGACGTTTCCTGAGATTAAAATAGAAACATGTTTTGCTAGCAGAAAACAACTTGGAAATCGAGGAGTCATTTAAGTTGAAACCATAATCCGCGACCCCCTGTCCCCCGCCCCCAGCCCGGGCGCCTGGCCCTGCAATTTTCTCCCAAAAGTCCCGTTTTCAGATACGCTCAGAGGCCTGGGTGCGGGTCACTGCTGCCCAGAACTTTCCGTTAGTTTGAAGGAACTTCTCCCTCGCCCGCCCCAGTGGGCAAAGAAAATGAAGATGGGCTGTTTCTTCTTGGGTGGGGGAGGGTGGCCAGGGGGAAGGAGGCCTGCATGGTGACCCTCAAGTGCAGGTCACAGGCTGCCACCGAGTGCGCGGCCGCGGGGCGTTGGCGCTGTTGGAGAAAGGCCAGCCTGGTGCAGCGGGCAGCGAGCAGTGTGGCCCAGCCGGCGGCGCTCCCGGGGCCCCTGGGGTGGCCGGGCCTGCTGGGTCTCCCGGAGCCGCCCCCTGAGCAGGCAAGGTCCCCAGCAGGCAGGGCCGGGGCGGCCAGTGGCCCTAAGCTGGGCAGTGGGGGGCTGACCGGCGCCCTGGGGAGAGGGCTGGGTGCCCAGGGTCCTTCAGGGCCGCCCAAGCGCTGGATGCCGGAGACCCTTGGGGGCGGGCGGTTTCTGGGTGGTCCCCACCGGAGAGGGGCGCTGGCCCCGGCGGGGTCACGTCCCCGCGGTGCCCGCCGGCTGCCCGGTCCAGGTCCCGCGGTGGCCGCGCTCGGCGGCGCCCCCGGCCGGCCGGCACCTGTCGGGGCGGCGCGCGCACCTCGCCGGCCCCGCACCCCGCGCCGCGGGCCTGGCCGCGCCCCCGCTTCCCGCCGGGCCCCGCGCCCCCCGCGGCCGCTCCCCCCGCGGCGCCGCCCCTCGCGGGCGGGGGCCCAGGGGTCCGGGCGGCGCCGGCTCCGCCCAGAGTGGCAGCAGCAGCCGCGGCCGCCGGAGCCCCGCGCGCTGGGCCCGACATGGGGGGCCTCCTGGCGCTGCTCGCCGCCGCGCTCTGCCTGCGCGCCCGCGCCGACTTCGACGGGCGGTGAGTGCGGCCCGACCCCCGCGCCCCCTCCCACGCGGCGGGGGACGCGCGCTGCCCGCGGGCCCGGGGTCCCCGCGCCCCCTCCCACCCGCGGGGCTCGGTGCGCGCTGCCCGCCGTCCCGGGGATCCCTCGCCCCCATCCGACCTGGCGGGGGGACGCGCGCTGCCCGCGGTCCCGGGGGTCCCCTCGCCCCCCTCCGACCCGAGGGTGGGAACGCGCGCTGCCCGCGGGCCCGGGGGTCCCTCGCCCCCTTCCGATCCGGCCGGGGGACGCGCGCTGCCCGCCGCCCCGGGGGTCCCCTCGCCCCCCATCCTACCTGAAGGGCGCGCGCTGGCCTCATCCCGCGGGTCCCTCCGCCCCCATCCGATCCGGAGGGCGCCGCGCGCTCGGGACCCCCGCCTCGCCCCTTGCAGCCCTCGGGTCCCGTCTCTGCGCGAGGTGGCCGCGCCCTGCGCCCCAGGGTGCCCCACGAGGTTCAAGCCGGGGCTCCCGCCGGAGCGGAGGGAGGACGCGGGGCCCCACTCGGCCGGGCCACGCCCGGGTGGGAGGCGTCTGTGGGGAGGGGGCCAGGGTCGGTCTGGGAGCACCTGTGGGGGCCGCTCAGACGGGCACCGCGGGGGGTGTGCGCGCCCCGTGCCCGGCCGCGACGTGCTCTGACAGGTCCCGGCCCCCGGCGCGGGCTCCGCTGTCACTCACCGGGGCCGGGTGCGCCCCGGGACCCGGGCCCGAGCCCTGGCCGGCGGGGAGGGCTCCCCGCGCCCCGCAGGAAGCCCGGCGCACCTGTTTCCCCTGCAGCCCTGGAACCGATCGATCGCGCGATTGATCGGCTTCCTGCCGCGGGCGGACGGGCCGGGGGCCGGGAAACGCGCCGCCGCCGCTCCCCGCTCCCCGGCTGTGGCAGGAAGCAGAAAGTTCGGGAGACTTTGTGCTTGGGGCCCGAGGCGGGGCAGAAATGCGGAGAGGCGAGGGGACCGCGGCGGGCCGGGCCTCCCCATGCGCCCAGCGCGGTGCGTTTGGAGACCCCCGGGCACCGCGCCGTGGGCCCAGCTGCGGCCTTGCAAGGGGTGCGTGAAGCAGCCCGTTACCCTGCAGGTCCTGGCGGGTCGCGGCCGCGTGACCCTAAGCCAGAGGAGGTTGCCTAGAAGGCGTCCCGTTGGGCCCCGGGTGCGGCCCGCTGACCAGGAATGGGGCCGTGGCCTTGCATGCCACTGACTGGCAGTTGATCCCAGCACCACCCGGAGTGATTCCGAGCACCTGGGGGTGTGGCCGGAGACCCAGGCAGATGGGAACGGGGGATAACGGGAGTCAGGGACCCCGGGCTGGGGGCTGAGTTTTACACTGCCCCGGTACTCACCAGCGTGGCCTGCCCCGCTGGACTCCCGCCTCAGCCCACCCACCCCTTCTGCAAGACAGGCCGCCTTTCCCGTGTGCTAAAGCAGGGCCCGGTCTGTACCAAATCACTCGCGGGCAACACACGGGATGGTCTCGGAGGGAACCAGCTCCGAGTGGGCGGGGGCTGGGAGTGGGCATGAGGCGGGGGACGGTCAGGCACTCTGGACCTGGGTTCCAGAAACTTGAATGCTGGTGTAACCCTGTCACCTAAACCATAAAAAAAAAAAAAAGACAAAAAAATTTATTAAAACAAAACAAAACAAAACAAAAAAACCTGTTTCAGCCAACCTGGAGTCTTTATTTATTTATTTATTTATTTATTTATTGCTCTTTGGGTCACACCCGGCAATGCTCAGGGGTTCCTCCTGGCTCTGCACTCAGGACTTACTCCTGGCGGTGCTCAGGGGACCCTATGGGATGCTGGGATTCGAACCCGGGCCGGCCGAGTGCAGGACCCACGCCCTCCCCGCTGTGCTTTGAGGCCTTGTTTTATTCCAGGCTGCAGGGAGTGGGCGGCAAGGGTCCCTCGGGCCCTGCTGCCGGGCGCTTGCGTGGGGTTGTCCCTCGAACGCTTGCCCCGCGTCTCTGCAGGCTGGGGTTCGAGGGAGTCTCCAGTGCTGTTCAGGCTCTGCAGCCACGTCCCGGGTCCCACGAGGTTTGGGATCACCCTGCCTGACGCGGCCTCTCTCTGTTGGTAGGTGGCCCCGGCAGATCGTGTCCTCGGTCGGCCTGTGTCGCTACGGGGGGCGGATCGACTGCTGCTGGGGCTGGGCCCGCCAGTCCTGGGGACAGTGTCAGCGTGAGTACCCCCCTCCCCCGACCCCCCTGCGTCCTCCTACCTCCCCCCCCCGCCCGAGTCCTCCTGGCTGCGCAGAGCTCGGGGCGGTGGGGCAGGGCCCGGCCAGCCGCACGGCCTCTGCGTCTCCCGGGGGTGGGCCGTGCCCACCTGCGCCAGCCTCGGGGCGTCTCCCTCTCCTCCCGCGCCCTGCCCCCTCGCCAGGCTCCCCTCGCCTCGCCCCGGGCCGAGACGGGCTGGATAATGAGTCTAGACTGTATTTACATTAAATAAGCACCAACCTTACAGCACGCACGGGACATCCTCCCCGGTGCCCGCCTACCGCCGGCGTGGCTGTTCCCGAGGCGCTTTGGGAAACGCGGCACCGGCTGGTTCTGAGCGGACCACCCAGGCTAGAGGGAGAGCGGGGCGCAGCATTCGCAGCAGGGGCCACGCCGGTGCGTTTTCTCCTCTGGATCACACAAAGGAGTATGTCAGAGGCGCAGGCCAGAGCCTTGTCATGGAGCCGCGGACGCGTGTGGCCAGGATGTTACCTGGATCTCAAAGTCCGATCTCACTTCCTCTGTAAGACAAGTCTGCGCGGCTGGGCGCCCCTAGAGCGCGAGCTCGGCGGGGTGGGGGGAGATGGCCCTCTGAACCATCAGGGCTACTCCCGGCTCAGTGCTCAGGGGAGAAGGTAGGAAAGCTCAGTGGCGCCCGGCGGGTTGTGTTGTGCTCCGAGCTTGCCGTGGCACCGTCAGGCCCAGCGGGGGGAGGGAAGCGGCTCAGAGTCCAGCTCCCCGGGGGTGGTTACTCTGCCAGAAAGGGCGAGGAGGTCCCTGGTGACCCCTCAGTCTGCGGACACGCCCACGGCGGGGGAGAGAGGCGGCGGATGTCTGGCCAGGCCCCGCAGGGCACAGAGCTGGCGTGGGGACAGGAGGAGGCTGCCCCCGGGCGGGTGTGCAGGACACGACATCGGGGAAACGCCGTCTCTGCAGGGGGCGTCAGCCATGGCCTCCCCCAGCCCGGCCCGCGGGACGCTGCTCTGTCCAGGCCGCGTGTGAGCTGCAGGGAAGCCTGCAGGGCCCAGGGCCCCGGGGCCGCTGCGGGACACGCTTCCCTGGCTGTTCGGACTTCTTGTGGGAGGCGGGCTGGGGTGTGTGGGAGCACTGTCTCCCGTCACCCCTCCGCAACCGCGGCCAAGTCGGGAAGCCTGTGCAGGGGTGTCGGGGGGCGGGAGACTGGGGCTGTGTGAGGGAGAAGCCGCTCCTCCTCCCCGCCCGGGTGTCGGCCGTGAGCAGGGCCGGGGGCGTCCCTGGCCCTGGTTCGGGTGCAGACCGGGCCGGCCTGAGGGCAGAGCCGGTCTCCAGCCCCGTGAACGTTTCCGCCAGGAAACGGGTCCCACGTCCTCGGGGCAGTGATTTGCCAAGTGTTTGAACCCAGGGATGGGCGCCCCTTCTGGCCCGAGGCCCCCGGGCGCCTTGGTCTCGTGCCAGACATCGCGGGCGGAGGGGCGGAGGGCCCAAGGAGAAGCCCCGCCGGGTCCTGGGGCCGGGTCCTCTTTCCAGAGTCGGTGACCCGCATGCCCCTCCGGGGCCCAGCCTCGCTGTCTCGCTTTGCTGCCAGTGGGGAGGGGAGCGTGGCGGGGGAGGGGCACCCCAGGGGGGGCCTCGGGGTCTGGGCAGGGACGTGCTGCATCTGGTGCGGGTCACGAGCGCCCTAACCCTCCCTCCCTTCCCGGCGGGAGGCTGGGTCCGGGCCTCCGCTGGCCTTCCCCCTCGACAGCTTCTCCCTGGGGTGTGCGGCTCTCCACGGGGGTCCCACGCGGGGGTCCGCCAGCACCGCCAGGTGTGGCCCAAAGCGAAACGCACCAACTGCCGCTGCCGAGGTGCTCCCGGGGGCGTCTCCCCCAGGGCCACACGCGGACAGCGGGCCAGCGCCACGCCCGGAGCCCAGCGTGCTGGTGGGGCCGGGGCCAGGGAAACGTGCCCGGAGTCGACGGGGTTTTCCAGCGGTAAAGGCTGGCTGAGTGGGACGAGGCCACGTGACCTTCCCTGGGCGAGCAGGGGTCATGGCGGGAAAAGTGCACAGCACAGAGCCCGAATCGGGAGATCGCAGAGCCCTGGCGGGCAGCTGTGCTGTGCGTCCGTCCCCCTGGGCAGGGGCCCTCCCCCCACCCCCACCCGCAGGGCTCTCCCCCTGCCTGAGCATCAGTGAGATGTTTGGGTTGTGTCCGTGGGGTCAGGCAGCCCCCTGCCGGCGCCAAGATGCTCTCGCTTTGCACTTCTCCCCGCGTGGAGAGGCCCCTGGGGGCCACGCGCAGGCTGGGGCTGAGGGCATCACCCAAGGGCCAGGCCGCCCCTGGCTCCTCTGCACCCGCGCGTGCCCTTGGCGCAGAGAGAGCTCTGAATTTTTTTTTTTAATTAAAATATCGAGTAGGGCATTTGCCTTGCACGCGGCTGGCCTGGGTTCGATTCCTCCACCCCTCTTGGAGAGCCCGGCAAGCTACCGAGAGTATCCCGCCTGCACGGCAGAGCCTGGCAAGCTCCCCGTGGCGTATTCAATATGCCAAAAACAGTAACAACAAGTCTCACAATGGAGACGTTACTGGTGCCCGCTCGAGCAAATCGATGAGCAACGGGACGACAGTGACCGTGTTTACCATAATTTATTGCATTCAGTATTCCGACACTAGTCCCACCACCATACACTTCCCACCACCCTTATTTTGAATTCTCCCACCACCACCCAAGCCTGCCCCCACGCAGGCCCTAAATATTTTGTATTGCTTTTATAAATAATCCACTAAAAATGATCCAAAAAATCCAAAAATTTTTTCTTCGGGGACAGTGTGTGAAGATCGTTGTGTCTCACCCTGAGCTCCGCGTGCTGAAGGCCTGGCCTGCCCGCGTGTACCAAGAGTGGCCCCGTGTTGGGCCGTGACGCCCGTGACCCGTCCCTCGTGCAGGCTGGGGACACCTGGAGCAGACAGCGCCCCCTGCAGGGAAGTCCCACTCTGGGGCCCAGTTCCTTCCCCTTGGTCCGCCCCGGGCCTGCAGCAGCCACTCCCCTGTGGCTGTTGTCGTGTGACGTGTCCGTGTCCGTGCCGGAGCGCTGGCGCCTGTGGGATTCGTGGGTAAACGCCAGGTGGGCCTCCTGGCCCCTGTCGGTCCACACGTGCACCTTCTGACCTGCCCAGGGCGCGTTTGCCCACACGGCCCGAGGGCGGCACCCCCTCCCCTCCGCGCTCGTGGGCCCGTGCTGGGGAACGGCCCGTCCTGCTTGGGATGGGCTTGGCTTCGGGGGAAGCCGTGTCCTCTACTGACCAGCTCTCCCTCTATCTCTCTCTCTCTCCCTCCCTCTCTCTCTCCCTCTCCCTCTCTCCCCCTCTCTTTCTCTCCCTCCCTCCCTCTCTCCCTCTCCGTATCTCTCTCTTATCTCTCTCCCTCCCTCTCTCTCTTCCTCTCTATTTCTCTCTCCCTCTCTCTCCCTCTCTTTCTCTCTCTCCCTCTCTCTCCCTCCCTCCCTCTCTCTCCCTTCCTCCCTCTCTCTCCCTCCCTCCCTCTCTCTCCCTTCCTCCCTCTCTCTCTCTTCTCTCTCCGTCCCTCACTTTCTCTCCCTCTCTCTCTTCCTCTCTATTTCTCTCTCCCTATCTCTCTCTCCCTCTTTCTCTCCCGGCTCTTTCCCCCGCTCTCTCCCCCTCTCTCTCTCCCCTATCTCCCTTTCCTTCCTCTTTTCTCTCTCTCCTCTCTCCTCTCCTCTCTTTCACTCTCTCCCCGTCTCTTCTCTCTTCTCTCTCTCCTTTTTCCTTTCTCTTCTGTCTCTTCTCTCTTTCCTCTCTTTGTCTCCTCTCTCTTCTCTCTCCTCTCTTTCTCTCCTCTCTCTCTCATTTCCCAAATAAGTTTCTCATTTTTCACGAAAGCTGTGTGCGCCCTGGGAACAATTCTGCGCCCGCAGTGCTGGTGTGTGGGACACGGCGTGCAGCCTGGCCGTGCGCTGGCCCTGTGGGGTCCCTCCTTCGCCGTCTAGTGCTCCTCCTTCCCGAGGGGTCTCCTGTGGCGGGCGGCTGCCTTTGCTTCCTTCCCCAGGCCGTGTGGGCCCCGGGGACGGCTCTGCTGACACGCCGAGGGCCGGCTCAGCCCAGCTCTCCGGCCTGCGGGTTCTTGGCGCCGCGAGCGCGCTGTGGGCTCTGGAAGGAAATGACGGGCTCGGGCTGGGTCTCCACCACGTTTCCTGGCGCCCGAGCCAAAGGCGGGTGCCCTGGTGTCCTCTGGGGGCGGGAAGGCCCCGCAGCTGGCGTTAACCCCGAGCCCGCCTGCTCCCGCCCTGGCTGGTCACCACCACCGGCCCTGGTTGCCCCCTGCGCGCCCAGCTGGGTCTGCCCCGCGCAGGGACGTTGGTCGTCAAGTGCCACAGAGAAGCAGTTCGCGCTTTCAAAGGACACGGCCAAGCAGAGCGCGTTGCCCTGCTGCACAGGACGCTGCCGCTCCACATTTCACCTCCTCTGCGGGGTGCTGGGCACGTGGCCGGCGCCTGCTCCCCGCCTGCTCCCGGAGACGCCCTGAGCCCGGGGCCGAGGGAAGGTCCCACGTGGCAGGTGCTGGTCTCCGCCGCGTCGCTGCTCTGTACCAGCCCGTTCACGTCAGGTGCCACGACTGACCCCGGGCGTGGCCGTGCTGGTGGCCCTGAGCACGGGGGAGGGGCCAGGCAGGAGGACCACCCCCCACGGCGGGCACTGTGCAGGGCCGCGGCTCTCCCGGGCCCTGGGCCCTGTGCGGCGTTTCCGTCCCAGGCTGCGCGGCCGAGGCTCCCGTGAGAGGCTGTTTCGGAACAGCGGGTACTCGGGGCACCTGAAGTGGTCCTGGAATGCAGAGTCCAAACCGAAACCGCCTCTGAAGAAGTTTGACCTTCTCCACAGGCGTCCCCCGCCCCGCTGGGGCGTCTCGAAAGCGGTGTTTGGGCAGGGGAGACTCGGTCCTGGGTCCCGCCCCTCCTGCCCCAGCCCTGCCTGCCAAGGCCCGGGGCCTCCCCCTTCCGGACAGCCGTGTCCTCTCCCCGCGGGGAGCTGAGGCCAAGCAAAGGGCTCTCGGGGGCTGCCGGCTCCCCAGCGCCCGTCCCGAGCCCGCACCTCACCCCCACTCGCTCTCGCCCAGGCCCTGCAGCCCGGGAAGTTTTCTGTTGTCGCTGCGCTCTGGGAAATGCGTGTGTGCCCTTCCCTGCTCCCGCTCCGCCCCTGGCCTGTCCCTGCGGTCGGAAGGCCAGCGGCCGGCCCGGGCGAGACAGACCCACGCTGACGGTGCCTCTGCAGAGTTACTGAGTCTTAGACGGCTTTTGTGTTTTTTTTTGTAATGAGTTTTCAGATCAGGTGTGTAGGCTGTGGGGGCAGCTATAAGATCGGAGATTTTTCCATTAAGATAAGGGATTTTTATTAGCAGTACGTGGTCTGGCTCTCTAGAGTTGCAGCTGGGAAAGTTGATTCCCACGTTCCAGGCCACCAAGGTTTCTGTTTGACTTCATTTTTGTTTCGATCACATAAAGTCCAGTTTGGAAAATTGATGCGTGAGTTCTGAGCATGGTTTTTAAATAACGGAATTGTCGGCCAGAGAAATGGTGAAACGATGAAAAAAATTTTTTTTCATGTTTTAATAGTGGTCAGACACATAAAATGTGCTGTTTTAACTTTTGCTCTGGTGTTGGTTTCTGGGCCACATCCGGTGGTTCCTGGGGGTTACTCCTGGCTCTGGGGGGGTCACTGTGTGCAGGGTGTGGCGGGGCGGGGTGGACCCAGCCTGGCACCTGCAAACAAGCGCCTTAGCCCGGGTTCCCTCTCTCGCTCTGGCCCTCCTGAGCTGTCTCTAAACTGCCCGGTCAGTCGCCTGGAGCTCCTCGTGTGTGGAATCCCTCTGGGAGGCGTTTGGGTCCAGTGAAGCCTCTGTAGCCTGTAGGTGTGTGTGTTGGGGGGGGCGGCCTGGCCCTCTGCATTGCCCTGGGGGGGACGTGGGGAGGGGGGGCCAGCATGGTGATCTCATCCTCTCTCCCCTCTCCCACCTCATTTTGGCATGTTTCACTTTCCCCTTATTTTTAACATTTCTCCCAGCCCCCCCCGGCCCAGCCAGACCTGGGCTCAGAGTCCCCGGCTGGGCGTCCTGCCCGAGTCCCCCCCCCACAGGGGCGGCCTGTCCACCACGTCTCAGGGGCTCCCCGGTGTCCGCCGAGCCTGCTGCCTGCTCCGCACTCCCAGGATTCCGGCCGGGCGCTCCCCTGGTTTATAATTAACCGCCTCTCCGGGGCGGGCAGTGATGCTGATGCTAATCGCGAGCGAACACACACGGTTCTAAAATAAGCCACTTGGGAGAGAGCCTGGCAGCGTGGGGTGGATGCGGGAGAGCCGGGCAGAGGCGCAGGGCATCTGCAGGGCAGGGGGAGAGGCCGAGCCGCAGCCCCGCCCTCCTCGGCCCCACCTGCCAGCATACCCCCTCCCCCTCCCCAAAGCCACCCAGGGTCCTTCAGCCCGAGGTTCCCGTCTCCTCTCAGCCCTGCAGGAAGTGGGCGAGGTTGGTCCCTGCCCGCCAGCTGTCTGTGGGGTAGAGCCCCTTTGTCAGCATAACACACATGTGCACACACGTGCTCGCGTTCCTCCAGTACATGCAACTCATGCATGCCCACATTCTTTCAGTACATGCAGCACGTGTGTGCACACAGGCACACATTTCTTCAGCCCATACAGCACACACGCACGCATTCCTTCAGGAGCGTCCTGGGACGCACTCGCCTCTGGTGGCCGCCTGGCCCCGGGCCCGCCCCGCCCGACACTGTGCAGAGTGTGTAGAAATTCGACAGCAAAGTCAGGTTTGGGGCCACACCAGTTCCAGTGAAAGGGTTTGTAGGAAATATTAAATTTCACGCCAGAATGCGTTCTGAAGCGTGAGCTCTAGGGCGTTATCTTTCACTTCTTTCCATCCTTCCCCAGTGCTCCACTAGTCTCATTAAAAATAATAATAATAAGTGCACGCCTGAGTCAAAAAGACAGATAAGACAGGAAGCAGCAAGGAGAGTTTTCCTCTGCTGCCCTCCCTCCCCCTCCCTCCCTCCCCCTCCCTCCTTTCTTCCCTCCGCTTCTGATTCTCTTGTTTCTACACCTGATAGAGGGGAGAAAAGAAAAAAAAAATCATCAAATTGATTTCTTCGCTTCAGAAAATAGCAGCTGACGTGGGGGACGAGACTGGGGTTTTTTCCTTCCCTATTTGTGGTATTTTGTGCCATCACCTAACTCAGAGCTGAGACGGCCTTGGTAGGTTCTAGATGACAAGGGAGAACCCACCAGAATCCACGATTTGGCCTGCGGGTAATTACGAGCCTGCCCGGGTCTTAAAGGGCCCCTCCCCTGCTCAGCATCCTGTGCTTGCCGATACAGCGTCTCCATCCACACCCCCGACACCAGGTGACGAACTCAGGGTCACCTTCGTGGGCTTCATTGACCCCTTCTGGAATGTTGGGAGAAGTATGTCATCGCAATTAAGATTTGTGCACGGAGAGAGAAGCTATTGGAAGTTTCTGGATCTATGCTTGGTTTTGGCAGTGTGATTTTCCAAGTACCTTTAGCCTGATTTTCACAGTCAGAGTTCTCAGGCTCGGTTTCCAGGAGAGAGCACTGTGCAGCGAGAGGTGCCATGGCTGATTTTGCTGACCCTGGGGATCCCAACAGAAGCGACCCCGAATGCCTTTCCGGAAGCTTTTGGTACTTACTCAGCGCCTTGTAGCTGCCTGGTAGTCACCCGCCAGGTATCTGCACGCCAGCAAACAGCACAGCCACCGATCGCTTCCGGGGAAATGCAGTTCGCACCCTGTGCAGTTGGGGTTTCTCCAGAGCCCGGATGCTCAGCACTGACTTCTGTCTCGTGTGTATTTACTGTGCTGGTGATCTCTACCGGAGAAACGGCCCCAAGTTTTCTGACGATGTGTTTCGTGGTGTTTCATGTAGAAAATGGTGGTTTCCGAGTCCTTGGTCCCTTGAGTTGAGTTTTGTGTTGTTTTGTTTTACAGGGGGCTGCTCGCGGCAGTGGGGGTGGGGGCGGGGGCAGGCGGTGCAGGGACCAGCCCCAGGTGCTCTGCCACTCCACCCACTCCCCGCCTTCTGCAGTGAGTGTTAAAATAACGAATGAATCCGAAGGTTCGTTGAGTCCTGGTGTTTGCGGGTGGCCGAGAGTTACGACCCTCTGATCTCTGCTTTTCCTGAAGCAGAAGCTGCTTTTTGAAACAAATCGGGGAACTCCAGTGTCGCCGTCGGAAGAAATGCTGTGTGGGTTTGCTTGTCCTGTGTCCTTGCCCTGTGTCGGGGGGATGCTCTCCTTTTCCCTTTCGTGAAAGGCTGGGCTGGGTGCTGGGCTCACCCTGACTCTCCCGCACAGTGCTCGTCAGGACCTGCTATCTGGGTGTAGCTGTATGAAAGCGCCGGTTTTCCGCCAAGAGGTTTCCAGGAGAACAGGGTGGGAGAGAGGAGCGGGGGCTGCAGTGTGGAGAGCTGCTGAGAGCTGCCGCCCTCGCCAGAGATCAGGGTGTGTCGGGACGTCCCGGCTGCCTCTGTCATACGCGTCCCCGGGACGGTCACGCATGAGGAGGCAGTGTTGCCGTCCCCCGCCCTGCGCCCTCGTGGCTTCCCTGGGGGTCTCTCCTGGCCCTTGCTTCCTCTCCAGAGAACCAGAGCACGCCTGGGGGCGCCCGGTGGCCCCCGGCCCTCCTGTCCCCGTGTCCCTCACTCTCCTACGCTGTCCAGCCCAGACCTCATCCCGAGTCCCTCGCTGGTGTCCAGCAGGGGCGGGAGCAGGGAGGAGTGACCGTTTCCTGGGAAGCAGCAGATCTCGCAGCGCTTGGGACAGCTTTGGATTCGGGGTCGCATCAGGTGTGCCCAGGGCTTACTCCTGGCTCTGTGCTCAGCGGTCACTCTTGGAGGTGTTTGGGGGCCCTGTGTAGCGCTGGGGATTGAACCCGGGCCGGGCTGTCCCCCGCACACACTGTCCCCTCGCCATTCGATACCCATCCGATGAACCGAGCAGTGGTCGCGGGCAGCTGGCCGGAGAGAGGGCTGCAGCGGCCAGCGGCTGACCCGGGGCTGGGCGGGACAGTCTGTATCTGCTGCCCACCTTCCCGTGCCGTGGGGAGAGTATCCAGGGAGGCTGAAGGACTCCGCTAGGCTATGGCCAATAATGAACTCTACTTTAGTGCTTCTCCCGGTACAAAGTAAACGACAAAACAATGCCTGTGGACATTCATGCCTGGCGACGTGCACGAACCCTGTGGTGCCGAGTGCCTCTGGAAACGCCCAGGGGCTTCTCGGCAGGAATCTCCAGGCAGTAGCCTTGCCTTAATGTTCACTTTTCTGTATTTTTGAAATTTTAAATATAGGAGGTTGGCTAACATTTATTTATTTATTTATTTATTTATTTTTGCTTTTTGGGTCACACCCAGCGATGCACAGGGGTTACTCCTGGCTCTGCACTCCGGAATTACTCCTGGCAGTGCTCAGGGGACCACATGGGATGCTGGGAATTGAATCTGGGTCAGCCGAGTGCAAGGCAAATGCCCTCCCAGCTGTGCTATCGCTCCAGCCCCTGGCTAACATATTTAAAAAAAATTTTTCTGGGAGGCTTTTTCATGGGTATTTATATTGCTACCATGACAATTGCAAAGTCGATATGTCAGATTGATTTATGTTAAGTAGGAGAAACGTGAACCAACTTTAGGATATTAGTAGATGAAAGTAAACTTCACAACTGTTTAGCTGCTTGATGCTAATGTAACTAGTGAGAAAATAATGATGTTTGCTATTCTTTATTGAGCTGTTTGCCTTTGAGTTCTTCTGTCGATCCTTATTGGTAAAGTTGATGATTCCAATTTGGCCATTGCGGACTGCTAAAGAAACAGTATCCTTTTATATGGTTTCCCTTCAGACGTGACCGGTCACGTACCTTTCCCTGCATATCTGATCCGGACTCTGATTTGCAGTTAACGCTGTGTCTCCTGCATCTCGCTCAGGCCTCACCCGCTAGAGTCCCACCTGTCTTAACCGATGTGTCCACGTCGGGAGGCGGTGAGTCCCCGTGCACCCATAGAAGCGCCACCGAGTGGGCGGCAGAGCGTGTGCAAACACGGGCTCTCGGGGGCCGGGGGCATCTGAGCTCCTGCGAGAAGGCAGGCCCGGCGCCCTAGAACCGCGAGCATGGACAGTTTCCTTCTGAGAGTGACCTGAAAGAAGATGTCACTGCACTCCGAGGACACGGCACACGGCGGCGCGCGTGCGGAGGGCGAGGGTGCGAGACTCAGCCTCCAGGACGCAGAGCCCAGCCCGGAGGACGCTGGACGACGCCCCTCCCCTGTGGCCTGGCACCACGAGCTTTTCCTCGGGGCTGCTGGGCACTTTGCTTAAACCGCGTGATCATGTGTCTTCAAGTGAGTCCTCGGAGCCTTCCCGCAGTCCTGCGGCTACCGACAACCTCAGTGGAAGGGAGGGACGCGTCCCTGCACTCACGTCCGATGGCGGGCTGACAGGCACAGGGCTGCGGGAGAGGTAAGTGAGGCTGTCGGCACCAGCTATCCGCCCGGCGACACAGTGACCGAAAGTTTTGATTTTTTTTTTTCAGATATTTTATCCAACACTCCTCTAAATAAAAGGATACTGTCTCTTGGAACCAAATCTTACTATTCTGAAAAATGAAAAAATTGGACTGGAAGGTAACCGTGTCCCAAAAAGGTCTGCAATATTTCCGTTTGGAATTTGGACTATGAAAGAATAGCACAACTTCAATTATTGGTTAATATTTTTGTTACGAAATGTTTTGTCATGACGAAATGGTGACTGAAGTATTACTATTTTAAACATGTCCTAGGTTCTTCTTTGTTGTTGTTGTTGTTTCAGAAAAGCACTGAGAGTTGGCTCTGTGTGAGTCTCCCGGAATGTAACAAGTTGATAAATACCCAAGCCCAGCCTCCTTACAGAGAAAAGATCTGGAATTTCTTTTTTTGGACATTTGTTTTGCAGCTTTCTACGTCTTAAGGCAAAGAATAGCCAGGATAAGGTGCCAGCTCCAAGGTTAGATAAACACGTTTCTTGAAATAATTTTGGCTAATACATGTCCTGAAAGGCATAACTTCTAAGCAGTAACTTGACAGAGCTATTGACAAAATCTAACATGGTTATGTCTCTGGTGTCTCTGACTTGCTCTTTGGGGGGAAACTCTATTCCCCTGATTTGTGTTCATTCTGCTCATAATTATACTAAATAAGTTAATGCTATTTCAATGATTACATCGAACCTTTCCCTTCCAGTTTATAATTCCTTTCTCCTGTTTTGTGAATCTAATAAATTGACCTCCATTCTAACCTGAAGAACAATTTATATTTTCAATATTAAAGAAGCAAAAAAAAATAAAAACAAAAAACCAACCAAAGCCCACCAAATGAAATTACTAACATCAGCCTGTCATTAATCTGAGAGAATTAAGTCTCATATTCATTAATTCTCCATGGGAAATGCTCAGGTAAGAAGTATCTCATCGTATTAAAAAAATAAGATGTTATTCTAGCAAGTCTGCACGCTATTGTTTTGGTTACACAGACACTTCCTGGTTGAGTGTCTTTGGAAAGTGAACAATGTCACTTCACAAATCACTTTCCTGACACTTCAGTGGAAAATCTTGGTGAAATATGTGAAATTCTGTTTAACAGACCTCGTGCCAAGAAGACCAAGTCCACGAAGCTGCTTGTTGAAAGATAGTGTCACATGTCACAGAAAATGCTTTTCAAAGAGGCTCTTAAACAAATAAAACCTTCGGGAACAAAATCAGTCGCATTAGAACTTCAGGAATTTCTCCCATCGGGGAGATTTTTAAGGCCGAGAGTGTGTGCATGTTAGTTTTGAGCAGAGGGAGGGTAGCTCGGCCAGGTAGGAGCCGGGCCGCTGAGAGGGGCACGTGGGCGCCCCCCAGCAGAGACGGGGGCAGGGCCTGCTCCTGCGAGTCTCTGAGCTCTGGCTTCTCGGTCTTGCCCTCCCTCCCTTTGCCAGGTCGGTGCTGGCCCCGGCACAGTTACCCCGTGGAGCGCTTCCTGCTGGGCCTTTGCCCTTCACGCACATGGGCGGTACTTACGGGGTCTCCGCCCGCCCACCCTCGTGAAACAGGCTTTCAAAGCCTGGGGCTGACCGGGCCTACTGGGGCGTGATGGGCTGGAGTGGGGACGTCTGTCCTGCTCCCTGCTGCTGCTGGAGTCTCTCCTTGGCGGCTGCCTGTGTCTCTCCCCTGGTCCTCCCCGTGCCTCTCTGTGTCCCTGGCAGGCCTCCAGGGGTGGAGGGAGGCCCGGGACAGGGTCACCAGCATCACCCAGGGTGGCCGTGTCCCAGGGACCCGCTTCTCCCGTGCGTGTAGGAGGAAGTTAGCCGGCCGTTGTCGGACGCCTCCCTGGCCGGTCCCCGCTGGTTCTGGGGAAGATGCAGACGCTGAATCGGGGACCGTCGAGTGGGAGGGTGTTGGGGGACTGGAGCCTTCAGGTATCCGAGGTGGGAAACGGTTTGGGCTGGAGGAAGCTGTTCAGGGAAGAGTCTCCCGTCTCTTCCTGCTCTCGGTGGTTCCGTTGATGGACTAAAGGCCACTGCAGCCCCCCGGGGGTCCAGGAAGGTGCTTCCAAGGCTCTGAGCCGCCTGGGCCGGATCCCACCCCCCTCACTCTCCGCCGGTCAGTAACTGCAGGCGCTCAGGGGTACCTGGCCCGGCTTCACGGAGCTGAGTGCGGGCGGGGCTGTTGTGGCCGCAGGGGGCAGCGGCTGGCGTGGCCCCTCGGGGAGGCGTCGGCTCTGCGTTGCCCCGGGGCTCACTTAGGGAGGTTCCAGAAGCGTTTCCTGGGTCCCTTTCCCCGGCTGGCAGTGCTGAGGGCCGCGGGTGCGAGCAGGCCCGGGCAGGGGCCAGGCCTGGCACTCATCTCCCCGCTCGCGGCTGGGCTCGCCCTGGCAGGGCACGGTGCCCGGAGCAGGGCCGGGCGCCTGGGGAGAGATCGGGGGCCGGGAGCCTTCACTCGCCTTCCCACGCAAGCAGCCTTCTGGCCTGGGGCAAAACGCGGAGGGTCCGAGCTGAGGCGTCTCGAGGGCGGGGCGAGCGGACAGCCCTGTGCAGCCCCGGCAGGGGGCAGTGAGGGCAAGTGGGCAGCCCGCAGAGTCCCTGCCCAGAGGGGCGTCCGCTTCCTGCTCTGAGGGGTCTCCCGGCCCTCCCAGCCCCCTGCCCGAGCCCTGGCTCTTTGTCTGATCTTCCTCTTCCTCCTTCCCATCCTCTTGGTCCTGCCCCGCCCGTGCTAGGAGCTGGGTACTCTTCTGAGCACTTTATTTGGGTTTTTGCCCATCGTGTGTCCCAGGAAGTCTGCTGCTGGCCTCGGGCTGCTCCTCTGACCTCCAGGTTGGAGCGGAGTTAGCTGGACACTCAGCAGCCCCTCTGGGCCTCCCCCCCCCCCCGCCCTCACTACGAGCCAGACCCCAGCCAGCGGCTGCGCTTACCCCCTCTCGAGAACCCCTCGTCGGCTGGGCCAGGTCCGGCTGAGTCCGTCCAGCTGCGGGTCATCCTGCTGCACTCTGAAATTCCCCCACTCTCTGTGCCAGGAAAGGTCTCGCACCCACAGACATTGCTGCGTAGGAGCAGAAAGCAGCTTTGGACTTTTCGTCTCCACTTCTAGGGCAGTTCTGGGAACCCAGTGCGGGGCCTCGCCCGAGCCCTGAGCCACTCGCCCGGCCCCGAGTCCTGTGGCTGACATTTACCTTCTCAGCCCGTCCTCCCCCGCGCCTGCCTGGGGCCGAAATAACTCGGGGACGTCATCACACCTAAGGCAGAGGCCCTTCAGCATTCATCTTTTTAGGACAGAGACGTTTCCCTGCACACCCCGTATCAGAATCACGCTTAAGAAATGTGGGGCCGGAGAGATAGTACAGTGGTTAGGGCACTGCCTTGCACACGGCCAACCAGGGTTTGATCCCCGGCACCCCTTCGGGCCCTCTGAGCCCGCCAGGAGTGATTCCTGAGCACAGAGCCAGGAGTCAGCCCTTAGCACCACTGCTGGGTCTGGGCCCTCTGCCCGCGCCCCCCTCCAAAAAAGAGAAATTTTATAGAACTCTGGTCACAGGTGTGTGTTAGAATGCTGCATGTGTGGATGGGGTGTGAAAGTATGATAACGGCATCGTAAATCCTGGTACCTCAGGGAAAATGGTCAACAAATAACGCAAAATAAATTTCACAGATCCAGTAGTTCTGGAGAATACACAGTCCATACTTGAATTCGCCCAATATCCCAGGACTGATTGTTCCAGTTTTTTTTTTTTTAATTTTCGTTTTGTTTTCTTGATCCCGACCCATCCAAGGGTCAGACTGTTTCAGTGGACATTCTATTTTGGTCTCTGTAATTTGAAACAGCCTACCACTTCTCTTTCTTTTTATTTTTTACTTCTTGACGTGACATTTGGGGGAGTTCAGGTCACTGGCTTGGGAGAATGTTCGGCCATCTGAGTGTCTGAGCTCTCTCCGCTCCAGAGTCAGGCTGAACCCTTGTTTGCTGGAAGCCCCCCCCCCCCCCGCCCGTCCATCGCCTGCCCCCGCTGCCCACGGAAAGGCACCTTTCAGCCACTCCCCTGTGCCCAGTGCTCTGCGGGCAGGAAGTGGGACGGTCTGGGTATTCTCCTCTCTCTTGGCCTGCTGAGACGTGGTTCTCTTCCTTGCTGTCCTTCCTGACCCACTCGTTGCTCAACACTGAGTTGTTTCAGTTCCAAGTGTTTGATTTGTTTCTCCGTGTCTGAGTGTGATTAGCTTCCAACCTGCTGAAGCGTTGGCCCGCATGTTCTCTGATACTCTTGCGAAGAGGATTGCTGGTTTCTTACCTGTGGAATCCCCCACGCCCGCCCCCCCCGTCCAGTTTTACTGGTTTCTCTCCTCACCTTGGGGTTCTGGTCACCCCAGGTTTGGCAGTGTGAGCCCCTCCTGCCAGCTCTCTGCCCGGCGTCCCCTGATGGGATCAGACTGTGACGCAGCGTCAGGGACAGAGGCAAGGAGTTCTCATCCCTGGCGTTCCAACTTTGGAAAATAGAACCCACTTGTACTTCCAAAAAAGTTGTACCGTTCTGTATTCGTAAGGCCCTGTTTGGGCACCAATTTAAATTCCACTCTATCACAGTGGAATCAGAAAAGTTGGAATTCCACGTAAATGGAAATGATCACATGCTCCCCCTCCCCCACCTCTCTGTCCCCTCCCCCACCTCTATGTCCCCTCCCCCACCTCTCCGACCCCTCCCCCACCTCTGTTTTTCTTTCCTTCTTTTTTTTCCTTTTCCTTTCCTTTTTTAGACTCAAACCTCCCCAAAAGGAGATCCTCCCAACTCAGTGCTTGGGGGGGTCACTCCAGGGGCGCTTGGGGGAACCATGTGATTCCAGGGGTCCATCCTGGGCCTTCCACGTGCCGGGCAGCTGCTCCTCCTGCCAAGTGCTCTTTCAGGCCCCCAGAGAATTTTGGCTTTGTTTTATTTTTAAGTGGGAAGGGACAGTTCTTGGTTATAAATACAAGTTGGTTTTGGATAGAAAGATGTAGAAGAAGCCGGAGTTCCTTTTCTTTGGGCTATTTCCAGAAATTAAAATCACGATGCAAGAGGTAATAGAGAAATTTGTCTGAATTGAACAGAATCAGTTTCTGTCGGCTCTGGGGAGGCTGGGTTAGCCCCGAGGTGCTTGTAGTTTCCACTGCTCTGGATTACGGATCGACCGGTTGACTTCTATCTCACTGTCGTGCACAGTAAGCTTATGCTGCTGCTAAAAGTCAGAAGCCACACGAAATAAACAGTGAGCGCAAAACCAAACCAAACAGGCCCCCCCGCCCCGCCCCCACCCCCGCCCCCCATAGATGTCTGCACACTCGGGATGAAACTCCCAGGCTGTGGGTTCAGATCCAGGCCTGAACATGTAGCAACAGATAAGGAGATTATTCTCTGTTCAGACCCTCGGGCGGGACCGGCTTAACGGCTCCGAATGACAGACTGTGCGTCCCTGTCTGCAGCTCTGCCTCCCCGGAAGGATGACGTCGGTCCTCTCCTGCCGTCCTTCCTGGTCCTCTCTGCTGGGCTCCTCGGCCACCGCCGTCCCCTCACGAGCACCCACGTCCCAGTCTTCTTGGGAACACGAGCGGACCCAGCGGGTGGGGTCGGGACCCTCCTGCGGGGCGGGCGAGTCTCAGGCAGCAGCTGGGTCGGGGCCTGCGTCCGTCCCCTCCCTCCTCTCCCCCCGCCCCGTGCTCGGGAGGCAGGGGGTGGTCGTCACTAGCTTTGCTGTTTGACGGTGACTCTTCCCAGGCCGTGACCTGCCGCAGACCTGGGCCGGCTGCACACGTTCCCGCTGCATCCTGAGCCGAGGGGCGGCTCCAGGCTCTTGGCCCTGGGTCCAGGGCCGGGGCGGCTATAGTCCTGGCCCGAGAGCTGGGCTTCGGAAGAGGGGTCCCTCACCCCCAGCCCCCGTCCTCCCATGACCTGCGGGGGCCGAGCTGGGGGAAGTTGCAGATGACGCCGGCACTCGGCCGTCGCGTGGCCGGTCCCTGGGCCGCTACCTCGGAGGACAAAGGGTCTTGGGAGTCACGTGCAGAAACGGCCACGGCACCGCAGTCTCGGGGCCACTCACCTGTCGGCGTTTGACCACTGTGTCCTGCAGGCCTGATGGGGGGGCAGGAAAAAGGCAGGAGGGGGCGGTGGGGGGACCTCGCGGCTGGACGGGGCTCACACGTGACGTCCGAACGCTGTTTGCCTGGCCAGTCCGGGCTTGTTCGCTTTTGAGTTAAAATAACGCCAGGAGGTTATTTTCAGGGCACTCGGGAGATTAAGCCCTAGGAATGCTGAAGAATTTGGAGCGTGTTTTGCCCATTTGGGCTGAAATTTGGCACCCTGGCCTGGCCCTCTCCCAGCCACTCGCCGACGGTGAGGTCAGCTCTGTCGGTGGCCATCAGATGTGGTCAGGGGGCCTGTCCCTGCCCCCTCAAAGGGCCAGCGAGCGAGGCTACCTTCTCCGGTCAGCCTGCTCACCACAGACAGTTTCCGCCCAGTCTCCTGTGAGCTGCTCGACAGGTGCTGGGGCCGTGCCTGGGGGTAACTCAGCCTGACGGTGCTGGGCCATGCCGGGGGGTAACTCAGCCTGACAGTGCTGGGCCATGCCGGGGGGTAACTCAGCCTGACGGTGCTGGGGCCGCGCCTGGGGGTAACTCAGCCTGACGGTGCTGGGGCACGCCGGGGGCGGGGCTGCCGGGGTGGGGGCTGCAGTGCTGGTCATGCACATTGCTGGGTCCCCAAGTGAGATTCTTGAGGCTGGAGCGGTAGCACAGCGGGGAGGGCGTTTGCCTTGCACGCGGACAACTCGGGTTCAATCCCCAGCATCCCATAGGGTCCCCCGAGCACCGCCAGGAGTGATTCCTGAGTGCAGAGCCAGGACTGACCCCTGAGCATGGCCGGCTGTGACCCAAAAAGCAAAAGATAAAACTAAAAAGCCAGCAGAATGCGGTTCGAAAGGCCTTCTAAGCCTGAGCGTTGCAGCCCGCAGGTGAATGGGGCTCTTGCTCCCCTTCCCGGACACCCTCGCCCCCCCCCCCCCCGTGCTGTAGCCCCAGGAGGGCAGGTGCTGCCGTGGGAGTAAACACACGAGTTCAGGCCCCGCGGCCTCCTGCTCGGAGGGTCAGTCAGGAATCCCGCGTCCCGGGAGCCCAATTGGCGTCAAGAGGGGCGGCCATTCCCCACCCTCGGGGCGGTTCCCGAACTGGTCACTGCGGCTTGGTGGTCACGTCCACACTCCAGGCCACTAGAAGGGGGAGCTTACCAGTGTACCCCCCTTTTATTTTTGCTTTTTGGGTCACACCCGGCGATGCTCAGGGGTTACTCCTGGCTCTGCACTCAGGAATTACTCCTGGCGGTGCTCAGGAGACCCTATGGGATGCTGGGAATCGAACCCGGGTTGGCTGCGTGCAAGGCAAGCGCCCTCCCCGCTGTGCTATCGCCCGGCCCCTGTCCTGCCTCACCAGCTCACACCACTCCACCAGCCACACTGTCTCTGTCTCTTTCTGGGCCCACCTGTGCTCCAGGCCAGCGTGTGCTGCCAGGGCCACACCAGGCACGGCACATGCGAAGCACATGCAGAGCACATGCGAAGCACATGTAGAGCACATGCAGAGCATCGCAGCCCTTTGAACTCCCTCCCCCTGACCGAGCTTCCCCCATTTTTTGTTTAGGTTCTGGGGCCGTACCTGTGGGTGCTCATTCCCCACTAAAAAAAAACAAAAACCCACAAGCCCCAACCCCCGCCTTCTGCTTCCCTGCACTTTGAAATGCTGCTGGTTTACTCCGGGTTTGCAGTGCGGGGTGGGTGCTGGGAGCCACACGCCTCGCCCTCCCCTGCCGCTCTCGTGGGCGCCTCCCGCTCCGGGCTGGCGGTGCCCACCTCCCCTGGGCCAGCCCCCCTCCCCGGAGGTGCCCTGCCCAGCCATCGCTTTCTGGGGGGGGGCGGGTGCAGACTGCCCTAAGCCACCCGCTGCACCGGGCAGCGCTTGCTGACAGGCTTTCCCGCCGGAGCAGCGGGTGGCCGGCTCCCTTGGCGGCTGGACTCCCAGCCCCCCGAGTGACCGTTGGCCGAGAGCCGGCCGGGGCTTCCCCAGCCGCTGGCCTGGAGACCCATCGGAAACACTGACCCCGAGGCCCGGAGGAAACATTAACAGGCCCTGGGAATGTGCGCTTGGCTGGGGAGAGACTAGGGACAATAAACGCCTTTGTTCCCGGAAAGCTGGCCGGGGTCAGGGGTCACAGGCGGGCAGCCGGGGCGGCTTAGGGTCTCCTGGGCAGCCTCGGAGACTGACTTCTAAATGGTAAACGGTTCTCCCCTCCCTCCTTCTTTCCCTCTCTGTCTTCCTCCCTCCCTCCCTCCCTCCCTCCCTCCCTCCCTCCTTCTTTCCCTCTCTCTCTTCCTTTCTCTCTCCCTCTCCCTCTCTCTCCTTCTCTCCCTCTTCTTTCCCTCTCTCTTTCCCTCTCTCCCTCTCTCTCTCCCTCTCTCTCTCTCTTCCTCTCCCTCTCCTCCTCCTCTTCCTCTCTCTCTCACTCCCTTTCTCTCTCTCTCCCTCCCTCCCCCCTCGTTCCTGAGACCGTCCAGTTTCCTGTGTGTGGGGGGGGGGGGGCGCTGTCCCTTGCCGACAGAGACGCCCTTAGACGGGTCCTTTTCTGAGATCCTGGCTGTTGGGCCGTGGGGCTGCAGAGGCCGCCCGGGTGTCACACCATGGTTAGGACTGACAGAACATCTCTTGGGTGCTCGAGGCTTACTCTTGGCTCTGTGCTCAGGCTCATTCCTGGTGGGCTTAGGGGCCCAGAAGTGGTGGCAGAGATCAAACCCGGGTCGGTGGGCCTGAGGGTGAGGGGGGCGCGGGTCGTGCGGCTCAGGCCCTGTGGGCTGTGTGGCCGGGGGGCCGCGGGATGTGCCTGCTGGTCTGGGGTCTCCCCGCGCCCGACGCCCCCGTCTCCCCTCACCCCTGCCCGTGCCCAGTGTGCCCGAGGGCTGGCTGGTGAGCCCCGGGTGCCTTGAGCCGAGTCTGGGCAGAAACCCAGTGATACGGAGCCGGGTCCCAGGGCATGGAGCCGGGGGGGCTCAGGGGACCCGGGGTGGGGAGGGGGCACTCGGACCGTTCCCTCAGGTCTCCGAGAGGCGTCCGCGCCCCTGGTCACCGTCGCTGGACACGGTGCATCCTCTCTCTCGGCTCAAGGCAAGCCTGGGCGTCCTGCAAGGCTTGATCGCCAGGCACTCTCGGGCAGCCGAGGCAGTTCCAGAAACTTCCAGAAAGTTCCGCTTCCTGTAGACACAGGGTCTGGAAGTGGGGGGGGGTCCCCCCACCTCTCTCCCCTGTGACCGTCTCTCTCGTCACCGGCCTCTTGCATGGGGACTCGTGTGTCCCCCTCCTAGGCGGTCTGTTGGGTCACCCTTGCTCTGGAGACGCTGGTCCCCTCTGTCCCCTAGCTCCTGGCTCTCTGAGGGGTGGCTGGTGGGCGCCTGTCCCCCAGCTCTGTGTGCCCCCTGGCCTTAGGGGGGAGCGTCGCCGCCAGCAGGAGCCGGTTATTCTCCCCTCCTGACCACGAGCCCTTCGGGCCAGGGTGGGACTCGGCTGTGGGACGTTACTTGCCCCGTGTGTGCGACGTCCTGACCCCAGCCCCCGGCGCACCCCCCCCAGAGGGAGGAGAGAGGGAGCTGTCCCCAGCGTGCGGTGGCCAGGGTGGGCCCTGCTCAGCTTGGCTGCCTGAGGGCTGCCGGGGTTAAGCCAGGAGCCCCCCTCCCCCCCGCCACAGCCGCTGCCCCCCCGGGAGACAGACCCCAGCCGGGGCGCCCGGGTTGGGGGAGCAGGCCCAGTGCCCTCGGGATCTCGGCAGGACAGGGTCTCGGAGGGGACCCGAGACGGTGTCGGGGCAGGCAGGACGGCTGGTGTAGTCAGTTTCCCCGCCGCTGTATGGGGCCGTCGAAGGGTCCCGGCGAAGGACTCTCCCGGCTGCCTCCCAAACGCCGGGTGTTCGTGCCGAGCCCGATGTGGAACCGTTTCCAGTGTTGTGTCTAGTCCAGTAGCGTGTCTGCCCACGGGCGGGTGACCGGAGCCCATCGCATCCCACCCCTGCGGGGAGCACGTGTGGGTGAGCTCGGCCTCGTGGGCGAACCCGGGACCTGCCTCCACGCTCCGCTCGGCTCCGCCTTGCCTCTCCCACCTCCCTTTCTGGCCAGGTGACTTTTGCCCTCGGCTGCAGTACGTTTTCCACTGCCCGGTGACAGGCCTGTGTGCACACGCACCCACACCGCACACACGCGCACACACGCGCACACACGTGCGTCCATGTCGTCCACACGCTGCTCTCCGCCGCGGCACTCGTCTCTGCCTGCCACTCGCTTGTAAACCCTCCGTCTTGCTGCCCGCCCCGGCCCTGGCAGAGCCGCGGGTGACGCCGTGCCCTCTCTCCGCAGCGGTGTGCCACCCCCCGTGCAAGCACGGCGACTGCGTGGGCCCCAACAAGTGCAAGTGCCACCCCGGATATGCCGGCAAGACCTGCAGTCAAGGTAGGAAGCCCCGGGCCCCTCGCGTGACGCCCTGTCCACTCCCTGTCCACTCCCTGTCCACTCCCTGTCCACTCCCTGTCCACTCCCTTCCCGTGTGGAAGATGAGACAGGAACCGTGAAACCTGTCAGTCCCCCCGCTGTTCCCTCAGCATCGTCCCCGCGGTTCGGGGATGGTGGCCCGGACTGGCCCGTGATCCTCGGGCTAGCTGGGAGGCCCGGTCAGCGGCCGGAGCGAGGGCGGAGCCTAGTCCTGGTGCCCGCCGGGAGGGAGGGTCCCCTCACAGGTCGGTTCCGTCCCCTCCTTCCCGCCAGCAGTGAGTGACACCAGGACGGGGTCAGCCTAGCGAGTCCCCCTTCACTGCACCCAGTTGCTAATGACCCTGGGAGGGGGCTGGGGGGGTCTCCGAGGGCTGGAGCACGCGCCTGCCTGCAGAGGCTGCCCCACTCCGCTCCTCTGAGCACTGCCGGGGGAGCAGTGTGTGTGCATCCTGCTCGGCTGGGTTGGATCACTCGCCGAGGCTTCAGACCCCCGGGCCCGGCTCGGAGGTGCAAGTAAGGGAAAGCGAATGTCCAGTCCCCCCGGCCGCCCGGCTGTGCCCTGTGCTCGGGCCCCGGTGCCGACTGGCTGGTGAGGAGTCAGTGAAGAGGAAGCGGCCTTCTCCCTTTGCGGCTCCTTTGCGGGGCGCGGGGTGTTCTGCTCAGGTTCACCAGATTTGCTGGGCAGAGTCCGACCCTCGGGAAGGGAAGGGAGCAGAGGAAGGCAGGGGAGGTCCCAGGACGGGACAGACGCGCGGCTCCTTTTCGTTTGGCCTCGGCCTCTGGGCCTCCCCGGTGGCGCTCAGCGGCTGCCCCGGGCTCTGCTGCCCAGGGATGGCTCGCTCCCGGTGCTCCGGGGCCTGTAGACCGTGCCGGGGGCTGGGCCGGCTCCCGGAGAAGCCCTGAGCCACGTCGGCCGGCCCAGCCCCCGGCTCAGACTTGCCTCTCTCGGGGGCGAATCCCAGGGGGACTCCTGGGGGCAGGGCCAGCCGTGGGGCTCGGGTGGGACCCGAGGGCGTCTCTGAACAGCTCTCGGACACCGCAGAGGCGGGATTCCCTTCCTGGGGGGGCGGAAGCGTCGTGACACGGGGAGTCGCTGCCCGTGTGACTCTGGTCTGCGGCCTCTGCCCGTCCAGGTCCCCCTTACGGCGGCTGCCCCTGCGGCCACTCCCGTCCTGTGCTCCGAGGCTGCGGTCACCCGCACTCGGCCCCAGCCCCAAGTATCACTTGCGGTCCAGGACCCTGGAAGGAGAGTGGGCGGGGCTCTGGTCACTGCTCTGCCGGCTCCTCGGGGTTGCGGTGCCGGGTTCTGATCCCAGGATGGACATGAGTGGGGGAGGAAACACACTGCAGGAGCTTTACTGTTTCTGGGGCGTCAGGCACCCAAGGGGCGGGGCCAGGGCCCCCCCCCACCGTGAAGGACCCCCTACCCCCAACAGGGAGGATTGGTTTACTCTCCTGCCAGTGGCTAAAATTGTACTTCTAAAAAAGTGAGTCTCCTTGCTCGCCGTTGCTCAGTTGAATGGAGACAGTTGGTGGTTAGGGCTGTGTGTGTGTGTGTGCGCGTGTGCGTGCGTGTGTGCGTGCGTGTGTGCGTGCGTGTTTGTGCGCGCATGTGTGTGCGTGCGTGTGTGCGTGTGTGCGTGCGTGTTTGTGCGCGTATGTGTGTGCGTGTGTGTGCATGTGTGCGCGCACGCGTGTGTGTGCGTGTGTGTGCATGTGTGTGCGTGTGTGTGCGTGTGTGCGTGTGCGCATGTGTGTGTGCGTGTGCGCGTGTGTGTGCATGTGTGTACGTGTGTGTGTGTGCGTGTGAGCGTGCATGCGCACGTGTGGGGACTGAGTGGCTGAGTGTCAGGACGATGCGGCTCAGAGACATCGCAGAGAAGAGCCAGCAGGAAGGGGGCCCGGGCTCTGAGGCGTGTGGCCGGGCGCCCCCGACTCCCGGCGCCGTTTGGCCTCTCGGAGACGGCTGGGGCTGCGCTGGCCCGGGCCCGAGCTGATCCGTGTCGCCTTCCTCCCGGGTGAAGACGCGCGCTTGTTCCCAACTCTTGACCACGCCCGCGAGCAGCCTCCTTACCGGCCCCCGGACCTCCAGGCCACCAGTGCACCGGCGAGGGGTGAGCGTGCGCCCGCAGGCGGCCTTGCCCGCACCCTGCCCCGCACGGCTTGCTGCAGGCACGCGGCCGCGCCTCCGGCTGCTGCGGGCAGGGCTGGCGCCACCTCCCTGCCCACCCGGCCCACTCGCGCTGCTGCAGAATCACGTCTCCGCAGCCCCCTGCCGCTTCGCTTTCTCTCCCCGGGACGGCGGCGCCTTCCTCCTCTCCGCCGCCTTGGCTAAGTCGCCGCTCTCCCAGAGCACTGGGGCCGAGGGGGCTGAGCAAGGCAGAGCTGGGAGCGACCGAGTCTCTGGGTGGAGAGTCCAGCGCCCCTGGAAGCAGGCTGGACACGGGCCCTCTGCTCTGGGCGCCTGCCTGTACGGCTCGAAGGCGGGCACTCGGGACCAGCCCGAGAGGGACCGTCCCTGCGGGTCAGAGCCGCGGGGGAGCCCAGCGCCCTCTGCCCAAGCCCGTGGCTGGAGCCTGTGCCAGGACCTGTTGTGCAAGCTCAGAGGGTGCCAGGACCTGCCCCGAGCACTGCTCGCCTCGGGATTGTTTCTGCGAGTGACCGGCCTGCAGTCCCGGGACGCCGAGAGCGTCTCTGCCTCTCTCCGCTGTGGCCGGGGGTGGGCGTCAGCGTCCCTGCAGGTCAGAGTTGGAGTCACGGCTGTTGAGCCGGTGCCCCGTCAGCCTCCGACGTCCCGAGAGGCCTGGGGTGGGGGTGTCGGCCCCAGGGCCCCTGCAAAGGTTGTGCCTCACGGGGAGCAGACGGTCGCGTGTGTCAGAGGAAGCGAAGGTTGTTTTCCTGAAGAGTCCGTCGGGTGGGCCCGGGCTGAGGGTCCGGAGGCTGGAGCACGTGTGTTCAGTCCCCAGCACCCAGTGTCAGTGGACGTAGCCCCGGTGGCCCCCAGCACCCCTGGGTCTGAGCACTGAGATGTCTGGGTCTAGCAGGTTGGTGTCTCGGGAATGACCTGTGGGCTCCGCCCCCCACCCCCACCCCCCGAGCAGAAGGAGCGAGCCCGCTGGCCCGTTTCACTCCCTCCCGTCAGGCCTCTCGGCTGCTGCTCTGTGTTTGCATGTCCATGCAAGCCTGGCTCTGTCCTCAGCGCGGTCCTCACGCTCTGCGGCTTCTCCTTTGGTTCCGGTCCGGCTCCTCTCTGCTCCCCGCAGTGCTCCGGACCCGCCCGCTGCTCCCAGCTACGCCTGACTGGTGCCCGTGCGGCGAGAGTGCGTGTGTCCTAGCCAGGGCTCTGAGCCGAAGTGACCACACCGTCAGGGTCTGTTTTAGGACCCAGGGCGCACACGCACAAGCCAGGCTGCCCCGGGCTCTCGTCTCCTGACGCGCCATCGGAGAGAGAAATTGGCCTTAGGACTCTTAAACACTCAGGAGTCCTTTCCTGGGGTCTTGTTCTGATTTGACAACATGCAGTTCAGGGGAGCACCCGCGTGCTTAGGTCATTCCGGGGGCCATGACAGGAGCTGTATGTTGAAAGTCCTTCTGGAGTTTCTGCAGTGCCAGAGCAATTAGGTCAGTCCACAGGACTTTGAAGGCCGCGCTAGGTCAGTGTCAGAGTTATGGGCATTCCTGTAGACCCCCAGCCCTGAGGCCAGTGGTCTCGGCCGCTGTGGAGCCCCCTCCTTCCTTTCTGCGTGAGTCGCTAGGCCGGGAGCACGACTCAGGGTCTCGTGCTGGGGAGGCCCAGGAAGAGCCACTCCAGGTCGCCCGCCGTGGGGTGCAGGCCCACGTGTGTGGGCGCTTAGGAATCCAGTCAAGAGACACTCCCCTTTGCCCAGGTTCTCGCGCCCCGTATTCCGCGGTGATTTCCTGCCGTGGAGAGCTCTTTCATTCCCAGTGACCTTCCCTGTGCCTCGACCTCCACGACCGCCAGCCCTGCAGGGTCACTTCCCAGCATTTCCTGCAGGGTCACTTCCCGGCATTACTGCCCAGCACCTGGCCCGATCGCGTGGTCGGACCCGCTAGTTTCACTTGGCGAGCGCCCGTTGGGACAGTGCCCGAGGGCATGGCCTTGGGCACGCTGTCCCAGAACCCGGCGGGAAGGTGCCGGGCAGTGCCCAGCTGTGGGGGGCGAGTCTGCTCACTGCGGTGACACCCAGGGACGGGGCAGAGAGGAGCGGGAGGGCGTCCCCGTGTCTCCTCCTGCGAGGAAGCTTTGACTCCGGTGAACAGAGGAGAGAGATAAGACGATGTTGGCACTGCAATCTGAAAATGCCTGCTCTGGGGGGCGGGGGAATGTATGTAGAAACGTGACCCTGTTCCTGGTGCCCCTGGCTGGGCAGGGGGCAGTGAGGGAGAGTTGAGGAGAGACGGAGAGAGGATGGCGACCCGGGGCTCACCCCTGTGACCTCCTGCTGACAGGTGAGAGCAGTTAGAGCCAGGGAAGCAGGACGCGCCCTGAGAAGCAAGCAGGCCCGTGGCCTTCACGCGCCGTATGATTTAATGGCTCAGCTGAGCGATCTCTACAGATTCCCAGTAAACGAGCCGACCAAATTCAAATTAGATTAGATCTGAGAACGACGTGCAGAGTGGCTCCCTCTGTAGTTCTGGTTTGATGCAGCGCCATGGATTAGCGGGTAATTTAATTATGTTAATCAGGCGCTTGTGCTGGCAGCTCCAGACACAGTAAATGCAGCTGGTCTCTTCTTAACGACGCCCGTCGGGGCCGGGCGCTCTCTGGCCAGCAGCAGTCTGACCACTGGAGGCGCAGCGTCCAGCTGGAGTCGGGGATGCCTCTTAGCACGTGGCCACAGGTTTCAGTTCATGTGGAGCCTGAAACTAATAAACCTAACCTAGGGGCCAGCAGCCCACGAGGCACCACTGCCCGGGACGCGTCCATTCCCAAGAGCCCTTCCCCTCGGTGGACGCTGGTTTCCCCCGTTTTATCCCGTGTCCACTGCAGACACGGGGATGAGCTTTCTCCCCGAGATGAGCAGGGCGGGCGAGGCCTCCGGGAGCCGTGAGGCCCGGGGCTGTGCTTTCCTCGGGGAAGGCCGCAGAGGTCAGCGGAGGGCCGGAGCCGGTCAGGGCCCGAGTGAGGAGACAGTAGGACGCGTGCTGGAGGACACGGGTGCCAGGAGCGGGGGGGCCCGTCCTGGCAGTCCCATCCCCCAAATGCGTGTCCACGAGGACCCGCCCCTGTCCCTCCCAGGCGGGGACCACACGCGCAGCGTTCAGCCGAGCGCCCAGCCGGTGGTGGGGGCGGGTCTGTCTGGTGCGTGCTGAGTGTGGCTGCTCTTCCTTCCTCCTCCTCTCCCGGGGCACGGCGGGGAGGGTGGCCGCGTCATTCCCGCCCCCCCCCTTCCAGATCTCAACGAGTGTGGGCTGAAGCCGCGGCCGTGCAAACACCGGTGCATGAACACCTTCGGCAGCTTCAAGTGCTACTGCCTGAACGGCTACATGCTGATGCCCGACGGCTCCTGCTCCAGTACGGCCAAGGCCCCGGGGCGGGCGGGCCCGTCCAGCGTTGCTAAGACGTGGCAGCGGCTGGGTTTCGTGTCCCCCTACGCTCCCCCCCACCCCAGCCGTCCTCTGCCCGTGGTCAAGCCACAGTCCCCTCGCGCTGCCTCTGGGACAGGAGGACGTCGCCCGTCCGACGGGGCGGCTCTGGGGAGGGAGGGGGCTGGTGCCCGGCCTGGAGGGTGGGCAGTCGTCACGGTGACCCCGCACCCAGCACGTGCAGGCCCTGACTGGCCGCGGCTGTGGGAGCTGTTCTGACACGGTCACTGGCCCCTCGGGAACTGAGGCCCCCCACCCCCCAACGGGCCGGAGGGCTGGAGCTCCCGCTGGTCTCCCGGGCTTCCCTGCTGGGTGCGTGTCGTGGTCCCCGGAGACCCCGGGGACCCCCGGGCCCCTCCCCCGAGTCAGACCCGCTCTCCGCCCAGGTGCCCTGTCGTGCTCCATGGCCAACTGCCAGTACGGCTGCGACGTGGTCAAGGGGCAGGTGCGGTGCCAGTGCCCCTCGCCCGGCCTGCAGCTGGCGCCCGATGGCAGGACCTGTGTGGGTGAGCTGCGGGGGCAGAGGGAGGAGCGGGCGGGGGGGGCGGGCAGAGTTTGAGCACGGGGTGGGGGCCGCTGGGGCCGGGAGAGGTTTGGGGAACTTCCTCTGGGCACGGAGCTCCGTGCCAGGGCAGGCGTGACGGGTCAGGGGGCGAGACTTTGGCCCTTCCTGGCCGACGTGCTGGGGGGAGAAGAGCAGTGACCCCAGGCCGACAGGTGGTTGAGTCGGACAGTTTGGGCCCGGGCTGGAAGTCTGGTGTGTCTCTGTGGCCCGAAACGCAGCCCTGGGCCCGACCCCTTAATTCCGTGCATGAGTCTCTGGTCTGAAGCTTCCAAAACGTTGCCTGCAGGCTGGGGGTGCGTGTGGGCGCGGGGCATCCCCCGCTGAGCCGCGCCCCTCAGCCGCGCTGCCCGTGGTCTCTGCAGACGTGGACGAGTGCGTGACCGGGGCCGCGTCCTGCCCGAGGTTCCGGCAGTGCGTCAACACTTTCGGGAGCTACATCTGCAAGTGCCACGAGGGCTTCGACCTCATGTACATCGGGGGGAAGTACCAGTGTCACGGTAAGGCCCCAGGCCCGCTCCGGGGGCACTCCCATGGCACCCACGGGCTTGCAGTTGGGGGGGGTGGCATCACTCCCCCATGACCCCCACCCATGAGGTGCTCTGCTGGCGGCTGGTTATACCTTTGCTCTGAGACTGTTCCTGCCACTCACGACGCCTCGGGTCCCCCTCCTCCCATGCAGAGATGAGTGCTCCCAGCTCCTCTGCTCCCCCTCCTCCCATGCAGAGAGGAGTGCTCCCAGCCCCTCTGATCTGATCCTCCTCCTCCTGTGCATAATGAGTGCTCCCAGCCCCTCTGATCCCCCTCCTCCTGCGAAGACATAGAGGAGTGCTCCCAGCCCTTCTGCTCCCCTTACTCCCATGCAGACAGAGAGGAGTGCTCCCAGCCCCTCTGACCCCCTCCTCCTCCCGTGCAGACATAGACGAGTGCTCCCAGGGGCAGCCTCCGTGCAGCAGTTCCGCCTGGTGTCACAACACGCCCGGCTCCTACCGGTGCCAGTGTAAGGAAGGCTACAAGGGCGACGGCCGGACCTGCGTGTGTGAGTAGCGTGTGGCGTGTGTCACCGCGTGCAGGCTGCAGGCGCGGCAAGGCCTCCCAGCCTCCGGGCCCTCGCTGCCCGGCCCCAGATCTCCCCATCGTGCCCCGTTAGATGCCAGGAGACTCCCCGAGCACCTGCCTTTGGGGTCAGAAACCAGCCTGGTGCCTCTCGGGCCAGGCTGAGGGTCGCGCGTGCCCCTCCGGTGGTCTCCCACCCCCCAGTCTACTCTGAAAACAGTCCTAGGTGCGGTTCTACGTTCAGGACCATTTTGCTCCTTGGGTTGTTTTTTCAAGTGAGGGTTATTTGGCGCAGAGGCGTGTTAATAAGTGTACCAGGGGTGGCTGACTGCCCCGCACGGGAAGGCGCACAACCAGGGCCGTCCTCTGACACGCATTTCATGCAGAGGTTGTTAATTTTTTAAATTTTTGGAGTGAAATATTTACTGAAAATCACGGAGCATAAAATCACAGGGATTAAAGGATTTCTCAGAGGGCCAGGTAGTCGTGGAATACATCACTCCTGCCAGATTAAATATTAGTTCTTGCGGAGCAACCAAGGAAAAAAAGAGTTTACAGGTGATCTTGGCCACCTCTGAAAGGCTCTTTTCAGTGAGCAATTGTTGTAAATGAGTAAGTGGGCAGGCGGGGGGGAGCAAGACAGACTCTGAAGCACCAGACTGGCCTGCGTGTGCCAGGCTGTGAGTGAAGGAGAACAGGATCGGTTTTACGCAGTTTGAACCTACTCCATAGCAACACTGTGCCACCCGACACTTGGTACAGCAGCCTGCACGCTCCTCTCCTTTCCCCTTGCAAAAGAGCATCTTTATTCTTGTTTTCATTTGGGGCACATGCCCGACAGTGCTCGAGCTTCCTCCTCGTTCTGCAGCCAGGGAGCCCTCCTGGCAGTGCTGGGGGACTCTGTGGCACTGAGGCTCGAACCCTGGTTGGCCGCGTGCCAGGCACACACCCACCTGCTGTAGTTCCTCTCTGCAGCGGACCCCGGCCCTGCCCAAGAAAAGACAACATTTTTATATTTAGAAATCTGTCTGTTTTCACTTTGCACAGCTTAAAATTTTCCCACACGGTACATATTCATAACAAACGCCACTCTGATTTCTGAACCTCCCTCCGGTGGCTCTGTGTGCATTTGTGTGTGCTTGTGAGTGTCTGTGTGTGTCTCTGTGTGTTTCTGTGTGTGTCTGTCTGCATGTGCGTCTGTCTACGTGTGTATCTGTCTGTGTGTGTTTCTGTGTGTCTGTGTGTGTCTATGTCTGTGTCTGTGTGTGTGTTTCTGTGTGTGTGTCTTTCTGAATGTGTGTCTGTGTGTGTATCTGTGTGTGGGTCTGTGTGTGGTGTCTGTGTCTGTGTGTGTGTTTCTGTGTGTGTCTGTGTGTGTCTGTCTGAATGTGTGTCTGTGTGTGGGTCTGTGTGTGTGTCTGTGTGTGTGTCTGTGTGTGTGTCTGTGTGTGTCTGTCTGAATGTGTGTCTGTGTGTGGGTCTGTGTGTGTGTCTTTGTGTGTGTCTGTGTGTGTGTCTGTGTGTGTCTGTCTGAATGTGTGTCTGTGTGTGTTTGTGTGTGGGTCTGTGTGTGGTGTCTGTGTGTGTCTGTCTGAATGTGTGTCTGTGTGTGTGTCTGTGTGTGTGTCTGTGTGTGTTTCTGTGTGTGTGTTTCTGTGTGTGTCTGTGTGTGTCTATCTGTGTGTGTGTTAGGATCCCGTATTTAATGTGGAAAGCTCACACATCCCAGCAGGGGTCGGTAGAAGGAGAATTGACTGGATGAGATACTTGGGTGTGCATGGGAGTGTGTTGTGTGTGTGAGAGTGTGAGAATGAGTGTGTGTGTGTGTGCGTGTGTGCGCGTGCACCTTACCCGCTGCCTTGCTGACCGAGTCTGTCGACTTGCAGATGTCCCGAAGGTCGTGGTCGAGCCCCCCGTCCGAGTGCCCCCGAGCAGCGCGAGCCCCCCCCGGGAGGACGGGGGCTTCAGCAACCGGATTCCTGACGTGGGGGGCACGCGGGGCCCCCCCGAGACGCCCTATGTTCCTCCCGTCACCACCAGCAGCCCCACTGCCGCGCCAACCGCGAGACCCACGCCAGCGCCAACCCCGTGGCGGCCCCCGCCCCCGCCCCCAGAACCCAGAACTCCGCCACCGCCCCCGCCCCCCGAACCAAGAACTTCCCCCCCGCCCCCGCCCCCCACGCCCGGATGGACGACGGCGGCCCCCGCCACGCCGCCTCTCCCGTGGGCCACGGTGGACAACCGGATCCAGACGGACCCGCAGAAGCCGCGGGGAGACGTGTTCAGTAAGTGGCCCCCGCGTGCTCGCGTGGCCGCGTGGCCCTGGCCCGCTGCGGGCGGGTGTCGGCTGTGCCCGCGCCGGGCGGTCTGCCCCTCCCCCTTCCCGTTGGGTCGCTGCCAGCTGGGCTCAGGGTCTCTCGCCCCTTCCGTGTGTGTGCCCCCCTGGAGCGAGCCCCGAGGGCGCTGGTCTCTGCCTTGAGTCCTGGAGCGGGCGTGGGCCGGCCCTGTGCGGGGCCCGTCTCCCCGGGGCTGTCATGGCCCCTGCGTGTGTTGCCTGAGCCGCGTCTCCAGGGGCTGCTTCTGCGCAGCCAGGGCGGGTGGAGCGGGCACGGTCTCTCGGGCGAGTCTCCACGTCGCCCAGGACCCGGAGTGGGTGACCGGGCCCCGGGGTAGTTGGGCCCCGAGGCCACAAGCACCCCCGGGAATGCCCAGGCGCACGGGCGCACACAGGCACGGGCGCACACACGCACGGGTGCACACAGAGGTGCGGCGCAGACACACGCAGCGCTGGGGTCTCGGCGGCAGAGTGTTTGCGGGCTGCTGGGCGCAGCTGGAATCCGCTCCCCCCTGCAGGGACGCAGAGCGACGCTGCTCCTGGGCACAGTGCTCGGGGCCCCCCTGGTGCTCTGTGCCCGTAGGCTTGGTGCACGGGGGTCCTGACGCGTCCCTCTGGGGCAGGGTGGCATCACGTCCCTGCCAGGTCACGGCGCTGACCCGGAAGGGGGATGCGTGTGGCCGGTCGGGGACCGGGTGTGGGTGGGAGTCCCGGCGAGGTTCCCAGGGCCCCTTCCTGCTCGGCCTGTGGGTGGCGGGGCCTCCTCCTGGGGCCCCTCGCCCTGGTCACAGACCCCCTCGCCGACCCTGCAGGAGGGCGGGCACGGGTGTGAGCCTGGCGCCTTCCTCTTAGCGAGAACAAAGTGGGATTTTGTATTAGCTCTACTCACTGTTTATTATTAGCTTTAGTATTTCTTTTCTTCTTCTTCTTCTTCTTCTTCTTCTTCTTCTTCTTCTTCTTCTTCTTCTTCTTCTTCTTCTTCTTCTTCTTCTTCTTCTTCTTCTTCTTCTCCTCCTCCTCCTCCTCCTCCTCCTCCTCCTCCTCCTCCTCCTCCTCCTCCTCCTCCTCCTCCTCCTCCTCCTCCTTCTTCTTCCTCTTCTTCTTTTTCTTCTCCTCCTCCTCCTCCTTCTTCTCCTTCTTCTCCTTCTTCTCCTTCTCCTCCTCCTCCTCCTCCTCCTCCTCCTCCTCCTCCTCCTCCTTCTTTTCTTTTTCTTCTCCTTCTTCTCCCTCTTCCTCCTCACGCTCTTCCTCCTTTCTAACTTTTCTTTACCCTTTTCCATCGAGAGGACCCCATTTCATCCAGAATCTTGCCTGGATGGTGCCCAGGTGCCGTGTCCCCCGGGTGGGCCTTGAGCCCCGGACCCCCGGCGGGCCCCAGCAGGCGCAGACCCCCTCGCTCCTGTCCTGTGGGGCACAGAAGGGCCGTGGGTCCCCGGGGCACGAGGACGGACCGTGTTTGCGGGAGCTGTCCTGGGCCTCTGCGTGCTGCGGCCACTCGGCCCTGTGGAGGGGGCCCTGCGGGGTCCCTCCCTGGCGGGGCTGGGCAGCCGCCCCTCGGGAACGGGGTTCTCTAGACACACAGCCGGCCCTGTCTGGGGCAGGAGGTGTCCCGTGTCATAGCACCTGGCACAGATGCCCGGCAGCAAGCGGGTCTGGCACTCCCTCCCCGGGGTCATACTCGGCCCCGCCCCTCCGCCCCGCCCGGCTCTGGGGGCAGCAGACTGCCAGGAAGGGGCAGCCAGGCCCCGCACCCACACAGCCCAGGCCTCCCCTTCCCAGCAGGGCATTCTGGGTGCCCCGAACTGCGGCATCCTGGGAGTGGACGCGGCTGGCGGGGCCGGCAGCTCCGGGGGAGGCTGAGTCCGCCTGGCTCAAGGACCCCACTGAGGGCCTTCCTCGCCCTGGCACTTCCTCCTCAGCGGCACATGGGATGCTGCAGCCTCACCCCTGCAGCCTCACCCCCTCACCCCCGCAGACTCGCCCCCTCACCCCTGCAGCCTCACCCCCTCACCCCTGCAGCCTCACCCCTGCAGCCTCACCCCTGCAACCTTACCCCCTCACTTCTGCAGCCTTACACCCTCACCCCTGCAGCCTCACCCTTCACCCCTGCAGCCTCACCCCCTCACTTCTGAAGCCTCACCCCTGCAGCCTCACCCCTCACCCCTGCAGCCTCGCTCCTGCAGCCTCACCCCTGCAGCCTCACCCCTGCAACCTTACCCCCTCACTTCTGCAGCCTTACACCCTCACCCCTGCAGCCTCACCCCCTCACTTCTGAAGCCTCATCCCTGCAGCCTCACCCCTGCCACCTTACCCCCTCACCTCTGCAGCCTTACACCCTTACCCCTGCAGCCTCACCCTCTCACCCTCAACCTCACCCCCTCACCCCTGCAGCCTTACCCCCCCTCACTCCTGAAGCCTCCCCCCTCAGTCCTGCAGCCTCCCCCACTCCTGCAGCCTCACCCCTGCAGCCTCACCCCTGCAGCCTCACCTCTGCAGCCTCACGCCCTCCACCCCGCTGCCCTCTCTTGCCCTCCTGAGAGCAGCAGTCCGGGCCGTGCTCTAGCCCCACAGATCTGTTCTGCATGCTCAGGACTGCGGCTCACGTTGGTGGCGCCCCAGCTGGGCCTTTGCCGTGCCCTGGGCCGCTCCCTGGTGCGTGTGTTCCCTCCACGCTGCCTCACCCCTGAGCCCTGTCGCTGTGTCCCCACAAGGAGGACATGGAAGCTCCAGCCTCAGACGCCAGAGCCTTGCTCGAACCCCACGCTCCTCTACCCTGCTCAGTAAATGTTCAGAGCAGCTGTGGGCAGTCAGGCCGCAGGCAGGCCAGGAGCAGGACAGAGCCGCCGGGACGGGCCCCTCACCCCCCACCGTGCCCAGACTGCTCGGGCACCGCCATCCTGGAGACAAGGGTCCGAGTAGGGGCTGGGGGCGCCTTCGGAAAGCCGGCCTGGACAGGGCAGGGGCCTCGCAGCCCCCAGAGCCAGCCGCAGCCTCGCTGGGCTGGACCCAGGGTGGACAGCGGGTGCCACCAGCAACCCTCTGCCCGCAGTTCCCCGGCAGCCGACCAACGACCTGTTTGAGATCTTTGAAATCGAGCGAGGAGTCAGCGCAGACGAGGAGGCCAAGGACGACCCAGGTGGGTGCCCCTGCCCCTGCCCTCGCTCCCTCCCCTTCTCTCCCCTCCCCTGCCCTCGCTCCCTCCCCTGCTCTCCCCGCAGCTGTGGACTCCGAGCCGATTCTGTTCTGCTTCGTGGATATGTTTTCAGCAGCTCGGTTTCCGCTCTAATCAAGCCATTTGACCGAAAATAATTTTTCTGAATCATCATTCCCGGCTTTTAAAAATCGCTGAGGCCAGAGTGCAGGGCTCAAGGCGGTTCCCGGGCTGTGCGGGGTCCCCGGAGCACAGGGCCAGCTGTGACCCCTGAGCACTGCCAGGTGTGCACCCACTTAAAAAATAGTATCAAATGTAGGGAAGCAGCATTGCACCATGCGGAGGAAGCGGTGCCGGGGCGGGTCTGTGTCATCTGTGTGTGCAGCCGCACACGTGGCCCCGGGCCGGACACGCTTCCCACACGGCCTTTCTGTCTCCGGAGGGGAAGGGCGGGGGCACGGCGGGGCACGGTGCAGGCCAGAGGCCCCCACCCGCTCCCCTCCCGCCCCGCCAGGTGTCCTGATTCACAGCTGCGATTTTGACCACGGGCTCTGCGGCTGGATCCGGGAAAAGGACAGCGACTCGCACTGGGAGCTGACGCTCGACCCCGCAGGTAAGGAGGCGAATCCCACCACGGACGCTGCCCCCCTGGCTGGCCGGCCTGGGCTCCTGGCGGGCGCCACGGTCCTCGGACAGCCCCGCCCCCACGCGGTGCCACGCGCTTTCCTAAGATGGGTCAGGAAGGGACGGTCAGTGTCCGAGCCGTGGCTGCGGCCGGGCCACCCGGAAGCCCGTTCTCGTTGGGGGGGGCGGGTCCAGATGCGGGACCCAGGCCCGAGGGAGCGAAGCCGTGCTGGGAGGGGGCAGCGGGACGTTCCCAGGAAGGCGAGGCCGGGGGAGCCGCAGGGCTTCCGAGCAGCTGGGATGGTGGAGAAAGCCAGGGTCCCCCCGAGAGAACGGTCCCTGCAGGTCTCTGAGCCGGCCTGCTGCAGGCGGAGGGGGCGCACGAGGCCTGTTCTGGGGTCTCAGCGTTGGGCCGTCTCGGCCGCCTGGCTGAGGGCACGACGCTCTGGATTGCTGGATTTTGGGGGCGAGGCTTAATGGGAGGACAGGAGTTCGGCGTCCTGCCTCGCTGGGCACCTGGTGTGTGCTGGGCCTGGTCAGGGCTTCTCCGTCTGAGTCCACTTGTCAGAGAGGAGAGGGTACAGCGTCTGTGAGTGTGAGTGTGTACCTGTCAGCGTGTGGCTGTGAGTGTGTCTGTGTGCAGTTGTGTATGTGTGTGCGTATGAGTGTGTGTGTATGTGGGCATGTCCATGTGTGCATGTGTGTGTGAGTGTGTGCATTCCAGTGCATGCACGTGCGTGTGTGGCTGCGTGTGTGCATGTGTGTGTGTGAATGTGTGTGCATTCTGATGCATGCCTGATTGCATATGCGTGCCTATGTGTGCGTGTGCGTGCGTGTGTGTACACAAGAGCGTGTGCATCTGGCTCTGTGAGCTGGATGAGGGACCGAATGTGGATCCCGGGGCAAAGTGGCTGAAGGGGAAGTGGGTGTGCTGCCCGGAGTCAGTGTCCAGACGGCCCCGGCCCGCCCCGGGCCCCTGGGGGAGGGTGAGCACTGCGGAGGAGTGCGGAGGGGAGTGATCTGGGTCCGGCACATCTCAAATGGAGAGTCTGCGCTGCCCAGGGCCGGGTGGTGGAGAGTGGGCAGCGGGGGAGGAGCTTGCCTGGCACACGAGTCCCCGGTTCACTTCCCAACACGGTGCGGGGTGTAGGGGTGCGGGGTGCGGGGTGCACGGGAGCCCGGTGCCTAAGCAGGGAGCAGGGACCATGGCCCTGTGTGGGGTCACATTGCCCGTCCTGGGGGTCAGCGAACTTGACCCCGGTGGGGGTTTCACTTGCTCCCTCGGCAGGCGCCCGCCCGGGCTGCCTTTCTGGGGAGGGGGGGCGGGGGAGGGGGTCACTGTCTGCTCCAGGCACCGGGCGGGCTCAGCACCGTCGCTGCCTCTGCACTCGGGAATTGCTCTTGGTGGGCTCAGAGGCCACACGGGATCCTGGGGACGCCCTGGGCCCGCTGTGTGTGAGGCCAGTGCCCTCCCCGCTGCACGGCGCACCCCCGCCCAGCCCGGGCGTTTCTCCCCCGGGACCCAGACGGGCAACACTCTCGTGTGTCAACGCCCCGAGGAAGCAGGGGTGGGCCAGCGGCGGGGAAACAGCTGCGAGGTCGGCTCCTCGGCCCGTCAGGAAGGACCCGCTCTGGTCCTTGGAGCGCTGCTGGCCCCGCTGGCCCCGCCGGGCCGGCGTTTCCTGGAACCCAAGCCCCGGGCACGCTGACTCAGCGCCCTCGCCGACAGCCCCGGGCCTGCCGGCCTGTGCACAACATGTCTGCTGCGGCGCCAAGCCCGGCATTGTTTGGGGAGAAGCAGCCACCGGGAGGGCCGGGAGAAGCTCCACACCCTCCCCAGCAGCCGCTCCCAGCTGTGCTTTCCAGAAGATTCCGCCCCCCCTTCCTCCCCCCCCCCCGCCCACCAGTTTCTGTCCCAGGCGTGGAGCCAGCGTCGCCCCTTCAGTCTGGACGCTGACCGTCCACCACACCCTGCCCAGCTCAGGGCTGGGGCTCGCCCTGGGGGGCCCCTGACCCCGGCTCCCCCCCCCCGCCCCCCGCAGTGCCCGGGGCAGGCCCAGGGCAGCCCAGCAGGACAGCTTCCTCAGGCTGCCTGGCCCAGGCGCAGGGTCCACACCCACCCTGGGAGCCGGACAGCCGTCCCTGCATCTGCCCCCGCACCGGTGCCCTGACGGGTGGTGTGTGAGTGCAGGTTTCGGCCCACCCGCCGTCCGTGTTCGAGAAGCAGTTCCGGTGGGTCAGAGATGCAGCAGGGGGGAGGCGCCACTCAGACTGTGCCAACCCCGGTTCAGACCCCGGCACCGCCGGGCATGGCCCGGCCCCCGGCCCCCCAGCAGATCTTGTTAAACTGTTTCTTGGCTGGGGGAGGTGCAGACCCTCGGCCTTGTACAGGCAGAAGCGGGAGCTGCTGAGAAACCACCCGACTCTGCTGTTTTGTTTCTTTGCCAGTTTATAGGTTTAAAAAAGCGCCTCGTGGGGCTGGAGCGATAGCACAGCGGGTAGGGCGTTTGCCTTGCATGCGGCCAACCCAGGTTCAAATCCCAGCATCCCATATGGTCCCCTGAGCACTGCCAGGAGTAATTCCTGAGTGCAGAGCCAGGAGTAACTCCTGAGCATCGCCGGGTGTGACCCAAAGAGCAAAAAAAAATCAACTCGTTTGTGTTTCTTGTTTTGTGAATTCTTGAGCAACTTTTTATAGATCGCAGGGCTGGTTCCTGCCATGCTTCTTACTTTTGTGTTTTTATTTTTATTTTATTTTTATAAAGTTGTTCACAATAGTTGGTTTCATTTACTATCCAGACACCAATCCCACCACCATCGCACCTTCCCACCACCGTATTTCAAATGTTTCTATCCCGAACCCCAAACCCTGCCCCCAAAGCAGAACCAAAGTAATTTATTTTGTATTGCTTGTTATGAATAATTTGCTAAAAATGATCCCAAAAAGTTTTCTTAGAGGAAAGTGTATGAAGATTTTTGTGTTTCACCCAATATCCATTAACATGTTGTTAAAGGTCCAGCCTTGTGTGCATATATGTGTGTGTGTATGTATGTGTATATGTATATATATGTATGTATATATATATAGCATTGTAGCACTGTCATCCCATTTTTTATCGATTTGCTCGAGTGGGCACCAGTAACATCTCCATTGTGAGACTTGTTACTGTTTTTGGCATATCAAATATGCCACGGGTAGCTTGCCAGGCTCTGCTGTGTGGGCGGGATACTCTCGGTAGCTTGCCAGGCTCTCCGAGAGGGGCAGAGGAATCGAACCTGGGTTGGCTGCATGCAAGGCAAACGCCCTACCTGCTGTGCTATCGCTCCAGTCCATATACACATATATATATATATATGTATATATGTATATGTGTATATGTATATGTATACATATATGTGTGCGTATATGTATATATATCTATCTGTATACTTGCCCCTAAGATTGGTTGCCCTCTGCTTCCACCCCCTCAGATGCACTGTGCTGCTCTTGGTACACTGGCGGTGTGAAGTATGGCATGTCGAGGCAGTGCGGCCCAGGAGCAGGCTCACTCACGGGCGAGGCTTGTCTGAGTGTGTGGAGAGCGGCCGTGAGCGTGGGGGCGGTTGAGTCCTGGAGGTTTTCAGCTGCCAGGGCTCAGCCGATGGGGCGTGGAGGGGTCTCCCCCGGCCCCTCCGGGTTGCCCAGATGAGACAGCCTGGGTGGGGTCTGGAGGCATCTCCACGGTGTCTTCACCAGCTTGTCAGGCCCTTTATGTGAAAGGAAACTCGGTCCTCTTTCGTGTGGTGTCGCTACCCTTTTGCTTGCTACTAGGAGAAACAGACCCCAGAGCTGTTTGCGTTTGAGAGGTGACTGCCAGCAAGCCCTAGGGACCCTGGCTCCCCCGGGCCCCACCGTGACAGGCCATCTGCCAACTTGGCGGTCACTTCCTCTGACCGCCTGGGTCGTAGGTGAGCAGCTGACGCTGCTGTTCTGAAGCGGGAAGCGAAAAGGCACAGACCGGTCTGAGAGGGAACTGGGGGTTCACTGCCTCACTTGCAGGCGGGTGTGGCGGCAGCGCCCACTGTAACCCCCCGAATAACAGCACCTTCCGTGCCGTGGGGGGCCGCGCCACCACGAGCCAGGCAGACTCGGAGGGGAGCTGAGTCAGCACCGGGAGCCAGGGCCAAGTGCTGCCCGTGCTGGCGGGTCCCACGGTGCCTCCGTCCCCTCTGTGACGCTTCCCTCAGAGGGAGGCCCGACACGCCCCAGTGCAGACCGGCAGGACAGGTGGGCGGTTCCCAGCCGGCCGCGAGCTGGGGGCCCAGAGCCAAGGGCCCCGCCCGCATTCCACAGGGACTTAGGCTGACCCCAGTCTGCCGAGAGGCAGGTGAACTGTAAGAGCCACCAAGGTCTGAGACGGGGAGCCAGCGGGGCCCGGTAGCTGACTCGGGCTGGACATTTGGGGCCCTCTGAGTGTCGGGCTCGGGGCCCTGGCGGCTCCCCACCCCCAGTTCTCACCCCCAGCCCCCTCGGGAGCCCGTCATCCCCGCGCACGGCGCCCGTTGCCCACAGATGCTTGGGAATGGGGCTGGGGACAGCTGGTGGCCCCGGGTGGCCTGTGGGCGGGCCCAGGACAGACCGGCCACACCCCAGACTCCCCCGGAGTCAGAGCAGGTCACCGCTGGGTCAGTTTCAGAGCTGCCCAGCACCCCCTCCTGTGGGCACACCCACGTCACCCTCGCACCCACACTGCGTTTCCCAGGAGCCGGGCTGGGGGCGTCACGTGGCCCAGCCCGTGTGGTCGGGACAGGCCTCAGGACACGACTCGTGTGGCAGCATGGACACGTGTGTGGGGCTCAGTTAGTTCATGCTCCTGTGGACACGTGTGTGGCCCAGTTCACAGTCCCATGGACATGTGTGTGGCCCAGTTCACAGTCCCATGGACACGTGTGTGTATGGCTCAGTTCATGTTCCTGTGGATACATTCATATGTGTGGCTCAGTTCATACTCCATGACAGCATGGACATATGTGTGGCGCAGTTCACACTCCTACGGACATGTGTGTGTCTAGTTCACATTTCTGTGGACACGTGTGTAGCTTAGTTCACGCTCCTGTGGACACTTGTGTGGCTCAGTCCGCACTCCATGGACACATATGTGGCTCAGTTTGCACTCCATGGACACATGTGTGACTCAGTCCGCACTCCATGGACATATGTGTGGCTTAGTCTGTACTCCCATGGACGTGTGTGTGTGGCTCAGCTCGCACTCCGTGGGCACGTGTGTGGCTTAGTCTGCACTCCATGGACACATGTGTGGCTTAGTCTGCACTCCCATGGCACATGTGTGGCTCAGCTTGCACTCCGTGGACACGTGTGTGGCTCAGTCCGCACTCCCGGGCAGCGGTGGGAGTGGGGACAGGCAGGGGTGCTGGGCTGTGGCTCCCGGCCCTGAGCAAGCTCGGCCGAGTCTCAGGCCGGGCGGCCAAGGGCAGGCACAGGGAGGGGCCGGGTCTGACAGAGGAGCAGAGGCCCCGCAGGGCCCACGTGAGCGGGGCCCCACGCCAGGAGCACCGCGTGGCCTGTTCTCTGTCTTGTGGCAGAACCGCACGTTTCTGTTGCACAGGGAGCCGGCCCGGCGTTTAGCCCCAGGATCCAGGTCCCGCCCAGGGGACCCGTCCGCAGGGGCACAGGCATGCGGCCCACAGACGCCCGCTTCCCCCCGCAGGTGGCCAGTACCTGGCCGTGTTGGCAGCCAAGGGCCCGGGGGGCAGGGCTGCGCGCCTGGTGCTCCCGCTCGGCCGCCCGCAGCCCGGGGCCGCCCTGTGCCTGTCCTTCCGGCACCGGGTGGCTGGGACGCCCCCCGGCAGCCTCCAGGTGTTCGTGAGGAAGCAGGGCGCCCCCGGAACCTCCGTGTGGGGCCGCGCCGGGGGCCGCGGCTGGAGGCACACACGCGTCACCTTGCGAGGGGCCGACGTCAAGAGCGTAAGTAGACCCCAGGCAGGCCGGGTCCCCGGGGTGGGGGCGAGGGGTCCCCGGGTCTGGGGTTGGACAAGACACTCAGGGAACTGCAAAGCGGGCGGGGGCGTCTCTGACCCTGCACCCCTGCAGCCCTCGCGTCCAGCCTGGAGGCCCCGCACGGGCACGCTTCCTGGGGGGGTCCCTTTCTGAACTGTCTCTTTAAAGCCCCCCCTTCTTCCCTATTGCTCTTGCCTCAGAGACCGCGGCCCAGCAGCCTTGGTGACAGACCCCGGGCTCTGGCTTGGAAGGGCCCTTCCCTGGGGACAGACGGGGGTGGGGGGAGGCTTTGACACCCAGATCATGTCTCTGGGCAAGTCTGTGTGTGTGTGGGGGGGGGGGCACTGCACCCTGCTGGCCGGGGTGCAGGGATCACGGGGCTGGGCTGTGAGCGGGGCAGGTGCCTTGTCACTGGCCTGTCCCGGGTGCGGGAGAGCGTGTTTAAGGCCCCCGAGAGGGTCTCTGCTGGCACACTGACCCTCGGGCCCCCAGGCGAGGCCCCTGAACACCGTTTCCTGGGACAGACTCATGCCCTTTAGTCAGTGCCCTGGGCCCTGTGGGACCCGGACACTTTCCCCTCAAAGTGGCTCTTTGTGTCTTTGGAAATGAAGGCCAGAAGGTCAAGCAATTCGGGCCAGAGCCCAGGAGTTTCTCAGGGTGACCGGCCCGGCCCCCTCCCTCCCCGCTCCCCCTGCTGTTCCCGTGCCCCGCCCCTCCCTCCAGCAGACTCCCTGGCCTGCCGTGCCCCCCGGGCGCCCCCCAAGGTGCTCACGGAGCACTGTGTGCCCCCTGCACGCTTCTGTGTGGGCATCAGCGCATCCGTCCCGGGCCCCCGGGGAGCCCCGTAGCTGCTGTGGGCCGTGGCGAGGGGCCCGGGGACCCACCCTCCCCTTCTCTCTCCCCCCAGGTCATCTTCAGAGGCGAGAGGAGGCGCGGCCACGCCGGGGAGGTGGCCCTGGACGACGTGGCGCTGAGCAGAGGCCCCTGCACCGAGGCCCGCGGGCGGCGCCACATGTAGCCCGAGGCCCCGTGGCCCCGTCCCGTCCCCCGTCTTTGCCCCGACCCCCGAGCAGGCCTGGAGGGGCCGGGCAGGGCGGGGGAGGCTGGGCGGTGTCCCCGGCTCTGCTTCTGTGCAGACCCCCCCCCCCGCCGGAGGGCCCCAGCCCAGCCCGGGGGCCGCCGTCCCCACACCCGCCAGCCAGGGGGACCTGCCAGTTCCCAGCTGCCCCCACAGCGGGTGACTGTCCCCCCCGCCCACCGTGGCCAGGGCCTCCCTGCCGCCCTCTGAGATAGGGGCGGGCGGGCGCTTGCCTGCCCTCGCCACGTCCTGCAGCGCCTCCCCGTGGCCTGTCCCGGGGCTTCTGCTCGGGGGTCCGGCAGGACCACCCTCGGGGGCCCGGGTGACGGTGTCGCCGCATTGCGGGGGGAGGGGGGCAATCTGGGGGACAGCGTGGTGACCGGCTGCTGGGCCCTGCCGGGCGTGGCTGGGGTGGGGGTGGTGAGGGGGAGGGGGAGGGAACCCAGAGAGGGTGGGCGCTCAGGAAGGGCTGCGGGGTGCAGAGCAGGCTGCGTGTGGCCCCGGGCGCCGCCCCGTGGCTCGGTGCTCTGTCTGCGGGTGGGAGGCTTTGGAAGGGTGGAAGCAGGCTGGGCCGCCCCCGCCCCCGACACTGCCCCCCACCCCTGGGAGAGTCCCGCCCCCTGCCCAGAGCTGTGTCTGCTGGGAATCCCTAGGAGGGTCTGGGCTTGGGACAAGGGGAGGAGCCGGGCTGATGGCGACCCCAGGAGAGGGGACCGAGGTGTCTGGAGGGCGGGGTGGGGAGGAGGGGTGGCCAGTGGGTCCCGGCAGGGAAGCGGCAGGGCCTTTGTACAGAGTGGGGGCTCTCGCTCCCCCGCCTTCCCTGCCCCCGCTCCTTTCCCAAACACCAGCTCGCAGCTGCCCCTCGGCAGGCGGATGGATTCCAGGATCTCCCGAGGAAGCCCCGAGACCCCGGCGTGAAGGCCCAGACGTGACCACACCGCCCCGGCCGGGCCTCGGGACCCCTGGGCAGCCCCAGGGCTGAGCCGGGTGGGGGCTGGCTGTGCACCCGCAGGCCCCTCTTCACCAGAACCTCCCCAAGCCGGGGCGGGGGCGGGGGCGGGGGCGGGGGGGGTGCCAGGCGTGGAACAATAGGTACAAGGGGGCATCTCCAGTGCTCGGGCGGGCGGCCCCGGGAGCCGGAAACGGCCTCGGAAGGTTCCAGTCCCGGTTCCCTCTGGTCCCGTGATGCAAGTTGGGGCGGGTGGGGGGCGCCAGCCATCAGAAAACGTTCACTCTTAGGTGCCAATAGTACGTTGCACTACACTGACGGGAGAAGTTATCCAAAGTACTGTATCTCATCTTCTTATTTAATGTTTTCTAAGGCGGAAACTGTTTCGTGGTTTCCAAAGTAACCAAATTGGAAAGAAAAAAAAGAGGACGATTCATTGTAAATAAAAACACTTACTAACGCGGCTGACTGGCCTGCTGTGCTTCTGGGGAGGGGTCTCGGAGCTGTGGGTGGGCGTCTCAGGAGCCGGCCTGGTGCCCAGCTGTGTGGGCGGGTGGGGGGGGCACAGCCGGTGCCCACGGCAAACGCTCTCCCGCCACAGGCCCAGCAGATGGCTTGGCTCCAACCAAACCTTCGCTTCCTGCCCGGGCGGCCGGGGGCCGAGGGGCCGAGGGGCCTCGCCGGGGCACTCGGGTGGGTGTGGTTCTCTCAGCGTCCTGCGCGTTGCGGCTTCACGCACACTCTGATGATCCTTCGCGGCAGACAAGGCAGCAGCAGATGCACGAGGTCACGACCCCGAGCGGCCGGGCAGGACAGAGAAAGGCCCCTGCCGGCCCTCGGACCATGCAGGGCTGCGGGGGCGCAATAAAGCCTCAGGTAGCTCTGTTTCTTGTTTTTGTTTTCTTTTTGGGTCATACCTGGTGATGCACAGGGGTTACTCCTGGCTCTGCACTCAGGAATGACTCCCGGCGGTGCTCGGGGGACCATATGGGATGCTGGGAATCGAACCCGGGTCGCCCACGTGCCAGGCAAACGCCCTCCCCGCTGTGCTATCACTGCAGCCTGCCCCAAGCCTCAGTTAGCTCCGAATGTTTCCTCCGGGCCACCTGGGACCTGAGAAAGGGCCGTTTCTGAGTGGACGGAACCAATCTGAGAAGCAGCAATGCCCTGGAGATGCCGGGGCGGGCACGTGCCCGGGAAGCAGGGGTTGGGGGGGTGGTTTCAGGCCCCCCCCAGCCCCACACGCTCTCCAGGGTTAGGGCGGTCACCTGCAGGCCCCGTGCTGGTTCTGCGGCCCCCACCGGAATAACGGAAACACACGGCCCAGCGACACTCGGAAGCCGCTTATTCTAACAGACGCGTGGCTGGTGCCTCCGGCAGGCCCGAACCCGAGAGCGGGAACCTGCGGAGACGCCAGCAGTGAGGGCGCCAGCGCAGCGGCCTGGAGCCAGAGACAGTCTCGGGGCCTCGCTCGGCCTCTCGGGGCCTCCCGAGACGGCTGGGACCAGCCTGGGCAGGGGCCTGGGGGAGGCCGGCCACGGCTGCCCCCGGTGTGCTGGGGTCCGTGTCTGTTCTGTGCAAGGGCTGCGGTGGGCCCGGGCCCTCGGGGGCTGCGGCGGGCACGGGCCCGCAGGACTGCAGAGCCGGGACCCGCTGCCGGAGGTCGGGCCCTGGGACGGCCCTCAGTGGCGGCGTGTGCCGGCACCCAGCTTCCCCCTGCTCGCCCTGCTGTGCTCGGGGCCGGCCGGCCGTGGGGGTTGCGGAGACGGCGCTTCCTGCAGTCTGCGGGGGGCAGAGTCCCCCTGGGCGGGAGCCGGGCCGGAGGCTCCTCCCGCGGCCGGGAGTGTGTGCTCCCACCCCCAGGGCCCCACGCACAGGCAGCCGGGACCCTCCCCGCGGCGCCCCCGGCCCACCCAACAGCCTGGCCAGCCGGCGGCGGCAGCCCGGGGTCTCCGCTGAGACGCCATGGGGGAGTCGCTGCCGAACTCGGCCCCTCGCGCCCACCTCGCTCTCTCACCCCCCGCTGGGCCCTGCCAGAGGGGAGGAAGGGCCACGGCAGGGCGGCCCTGCCCCGCAACAGCTGCCCCGAGATGTGCCGAGATGCCGAGACCCGGCGCCGCCTCCTGCTTGGACCCCCCCTCGTTGGTGCCCCCCCACGCCCCTCTTCGGGCAGAGCTGCCACCGGTGACCCGGGTGGAGATCGTCGGGGTGAATTTTTTTGCCCACTGCCGTCTCCAGCTGCGGCTCAGCCCTGGGCACGGGGGGCTCGGGGGTCTGTGCGCCCCCTCGTGACCGAGTCCGACCCCTCTCACGGCGCCTTCAGCCCGGAGACCCCTAGAGGCTTGACTTGCGCCCTGACACGTGCTCCTTGGCCCCAAGGCCTGTGGGCTGCCCAGCCGGGTGGCCCCCTCCCTCCGCACAATGTGGTTCCCTGGCCAGAGGAAATCCTCCCCTGGAGGGCCCCGCCCCGGCCTGAGGCCACCCGCCCCTGTCCCTGCACCAGGGCTCCCTCTGCAAGGGGGCCCGCCCCGGGGCTGGAGGGCGACTCCAGGGACCTTCCATCTTGGACTAACTAAGTCATGACCCGCCAGCCCTCGAGGCCCCTCCCTGCCCCCTGCCCACCCAGGAGCTCGGCCGGGCTCTGCGCCAGGTCACTTCCGTGAAGAGCGAGGGACGCCCATAGCCGGGTGGCCTTCCTCACTGAGGGCCGGCCCACCCCCCCTTGCCCTGGGCTCCGTGCTGTGGCCTCGGGGCTGTCCCGAGGGGCCGGCCCTGCACCATGGCCGTCTTCCCACGCTGGGTGGGGAGGGGCGTCTCCTTCCCTTGTTGCCATTTCTAGCCCGTCCCCTTCGCCTCAGCCCTCCTTCCCGCTGCTCACCCGCGTGCCTCCCGGGTGGAGTGTGGGGGGTCTGTTTGCCCTCCCGGGGTCCCCGCTGGCCCCCCACGCAGGAGCCCTGGCTGCACTCTGGGTCTGTGGGGGCTGAGCTTCCTCTGCTCTCTCTGCCTCCCTGTCATCTCCGGGGTCTTCTGGCTGGGGCCGGGGCCCTGCGGCCAAGGACGGGGAGTGCCGGGGGTCTGTGTGGTCGGCTCCCCTGGGCCCTCAGTCTTGGCTGTAGCAGACCCCCAGCGAGTGTGTGTGTGTATGTGTGTGTGTGTGTGTGTGTGTGCGTGTGTGTGTGTGCGTGTGTGTGTGCGTGTGTGTGTGTGCGTGTGTGTGTGTGCGTGTGTGTGTGTGTGCCCTTCCTCTGCGGGGTGGGCTGATCCCACGTGCCCCAAACACCAGCAAGGTGCCCCCAGCCGGCCCTGCCCTCCCCGAAAGCCCCTCCATGGCCTGGATGCAGCTCCCCGGCCGGCAGGAAGTGGACAAAGAGCCGGACATCCCGTGACGGCTGCTTGGGTGGCGCCACTGGCCCAGGTCAGCGCTTCTGGAGCCCCACAGACCTCACAACGCGTCGGCACCTCGGGTGGGGGCGGGGGCCGGGTGGGGCAGGAAGCCGGGCCGGGAACCCCCAGCTGGCCAGCAGGTGCCCAGGGCACCCATTCAGGGCCCCGCGAGCCGCCTCCCTCCCCCACAGGACGCAGGGTCCCCGTGGGGGTGGGGGACAGCCACGGCCCCCAAGGGCCTGGTCAGGCGCAGGCGAGAGCTGGGCTCGGGATGGGCTGTTGGCTGGGCTGGGGCCACCCTCCGCCCCACATTTCTCAAGGGCCAGCGCAGGGCTGAGGAGGGTCTTCAGGCCAGACCTGTCATGTGGGCCTGTCACACGGGCCTGTCCCGTGGGCTGTCCCGTGGCCCGGCCCCGTGGGCTGTCCTGCGCCCCCTGACAGGAGGTCGCTTGTGGACCACTCGACTCCTCCCTGGCTGGGCGTGGGGCCGGGCGCTGTGGGTGTCAGCACAGGCCGGGGCGGGCCCCTGGATGTCGGGCCCTGGGGGTCTCCAGGGGGCCGAGCCCCACCCAGTCCTGCAGGCGGCCGGGGTCGGGGCTGACGTACTTGGGGGCACGACCCAGCCCTGCTGCCAAACGGGACCAAACGGGCGCTGGGGTGGACCCTGGTGGCCGTGTGCAAGGCCAGCCCTGCCTCCTGCACCGCCCCTCCGGCCCCGTGCTCCAGACAGGAGGAGCCGGGCGCCCCGCAGGGCGACTCGGGCCACAGTGCTCTCCCAGGGTCGTGACCGAGTCCCGGAGGTCAGGGTGTGGGGACCCCCTCGGGTGGGCGAGGAGGGGCTGTGGGACCCCGGCGCGCTGGCGAGGAGGCTGTGGGAAGCGGGAAGGGCACCACCCAAACCAGGGCAGAGGGAGGAGGAGGAGGAGGTGGACGAGTCAGGGTTCGAGTCGGGCTCGTTGTTTGCTCTGTTCTGTTTCCTCCACCCTCCTGCATTTGGGGGCAGGGGAAGCAAAGCCCCCAGACCTGACGCCCGTGTGACTGGGCTGGTCACTAATAAGATCATCCTCAGGGGCCCCTGGGAGGAGCCGCCCTCGAGGGGTGAGGCCCCTGACTCAGCTCTCAGCCAGCGCCTTTGGGGGGCGGGCTCACCCAGGGGTGCTCCAGGGAAGACGCGGAGGGGACTTGCCGAGCCCGGGACAGACCAGCAGCGAGGGCGGCGGTTTCTAGGGAATCCTGGAGAGTCATTGACAGAGACCCCGGGAGGGAGCCAGGCCCGGGCAGGCCGGGAAGGAAACCAGGATGTGCTGGGACCCTCCACGCCACGCTCCGCGTCCACCTAGCAAATCACAGGGACAAAGGGCAAGTGCGGGACCCTTGGGCGGCCGGGCCCGGGGGTGTCGCAGCGTGTGTGTGTGTGTGTGTGTGTGTGTGTGTGTATGTGGCTTCTCTCTGTGTGCCGAGCGTGTGTGTATGTGTGAGTGTGTGTGTGTGTGTGGCATCTCCCTGTGTGCCGAGCGTGTGTGTGTGTGTGTGTGGCGTCTCCCTGCGTGCCGAGTGTGTGTGTATGTGTGAGTGTGTGAGTGTGAGTGTGTGTGTGAGTATGAGTGTGTGTGTATGAGTGTGTGTGTGTGTGGCATCTCCCTGTGTGCCGAGCGTGTGTGTGTGTGTGTGAGTGTGTGTGAGTATGAGTGTGTGTGTGTGTGTGTGGCGTCTCCCTGTGTGCCGAGCATGTGTGTGTGAGTATGAGTGTGTGTGTGTGGCATCTCTCTGCGTGCCGAGCATGTGTGTGTGTGAGTGTGTGTGTGTGTGTGTGTGTGTGTGTGTGTGTGTGTGTGTGTGTGTGTGTGTGGTGAGCGGGCTGAGGGTCTCGGGGTGAGGCTCAGCCCGGACACACCAGAGACCCAGGGCTCAGGGCCGCGGGGCGAATGGCAGCGAGCTGCCTAGAACCCAGAACCGGGTTCTCGTGTGGACGTCTCCTAAGTGGGGGGCCATCAGGGGTGGCAGGGCAAGGTGCGGGGGCTCGGGAAGGACGTGGGCCAGTGGGACCATGGCCGGGCCGAGGCTGGCATCCACGCAGGCCCCGCGGCTGCCCTTTCTCTAGGCTTTGGTTTGACGAGCAAACCCTAGTGCCAGGCGGAGACCCAGTGGCGATCTGGGGTGGGGGGGAAGGGCTCCTGGCCCTTGCCTGGTCCCTCGACGGCGTGGACACCCCCCCCCCCGCACCCCCACAGCCCGCAGTGCCCAGGCGCCTGCGTCTGCTCTCCGGGGCTCGTGTCCTGGAGGGGGTGGGCTCCCTGGCCCCCCCAGGCAGGAGCCCACGAGCCCAGCACTCCTCCTGGGAGGGAGGGTCTCCCGAGCCCCCGTGCCCACCCCGTGCCCGAGGGCGGCCGGCCCCTCGCCCCGTCTCAGTGGCTGAGACGCATCAGGCTGCCCTTCCTGGGCCCCGGCCTTTGCTTTGTTTGTTCCTGAGATGGGACTTTCCGTCTGTTAGTTTGGGGCCACACGCAGCAGGGCCCCGTGCTGACCCTGGCTCTGCTCTCAGGCCCCTCCTGGTGGGGCTGCGGGACCCTAGGGTGGAGCCTGGCCCAGCCCGTCCGTGTCCTGTACGGGAGAGCCCGGAAGGGGGGCTGGGCCGAGGATGGAGTCGAGCTTCGCGGGCCGGCCCGTCAGAGAACCGCCTGGCCCCGCCTGACCGTCCCCCCTGCTTGGGGACTCGGCGCCCGTCCCAGGCAGGTTTATCTGGCCGAGGGGAGAGGAGGCCGCAGCTCCCGAGGCAGACAGTGAATGAAGGTCTTTGTGGCCGGGCTGGGCGCCTGCAGTGGCCCCGGGACGAGCTTATCTCGGCCTTCCAAAGCGCCGGAACTGAGCTCCGGACGCGCAGAGAGAACCTGGGGCCCCGCTCGACTGAGCGCTTCTCCCCCTTTCAGTGAGTGTCTGAAGCAGGACGATGCTGCGATAGACACAGGGGCCTCGGCAGGGCCGGCCGCCAGCCCCGGGGCCGCCTTCCTGGGTGGGCAGCCGCCAGGGGCTCAGCCCGCCCCACCAGCCCCCAGAGGCCGGCGTGTCTGACCCGTGACCCCCCGAGACTCCACGGCCCCCGTAGCTCGCGTGGCTGGACTCTGGGAAGTGGGGCAGAGGCCTCAGGGCCGGGGCCCCTCCGGAAACAGGGAGCCGCAGGGGTGCGGAGGGAGAGAGAGAGAGAAGGGCACTTGTCTCGGGGGTGCAGTCCTGGGCGCTCACCCCTGTCCCCCCAGGCCCCTCCCAGCACGGCCGACCCCTGGGCAGCGGGGAGGGGCCCGCACAGGCCTGGCCCTGCCCTGGCTTCCTGGAGTGAACACTCAGCCCCGCCACACACACACACACACTCAGAGTACACTCACACACACACACTCAGAGTGTACACTCATACATACTCACACACACTCACACTCACACACACACTCACACACACACTCAGAGTGTGCATTCACACACACACTCACACTCACACACACACTCACACACACACACTCAGTGTACACTCTCACACACACTCACACTCACACACACTCACACACACACTCACACACTCACACTCACACACACTCACACACACACTCAGTGTACACTCACACACACTCACACTCACACTCACACACACACTCACACACACTCACACTCACACACTCACACATTCACACACTCACACACACACTCTCACCCCGCCCCCTCCTGCCAGCCCAGCACTGGCCCCGCTGTCCTCACGGCCTGGTGCAGACCCTCCCCAGCGCCTGCGAGGCGCCTGCCCAGCTGGCCGACGGGGCCCTCGGGGCCCTCACAGGGCAGCAGCCTCCTCCCCCAGGCGCCAGCTCCGACGCCGTCCTCAGCCCAGAGCACGGGGCCACGAGGGCGGCGCCCGGCACCAGCAGGCGGACACACACGACCAGCCTCTGGGGCTGTCCCCGCCAGGGGAGGCGGACCCTGCGAGGGTCGGCCCCCAGCACCCCCGCCCCCCCAGCACGAGCGGGTGCAGCCCTGGAGACGCCAAGCTTGGCCAGGGCCCCCAGGTGACCCCAGCACCCTGAGGTCTGAGCACTGGGCCAGGGGCGGGGGTCTGCCAGGAGGGTCCCGGGATAGGAAGTCTCTCCCCTGGGGCTGTCCTCACGTCAGGGAAGGGCCCGGGGCAGGCCCGTCTGTGCAGGGGAGGGGGTGGCGGGCCTCTGAGGTGCCGTCAGAGAAGGCGACAGGGAGCAGCTGCAGGCTCGGAGCCTGGGGCTGTCACCATCACGGCTCCGGGCTCCTTAGAGGGGGCTGGGGTCCACCAAGCCGCTCTGGAGACCCTCCTCTGCGGGCGGCCGCCTCCTCAGGAAGGAGCTCAGAGCACTGTGAGGCAGAGGGAGCTGCAAAGGGGCTTGACGGCGCAGAATCTGGGGCGGGGGGCGGGCGGGAATGGAACCTCGGGAGCTGGGAAGGATCAGGGTGGGGGGGCACGGAGGGTGTGGCCGTCACCCTGCCCAGCACGCCTAGAGGAAGTCCTTTCCTCTTCCTCCTCCTCCTCCTCCTCCTCCTCCTCCTCCTGGCGGTGCTTGGGGGACATATGGGATTCCGGGGATCGAACCCAGGTTGGCCGCGTGCAAGGCAAACGCCCTCCCCTCTGTACTATCGCTCCAGCCCTCAATTTCTTCTTGTAAAAAATACAACACTAACAATATTGGCGTGTGGTCAGGAGCAGGGAGCCCCTCACAGACGCCCTGGCCCGAGGCGGGCACGTGTTTCTGCACCCCGGGGCCCTGGGTCTGGGCCCCCGAGGGCAGCCTGGGAGCCCCTGGTCTGTTCTGGCAACGGCAGCCTTTAGAGGGGTCTTCGTGGCGCTTTAGAGCCATCCTGTGTGACCGATCATTCCCCGCCTGTGTGTTCACGCCCCCGCCTCGCCTGACCCCTGAGCAAAGGCACGCGCAGTCCAGCCCCGGGGAGAACAGTCAGGCCGTGCAGGGGCACCCCGCGGGGCTCGGCCAAGAGGGCTCAGCTAACGTCCCGGGCAGGGCGAGCTCATTAAACGGGCCGAGGGACGGCAGCAATTAGTTTCCTCCTGAATTTATTTGTTTTGATTTACTGCCATTAATTCTGCTGACGGTAACGAACTTCACCGCGAGGGTGATTACGTCTCGACTCTGAAGGGGCGGTTTGGAATTCATTCTAGCCCATCAGGATTCACTCTTTGCAGGGTGCCTGCGTCTCTGGCCTCTGTTTGAGATACTGTCATTTTGTGGGACAGTTTTTGTGCAGCACAAGGCATCTCGCTTGATCAAAGTCACGCAAGTGGCTAACGGAAGTTCTGGTCGATGTTTCATTGCTGTCCAGGCCCCGTGCCAACACGACCTTTCTAGAATTTGTACTGAACAGGCGTGAGGAGTGCCAGCTATTCATTTAAACCACCTCCTTCCAGTGATTCCATCCACTCACACCCCCCGTTCTAAGTGTGGTTTACAAACACCTCCTGAAATGTGCGCCCCAGTGCCAGCCGGCCGCTGCACTCGGCTCGTGGTCGGGGCCGCGGTGAGTATCCGGCGGCGGCGGCCGATACAATCTCTCCGTGTGTGGCTTCCTGCAATCGGACCCCGCCGGGCGCCCGGCCCCCGGCCCTGGCTCAGCCTCGGGTTCTTATCAGTGAGCTGAACGGGAGAGGACGGAGGGGAGTTAGAAACCTGTTCCTGGGCAAAGCCCTCTGCAGGGCCGGGTGTTGGCGGGACTCACACGGGTTCCCAAGGCTCAGAGGAGGGAGACGGTTGTTACGAGCTCAGAGGAGCCGCCCGTGGCCGACTCTGCAGTCCCGGCAGCCCCTAAGGTGGACTTGGCTGTGCCGGACTCACCCGGGCAAGCAAAGGGCACAGATGGCCCGGCCACGCACCCCGGCTGGTGACGGCTGCAGAGCGGAGACCCCAGGCTGACTCTTCTATTAGCACTTGGCACCCGCGCGGGCGCCAGGCTCAGGGGACACAGACGGGCACTGAGGGCCAAGGACTGGAGACCCTGGGGAGGGGCAGGGCTGAGAATCACAGACCCCGAGTGGCCCTGGTGGCTGGTCTTGTCCTGGGCACTGCTGTGCTCGACCAATGACGAAGGTCTAGCTCACCACTGGGGAGGTTCCCAAATTGTCCCGTGTCATCTCTCCTACTCCAGGTGTCCCTTGGGAGCTGGGATGACCTGCCTCGGGGGTCCGGGAGGTGACCCGCCAAGGGGCCCAATAGGGGGCTGGCCCACCAGAGTCCACAGGGCTGGGCTGTGACCTCACGGTTCATCTGCAAGTAATCCGTGAGCGGGAGAGTTCATCACGGCACTGAACACAGCGCCCGGGCGGGTGACCGAGGTGGCCCCCGTTGGCCTGGTGGAGGCCCCCACGCCGGCCACCCCTGCGAGCCCAGCCAGGCTCCCCACTCGGCTGCCACACGCCTCACCCCCGCCCCCAGGCACACCCCCGGGAAGATGCGGAGGACAGGTCAGCAGCTGGGGCCCTGCCTGTGGAGGCGTGACGGTGGGGGCTGCGGGTCTCTCCCCAGGGGGACTTCCGGCCCCGGAGGTGAGTGGTGACTCCCTGTGGAGCTCTGGGAGCAGAGACGTCCTCTCAGAGTGGACACCCGCCCACCTAGCCATCCAGTGGGCTGTGCTCCACCTCTCCACGCCCGTCCACCCACCCGTGCCCAGCAACCCTTGTCCATGCAAGTGTCTGCATCGTCCGTCTCCCCACCCGTCTGTGTCACTTGCCATCGCTCGGCCAGGCGACTCCCACCCACCTGTCCACCCAACTCTGTTCATCCGCCTCCTGGCACATTCGCCCACCCTGCCTGTCTCTCCGGCTCCACCTACGACCTGTCCACCCAGCCACCCTCGGTCCATACCCGCCGAGGTCTCTGCTTTTGAGGGTGTGGGAGACTGAGGGCAGCTGATGGCCGGCGGTTCCCTGCCAAGGGGCCTGCGGCAGGTCCAGGCACTGTCGGCACTTCCTGTGTGACCCGCCTCCCCCGGGCCCGCTGTGAGCACCAGGCAGGCGAGCGGGCTGGGCCAGCAGCCCTCATCACCTCTCCTGGAGAAACAGGCCCGCGTTGTGAGGAACTGGCTCAGGACAGACCACAGGAATCTATTTAGTTTTCTTAAGACTCTTTTTACAGGAACCCACATTCTAGAATAACTTGTCTATCTGTCCCTGAGCAAGGAATTTGGATACAGGCACCCCGGGTTGCAAGAAGGGTGGTGGTCAGACCAGATAACCAGACCCATATCACATGACCCCTATCACAAGACCCAGGACTGCCCCCAGAACCGGGACATTCCTGAATATTGATGCCAATACTGATCTCTAAAGCCATAGGCTAAGGAGTGATGTCCTTTTAAATGGATTGGTTAAGAACGTTTGTAATATTACAAATCTATTGGGTATGAAATGTGCGGGCTCTGCTGTACGGGCCGGGGAAGGCCTATATAAGATCTCCTTTGGAGAAGCTCGGGGTCTTTTGCCCAACCTGCTAGACCTGCGTGTCCGCATAGGCGGCTGGACCCTGGCTAGCCAGTCTTACAATAAACCCTGCTTGCTGTTAGCAGTCTCCGGAGTCTCTTTGTCGTTATAGGGAGATCTCGATCCGCGCCCTAACAGCGTCAGTGGAGACGTGTCATTTTACTGTCGTTGACCAGCAGCGTGACTTTTCTTAGCTATTGTGGGGCCACGAGGACCCCCCGTTGGCCTTTGAGGATTGAATGTGGGGTCCCGTACGTGCTCTTCCACTCCTGGGCTTGTCCGCAGCCCCACGAATCACTCAGTCACTGAAACATGTTCCACACTCGGAGAACTATGTGGAGTGACAGCATTTGATTCCTTTCGCCCTGAGACTACTGACCTGTAGCTGACATGGCGGCCGCGGGCTGGCACCTGTGCGGTTCCTGAACCGCGTCACTGACTGACTTGGAGCACACTCGGAAGCCGTGACTTGTGGTGTTTGCCTCTCTCCACGGCGTCAGTCAGCCCACTTTAGGCGACTGGGAGGGTGCAGTGTGGGGCCTCAGGCCAGCGCTGGGCAGGGCGCACAGGGCCACTCTCCCCGGGAGGCCAGACCCAGACGGGATGCTGAACCCACCCTGGAGAGCTGGAGAGAGCATCAGCGCCGTGGGGAAGGTCAGTAATCACAGAAACGAGAAGTTCCCGGACTCAGGCGGGCAGTGCTCTACCCCAATGTCTCCGGCCCCCGGGCCTTGATCAGGATGAGATCTCGGCCCTGGGCAGACGCTTCCTGCTTCCTAGAAAGTCACACGCACCCCGGAGGCGCTGGCATCTCCAAAGCTGCGTCTCAGGGGGTCGCTCACTTTCAGTCAGAGCTCCGAGCGGTCTCTAGCCCGGTGGGGACCGTGGCTCGGCCCCCACCGGTCTCCGCGGTAATGCTGCAGGACAGAGACTGGTGCTGACCCCCGGGCTGGGAGTTGGCCGCGGTAGGCATCACAGCAGGACCCCAGGAATGCACACCATAGTCGGAACATGCGTGATAAGTCACCAGAGGTCAGTCCCGGAGCAGCCCCAGGTCAGAGGTCGCCGTGGAAGCGGCTGGCACTGGGACTGTGGACACAGCGGGTGCCAAGGCGCCAGCTTTGCCTCCCCGTGACACACACCTGTTCTTAGACATGAGCCAGACGTGACTTGGGAAAGAGACAAATTGCAGGGGGTGGGGGGCGGGGAGTGGGCTGCAAGTCAAAAAAGGTAAAAGGGAGAATTCTGGGTGGGGAGGTGGCGCGAGGGGCTCAGCGCAGGCCCCCCACCCCCCAAGGGCTGACCGGGGCAGAGCCACAGGGACCCTGAACCTTGCTTGTAAGCCAGCGTGTGCGTGCGTGTGTGTGTGTGTGTGTGTGTGTGTGTGTGTACGTGTGTGTTGGAAGCGGGATACAGCCAACTTAGCCTGCACCGCTGGAGGATTGACTGGGTCACCTGGTTGGTAAGATTCTAGAATTCGGAGGTGGGTGGGACATTCCAGATGGTTTCTGCACTTGGTGGAGGGCATCGGATAAGGCTCTCTGGTGGCTCAGTTTCCCTATTTATGCAGACTGTAAAACCCAGGTGCCAGAGCGGAGACGACCCCCACACCGAGTGCGCCTCGCGGGGGCTGGACGTCCCTGCCGTCGACCAGAGGCGTCAATCTTGCTCCTGGGCCCCACGGGAGCACGTGTGTCAGCGTGGGCCGGAACGCACGCAGGTAACTGCAAAACGAAGCCTGAAGACGGATGCTGGACGTACGGATGGGACGTCCCGCTGGACCTGCCGCTCTGAGCGCAGGACAGGAGGCTGGAGACTGACGGAGGTGACATGGTGCTGTGCAGTAACGGGGGAGGGGGAGAGAGAGAAGGGGGGGAGGGAGGGAGGGGAGAGAGAGGGGGAGGGGGGAGAGAGAAGGGAGGGGAGGGAGAGGGGGAGGGGGGAGGGGAGAGAGAGGAGGAAGGAGGGAGAGAGAAGGGAGGGGAGGGAGGGGAGAGAGAAGGGAGGGGAGGGAGGGAGGGGAGAGAGAGGGGGAGGGAGGGGAGAGAGAGGGAGAGAGAGGGGGAGGGGAACCCTCCCAGGCTCTCCCTCCCCGCCCCCTGCTCCCCGCTCAGACCCCCACGCAGGAGCAGGCCGGGGGGACGGCGTGAGGGTCCCCAGCTGAGGCCGGAGGGGCAGCGGCAGCTCTTTCCTGCCCGCTGGTTCCCGCGTTTCCGTTTGTTCTGCAGCTCGGGGCATCACCTGCTGTCGACCCACGCGGGTCTCGCGCATCGTGTAGCAAAACCAAACACCCAGCGAGTGAGGGAACAGAAATCAAGCACAAAAACAAACCCAAAGCAACACACCCTGTTGGATATCATTGGCTTGTCCTTTCTCCCTTGCCACAGAGTTTGGGCTTGCCTGGTGATAATCTAAACAATTCTAGACTACATTGGTATGTCCTGCCCCCCTTCCCACTAGGAGCTTAGGTCTATCAGTCACACCATCAAAGTGCTCCCGAGTCACTTCCATGCCTTTGTTTATCTGTAACCACTTCTACCAGTTTATCGGCTCTTCCTCTAATCAGATTCTGTTAATCTGTAAGGTCAGACCTTGCTAGGACAGTGACCTTGTATTGTAAGTTAATATTGTCTTTCTTCTCTCCTCGTGTCTTTTGAATAGTTTACTTTAAAGTAATATCCTTGGGGCTGGAGTGATAGCACAGCGGGTAGGGCTTTTGCCTTGCACGCGGCTGACCCGGGTTCAAATCCCAGCATCCCATATGGTCCCCTGAGCACGGCCAGGGGTGATTCCTGAGTGCAGAGACAGGAGTAACCCCTGTGCATCGCCAGGTGTGAACCAAAAAGCCAAAAAAAAAAAAGTAATATCCTTTTTGTATGGACAAAGAAAGACAGTTGTTAATATGCTTTGGTGACATAGGATTTAATTGGCTTCAAATATTATTCACTCCTGGGCATCTGCTTTCTTGACTTAAGCCTCAGCTGCCCTTACTTCCTAGCACCCCCAAAAGCAGGGTCCCGACGAGATGGACCCAGGGCAAGCAGTGAGTTTTGTGCTACCCTGGCATCGAGATGGGCCTGGCCAAAGCGCCTAATGCTTAACTATATGTTAAGAGCTTGGTCATGGACATGTCATGTCATGATCCAAAAGCAACGACGAAACTAGGACCCTGCTAGGGATAGGAAAGACTAATCTGGCCTGAGCACTGTAGTCTGAGATTGAGATGACCCCAGGAAAGCAATTCTTTTTTTTTTTTTTTGCTTTTTGGGTCACACCCAGCGATGCTCAGGGGTTACTCCCGGTTTTGCACTCAGGAACTACTCCTGGCGGTGCTTGGGGGACCATATGGGATGCTGGGGATCGAACCCGGGTCGGCCGCGTGTAAGGCAAACGCCCTATCCGCTGTGCTATCGCTCCGGCCCCGGAAAGCAATTCTATAAGCTTAATGCGTCTCTTGCTATATCCATACAAAATGATTAATAATATGAATACTTATATGTTAGTTGGACAAGGAGAGGAGAAACACACCCATGGGATTCCACTCTTGGGTGGGTGTCCTGCTGAAAGAGAATCTGTCCTAGTAGAAGCATCCCCTGAGGGATAGAACTTTACCCCTATTGATTGTGACCACACCTATGTGTAAGCCCCAACCCCTCATGCTGGGGGATTTAACTAGGCTGTGTGAGTGGGCTGGGGGGTCAGTCCCAGGGTCAGTCCCAGGGTCGAGTTCGAGGGCCAGTCCCGGGACCTGTCCCCGGCCAGTCCCAGTGCGAGTCCCAGAGCCAGATCTGGAGAAGCCAGATCGAGATCCAGATCCAGAGGAGAAGGAGAATGAAGTAGCATGGGGGAGGAAGAAGCAGGAGAATCAGACGAGAATGGAGATGGGAATGGAATAAACTGCAACTGAGACCAACCAGCCTGGCCCTCGTTCCTTCCTTCGCCTGCCTCATCACCGCCATCAACCTCCCCCGGGGTGGGGGAAGCGGCTGGAGACTACCGAACGCGGGTGGCGGGAGAGACAGCGCCGCTGCCCTGTGCCCAGTGCCCGGTGCTGTGAGGTGCTCCCCTCCTCACCCCTTTCTTTTTTCTTTTTTTGTGTTTTTACACAACACCCAACACACAGTGACATGCGCTGGGTCACCTGCTGCTCCACAGGCATCGATGGAGGTGGATTCCGATCGCGCCTCTCGTATGAGAGTTGTGAGACCGTGGAGGGGCTGGCGGGAGGGCGCGCTTGCAGATACCACGGTTTCTGTTTTGGAGATGCCAATGTTCAGGAAGTAGCAGTGATGGCTGCACGGTTTTGTGAACATACTAAAACCACTGAATCATACACAGAGGGTAAAGTTTATAATATGTAAATAGCATCTTAATAAAACCCCCTCCCCCAATCTAGAACACACAGCAACAAGAAGCCCATAGCCCAGAAAGTGGCAGCGGAGAGCTTTTGAAAATGTCCCGTCTAGGAGCAAAGCTACCCATGTCGAAAGTTGGAAATGCTTTTTGCTAAAACCAAGCTGAAGGTCTTAGGGGGAAGGTTCAGAGGGGTGGGGCACGTGCCTGGCCCTCACGGGCCCCAAGGTCGATCCCTGGCACTGCATGACCCCTGGCACTGAAGACCCTGACACTGAACTATCAGGCCAGGACCTCGGAGCTGAGGGTCTCCGGAGAGGCCCAGACCGCCCGAGCACCTGTGGGGGTCACCTATCAAGACGTTTAACTTACGGTTGGTTTGTTTTGGGGGCTGCCCCTGGCTGTGCTCGGGGCTTTCTTCATCGTTGGCAGGACTCGGGGCTAAACATGGTGCCAGGGATCGAACCTAGGTGGGCCACGTGCAAGGCAAGTGCCTCACCTGCTGTACTGTCTCAGCCCTTATTAAAGCACAACGGTAGGGCCGGAGAGATAGTGCAGTGGGCAGGGCGCTTGCCTGGCCTGCAGCCGGCCCCAGTTCAACCCCTGCATCCATGCGGGCGCTGGAGCTAGCAGGAGTGACCCCTGAGCACAGGGCCCTGAGCACCACCAGTGCGGCCCCAATCCAACAAGACCACGAGGATGCTCTAAAGCCGCGTCATCTCTCCATCACGGGACAGTCCAGCCCTTGACGTGGCCCACGCAGGATGCTGCATCCTTCTGCTGAACGGTCCGTCACGGCACACTGAACGGCAATGTCCCCGGCCAAGGAAAGGCCGTCCTTCCTTCTCAGAGCCCCGTGGCAGAGGCGTGAGCGGCCGCCCCCGGCCACTCTCCTCCTCCTCCCTCTGAACTGCCCTGCGATGCTCTGGGCCCAGCTGCCACCTTGATGCAGCAAGGAGACGCTCCGGTGTCGTCGGCACCAACACCCAGCCCTGACCCGTGCACACTCGCCGGCGGGAAGACGCCAGAAGACCCGAGTCCAGGCTGCTCTCGGTGGCAGTGGTGAGTATAGGAGGGGCAGGAATAAGGATGTCGTCGGTTCATGGCTTTCCGCTTTCTGGAGTTAAATCATTACTCAACCGGCCAATAGTAGGACTCTTTTATCACACAATCACACACACATACACACATGCACACATACACATGGGTGCGCACACACAAGCATGCATGCACACACACGCACCCACACACGCATGCGCACACATGCACATATGCATGTACACACGTGCACATGCATGCACACACATACACAGATGCATATGCACACACATGCACACAGATGCATGTGCGCACACACGCACACACACATGCATGCACACACACACACACACACACACACTTGCACTCACACATAATTAACTTGTCCAGGACCAAAACACGTTCCCAGCCATAGCGTTTACTGGTAAGGAATGCGTTAGCGGCAGGCGGGCGGAGTTCGGCCCTGCCCTGGGCCCCTGACCTGGGCCCCCGCCCCGGAAGGCGCGTCCTCAGCGGCTGCGATTTCCCACCCGCCCGCTCTGCCGAGTCAGCCGAGTGCTCTGGGCTCGTGCTGCGAGCGGGAGCCCCGGTCAGGTTTCACTGTTACGAACATTCTTTGGGCGCTGCATGTCCAGTCAGGCCGGCTGCCGGGAGCGGGATCAGAACAGTCTCTGATGGGGTCTTAGGGCCTGCGGGGCCGTGCTCTGAGCCCACTCACTCTGGCCGTCAGATCTGCGGGGACGGCACGGTGAGGAGGCCGGTGGGCTTGAGCTTGCTGATGCCGCCGTCCAGGATGCAGATCCTCGGGTACTTCATCTTCACCAGGTGCGCTGCGAACTGAGAGAAGCAACACAGTTACGTTCCTCATCTCCGCTTTCCTCTTTGCCTGCCCCAGGGGGCCACGGCCGGCAGTGTCCGGGGCTTCCCCCTGGCCGGAGGCCCAGGGGCCGGCCGAGGGGGTGCTCGTATGTGGCGTGGAGATAAAGTGCGGCAACATTTCTAGCTTTCCCGTCACACTGCTGCACTGTGTTAGGCACGTGCTCACGCGGGGCTGTGTGTCCGAGCACGGCTCTCCGTGCGCCTCTGGCCGGCTCCGGGGCGTGGCGCCGTGTGTGGGAAACACTCCGGGCGCTGCTCTGGGGCCCGTCTGCAGGGGCCACCGCACCCCGGCTCCTCGCGGGCCCCTTCACGGTCAGCAGAATGTCCCTTCCTGGGCCACACACCTGGCAGTGCTCAGGGCGTACTCCTGGCTCAGTGCTCAGTGCCTGGGCATGAGGCGGGCCGTGTGCAAGGCGGGTGCCTGCTCAACTCTCTCTCTGGCCCCAACAGGAGCCAAATTTTGTACTAATCAACTTTTCTATGTAATCAACTATATATATATATATATATATATATGTATGTATCTCTCTCTCTCTCTCTCTCTCTCTCTCTCTCTATATATATATATATATATATATAATCAACTTCTCAGTCACTGCAAGTGACTTAGTCGCTGTGACCGCACTTGGTCACGGCGGCCAGAGAGGGCCTGTGACAGGCCCTTGGAGCACCCCTGAGGAGCGGCGTGTGAGACGGAGGCCGGGAAGCCTGGTGGGTGCAGGCAGCAGGGTCCCAGGAAATCACCGGCAACCCCCTCCCCCACCCCCAGAGGTGGCCAGGCCGCCTCTGGCCTCACCACTGGCGCTTGTCCACCCCGAGTTTTGGGTCCCCTACACCCAAAGGGGAGTGTCCTGCTGGGTGGAACTGGGTCGGTGATTACAGTTTTTCTCAGAAAGCCCTGGACAGGCTCGTCGTCCTTCTCCCGGGGGCGGGAGCAGCAGGGCGCTGTCTGGGGAGACGCCATCTAAGCCCAAAGGCAGTGGACAGGCGGCGCTGGGCAGCCACAGCGGACACTGCTCAGCGCTGGCCCCTGGCTCTGCACTCAGGAATGACTCCCGGGCAGGCTTGGGGACCCCAGGGGGTGCTGGGGACTGGACCTGGGTCAGCTGTGTGCACGGCAAGCGCCCTCCCCGCTGTCCTGTGCTCTCACCCCTGACCAGTATTTTTCTTTATTTTTGGCTTTTTGGGTCACACTGGGCAATGCACAGGGGTTACTCCTGGCTCTGAGCTCAGGAATGACCCCTGGCGGTGCTCAGGGGACCGTATGGGATGCTGGGAATTGAATCAGGTAGGTCAGCCGCGTGCAAGGCAAACGTCCTCCCCACTGTGCTATTGCTCCAGCCCCTGGCCAGTGTTTCTGAATTCCTGTCGCATCATCGGTATGTCACACTCAGCGTGTCCCGACTTCGCCATGTTCCTTCCCGAGGGCTTTAGCCTCCTCCCACCTCTGAAACACAGCCTGGAACTGCCACGGGCTCTCCTGGATCCCCTCCCCTCTCCCATTCCCGGGCCCCTGCACCCCTCACTCTCGCGGGAGTCTCTGGGCCCCCAGGCCTCCCCCGACCTTGCTGCCTGGGGGTCCGCCCCTGTAGGCCTTTCCTGCCGGGCACTATAACTGCCCCTCGGTGGGGTCGGCCGCCCCTCCCGGGCAGCTGCCCCGACTGGTCAGCAGGGAGAGGCCAGAGGCTACGTAATTACAACAGCACGGGGCTGGAACAGAGACAGACCCGCAGACCAGTGGGACAGACCAGTGTGACACGGGCCCTCAGATACATGATCACGTCACCTTTGACAGAGGAGCAAGAAACGTGAAGCGGAGCAGAAAAAGCCTCTTCAACAAAGGGTGCTAGGAAAACTGGGCAGCTACGTGCAAAATACTGAACTCAGATTTCTGTCTAACACCAGGCAAAAAAGTCAGATCGAAATGGATTAAAGACATCAATATCAGGCCTGGACCCATACAACCAAGTGGAAGCAAAGACAAACAGATGGGGCTACATTACACTAAGAAGTTTCTGCACCTCGAAAGAAACAGCGGCCAAGACACAGAGGGAGCCCATAGAATGGGAAACATTATTTACCCAATACCCGTCAGATAAGGGGTTAATATCCAAGGTATATAAGGCACTGGTAGAACTTTAGAAGAAAAAAAAACCCTCCAACCCCATCAAAAAATGGGGAGAAGAAATGAACAGGAACTTTCTCAAAAAAGAAATACAAATGGCCAAAAGGCTCCTGAAAAAATGCTCCACATCACTAATCATCAGGGAGATGCAGATCAAAAGAACAATGAGACACCACCTCACACCACAGAGACTGGCCACAGCACAAAGAAGAACAGCCCGTGCTGGGCGGATGCAGGGAGAAAGGGCCTCCTCCATTGGTGTGGGGATGCCGCGTGGTCCAGCCTTTTGGGAAAAGAATACGGCATTCCTCAAACACCAGAGATTGAGCTTCCCTATGACCCAGCATTCCCTCTTCTGGGAACATACCCCCGGGCGCAAAAGCCCACAGCAGAAACACCACCTGCACCGTGTCCCTGCAGCCCTGCTCACCACAGCCGAATCTGGAAACACCCTGAGTGCCCAGAACAGACGGCACAGCTGCACAACGCAACACTACGCAGCTGCTAGGAAATAAATGCAGTCATGGAATCTGCCTATAAAGGGATGGACAGTCCATGCGAGTGAAGTGAGTCAGAAGGAGAGGGACAGACACAGAAGGACTGCACTCATTCATGGGATATAAAAAACCCCATAATATGAGACCAACACCAAGGAGAGGAGAAACAAGGGCCAGGACGAAGGGTCCATGGTTGGAAGGTTGGAAGCCTGCCTCAAGGGTCGGGAGGGAGGGCAGCTGGGGCAGAGAAGGGGCCATGTGACACTGATGGTCGGGAGAGATCGTTCTGGATGGGAGAGGTGTGCTGACGTGGGTGAAGAACAAATATGGTGGCCCAGTATCTGTACTGCAAACCATTGTGACCCAAAGGCAGGGGGGAGAGAGAAGGGGGGGAGAGGGGGAGGGAGGGAGGGAGGGAGGGAGGGAGGAAGAGAAAAAGGAAGGGAGGGAGGGAGAGAGAAGGGGGGGAGGGGAGGGAGGGAGGGAGAGAGTGCTGTAGAGGAGGCAGGCTGGGGAGGGGGGCTGTGGCAGGAGGGACAGGGGGATCTGGGGTGGGAGATGTCCCTGGTGGAGGGAAGGGTGTTGGCGCACTGTGTGCGGAAACCCGTCAGGAAAGCTTGGTAACGTATCTCCTGGCGAGTCAATGAAAAAAATGAAAAATTAAAAGAACCTAAAGGCCCCCCCTGAATGTTGGAGACCCATCGAGGGCTGGGCGGGGCCAAGCTCGGCTGGGTCACGCAGGAGGGCAGCTGTGGGCAGCTCCTCGGCCAGGCCTCCCGGGGTCAGCTTAATTAGAGGGGGAGTCACCCGAGCTGGCAGATTCCCGGGGGAGAAGCGTCCCCCCTCCACCTCCTCAGGCATGTGGGGAGACAGGCGGGGGAGTGCTGTCAGCTGTCAGTGCCGCCTCCCCTCGCTTTCACTGACGGTGTGTGTGTGTGTGTGTGTGTGTGTGTGTGTGTGTGTGTGTGTGTGTGTGTGTCACGGTGGGGCTGGCCCAGCCTCTCCTTCCCGGAAGCCAGGACTGGCGCCCCCTGCCCGCATGTGCCAGCCGCAGGAACTGGGCTCTCCCTCGTGCCTCTGCGCCCCAGATGGTGCCCGGGAACCCGGGGGGCCTCAGCAGACACCCTGCCTCGGGACCTGGTGCGAGCCCACAGGCCAAGGGTGGCCGAGGAGGAGGCCGGGCGGGGAGCGCCTCGAGGGCGAGAGGGGCCTGCCGGCACCCCCGGATTCCTCACATACCTGGGACTCCCGCGGGCCGGCGGCTGCTCCTCATCAAAACCCTTCGGGTAGGAGTGAGAAGGGGCCTCGGACATGCTGCTGGCACCAAAGAAGGTCAACAACATGGTCCCAAAGTATCACTGGCAAGGCCTGGGGGCTCCCTGGGCCCGGGGCAAGCGCTGTCCAGCCCCTGGCCTCTCCTTGCAGACGGAGGGGCAGGAGAATCATCTCTGAGACCAGAGGGTGGGGGGAGGGGCTGAGGGCACTTGCCTGGACCGTGGCCAACCCAGGTTCGATCCCCGGCATCCCATAGGGGCCCCCCTAGCCCCCCCCGCACCGCCAGGAGTGATTCCCGCGTGCAGAGCCAGGAGTGACCCCTGAGCATCGCCCCCCCCCAACAAAAACAAACAAAAGGTAGGGGGAGGGTTTGAGCACGGGGCAGGGGAGGGCTGGCGAGGGCGTGGGAATCGGGAGGCCGGCTGGGACCAGCCTGAGGATCCAGGAAGAGGTGGGGGTGGGGAGCAGGGAGCCACCTGGTGACATACACACTCTGCGAATGAGCTCCCAGCCGCAGGGAGTGGAAGCAACACCACCACGGGCCGCAGCTGGCGGTGAGGGACTCGCTCGGCGGATGCTCGGCTTGTCCCAAGTGTAAGTACCCGAAGTGGGAAAGGGACGCCCTGACTCGGAGGCGCCTCCCGTTCCCGTGGAGACACGGCAACTGCCCAACCGCCCACCGTCCACTCAGGCCCCCAGGAAACAGCCCTCACGTTTCTGTTGCTGAGTCAAGTACGATTCACGGACCTAAGTGTCCCGAGTTTCAGAGAAGCACAGCAGGACATGCCGTGTGTGTATGTGTGTGTGTGTGTGTGTGTGTGTGTGTGTGTGTTGGGGGGGGTTGCGACTTCTGCAAGGCCTCTCCAGTGGTGTCATAATTAGGCTACTGCTGTATACCTTCACACTAGATACTTGTGCAAACTCTCAAAACACTTCCGTTCTCTACTACTAAGTATCAAGTTTTTGATATTTAGTGTTTGCACCCGCCCCAACTGCCAGCCGGTTAGAGCCCTTCCTTCTTCACATCCTTAACCCTCCACTGTGTTGGAATTCAAAAGCCATGACAGAATCCCAGCTTTGAAGCCCGAGTTTGGAAAACTTGAGGCACAAAGAAATAAAGCTGAAGTCAGATGAATGAGGTGACTTCCCATCCTGCCATTTATAGTGTGACCTTGAGCTAAAACTTTGATCCCCAGTCTGCTAAAATACGGCGCAGCTGGTCGGCCCGCCGGGCCTGGCCCGCGCTCCTTCCTGCCCGCTCACAGTTCCTACTGCATTTATCTGGGATTCCGTTTGCACTGGGATGTGTCTTTTGCTGCTTTGCTTTAGACTTTCCGTACCCAGAGATTTTTCACACTATTTAAAGTTGCAATTATTTTGAGAGTAGTATCCAATACTTTGAAAAAAAATCTTAAATGCTACATTTAAAAAAGACAAAATTGAGATTAAAAACTGACAAAACAGCTAACATTTAGCTCGATGGCACAGGCGTGTATATTGTGAAATGATCACCCTGATAAATGCAGTTAGCACCCGCCACCGTGCAGTTCCCCTAACTCTAAGGTCTGCTCTCCTCTCGGCTCACAGCAAGTCATCACTCCCGGGGTCACCCTGCTCTACATCGTCCCAAGGGACTTGCTAATGTCCGAATGGTCGTTCTAAATTTAGGTCTAACAACCCTCATGCGTACCGCCCACCCTCCGATCACCTCCCGCCTCCTGCAGTAACCAGCTATCTGTTCCCTTCTGTATCGTGAGTGCAGGTTTTTTTTTTTTTTAATAATTTTCTTTTTTAGATTTCATATGTGAGAATATAGGCATTGTCTTCCTCTAACTTATTTTTTAGCACAGTGCCCTGTAGATCTGCTCATGTTGCCATAAGTGACAAGTGTCATACTTGACAGTCCCCTGCATATGTATATGTACTGTGTATGTGTGTGTATGTATACACAAGGCATCACCACCGTCTTTGTCTACGCCTCGATGATGTGCAGCTCAGTTATCCCTATCTCCTGCCCATTGTAAATAATACTGCAGTGAACATGGGTGCAGATATTGTTTTGAATTTATGTTTTCATTTTTCTCAGGAAGATACTCAGAGCTGGGCCGCCAGATCATATGTCATGCTATTTTTAACATTTGAAGAATTTCCATATTGTTTTTCCATGGTGGCCGGACCAATTTTCCTCCCTATCAAAATAGGCGAGGATTTCCTTTTCTCTATATCCTTGACAAAACTTGTTATTTTATGTCTTTTGAATAACAGCCACTCGAAGAGGTCAGAGGCATATCACACTGTGTTGATTTTCATTCCCTGATGGTTAGAGATACTAGAACATCTTTTCATGTCTGCGTTGGCCATCTGTATGTCTTCTTTGGAAAAATGTTTATTCAGATCCTGTGTTTTTCATCAGATTACCTGTTATGTTTTTCCTATTGGGTTGTGCGAGACAAATATTTCTTTTGAGAAAAGAAAAGCACGGTTTTTATTCTAAGAATAGGAAATTTGACAGAGTAAAATGAGATATGCCTAATGTTTTCCAAAAGTTTGATAAGATAAAGTGAGATGCACAGATTCCATCTATTTTTTTTTCTTTGATAGCATTTCAAGTCATACATGGGCAGGGATGAAATCTGAGTGGTCTCATAACCATAAAATATAATCTAGTGAGTAAGCATTTTATTCTTATTTTGCTTTATGGGTCACACCCGGCGATGCTCAGGGCTTACTCCTGGCTCTGCACTCAGGAATTACTCCTGGTGGTGCTCAGGGGACCATACGGGATGCCGGGAATTGAACCCTGGTCGGCCCTGTGCAAGGCAAACGCCCCCCCCGCTGTGCTATCGCTCCAGCCCCCAAATAAGTGTTTTAAAGGCGACGTGTTTCCGAGACTAATACCACACTAAGATGATCACGTTTTTTTTAAGGAGTCACCAATGTTGGGGCTACAGTGGAGGTTAATTTTATCCGGGTTCATAGTTCTGGCCTTTGTCCAGTCTAGGAGCCACTGGCAGCTCGAAATGTGACTCACTCACTCCATCCATTTCCCGTGGGGGACCCAGTGACACACTACAGCTCGCCACGGTGTCCAGCTGCTCCTCTGGGACGGACTTGCTCGCAGAGGTGAGCGCACGGGGTGTCTGCCACACTGGCCGGTGGGGCTCTGACTCAGGTGTGAGGACAGGATGTGAGTGGCGGTGCCCTGCATTTCCTTCTAGAAAATGCCTTGTTAACATCGCACGCAAACATTTCTGGGGGCTGGGCAACAGCAGAGCAGGGAGGGCACCTGCATGGTGGGCAGCTGAGCCGGGCTCCCTCCCCCGTGCCTCGCAGGGACCCCCGAGCTTTGCAAGGACTGAGCCCTGAGCACAGGGCCGGGAGTAAGCCCTGAGCACTGCGGGATGTGGCCTTCACCTACGCCAACACACAGAGAGAGAGACAGAGACAGAGAGAGAGACAGAGACAGAGACAGAGAGAGAAGGAGGGAGGGAGACAGAGAGGGAGAGAGAGAGAGAACAAGAGGGAGAGAGAGAGAAAGAAGGAGAGAGGGAGAACGAGAGGGAGAGGGAGAGGGAGAGGGAGAGCGAGAGGGAGAGGGAGAGGGAGAGAGAGACAGAGAGACAGGAAAGACAGAGACATTTCTGGCCCAGGGTCGAGTGCAGTGCCAGAGACGCCCCTTGACATAGGAACCTGCCTTCCCTCTCTGGCACAATTTAAAAAATTTCTTTTAGGGGGCTGGAGCGATAGCACAGTGGGTAGGGCGTTTGCCTTGCACGCGGCCGACCCGGGTTCAAATCCCAGCATCCCATATGGTCCCCTGAGCACCGCCAGGGGTGATTCCTGAGTGCTTGAGCCAGGAGTGACCCCTGTGCATCGCCGGGTGTGACCCAAAAAGCAAAAAAAAAAAATTTCTTTTTCTTTGTACCTTAGAACCTGCCCAAGAATTCACCTCTCTCCGGAGGGCTCCTTTAACGATGGCGTGGGTGGGAGTATCTCCACCTTCCTCAACCGTCTCGCCAGCTGAGCCTTCCAGCCACCGAGTCACAGCTCAGCTCTGGCACCTGGCCCTGGGTTCCCAAGAGAGGCCTATCTCCGGCACGAGGCAAGGGCGCGGCTTCCCGGGCTCTTCTGTTAAAAAACTTGACGCACTTGAAGCTCGAACTGAATTCGGTCTGGTCTGGAAACCAGGACGTGTGAGCTGCCCAAGCCCCTCCGACCAACACGGAATCAGAAGAGATTCACCAGCAGCAGCCCGAGGCGGGGTCTGTCTCGGAGCAGGGTGCCAGGGCGAGACGCATTGCAGACAACAGGGATCCCCTGATGCAGACCAGCTGTCGGAGGAACCTGGAGGTACCCGGCTGCATACGGGCCCTCCGCCCTCCTACCTCGGGGGAAGCTGAATTGGGGATGAACGGACTTAGCAGACTTCCTGCTGGGACAGGGAAGCCTCTCCCGGCCCAGCTAACGGAGTCCTCTTACTCTTCCTCCTTCGCTCTCCGAGAGAGGCCGAGGTGAAGCTCTGAGAAGCAGAGCGAGGAGAGCGAGGCCAAAACCACGGGTCTCAGGAAGTGGTTATAACTTTCATAAAACGTCTCGTGGCAATAAGCTGCGAACCGATGGCAATTGTGGGAAGCAGCAAATGACTTAAGTGGTATCAGGTGTCATACGTCCAACACGAATGAGCCGCATTTCTCAGGTCTGTTCGTCTCCTGCACGACTGCAGACAATACACGCAACACATCTGGTCACCGTAGAGTCACTCTTTCATCGTCGCAGTCAAGGCCCTACACTGAGCTACACCCCCTCTAATTCTCTTGTTTTATGTCATGCAACAGACCCTCTGGTCCTAATCTGCCTGCTAACCGGGTAACTTGAACACCAAGAGCCGAGGCGAGTGGTTCCTTTGCTTCTGTGGACTTGTTCAATGATATTTTGCATTTGTTCAATTCAATATCAGAGCCTGTTCCTGTAATGAAGCCACATTCTTTCCCACTTATTATTTTTATTTGTTGGATTCTCCGTCTAAGTCTTCTTTAGCAAGTTTCACCGGAAGCTGTCGAGCTAGGAAAATTACAATCAGCGCCTACTGTTTGGCAAGCGAACAGTTCTCAGGTCCAAACACGGGTCTGACACAACCGTGACAAAGAACGCCAAAGAATCTCTCCCTGTGCCCAGCTGCAGGGCACCCCTGCCTCCGCTCACAGCCCTGAGCTGGGTTCTCTCAGTCTTTTCAGAACGGGCTCGGCCAGCTTTGAAGAGCTGCTGCTTGCGGGTTTTCTCCACAGAGAAGGAGCTGGGCCGACCGGGTCCCTCGCAGGGGAGGGTGGGGACGGGCAGCTTGGACACCTCCAACCTTAGAACGCTGCCCCGCCCCCGTGGGCACAATGCCCTGTGATTCTCACTGCCAGGCTGGGGTGGGCGAAGGCTGGCCATGCCCTGAGGTGCTCAGGGGCTGCTCCTGGTGGTGGTCAGGGACCACCCGCAATGCCCGGGACAAAGGGAGAGTCCGCTGCAGGCAAGGCATGATCTTTAAATCTGCACTAACCCTCTGGCCACACCACCAAATATTAATCTTTTTAATTCTCTTATACTGGAGCTCCGTATCCATTAAGCAAACACTCATATTTCCTCCTTCCCACTGTCACTGGAAACACTAATTCCTGCCTATGAGTTTTCCCACTAAATATTTCATGTGGACAGAATTTACTTTCATTTATCTATTATCTATTTAGCTACCGAGAGTATGCCGAGAGTATCCCGTCCACACGGCAGAGCCTGGCAAGCTCCCTGTGGCCTATTCGATATGCCAAAAACAGTAACAACAAGTCTCACAACGGAGATGTTACTGGTGCCCGCTCGCTCAAGCAAATCGATGAACAACGGGATGCAGTGCTCCAGGCCAGTGCTCCAGTGCTATCTATCTATTTAATGATTACCTATTTTAAAGGACGGAATACCTGTCCTTGTGTATCGGTCTGTTTCACCTCCACGCGGCAGCTCGTGTCACGCTCTGTGTGCTCACCACAGTACCCGCCCAGGGATCACCGGGCCGCTCCGACCTTTGGGCTACTGTTTCCGGTGCTGCTCTGAACACCGGTGCACAGGTGCCATCTGGGTGCTGAGTTTTGACTTCTGGAATGGAAGTGCTGGTCTGATGGCGACTGCACCTCCCTTTGGCAGGCGCTTCTGGCCTGTGAGTCTCTTTTCTCCGGAAGCTGGTCCGTTCAGCATCTCCCGCAGGGCACCGGGGCGCCAAATCTCCACATGTGGGCCAACATCTGGGTGCCCAGTTCGGATATCTCCTTGCGGTCATTAACTTGCGGCTCCTTTGCGGTAGTGATGAGCACGTTCATTTTATCTCACGCTAATTGCTCATTTGAGTGTCTCTGTCTTTGTCTTATGGGGGAGGGGAAATGCCTAGCTGGGCTCAGGACTTACTCCTGGCTCTGTGCTCGTCTGACCATGCGCAGTGCTGGGGATAACACCTGGGGTGGTCACATTCGGGGTGAGTGTCCTTGTGGCTGTGCCACGGCTCCCCCGCAGAATCGTCATCTTCAGAGGAAAATCTTCTCCCTTCTCTTCTCTCCCCCTCAAGTCCATCTGCCCATTTGGAAACGAGGTTGTCTTTCTGCTGCTGGTCTGCAGGACGTGTTTGTAAGCAGAAGCAGAAATAATGTGAGTATATGACTCTGTGTGTGTGTGTGTGTGTGTGTGTGTGTGTGTTGCTGGAATCAAACTCGGGGCCCCAATCATGCAGAGCCAGATCTCTCCTGAAACATGTCCCGGGTCTGGACGATAATGTCATATAATTGACTTTTATGTGTTGATTTTATATTCTGATACTAAATTCTTTTCTGTTTCTTTAGTTTTTGGCTTTTTGGGCCACACTGAGCTGTGCCTGGGCTTACTCCTCTCCATGTAGCTCAAAGGTCACTTCTGGGAATCATCGGGATGCCAGGGATTGAGCCCAGGTCAGCTGCATGCAAGGCAAGTGCCCTACCTGCTGCACTATTGCTCCGGCCCCACAAGTTCTTGCCAGATAAATAACTGACAAATATATTTTTGCCATCTGTGGATGCCTCTTTTTAAATCCTTAAACAGTTTCTTTTTTTGGTCTCTTTGGGTCACGCTGGCAATGCTCAGTGGTCACTCCTGACTCTGCACTCAGGAATCACGCCTGGCAGTGCTTGGGGACCACATGGCTGCCAGGGACCGTACTGGGGCCAGCTGCATGCAAGGCAAACGCTCTCCCCACTGGACTATCACTCTGTTCCCTCAACAGTTTCTTTTAACGCATAAATTTACTATGAAACTCAGTTAATTTTATTGTCATATTACTTGGGGTCATATTTAAGAGACCGTTGCCAAATCTAATGTCATAGAGATTCGTTCCTATGTCTTCTTGTAGGAAATAATTTTAGCTCTGTAATTTAGGTCTCTGCTCCATTTTGAGTTTGTTTCTGTCATAGGGGGAGGTAGGGGACCAATTTTATTCTTTTGCATATGTAAGTCTAATTGCCCCAGATCCATTTATTGAAGAGATAACTAACTTCTTTTTCACTGAATGCTCCTGGCATCACTGTCAAAAATGAATTGACCACTAATGTGAGAGTTTATATTTCAGGGCCATTAACTTCGAATATTCTACAAAAAAAACCCATGGAAGTCCAAACCACACTATTTTCATTACCGTAGTATAAAAGTATTAAGTTCTGAAATGAGAAAACATGACTCACTTAGGTTTTCTTTTTCAAGACTGTTTTGGCTATTCTGGGTTTCTTGAAATCTTTGGGATACAATTTTGCCATGCCACTGTGATTTTGAAAGGGGTCGCTCCGGAACTGTGCTGACACACCTTTCGGCTGATCTAAGGGGACAGAATGACTGCCTGCTCACCGAGAGCTTCTTGAAACTTTTTCAGCAACAATTTATAGTTCCCAGAGTGTGAGTCTTGCTCCTCCCTGTTAAAGTGGTTCTGATGCATTTCTGCTCTTTTCCATGCTAGAGAGAATGCGATTGTTCTCATTTCTCCTTTGGACTGTTCCTTGCTGGAATACAGAAATACAACGGGTTCCTTGTGTTGATTTACATCCTATAACCTTGCTCAGTTCATTCACCGGCTCTAACAGGTTGTGGATGAGAATGTGATCTTGGCGGGTTTCGATGTAAGATCAGACCCACAGCCAACACGGAGTTCAACCTCTTACATCCGGTTGAGCGACGTCCCCTCACACTCCCGCTGCTCCCGCTGAAGGGACCGTCCCTGGACAGAGGGCGCCGCCGGAGTGCGGCCACACTGCAGGGGTGTGGCCCTTAACCTCAGGAGCCGTGTAGAGTCACAGAGTGAGACACGTGCAGGGAGTGAGCTGTGGTGAGGCGCCAATCGCTGTGGTACGAGACCTCAGAAGCTGAGGAAAAGTCCACCCGGGCTCAGCAGGCCGCAGCCGCTGACTGTCGGAAGGTGAGGGGTCACCGCGGGTGGGACTCTCTGTGTCAGCCCGAGAACACCAACACCAGCTCTCATTTCTACATCGGCCACTTCCCTGCCCAGCACAGTTGCTGTGGGGTGCGGAAAGCTGCCTGTGGCCCTGGTGAGCAGACAGCGAGCAGTGGGCTGACCCGGCAGGCTCTGAGGACAGTGCTCGGCCCGTAAGGCAGCGTGGGAGTGAGTGTTTGCCCGAGACTGTGCGCCAGGCCAGTGAGCTAGGCCCTGGTATCTATTTTTATTTCCTTTTCGTTCCCAACTGCTTGGCTAGAGTCAATCTCAATCCTTCTCAGACTCTCCCGACAAACTGGAGAGACGGTCGCCTCCGCCGCACCAGGAGGCAGAGAGAGAGAACACACACCGGTCCTGCCGCCCGACACGGCTGCAAAACCTCCAACGAAACACTGGGGACTGCACAAGGCAGTGAGTTTCGAGGACGAGACGCCATCACCGAGTTTCCCTGACGCTGGGAACCCGACAGAAACCGACAGGAACCAAGCAAGGCACAGACTCGCGGCACGGAGAGGGAACACGGAGCATCATTAATCCCTTGACGTAAAGAAGGACTTGGCAAAATTCAAGTTTTTTGAATTATACAAAAACGTTATACAAACTCGCCCCAGGGCGTGTTCCTGACCGTGACGAAAGCTGCCAATGAATAAAACCGATGTCATCTCATCCCTATGTGACGAGGACTGTAGGGTTCGGGCCCCCGTGACCCGCGCGCTCGCCGCTCTTCCTGGACACGTTTCCGGTGGTCACGTCTCTGGACAGCTGGGTGTGGCCGGACATCGGGGAGGCTCAGGGCAGAGAAGGGCTTTGCGGCCACAGTGGACGGCCCCGAGGGCGCTCCTTACCCACCCCACTCACCCCACTGGGTGCTCAGCCTCCGTCAGGGGCTGCCTCCGTGCTGGGGCGACCCCTCGGCTGCGGCCCCTGCCGGCCGCTCCCTGGGCCCCTCCCGCTGGCCTCTCTTTTCGGATTGGACTTTCCGAGTAAGAAGGGCCTTGTCTGCCGCACCTGCTCCTCTCCTGCTGTCTCCCCGTGCTCGGACCCCGCTGGATCTGATTCACGTTGTTACCCCGGGGGAAAGCGCGACCTCATTTCTGTGTCCCCGTGCGGGAGGGCCCAACACGGCACCCAGCACCCAGCACTGCCCAGGCCCCCCGCCGAGCCCCAAACAGACGCACAGTTGTAGATGGCGGGTCCCACACAGCAGCAGCCGGGTCCCCCCGACTCACTCCCCCCTCTGACGCCCACCCCGGGACACTCACCTGCGCCATGTGTGGTCCCGAGTGGCCCACGACGACGATGACCTTCCCGCGGAAGCCGGGCAGCAGGGCGGCGTGCGGGCCAGTGCTCAGCTCCCCGTCCGCCGTGACGGCCGTGCTGAACGGGACGTTGACGCTGCCCGAGATGTGGCCCCGGATAAAGCTGGCAGGGACACGCTTAAGGAAAACACTCTTCGGCCGGTAGGCAGGCGGGAGCGAGGCAGCGGCCCCTCAGTGCTCCCGCGAGCACTGTGGGAGGGAGGGAAGGCTGGTGCTGCCCGGGGGGTGAGAGGGACGCTCCACAACGGGCAAGAAAGGCGAGAAAAGGCAAGAGAAATGACACGGGGACGCGCAGGTGGCCGGTGGGTGACGGCCAGCTCATCACACGGCCCGTGGGCATCTCTGACTCTGGCGGCCATGGAGTCCAGACAATGCCCCAAGAGCCCGCCCACGGGAGGCCACCGTGCCACGGGGGACAGCACTGAGCCGTTGGGATCTCGGCGGTGCTGGGGGTGGGGAACTCAGCCCCGCGGAGCTGCCACCCCGGCCTGCTTCTCCCGAGCCGTGTGCCCGGCGCTCTGCAGCCAGAGACTGTTTGCTATTGCTCAGTCTCACCCCCGGGTGCTCGCGACCTCGTGTGACCTTTAATCAGACTCACATGTTGGCCTAACATTGCTCAGAAATAGAAGAATACATTCAAGGGCCGTTTAAAAGTAAACTGAAGGGCTTGAGTGCGAGCTTTGGCTGGAAAGGGACGGTCGCCCAAGCGCCCCAGGAGAGGACAGTCTAGACTGGCCTACGTGACCCCGCGGCGGCCTGAACCCCGAGAGGACACTCGGGAACTACCCCCGAAGAGACAGCAGGGGGGTCCCGGAAGCAGGGCTGATGCAGGGGGGCCCGGGAGGGCTTGGTGAGAATACGAGGCCGAGCCCAACGGGGAGGGTCTCTGCTGTGGGCTCAGAGGGGGCGGGGTGCAGGGCGAGTGTGTCTCCGAGGGGGACCCAGCGCACGTGTCCACACGGAGTGAAGGAGACGCAGCAGACAGTCCAGAGCCGCGGGCTGTGGCCAGCCGGCCTGGGGAGGGACGAGGGACGGCCAAGGCGGGAGCCCTGGCCCGGGCTGGGGTGAGGCCGCTCTGCGCTGAAGGGGCAGGGGCGGCCCCCAGCACTCGGCCTGTCCCAAGGCGGCTGGCCTGGAGGTGCTGCTGGATTCTCGGCGTCCGTGTGGACATGCCACCGCAGGCCCGGGACGCTGAGGGGTCCCACAGGCGCTGGGAAGGCCTCGGAGCCCCGGGACGGAGCGCGGAGGAGCCGGGTCAGCCCCATCGCCGACCATCCGAGGGGCGCCAAGAGCAAAGCCCGCCCCTGTTCTCACATCGGTTCTGGTGACAGTGGTCACGGCACCCGTGGACACAGACTTTCTAAACTCTGACTCGCAGCTTTTCCCTCGGGAGCCCATTTTATCCACAGTGTGTCCGCTGAAAGTCTAAAGACAGAGCACTGGCTCCCGAGTCCCGGCCGGGGGGCCCTGCTCCTTGGGTCACCCCCAGGAACGGACTGCAGCCACCGACTCCACACACACCCGCCCGGCTGTCCTCTGTGCTCGCAAGCTGGGTAACTGATTGTCCTGGTGTTCGCGCCCCGCCCTGAGCATCTCTTGGACGCCTTTGGGCTCACATCTCCTGACCGCACACGGCTTCCTCCAGGCCTCCAACCCGCAGCCTCCTCTCACGACTGTCTGGAAGTTGATGTTCCTGCTGCTGCGTGAGTTTCAGCCCATGTGGTGGCCGGGGTGGCAGGTGTCCTGGGCAAGAATGTCAATGGCCAGTTCAGCCAGCTGCTCTGAGCACTGCCCTGAGGAGGAGCCCTGGTGGACCCACACTGAGGGGAAGGGGAGAGGAGCCATGGAGCGTCTTCCCTGGGGAGAGGATACATGAGAGCATCTTCCCTGAGGAGAGGAGACATGAGAGCATATTCCCTGAGGAGAGATACTGTGAAAGTGTCTTCTCTGAGGAGAAGAGCCATGGGAGCATCTTCCCTGGGGAGAGGAGCCATGGGAGCATCTTCCCTGGGGAGAGGAGCCATGAGAGCGTCTTCCCTGAGGAGAGGAGCCATGGGAGCGTCTTCCCTGAGGAGAGGAGTCATGAGAGAGTCTTCCCTGAGGAGAGGAGCCATGAGAGAGTCTTCCCTGAGGAGAGGAGCCATGGGAGCGTCTTCCCTGGGGAGAGGAGCCATGAGAGTGTCTTCCCTGGGCTTCCTGAGGCAAGGGAGCTACAGGAAGAAGTTCCTGGGGAGCTACAGGCCAGTCAGCTCTCCCCTCCCACTCCATCCCTGCATCTTCCCTTCTCTGTACCCCCTGCTCCACCTTCACACAAGTGACTGCAGGCCCTACTGACTCCCGCACCCGCTGTGGGGATCAAACAGAACCTCTCAGCCCATCCTGCAGTGCTCCTGTGTGCTGCTAGGAGCTGCCCCGCCACCTCCTCCCTTCCTGGTCTCCCTCCCCCGCTCTCCTCTCCCAGCCTCCCCGCAGCTCACGTGCTACATGCAGCAGGGCCCCTCGGCAGGCCCTCAGCCACAACTGCCACCCCCCCCCACAGCCCCTCAGCAGGTCCCCTGTCACTCACCCTCACAGGTCCTCTCACAGTCGCTCACCCACTCAGGCCCTTCACAGTCACTCACCCACACAGCCCCTCAGCAGGTCCCCTGTCACTCACCCTCAGCAGGTCCCCTCACAGTCACTCACCCACACAGGCCCCTCACAGGTCCCCTCACAGTCGCTCACCAACACAGCCCCTCAGCAGGTCCCCTCACAACACCAACCCCCCATCCCCACACAGGGGCTCTTGGCAGGTCCCTGTCTCCTCACAGTGACTAACACTGACACCAGGACTGTCCTTGGCAGCAGCCGCCACAGCCCCCTCGCCACACAGCCCTTCGGAGACCGGAGCACAAGCCTACAGAGTGGGATGGGAAACACCTCTCGGCGCCTCTTTGCTATCTGTGCTGCTCTGGGTAAGGGAGCGCCAAGGTAGCTCCAAATCACTATATTTTTATGAAGGATTTAGCTTTTCAGCACAGAGTTTGTGTGCTGGGGTTTTCTTTTCTTTTTCTTTTTTTTTTTTTGCTTTTTGGGTCACACCCGGCGATGCACAGGGGTTACTCCTGGTTCTACACTCAGGAATTACTCCTGGCGGTGCTCAGGGGACCCTATGGGATATGCTGGGATTCGAACCCGGGTCAGCCGCGTGCAAGGCAAATGCCCTACCCGCTGTGCTATTGCTCCAGCCCCTGTGTGCTGGGGTTTTCTGAGGATGAAGCAAGGATAGGGATAATAATGAAAACAATGGAGTTTACGCATTTTTCAAATTAAGAAAAGTAATTCACGTTTGATGTTATCCTTGCTATAGCTGACTAAGCTTCTGATATTAAAAGAAAAAAAGGGCAAGATTTTTACAAATAACGCCAAAAAAACTCAGCCCCAGCTCCAAGCAAATGAGAGTATCATTCCTTCCAAGTCTTTCTGTTTATAGAAAACACCCGTTAAATCCTCATTTACATGCCTAATATCACTCTTAATATCTACTCCAGGAAATCTGAAACCCCAAATATTTAGGACTATTAAAGTTAAAGAAACAACAGTCTGGCTTGTGTATTTATCTCTGAAACTATTAACACTAATAAAATCTATGCCACTACCTAAGAAAACATTTTGTAGCGAGTCTTTAAAAGCTACAGTAACAGTCTACTGCGAAATCCCCATGCCGCAGGAAACAAACGTATCTGGCTGGGATCTTTACCTCAACTTTAGCTCCACGTTTCTGTTTGATTAAAATAAAAAGAATGGAAAGTAAAACACGATTTCATCCTGGTGCTGGGCTCTGGTACCAGCTGCGACTCGGTGTTCAGGGTTGGGACCGGCCTGTGTGCAGCGTTCCTGGTGAGTGCGGAGGTTGGGAGCGAGTCTGCACTGCTGGGTGTGTGCGGGGGTCCGTCTCCAAGCCCCTCCAGCCTCCCACCCTTGGCCCTGCTGGGCTTTGGGGAGGTTCCTCAGGTGCCAGATGCGCACCCCCTCCCAGGGGACGTCGTCCTCTTCAAAGATGACACCCAGACACAGAACTCAGAGCCACACAGGCAGCTCAGTCCACACTGCACATGGGACAGATGCGCGGTACAGAAAAAAATCTAATGAAAAATATAGACATATCTGATTTACAAAATTCATAGAAGACTAACACCCATTTCAGGGCATCTGTCTTCTGACTGGGAGTGTTTACACCAGGCTCCCCGGGATCAAGCCTCACCAGCATCTCTGGGGCCCCCCCGCCCCGCCCCCGCCCCCCGCCCCTGTACCCGGGACCGGAGTGCCTGAAGTTGCACGGGCTTGAGTAAAGGCAGGTACTTGGTGCCTCTCCCCCCTGAGGGCCTCCAGGGGCATCCCTGCCTCTGGCCACGGGGCAGCATGCAGCCCCCGACCCTGTGACATTCCCACCCCTGGCCACGCTTCGGCACGCCCAGCAGGAGGCTCCCCTGTGCCCTGGACAGCCCCAACTGACACACCTGCACACTTCTCTCCTGGCAGGTGAGTCCAGGGTGCCTGTCCTGCACGAGGCAACGGGGCTCGTTCCCCGACATCCTCTATCCTATACAGTCCCCTGAGCACTGCAGGAGGAACTCCTGAGCACAGAGCTTTGGGGGAGTTACTTAGTGAAAGTTATTAAGTAACAAGTAGTAGCAACCCTGAGCATCTGACACGCCATGGAAGCGTATGACAGTGACGATTAGCTACCAAGAAGGAATCATATGCACTCAAGAACAGTGACAGACCAGAGAAACAAAACACCCACGAAAATACCCCCAATTCTGGCACTCTTAGGAAACCTTTTGAAGGTCTCTGGGGCAGGAAGTGGTTATCTGATGTTCCCTGAGCCCACCAGGCACTCAGTGAGAGCGTTCCTTGGCCCCGTGAGTTCCGAGCGACCCCAGCTACGTTGACTGTTTCCCACCGACCTCCCTTCCATGGGGTGGAGATGACAGGAGAACGGACGCCACCCTTGAAGCGCCCTTGGAAAGGATACTCCTCGTTATTCCGGATGTCCACCACCAGGAGCTTCGGCTTACTGGACTTGGTCTTCTTGGGGGCTGTTTTGAAGTGTCCCGTCACCGAGAGCTCGCACAGGTCAATCAGGTCCTCTGCTGAAATCCGGGGTGACACCTCCGACTTCAGGTCGTTTAGGGAGATGGATTCTCTTGACTGCAACACACACACACACACACACACAACACAAATCACAAACATATCTACTGAGGATGTTTTAGAAACAGACTGTAACCAACCAGGAGATCTCCAGGCTTCTGACACCAACTAACATCACGATGGGAAGAAAGGAAACTGTCTTGCTCTCAAGTGACCGAGGAGCTGTTTTTCTTCCTCCACGGTTCACTCTGTACGTGTTGCCGTCAGGCAGAGAGGGTCGGGAGAGACGAGGCAGCTGCTCCCGAGGCAGATGGTTTTAAAGCCACCCCCTTTCCACTCCCTTCACGCTCTTCAGGCATAATTACCCCGTGGGTTGCATTAATTACCACTCCGGTAATACGAGAGATTGCACTCTTGGGATAGATAGTACTTAAAGAAATTGGGTCTAAAAAAAAAAAATGAAGGAATGTTGCATTCTAACGTGAAAGAAGTTTCAAACGTTCATCAGTGAAACTTCACATGCGTATGTGCGACAGTAACTACCCCCGAGAGTTCATTCATCACACACTGGCTCCGTGTTCTGCTTTACAGCTGACAGTCCCCACTGGTGACCACTAATGGGTCTTAAAGTCCCAATTTACTTTTATTTCACTTCTACAACATAATTAACATCACAGGGGCTGGAAGGGTAGCATAGCAGGTAGGGTGCTTAACTTCACACAGCCGACCTGGGTTTGATCCCTGGCACCCCACACGGTCCCCTGAGCCTGCCAGGCATGACCCCTGAACACAGAGCCGGGAGGAAGTCCTGAGCAGCTGCTTGGTGTGGCCCCAAAACCCAAACCAAAAAAACCCAAAACCCAAAACGCATCAATGGTTTAACATTATATATGAATGGCTGAGAGGAAATTAGGGTCTCGGAGATGAATGAAGAGTATACTTGATGCTTCCTGAGATGAACCAACCAAACCGAAAATGTCTTTGTCATGAAGGAGGAAGGAGTTAAGACTCCAAACTAGGACACTCGGGTCATGGCTGATGTCACAGGGCCCAGGCTGGGCCAGAGGAAGGACTAAAGGACTGTGAATAGACCCCCCCCCCCATGCTCTGTCAGAGGGAGAAGAACCCCCCACCCAAACACATACACACTCTTCAAAGGCAACACAATTCAACACGGGTTCTACTTAACATTGACCAAACTTGGCAACTTACTGATCAAAAATTGAGAATTTAGGACTTTCAAAATCCACCTAATTGAAAACATGCTTTTGTAAGTTTTCAAAATCTGAAGTCTAATTATTATCTCATTAACCCTCTTCTCAGTTCTGTTATAGAATTTCTAGATAGGAGAGAACAAAGTATATAAATCACTTAAATGACTTTGAAAACAATTATGCTCAACCAGAGCTTGAAGGTCAATGACCTTGTATTTTCTTGTGCCCTAAGTTCTTTAGTGGTAAAGCAACTGTCCTCTTATTTCATGAGACTGTAAACAGAAATGGAAAATGACTAAACTTTATGGGCTTATGGTTTCTAACAAAAGAGGAAGCATTACAAATTTTAATTTTTTAATATTAGGAGTAAGTCTACCCAAACACTCAGAAACTAAAGAGCTTTAAAACCAGCAAGCCTGTTTTCAGGAACCCTTTGATTTCCTCTGGAAACAAACAAGAGTGAGGACACGGCTACCAGGACTTGTGGGACATGGCAAAGCCGTGTTAAGAGGAAAGTTTAGAGCTCTGCACTCATCGGGAAGGAAGAAAGGGCCCACATCAATAACTTGGCTTCACAGCGTAAGATCTTAATTAATCTAAATGATCAATGAAACCAAGAGACGGTTCTTTGAAAAAATAAACAATATCAACAAACCACTAGGAAGACTCAGAAAGAGAGAGAAAGAAAACCCCGATAAGCTGAATCAGACATGAAAGAGGGGACATCACAACAGAAACCACAGAAATTCAAAGGATCATCAGAGATAACTTTGAGAATCTTCATGCCATGAAACAAGAGAACCTTGAAGAAATGGATATAATTCTAGATTCCTATGATCTCCCAAGGCTGAACTGTAGCACCGTAGCACTGCCATCCATTGTTCATCGATTTTCTCAAGCGGGCACCAGTAACATCTCCATCGTGAGACTTGTTACTGCTTTTGGCATATCGAATATGCCAATGGGTAGCTTGCCAGGCTCTGCCATGCAGGCGGGATACTCTCAGTAGCTTGCTGGGCTCTCCAAGAGGGGCGGAGGAATTGAACCCGGGTCGGCCGAGTGCAAGGCAAACGCTGTGCTATAGCTCTGCCGCAAGGCAGAACTAAGATTTGGAATACCGGAACAAAAGTGGGGGGGAGAGGGTAGGGTGCCTGCCAGGGAGCGGAGGGGGGGAAGGGGGACTGGGATACTGGTGGGGGAAATGTACTCTGATGAAGGATGGGTGCTGGAAAATGATGGAACAAGAAAAGGGGCGGAAGGCTTTCATTTCATTGCTTCCTTAATGTTGCTTTGTCCACTTTTTCTTTCTGGGGTTTCCTGGAATTGGGAAGAAGAAAAAGCTGAAAAGCAAACACAGAGTTTCCCCCGCCCTCCCCCCAAAAATGCTGGCTCTGCTGAAAAAAAAAAACCACAAATAAATAAAAACATTAAAATCAAATGGTATCAAACTTAAAAATAAGTAAATAAATTAAAAAGCCCCACAAGCCAAGCCATGCTTCTTCCTAGACTGCGCCCTCCACAGGAATCCCCGGCTGGGACACAGATTTCTGCTTCCACGGAGATAAACGCCAAGCGCTTATCTCCGCGACCTCTGAGTGCACACGGCGAGACACAGAGAGGTTGCATCTGAAGGAGACGCGTGTCTGGGCGGGGGAGGGATTGGCCCGGGCGTTTCACAGGAAGAACAGATTAGCTGGAGCCCGCAGCACCCCATGAAGCTTTTCAAAGCAACAGCAGCTGCTCCGGGGAAAGGCACCACAGAGCAAGGGCAGAATCGGTGACAAAGTCACAGCTCTCTGGACCTCCGTGACAACCAGATAAGAACTTCGACACGATGCACGCACAGGTCTCCACAAATTACTTTTAGGAGATCAGCTGGATTTTGCATAGATGATACTACTTTGTGCAGAGAACAATTATAACATTAGAAACATACTCTAGTTTTTACTTTATTTGACTGCTTTAGATGCGGTTTCACTGTTCCCGGAATTCTGTCTGGAGGCACAACAATGAAACGTCCTCTGTACAATTTTTCTGCATCGAGTCTCACTGACATTTGCATTTTACCCTGTGACAGAGCTCCGAATTCACAGGACTCCGATCATGGGCAGAGAAGTCTGGCTGAGAGTAACATGACTCTGCATTCTCTGAAGCTGCAGTTCTGCCTCAGAGCCGGCACGGATGGTGCAAGTTAAGCCAGAATGTCAAATTTTCAAAAATAAATTTATTAAACACATCAAAAAGATATCAAACCCATATTCTATTGCCTGTGTAAAGTCAGAATTTACTTAGAAGTGTTACTGAGGGGAAAAAAATCATCTTTCTGCACACATCCAAAAGAACAAAAGCAACCGCTGTTGGAGAGGATGTGGGGAGAAAGGGACCCTTCTGCACTGCTGGTGGGAATGCCGACTGGTTCAGCCCTTCGGCATTATGGATATGGACGATTTTCAAAAAATTAGAAATTGAGCTCCCATTTGACCCAGCAATACCACTGCTGGGAATATATCCCAGAGAAGCAAAAAAGTATAGTCGAAATGACATCTGCACTTATATGTTCATCGCAGCACTGTTTACAATAGCCAGAATCTGGAAAAAACCCATAGAACAGATGACTGGTTGAAGAAACTTTGGTACATTTATACAATGTAATGCTATGCAGCTGTTAGAAAAAAGGAGGTCATGAATTTTGCATATAAGTGGATCAGCATGGAAAGTATCATGCTAAGTGAAATGAGTCAGAAAGAGAGACAGACATAGAAAGATTGCACTCATCTGTGGAATATAGAATAACAGAGTAGGAGGCTAACACCCAAGAATAGAAGAATAGTAGAAATAGGTACCAGGAGGTTGACTCCATGGTTTGGAGGCTGGCCTCACATACTGGGGAGAGGGCAACTGAGAGAAAGAATCACCAAGTATAATGCGGTCGGAGGCCAAGCGGGGGAAGGGTGACGAGTGCCGAATGTAGACTAGAGACTGAACACAATGGCCACTCAACACCTCTATTGCGAACCACAACACCTAATTAGAGAGAGAGAACAAAAGGGAGTACCCTGCCACAGTGGCAGGGTGGGGTGGGGGAGATGGTATTGGGGAGGGTGGGAGGGATACTGGGTTTACCGGTGGTGGAAAACGGGCACTGGTGAAGGGATGGGCTCTCAAACTTTGTATGAGGGAAACATGAGCACAAAAATGTATAAATCTGTAACTGTACCCTCACGGTGATTCACTAATTAAAAATAAATAAGTTAAAAAAAATCATCTTTCTATACTGCAGATCCATGGAAAAGGTTATCAGGGTCTATTCCGCTAACTAAACTGGTTAACACTGGCTCTCAGTATGGCCCAAGAAGGCATTTGCTGCGACCTCTAAGCCAGTGGGGGTGAGACCTCAGAGTCTGAAGCGACAGGCCTCAGGGAGAATGCCGTACCCGTCTGCTACCGAAGGCACTAGCAGGGTTTAACTGAGCACCTCCTACTTCACAGGGAAGGTGTCTATGAGAACACGGGGTGCAAAGGGAGAAATCTTCCCACACACACGTGTGTGTGCACATGTAGGTACTGGTCATAGTCCTATCACACGCTTCAATCTAGTTGCCCAAGACAGAAATCTGGGCCTGAGGAGACCCCTTCTTCCTCTTGACCCCTCCCCCTCTGAACGCCCTCCGAGCTCCACAAACCCCCTCTGGCACCCGTTCCGCCCCTGCCCGATGCCAGCGCTGCATTTCCCCTCCTCGGACCAGGGGTGCTGCTTGTCTCTCTCTGTCCCTCTGTCCTCTGCCTCCCTCTTTGCCTGAAGCCACCCCCTTCAGCCCTCTTCCCAACACCACGTGGGGTTGAAATGAAAATCCTAACTGTGGATCGTTTTACCCGAAGGGGCCACACCCAGCCAAGCCTGGGGGCCCGAGGTTCCTGGCAGTGATACTCGCCCTGGAGAGGGGGCCTGGCAGTGGCCGGACGGGACCGGGGCAACTGGGTGGGGAGGGTGCAGGGGCACGCGCGGGTGTGCCAGGCACCTGCTCGCTCCCTGCCTGCTGATAGCCTCGTGTCATGACAGACCCTCGGTGGCTGCTCCATCGAATGAGACCCGAGTCCCTGGCGGAGCCCCTGGGGTGGACACGTGTCTACCGAGGGCAGGACACACGGGCCCTGGGGTGAGAGACCTAAACTCACGCCCTGGCCAGCCCCCGCGGACTGTGACCCGGCGGGGCTCTTTGACCCTCTGCCCAGCGTCTCCTCCGGGAGGCAGCACAGGGCAGCCGGCTGCAGGAGGAAGTGAGTTCATCATCGGAAGTGAGTTCACCCACCAGAAGTGAGTTCATTGACAGGAAGTGAGGGCTCGCCAGCGTTTGCTCGCCGCACCTCGGACCCGACCCACACCGCCCTGACCCCGGGCGTGGGAAACACCTGCCCGGTGCCCGCTCCTCTGAGCCTGCCTTTGCCGGGGCCCCACGGCGGCTCCTGCCAGCCCTGCTCACTTCTCACACGCCCGCAGACCACCCAGGGCACCCCTGGCCTTGAGCAGTAGACGGGCGGAGTCCTTGCACCCAGGAGAGGGGAAACGGCCCCGTGCGGGTGGCCCCCGGGAACCGTCATGCGCTGACCCGTGGAAGGAGGAGAGAACAGGGGCTGCACGGGAATGGATAAAGTGACTTTTCTGAGTCTCCAGCTTCTCTTCCTGCCTAACTTGGTGCTAGCAGAGGTGTCTGTGCGCTTAAAGCAAAGAAACTACCTCCTGCTTAGGGTGACTCGACTGAAAAATATATTTAAGAAAATAATCAATAGAAGCCCTGGCTCTTCAAGCCTGTGCTCTCCCTTGAACATGTAAAAAAAAAAAAAAAAAGAAAACCAAAACCCCAAAACCAAAAAATCAAACCCGTAAAACCCCCGCCCTGGGGGGGGCACCCCCGTCTCTGCCTCTCTGCGTCTCTGCTTGACCTTCAGTGTCCTTGAGCGCAGGCGGCCGGCTTTCTCATATTCTGTATTTCTAAAAGCTATCACAAAATCTGAATAAGCTCAATAAATATTTGATGAATAAATGAGTAGACAGAAATACAATTAAATCATGCTGCCGAGCAGAAGCCATTCCCGGCCCCGGCGGTGTCCCCAGAAAGGCCGATCATCCGATTGTCTCCAGCCCCGGGCACTGCGGGGCTCACCAACAGCACCCGCGTCAATACGGCCGCAGTCACCCCCTGCTCGGCTTCCCTCCCCTCAGCTGGACACTGCAGATGACAGTCGCTGCCATCTGAACCCTGCAAGACACACGCTCATTAATGAAAGCCAGAGGAGTATAAAGGAACCAGAAAACAGAAGCCACGCCAAGGAAGGCAGGCAAAGGCAGGCTTCTAATAATAAATATATTAATGGAGGGGAGGAGACAAATGTTGGCGCAAATGTTTTTGGAAAATCAATGACTAAAAAAGATCCATATATGAACTGTGTATGCACGATATACATCAGGATGCTTTTAATATATCTTCTTTCTCTTTTCTAATTTTATTCAAACATAAAAGATGCATACATATAGATTCAAAAATAAATTATGCACAATTTAATGATGTTAAAAATTAAAATATTGATTCCAAATATTCTACAAAGAGTTGAAAATCTGAATTGACCTATATCTTCACAGGTTGGACCGAGCTGAAGAAAATGGTGTGTCTGCATCTGCATCCAAATATCACAGAAAGATCTACAGGTTTATGTAAACAGAGGTAAGTTTTAAAGTTTTCCAATGATCATTTTGACCAAGTCTCAGATACATTTCCCTTTCAATCCTGTCTCCCATTTTCAAACAAAGGAGAGTCCTTGGGGCTGGAGCAATAGCATAGCGGGTAGGGCGTTTGCCGTGCATGCGGCTGACCCAGGTTTGATTCCCAGCATCCCATATGGTCCCCTGAGCACCGCCAGGGGTAATTCCTGAGTGCAGAGCCAGGAGTGACCCTTGTGCATCGCCAGGTGTGATCCAAAAAGGAAAAAAAAAACCCCAAAAAACAAAGGAGAGTCCTTGTGTTATAATAACCAAACTGCAGAGTCCGCGGGCTGCCCGGGAAGGTGCCTTAATCAAATATTTACATCTGACAGACATAGCTACACACACATACACGTCAAGATTATTATTAGTAAAATGTATAAAATATCAAAACTGGGTCTGTGAAGACAGCCTGGTGGTTAGGGAAGCCCAGCATGGCTGGGGCTCGAGCTGCACCCCATCCCTGGTACCAACCGCCCCCCCCCCCCAGCGCACTGGTGCCCAGGAGGGTACCCCCAGTCCAGCTGCAGGCCCTCCGGGTGCCCCGGCACTGAAGGGAGCCACATCCGGGCAACGCGCTCCCAGCCAGAGGCTGAGTGTCACGGAGGGCTCCCAGGGCCCCGCATAGCTGGGTCCCGCCCCTTCGCACGCTTCTTTTCAAAGCAACAGGACTGAGGCTCTGGAAACTGAAAAGGACACACAATTACATGTGACCAGGTATGGAACTCCCAGGACTGAGGGGGGCTCAGTTTCAGATGACCGAGCACCTTCCACTAGTCAAAGGATACACACTCCAGAACCATCGCTACCAGGGACAGAAATGCAGTTACTCCCACTAACATAGACAGAAGACTCCTGGCAAACGCGCGTTGCAGGGCAACTGACTGTGAGGGATGTTCCTGAGAGACGCTACTGATCTCACATCTACCTAATGATGAGCAAACGCGCAGGAGTATATAGCAGAGCATTAACATTGTTGTTATTTATTGCTACGGAAGCTGCTACGGAGCACTGTAGCACTGTTGCCCAGTTGTGCATCGATTTGCTCCATAGTGAGACTTGTTGTGACTGTTTTTGGCATATCGAATACGCCACAGGGAGCTTGCCAGGCTCTGCTGTGCGGGCGGGATACTCTCGGTAGCTTGCTCTGCTCTCCGAGAGAGACGGAGGAACTGAACCCGGGTCGGCTGCGTGCAAGGCAAACGCCCTCCCCGCGTGCTATGGCTCCAGCCTGCTCCAGACCAGACGGGAGCTACGGAGATAAGAAAAGTACATAAGGCAGAGAGGTATTGGTAACAAGAGATGTTGTAATTTTTAGATCATTTGTTTAGTCTCCTAAGGGGAAGCGGCACAGGGCCAGGGACATGGCTCGAGGCTGGGCGCCCTGGGCTGGCCTCGGCCACCGCCCGGGAGGGGGAACTGCCCGCGAGTCCCCCGGTGCCCTGGCCTTCCCAGGAGAGGCGGATCCACCGCCACATAGGGACGTGAAGGTGCCAGGAACGGCCGGGACTCCTCTGTAGTGCCCACTGCACGCAGGAGAGGGCAGCGCCCGAGACGGTGCCAGGCTGTTTGGGAAACAGGCGTGTGCGATGGGGAGCGGGTGAGACGTCATGGTCCTGGGTTGATCCGAGCGGAGTCAGTGTGTGACAAGTAACAGACGGCGGCAGGAGAAAGCAGCAGCTGCCCCACGACTGCAGCTCGCTCCTACTACCCTGACCCCTCCGTCCAGACAAATACCGTGTGTGTGTGTGTGTGTGTGTGTGTGTGTGTGTGCATGTGTGCATGCACATGAATGCATGTGTGCCTGAGTGAATGTGTGTGTGCATTTGGATGTGTATGTGTGCATGTGTGTGAGAATGCATGTGTATGCACATGCATGTGTGTGTGGTTCCACAGTGCACAGACACAAGCCTCCGTCTCCCCCCACAGGGCAGGTAAGAGGAGATTCTGAGGCCATCCCTGCACGCCACCCTCGCCCCATCCCTGCCGCTGCACACTGCGTGTCTTTGTCCTTTCTTAGAGCCTGCGTGACGTCCAGGCGCATACAGACGCAGCTCCTGGTCCTCTCACATGCGGCTGGGTGCTGGGGCAGTTTCCGCCCCTCGGCTCTTGTACTACGAGCGTCAGTGAACGTGGGTGTGAATAAACACAGCGAGGCCGCAACATAGACCCAAAGGCAACAACGGGGGAACTGACCCACACAGCGGAGAGGGGATGGAGGCCCGGGGGAGGAAACAGGTCCAGTGGTGGCGGCCGTGGCGTTGGAATTCTGTCCGTCATGAACCGTTATTAATAGTACCATGAACCCCAGAGAGTTTTGAAATCACCGGGCAGGGGGAAGGCGGCCACGGCGGTAAAGGCCCAGCAGGCGTGGCCGTGCATGGCTAAGCAAATCTACGGGCAGAGCTGCTGTCGGCTGACCACTGGCACGGCCTGAGAACACTGGTGGCCGGTGCATGTTTCCATGACGTCCGGTCCACCTGAGGCCCTTGGGATTTTGAGTCGAGACCCAGTGAGGCCTGTCCAGCTGTCCCGCCTGGACAAGAGGGACGAGTTCCAGTCACGACTCCCTTCACTCAGAATTCCTCGGGCCCCGGAGACACCGGGTGGCAGAGCGCCTGCCTGGCAGCCTGAGGCCACTTCGGAGTGCGACCCTGCTGGCACGGCCAGTCGTGGGCCAAGGGAAGGCGGGGGCGACCCCCAGGAGCACCTGGGCCCTTGCTCAAGGCCACACCACCCACTGCAACCAAGAGAAGGGAGGGCCAAGCAAACAGGCATATCCTGAGGCTCCACCCACAAGTGCCCACCCAGGGTGCCTTGGGTGCTCCTGGGTCCCTGCCAGCTCACCCGAGTCCCTCGGAAACAGGGACGAGCCTTGGCACGCGGGGGGGTCTGTGCTCCCACGGCTGTGTTCAGTACAGGGCAGGGAGGAAGGAGGTTCCGGGGGAGGGCGGCAGACAGTGACAAATTAAAAGAGGGTGCTGGGGGCCGGGGTGGGTGAAGGCAGCCGTGACACGTGGGCCAGGATGCTCGGGGGAGCAGAGAGACGGTGACAGGCAGCGGAGACGGACCCACCCGTGTGGGACCAGGCCGTGTGGGCGGGAGGCGTGGAGGAAGCGGTGAGGACAGGATCTGGTGTCCGAGAGAAGTAGAGCCTGGCCCGATCTCCTGACTCCTCAGCAGTCTAACTCAAGACGAAGATCAACAACCCGGAGGCGGAGAGTGATGGGGAGAAAGTCCCGAGGTTGGCGGGCGCTGTCAAGGAAACCTCAGACGACGTAACCACACAGCTTAGAAATACGCAACGCTGAGTTTGGGGGCAACACTCGCCAATTCTCATATTCTCACATGCATGTGTGGGCCCTGCTCACTTCGTGCTCGGCCCCACTCTCACGGGAAGAGCGACAAAGAAAGCAGCCTCTCCAGTCTGACCGAGACGGAGAGCACAGTGGGCGGGACACTCGCCTGGTCAGCAGCTGGCCCAGCTGCGATCCCCAGCACCTCGTCTGGTCCTCCGACCCCCGCCAGGAGCGAGCCCTGAGCACAGCTGGGGGTGGGTCCCAAACCCAAAATAACAACAGCACGAAATAAAGGGAACAAAATTGGAGCCGCCCAGCAGAACACCTCACCCCTGCATATCTAAGGCAAATCACTTCAGCGGCATCCTGAATATTTTCGTCTTTCCCTTTTACTTTTCAGGGAGGGTGGGCTTTGTGGGGAGGAGGGAGAATTTCCTCCCAGTGATCGGGCACCGCAGGGCAACGTCTCCGTGGCTCGCTCCTGGACACCGTCTCTGCTCTGTTTCTGAGTCATTTTTCTCTCTGGTCTGTCACCTTAGAAGCAGCTCGTCTCTCCCGGCCTTGCTGCCCTGTGTACGAATGAAGGGACGAAACAGGCATCGTCTTTGCTGTTGTCTGTTTGCGGTGTGGGGTGGAATAAAGACTTCATCTTTGGAAGATTTCCCACTGGCCGTAGGTCTCAAACTTTCCTCCCGGGATCAAGGTGGGAAATTTCTATTCCAAGAGACTCGGGCGTGACTCTGTCTGGGTGTCAGACGAGCAAAGCGGGCCGCGTTAAAGCAGGGTGCACACGCGTGTTTACGCAAACTGAGAGTGACCAGGACAAAGAAGAAGCCCCCTGGTTTAACCTGGATGCCGGCCCATGCCTGAGAGGACCAGAACCTCCAGGAAAGAGGAACTAGGGCGGAACCTACAGGAGCGCTGGAGCTGGAAGCTGAAAAGGTGGGAAAAAACAAGGCTCCGTTTGGGCTGGAAAACCGCCGATTTGATGAGACGGTTGGAGTGAGTCTCTGGGGTGAGGCAGCGGACACAGGCACTCGGTTAGAAGGCTGCCTGCCCCGAGTTGACAAGATGATGTAAACCGATGTTCCTTCACCAAAAATTCACTTTATAAAGGGCAAAGTTCAGGCAGGAGCGAGAGCACAGCGGGTAGGGCATTTGCCTTGCATGTGGCCGACCCAGGTTCTATTCGCAGCATCCCATACGGTCCCCCGAGCACCACCGGGAGATATGCCTGAGTGCAGAGCCAGGAGTAACCCCTGTGCATCGCCAGGTGTGACGCAAAAAGCAAACAAAACAAAACAAGATAAAATAAAAACAACACAGGGTAATGTTCAAGAGTCAATAGACATGACGTCACTTCCTAGCAACCATCCGAACTCTGTAGAGAAGGTACTGGAGCTTGAAGGAAGGCAGAAGGCCTGCCCAGTGCCGCCGGGAGAAAGGCAACAGAAGGCCGGGAACCTTCCCGGTATGTGCGAGAACGCAGAGGGGCCCCCGTCCCTGCTGTGCGGGAGAATCGGCAAGGCGGTTCACAGAGAAGCAACACTATTGACTAACGGGAAGATGACACATCACCGAAAGCTCTGGATCGACTGGAAAACAATCACAGTGAGAGAAGCAGGTGGCTGATCCGGGACACGCGATCGTGGAGACGTCAGGTTCCACAGACATGATCTCTTGGCTCCTCCTGTTCACCCCCAGGAAACCACAGTCTCATCACACCCATTTCCCCGTGGGAGGTCACCCCGGCAGTGCTTGGGGGACCCTGAGTCTGGGCTCCAGTCCCTGACTCGGCTCTCCGGCCCTGTCACATAGAATTTACGGTCAATCAAAAGCAGGTCAACGGAGTAAACATGAAGTGTGTTGAGTGGGGACCAGAGATAAAGAAGAGCAGGTCGGGCTCTTGCCTTGTCCTTGGCGGGCCCGGGTTGGACCTCCAACACCGGATCTGGTGCCCTGAGCCACGCCAGGAGTGAGGCCGTAGCACGGTAAGGAGTACGGCCCTAGGCAGAGCCGGGAGTAATCTTTGAGCACAGAGCCGGGAGTAAGGCCTTCGCCCAAACACCGCCAGGCGTGCACGGCTCCCAAATAAAACCAACCAGAAAAGAAATTTGAGTCTGACCGTTGTTTCTGTGGCATGAGCTCTGCCACTGGGTTGCATCTCCGGCCCTGGAGTCTGTGTTCCTCAGGGCTCCACCCAACGGTACAGCCACGCACCCTTCCCCATGTACCCAGCTAGCGGGCGGAGCGCCAGGAGGGCAGAACGCTCCTCTCAAGCAGCAGCCACCACGGGGTCCCTGAAGGTCCCCGAGGCACAGCTGAGTGACAACAACCCCACCTTCTCCACCCTGGCGGGCCAGCCAGCTAACAAGAAGGGTAAAATGTTCTCAGTGAGAACAGCAACAGAGAAGTCAGAACAGAAACAGTTCTAACAGGAAGTGTGTCCGCCTCCCCACTCCCCTACATCTCCCCCAAAAAAAGCCTTAAAAGGCCCCAAATAACCTTAAAAAGAACACATGAATAAAAAGAAAGATAGAATGTATTTTGGGGGGAGGGAGGGGGTAGAGCAACAGCTCACTGCCCCTAGTGTCCCTTTTTCCTGCGTATTTACAATTTCAGTTCAATCACAACAGAGATACTAAAATTCTTTTTCGGAAGTGGGGGGTGGAGACAAGCCCATCCTCTGACACAGAAACAGTGATAATCACAAAACTATACACTGATGCTCACGTAACTAGAACTTAAAACAGTGACGCTCACATAACCAGAACTTAAAAACCACTTGTTACCAGAAAGGAAGCAAACGGGTAAAGATGACTGGAACTGCGAGGAGGATTCCGAAATGAATAGAAACACCCGGGGAATCTGGCTCCCACTCGAGGGTGTTTGGAATCAGTGGGGAAGAAGTCTGTCCAGGAAGATGTTACTCAGAAGCGGAGAAGATGAAAACAGACATTTCAGTCTACGGGGGCTCTGCTCTTTGCTCACTGCCGGTTTTACTAATTTCTAAATAATAATTTGTAGCTCACATGGATACAGTTGGGAATAACTCCGGTTGAACGAGGTTTCTAAGTTGTTCACTTGGGGGGTGCGAAGGGGTGTAGAAGAAGCAAGGGATAGCGTTGGCAAGGTGTGAGCATCCCGGGACGGAAGCTGCATTAGCACCGTACAAATCAGGTCAGCACATCTAATTTTTACAGTCTCCCCGTTAACGTGGCTTGCTCCGCTTCGACCCTGCGCAGCTGGTCAGGATTTGGAGAGGGGCCGGCGTGGTACTGCCCCCTGCACCTGGGGCCCTCGGGCTCCTTAGAGAGGGGACCCCGGGGCTGAGCAGCCTGCCTTGGCTGCGCCTGCCGCAGGATCGTGCCTAAGCCCATCTCTCTCTACCTACCCTGGGATGTCACTGAGACAAGCCATGACATCCCTGAGCGGGTGGGGGCTGCGGGGGGGGGAGGGCGGGGAGGGCCCGGAGAGTCATTAGCCAGCCGGAGCGGGCGCTACCTGTGCCAGCACTCGGCGGGGAGAAAACAGGCTTCGTGGTCTCACGGGCGGGGAAGGATGGCTCGGGAGCCGTCTGAGTCAAGCCCGAATTAAATCAGGCCACAGAGGAATTGAAAACTGTCAGCAGCTGCAGCGTGGTTCTGCTAACACGGCGGAAAAGCTCCCTGATGCCGTGCGTGTGTGTGCGTCTGTGTGTGTGCGTGTGTGTGTCGTGCTCGTGTGTGTGTGTGCGTGTGGCATCCTGGGAAGTAGGGGACATCATGCTATGCTGCTGTGTGTGTGTGTGTGTGTGTGTGTGTGTGTGTGTGTGTGTTGGGGGGGTCTCTCCAACCACCTCCGAGGCAGCGTAGCCCCCTGGGGAGAAGGGGAAGTCGTGCTACACTTTCTGCAGCCTGCAGGTTAATGTCACCAACGGTGATAACTCAGTCACTTTCTTCATTTGTGACCCCTACCCCCAAATTCTCTCTCCTCTCCCAGGTCCCAGTACCCCCAACACCAGCACCGTAACGAACCGCCCCCCGTACACGCCACACCGTCCAGAACCTTCAGCCGGTGCCGCTCTGGCCTTCCCGAAGCCCTTATTCGCCAGCTGCATTTCCAGGGCGCGGGTCCGTCCGAGGCTCTGCACGTTGAAACTGCGACGGGGCGAGACGGCATTTCCCAATTCGAAAGAGCCAGGCTCCTCGCACTCAGAGCAGGCACCTTAAATACGCAGCTGTGAGCTTTCACACAAAACAGGGTGGTAGCAAATGTCAGAGAAATGTCGTAATAAGATAAAAGAAGCTGTGCTCTAGACTGCTATAGTAAAAAAATTAGATTTTTTTTTTAAATGAGAAAAATACGAAGGGAGAGAAACCAACAGCCGACTCACACCACTAATTTACAGTTCCTGACCTGGAAATAAAGAATTACCCTGAGGGAATTTCGTTTCGCTTATTTATTTACAGTTTCAATCTGCAAAGGACTGGAGATGTGGGTTCAGTTTACTCTTTCCAACAATGTAACGCATGTTTCACTCCTTCCTGGTACATTATTTCCATCTGCCAAAATAGTTTTCTGGTCTGTTGAATTGAATTACACCCCAAATTTGGAACTGATAGACTGTGGGAAAAGAAGTTTATGTACAGCGATAGCCATCTTGCTAACCGTGGGCTCGAGGGCTGTGCTGTCATGAGGAGCAGCCTGGGGGTGGGGCAGGCCAGGGGCCCCCCACGCCCTTCTGCCCCTCATCTGAGTCAAAGGTGGGGCCCGATTCCTGCCTCTTGTGAGCCTCAGTCAGCAGAGATGCAGGGAGCTCGAAGGGGCTGCGAATCCTGCCTGCAACATAAACCGTGTGTGTGCGTGTGTGTGTGTGTGTGTGTGTGTGTGTGTTTCTTTTTTTTTTTAGGTGCTTTTAATTTCATTTCATTTATTTATTTTTCTTTTTGGGTCACACCCGGCGATGCTCAGGGGTTACTCCTGGCTCTGCACTCAGGAATTCCTCCTGGCGGTGCTTGGGGGACCCTACGGGATGCCGGGGATTGAACACGGGTGGGCCACGCACAAGGCAAACGCCCTCCCGCTGTGCTATCGCTCCAGCCCTGCGTTTCTTTTCTTAAATCAAAATTTCTCCTATTTACAACATTTTAAGAAGAGTCGGCCACTCTCCATGCCTGCTGCTTTCCGCATGGTGTGACCTGGCTTCAGTGTCGTATGTGATCAGGCATCTGCGCCAGAAGGAATGACGGATTACCTGGCCTGCTGCTGATTTCCAGGGTGACAACATCATGCAGGGACCTGGGGACCCGTGGGCCCTCCTGGACATCACCTGGGGACCCGTGGGCCCTCCTGCATGAGGAGGCGGTTTCTGAAGGGGGGGGGAGGGGATGCAGGGCCAGGAGACTTGAGGCCTGGCCCCGGGCGATCCAAACAGGGGCTGCAGCTCTGAGGGCCACGAAGAGCAGGCAGGGCCGTGGGCCCTGCGGGAGCATGAACAGCTGTAGAACCAGCAGCGCCAAGACACACCGTGAGCAAAGCCGAAGGCCATCCTGGTGCCGAGTACAGATACCAGGTCACAGGCCTCCTCCCCGCCCCCAGGAAACACTCTCTCTTTAGCCGTCAAGACATGAGTCACAAGAGGGTCTCTGAGGCCGTGAGAAGACTCACCCTAGGGGGTCGGTAAAACCCAGGTATCCGGGACCAGCCCTCGGGACAGTTTTAGCAGACAAGGGGACTTGTTTGCTTCAAGTCACACTTTCAGTGTCACAGAAGACCCTGATGACCTTCGTCCTGCTAGACTATTAGAGGAAATGAAGTAAAACCAATGAACTGAGATTAATATTTGAATTCACCCAAAGGTGTCTGCTGAGTGACAGGTACTGTTCATTTACTTCCAGGCTGGGCACTGTGACAGTCACTGGGGAGACAAGATATGCAGATAACCCCATTATACGCATATATAATCAGTATAAATACATACAGCACGCAGTGAAGAAAAAGTAGATAGAGCTAATATTTCCTATCAGTAAGGAGCAGTGACCAGGAAGTAAATGTTGGGGTCAACTGAGAGCTAATAATACAGCTTTACTTGTGGTGACAGTTTCAACCAAATAATAAACATTAGAAATACACAATTTCTCAGGCACCAAATTAGGCCCGGGGTGGGGGTGGGGTCCAAAGATAAGAACAATTCTACCCCTAAATGTACACACCAGAGTCTCCTGCCCCCACGCCTGGCTGTCTTCACTGGTGCTCCTCGGAGGGGGCGGGCTGAGTTTCCCTCCCCGCCCAGAGCAGAGCCCCGGCAGCCGAAGACCTCCGGAACCCAGCCACGGCCATGCTCAAGGCCCCTCTCCACACGCTTGGACAAGCCTCATGCATGAAGTAACTGGCAGAGGAACCCAGGTGTGCAGGACCCGGGGCTGAGATCTCCAAGCCTGCTCAAATTGGGACTGGGCCTTTTCCGCCCAAATCCCCCATTTTCTAGTATCGAGGCGGTCACACCCAGAAACTGCCCCCGGCACCATGTAATCGCATCAACAGCCAACATCCAGAGACTATAAAACCAAGCTCCCAGAAGCAGCAATGTGACATAGCCGAGTTCTCCCTCTCGGAGAACCTGGCAAGCTACCGAGAGCTTCCTGCCTGCACGGGAAGTCTGGCAAGCTCCCTGTGGCATATTCATATGCCAAAACCAGTAACAATACTGGGTCTCATTCCCCTGACTCTGAAAGAGCCTCCAATGCAGCACTGTTGGGAAGGACGAGTAGAGAGAGGCTGCTAAAATCTCAGGGCTAGGACGAATGGAGACGTTACTGAGACTGCTTGAGAAAATTGATGATTAACGGGATGATGATGATGATGATGATGAAATGTACCTACCGACTATCAAAGGGAGAAGTACAGAATTCCTGTTAAGAGAATAGAATATATCAGGGACAAGGCTGAGCACCAGGGGAAAAACAAAACAAAACCAAACCAAACCCCCAATGAGTACGTTGGAGTTCTTTCTATTTAGGAATTTAGTCAAATAAGTGGAATAGAGACAGATGTAAAGTCGCTAGAGGCTGGGTATGCATAGGATATTTCTGAAACTTAGAAAAACTGAGAGCCCAGAGAAACAGAAGGACGGCAGGGGTGCGGGCCGGGAAGACAGACCAGGGGCTATCACAGGGCCGGTGACGAGCCTGAGAATTCTGGAGTCTGGCCACAGACACACCCACGTGAGGGAGCGTGCATCTCGCCTGCAGAAGGTCGTACCTCTCGTGGCTCCCGAGCACCTCTGGGAACGGCCCCACAGTAACAGCGCCACCCGCCAAGTCAGGATCTTATTTTCAGGAGAACAGAAGGAGCTGGTAAGAGTTTTGGTTAAAAAGCAATCACACTGTGATGGGCCCAGTGCCACAGGGCAGGGTCCTTATACAATGGGGACGGGTGCAGAGACGGGCACGCCGGGGGCGATGGAGCGGGGGCGGCTGGGAGAAGGTGGGCAGTCACGGCTGCAGCCCAGAAAGCCCTGTGGGTGCCACAAGGCAAAGGCGACGGAAGACGACCCTCCGGCCGCCGGACTCTTGCTCTGCCACCAGCTGGCTGTGGACACAGCCTCCAGGGTGACGCCACCAGTGACCAGTGCTCTAAAACAACGATCAAACAAACGAGGCTTGTTGACGCAGGATGAATGGGGCAGTGCGGGACGAGAATGAATGAGGGAGACGGGAGGGGAGAGAAGCGGGTGCACATGGCCAAAGCGGCAGCATCGGGGACACACGCGGCGGGCTCTGGTCGCCTGCGTGGGGAGGTGAGGCAGGGAGCAGGGCCGACCTACCCCCCTCACAGCTGGGGGAGGGTCGCAGCGGGGAGGGGCGGAGGGATGCTGAAGCAGGAGCAGCTTTCAGTGGGAGGGGAGAGGGGATTCAGGCTGGGACGGGATAATTAGAGGCGGCCTCCGAAGCACGCGGCAATGGGTGAGTCCCCCGGCCCCCGAGCAGCCCGGGAGGTTGCTAGTAAGCGGAAGCTGCGGTAATGACATGGTGCAGTCAGGAAGATTGTCTGCTGCCTGTGTGCGAGGCCAGGCCCCGAGGGGCGCGACACTGTGGCGTGGAGAGCAGCTGCAGACGGTGAAAGACATGGGGCTGCGGGGAGAGAGGAGGGGAGAGAAGGGGAGAGAGGAGGGGAGAGAGGAGGGGAGAGAGGAGGGGAGAGAGGAGGGGAGAGGGGAGGGGAGAGAGGAGGGGAGAGGGGAGGGGGGAGAGGAGGGGGGAGAGGAGGGAGAGAGGAGGGGAGAGAGGAGGGGAGAGAGGAGGGAGAGAGGAGGGGAGAGAGGAGGGGAGAGAGGAGGGGAGAGAGGAGGGGAGAGAGGAGGGGAGGGGGGAGAGGAGGGAGAGAGGAGGGGAGAGAGGAGGGGAGAGGGGAGGGGGGAGAGGAGGGAGAGAGGAGGGGAGAGAAGAGGGGGGAGAGGAGGGACACTCCTCAAAAAACTAGAAATTGAGCTTCCATTTGACCTAGCAATACCACTTCTAGGTATACAGTCCCGAGATGCAAAAACACACAGCAGAAGTGACATCTACACTTGCATGTTCACTGCAGCCCTGTTCACAATAGCCAGAATCTGGAAACAACCCGAATGCCCTAGAGCAGGTTAAAGAAATTATAATACATAATGGAATACTATGCAGCTGTTAGGAAAAAAAGAAGTTGTGAAATTTGCTTATAAAGGGATGGACGTGGAGAGTATCCTGCTGAGTGACATGAGTCAGAAGGAGAGGGACAGACACAGAAGGGCTGCACTCCTTTGTCGGATATGAGAAAACAACAACAGAGTATGAGACTCACACCCAAGGAGAGGAGAAACAAGGGCCAGGACGAACGCTCCATGGTTGGAAGGTTGGAACCCTGCCTCAAGGGTCGGGGGGGGAGGGCAGCTGGGGCAGAGAAGGGGCCATGTGACACTGATGGTCGGGAGGGAGCACTTTGGATGGGAGAGGTGTGCTGAAAGTGGGTGAAGGACAAACATGGTGGCCCAGTATCTGTACTGCAAACCACTGTGACCCAAAGGGAGGAGAGAGAGAGAGAGGGAGAGGGAGAGATAAAGAGGGAGAGAGAGAGAGAGGGAGAGAGAGGGAGAGAGAGAGGGGGAGAGGGAGAGAGAGGGAGAGAGAGAGAGGGAGAGGGAGAGATAAAGAGGGAGAGAGAGAGAGGGAGAGAGAGGGAGAGAGAGAGGGAGAGAGAAAGGAGAGAGAGAAAGAGGGAGAGGGAGAGAGAGGGAGAGAGAGGGAGAGGAAGAGGGAGAGAGGAGGGGAGAAGGACTGGAGAGAGGAGGGGAAAGAGGAGGGGGAGAGGAGGGGGGAGAGGAGGGGGGAGAGTAAGAAGGAGAGAGAGAAAGAGGGAGAGGGAGAGAGGGAGAGGGAGAGGAAAGGGAGAGAGAGGGAGAGGAAGAGAGAGGGAGAGGGAGAGAGAGGGAGAGGAAGAGAGAGGAAGAGGGAGAGAGAGGGAGAGGGAGAGGGAGAGGGAGGGAGAGAGGGAGAGAGGGAGAGGGAGAGAAGGAGAGGGAGAGGGAGGGAGAGGGAGGGAGAGAGAGAGGGGGAGAGGGAGAGAAAGAGAGAGGGAGAAAGAGAGAGAGAGGAGAGGGAGAGAGGGAGAGAGGTGCCTGCCATGGAGGCAGGCTGAGGGTGTTGGTAGGGGGATAAGGGGGATACTGGGGTGGGAAATGTACTGTTCTCTGGTGGAGGGATGGGGTTGGCACATTGTATGACTGAAACCCGATCACAGAAGCTTTGTAACTGTATCCCATGGTGAGTTAATGAAAAAAAACAAATTTAAAAATAAACCCTGAAAAATATTGAGCCAATGGCGATGAGAAGGAGCTGCCACGGCTCTCAGAAGTCTCCGTCTATTCCACCTTTCTCCAAGGCACTAAGTGACAGTTCCCGCTCGCCTTCCAACAGCTCTGTTCGGTGTGAATGGGACGTTGGATTAAAAGGAAATTAATCTCTGAATGAGGGAAAGAGAAACCCGTCAGCCTGGTTCACCAGGTTTGCTCTCACTCGGGCATGTACCTTCCAGAAGAGACACACGGAAAGTCAAGAACAATGAAGGAATTGACTCGGAAGGTGGGGGTGGGGGAGCAAGAACAGGCTGGAAAGGGGGCCAGCAATTACGCAAATTATCCGGAAAGCTCCCCGGAGAGGGACCGTGGGGGAGAAACAGGCTCCATAATACCGAAAACCACTGTACAGATTCTGTGCCTCTACCAGCACGGAAAATAATTGTTGAGATTATCTTTCATAGCTTGTATGACAAACATTTTCCCCAATTTGGGAAATTATAGTCTAATGCTTGGTGTGGTATTTTTTTCTGGCTTAAACGTTCCCTTGGCTGTGTGAATTTTTCTTTTTTAAATTCCTCTTCCCCATTCCAATTTTCTTTTATCTAAGTTATTTTTCAAGGCGACAGCCCATGTTTGATTCACCTATTCTCGGCCGAGCAGCTTTTGTTTTTCTTTAAATGAACTATCCCTAGAAATTCTTGGTTTTTTTTTTTTTTTTTGCTTTTTGGGTCACACCCAGTGATGCTCAGGGGTGACTCCTGGCTTTGCACTCAGGAATTGCTCCTGGCAGTGCTTGGGGGACCATATGGGATGCCGGGGATCGAACCCGGGTCGGCCGAGTGCAAGGCAAACGCCCTACCCGCTGTGCTATCACTCCGGCCCCCCTAGAAATTCTTAATCGTATCTGATGGACACAGTTTGTTCGTGATGATGCAGCCACTCGCAGAGAGCCACTGTGACAGAAAGCCACAGCAGAGCCACTGCATGTGCTGGTCAGCTGACATTTCGGCGGCAGCCTGCAATCACCCATGCCTTTAGGAAGATCCCACCAGCCGCCCCTCCTCATTGGTGGCTTTCTCTCTCTGGCTCCTGAGGGTCTGATTGGCTTTGCTGGTATTTCACTTCCCCTCGTGCTGCCATGCAGGACACCTTCGTGTCTACGGAGCACTGGAGACAGGGAAGATCGAACAAAAATCAAGAGGCTCAAGATAAAAAACTCCCAAATTATTTCCTGAATTTTTACCCATACGCTTAAAAATTGTGCAGACCTTTGTACACATTATAAAAGAAATGAGCTTCTTAGTAAATTGAATTTGCTGCAGATCTTTTCTGGAGTCAAACACTTTCTTTCACCCTAAGAAAATGACCCGTCTAAACGCTAAGCACATTTTTGTTAATAGGCAAGTATACAAAGAATGAATAAAGTGCACTCTCAGGCAAAATGCAAATTACATTTATATTATCTTAGAGCGTATGCTCATTTGTAAATTAATACCTTTTTCCTATCATAAATATAAAGTTTGATACTATATATGCATAATCCTTTGTAGTGTCATAGTTTGTGGTGTAAAAAATAGTAAATAGTGTAAAAAATAGTAATCAAAATAATTTTATGTTGTTTGGCGTTAATTTCATAGTTTAAGACGGACGCGCTTTGGTGAGAGCATGCAGCCCACCCCGCGTGGCCGCCCCTGGACAGGGCGATTCTGGGGAAGCCAGGCAGAGGAGAGGGAGGCCCGGGCTGATCTCATACTCGGGACAGAGAGAAACACAGTTACGGTGCCTGACACAGTTAAAGAAAGAAAGAAGCGCAGCAAGGGTCTAACAACCATGCAGCTGGGACTGGGAACGGGTCTACAGAACTCAAAAGCCCGTGGCCTGGGTGGGGCGGGGGTGGGGTGGTCGAGGGGGGACGCAGGCGCTGGCGGGGGAGCCAGAGTCAGCCCTGAACATCACTTGATGTGGTCCAATAACCAAAAAAGAGGAGAAGGAGGAGGAGGAGGAGGAGGAGGAAGAGGAGGAGGAAGAGGAGGAGGAAGAGGAAGAGGAAGAAGTCCTCTACATAAGATTCTCCCAGTGCCTTCTAGGAGCCTGCCTCTCTCCTCTAAACTCACATTAAAGGAGGAAAAGACAAGGGCTGTCTACTAAAGGGTCTGAGCCCCTCCCCCGCCCCGACTCCCCCCCAGCCACCCCCCATCTCTACCAAAGGGTCTGAGCCCCTCCCCCGCCCCGACTCCCCTCCAGCCACCCCCCATCCCTACTAAAGGGTCTCTGAGCCCCTCCCGCGCCCCGACTCCCCTCCAGCCACCCCCCATCTCTCCTAGCCCAGGAGTTGGTGGTTCTTGGAGGTGGTGACCCACTTTAGCCTGCATTAGCTCAGGGCTTCTAATGCTCATCATCATGAGAATCGTGCCTGCTGCAACTCGCAGGCACTTCCGGGAGAGCAACAGATAAGTGTCAGCATAGAAACAGTGGGGACAACGGGGCGACTGACCGCTCACCTCACCCACTGTCCTGAGTCCTCTTACAGTGCTCAGCTCATCCTTGGACTCATGTTCTGCCCTCCATGTACTTTGTGAGAGAAAAGAGGTCACACAAACGAGCTTTTCCTTGGCCCTTACTGCAAAGCATTTCAAGTTATAAGAAGAATTTACATGAACGTATGTAAATATAAGTACTGGTGAAATAGGGGGAAACTGCAGAAACTCCTGACCCCTGACATAGAGGGGATGGGACTGTATTTTTAATATTTAGATTGCAAAACAAGAGTGGGGGAAGCTAGCATTTATACTACTGTAGCAAAAGGGCAGCTTACAAGTGGAGTTAAGAACTCTGCTGAGTTTCTTCAACTCTAAAATAGAAATTAAAATACTTCAGAGATTTGCTGAGAGATAGGTAAAATAATATACTTAAGTGCCTGAAAACTATAACGCAGTGTGGTATTATTTTTAAATTGTTTAAGCCATAAAAAGCAGTGATGTTACCAAGATAACATTTTGTGGACTAGCACTGATATTTGATTTTCTGAAATGATCTCAAGTTAAAATATAAAAATGTACTTTATAGATTTTATCTATATAAACCCATTTAATCCATAAAAAGCATACTCTGTAAATTGGGGTCAATTGAACAAATGCTCTGGCTAGTTTATGAAAATGGCACATAAAACAGTTAATATTATATCTCTGTAAACTCAGTAAAATCCCAGACCAGTGGATGTGTTCATAATCAGAACTTGACAAACTTTTTTATCCTAGTGCACGTGTAACTAGGTTATATCAGCCACCCATAAAATTAATATAGCAATTCTAATTTAACAAGGGAATCTAGTGTTGGCCGTAAACTTTTTCCAAAACATATTCAGCTGAAAACCCATTTTACCCTATTCTTCAGTTACAGGCCTTCGTCTATGTGTTTCCTTGATAGGTTGGCTGTGGTCAGAATTCTTGAGCACAGTTTTAGCTACTCAGGGGAAAAACACAGATGGGGGAGACGCTGGCACGAGATGAAATAAGTCTTCTGGCAACTCTCTGGCAGTCCCGGGATGAACACAGTCTTTAGACTTGGAAGGGAAAGTCAGAGTGAAATCTTAGCCTGCCCGGATGTGGCAGAGCCGCGCTCAGGAGAGGGGCCTCGGGCGGCCCTGCCCGGCTGCTGGCCAGCCTGTGGACACGGACGGCCTCGGGCTTCCCACGGCGAGGGAGACTGAGGCCCGGCCCCTTTCGGGACACAGTTTTCAGAGACACAGACTGTGGTGAGCTTCTTGGGTACTTTTCAAGTGGAATCTCTTAATTACCAAACGTGCGATGGTTACTACCACTGCATCTCCGGTGCCCGTTTCCTGCCACACAGCGAGCCAGGTGCCATGTTAACAACAGCCCTCCGAGGCAGGGGTTATGATTATGCTCACATTCTCGCGTGGATTCTTCAAGATGACAAAATTAGAAAAGGAGCAGGGCTGGCGTGTGCAACCACGTCCCCTGACCGAGAACCGAGCCTTCTCGGCCACAGCCGTGTCTGCTCCGGCAACACTAGGGCAGGTCACAGTCAGAATAAGGGGAACCAGCCAGCGAGGAGAAAGGCCGGGAGACTGTGCAGTGACAGTGACACGACCACGCCTGCCCGTGTTCTCCCGGGGGGGCCCAGGGACCCTGCAGTGAGGCTCTCGGCAGCACCGCCTCCTCGGGCCCATGTGCCGAGCCAAGGACAGCGGGCCGAGCATCCCCGGGAGGGGACAGGCAACGCTTGGCAGACGCTGGCCTCCACCCCCCAAATAGCAAAGATGAGCACGCAGCTCGCTGCCGCGTGGATGGGACCCGGGGTAGCAGGCCCGGAGACGCCAGTCGGGAGAGGGACAGACACCGAGTGCGAGGAGACACCCAGGCGACGGGCACAGGCGCTGAGAGCCACTGACAGACGCAGGGTGCTGATGGCCGGCTGGCGGGTGCCTGGTCCCCGGACACTGCCGCAGGGAGGCGGCGGGCAGCTGGGGAGACTGCTGGCCCCGGGGTGCCCGGGCCCTACCATCAGCAGCAACGGGATGATGGAGTGGACACAGAAGCGGGAAAAACTCGGGGAAAGTCAGTCAGAGATTGTCCCCTCCAAGCTGCGTCCAGGCTCTCGGAGGCCGAGTCCACGGGGCAGCGGGAGCCCGAGCTGCGTCTGGGCGCTGGGAGCAGCACACGATGGAGGAACCCGGCACCCAGCAGCTGACGTTAACAGTCCTGCTTTTGCAGCATATACTGTGAGTGCCTACAGGTACAGGTAAATATTAAAAGTCAAAAGATACTTAAGAGAGGAACTTGGTGAAAATCATGGCAATTAAATAGGTAACCCCAAAAAATGCAATTAAGGAAGGGAAAAAAGGACAGATAATTAAATATCTCCTTCATTCAAAGACATAAGCCCAGAGGTTTTACAAGACTTACTCACTTTGTCAGAAAAAAAAGGTACTTCTTATACAAACTGATTGCACAGCAGAAAAAAGATAATGAAAAAGAAACATAATCTTAAAATAAAACCCTAGCAAAAACAGGAAAAGAAACTCAAAGCCTTCTCTCCTCTCCCGTAATCCCTGTAGAAATTCAGAAACAGCAAAGAGGAACAACATGAAAGACCGTATTTCTTTCTTTGGAGTCACCTGGTAGTTGATCTCAAGAATACCAGGGTCAGTCAGAAATCTGAATCATGGAATACAATATCAGGTTAAGGGAAAAAGATGAGCTTGATCAATACAAGATATATATCTGATAGAGTTCAGGTATATTTACTTGTGATAAGCACTTAGTAAGATTTAAAAAAAGAAAGAAAGAAGGGAAATCCACTACGCCCAAATCAAAAGCATTGACTAAAAGCATCAAACGGTGGTGAAATTAGAAGCATTTCATTAAATATGGATTTAAGCAAATCAATTCACTCTCCTCACTCCTATTTTACTCTATATCGATAGATATCTGGTGAAACAAGACCATTTTAAAACAGTAATAAAAAACACGGGAGTTACTTGGGTGGCGGTGGAGAGCCCCTTGCCGGGAAGCTGAGAGCTGGGTCTGACCCCCACAGCACTGCCCGGGGGCCACGCACAGCCCGTGCTCCCTGAACACCGAGACGCAGCCTGCAGCTGACAACCAAAGTGCGAGACCCTGGCGCTGACCACAGCCAAGGCCAGCCCAGCAACCCGCGCGTGGGTGCTGCAGGAAGTGGGCAGCCCTGGCCACTGCCACGACAGCCACAACACCAGGAAGGGGCGCGTGTACGTAGCCAAGGGACAGAAAGACCTATGTACTGACACATGTGTGCACGTATGCATACATGTCTGGGACTGACGGGACAGACGCGCAGGCAGCCGAGAGGTGCATCCGAAGGAGAGGTTCCCAGAGCATCAGCTGGGCCACAGAGGCGGGTCCACGGGCTGGGGCGTATGTGCTGCATGTGCGAGCCCTGGGCCTGGGCCCCATCACCACACGCCTCTGGGCACTGAGCCAACTGGAGCCTCTGAGCACTTCTGTTGTGGCCCCAAAACCACAAGAACAACCCCCCCAAACATGAGATAGAGTCAGAGTGGCGGGGAGCCGAGGGAACGGGCACAGGGCTGCCGGGAACAGGGGGTGCGAGTCGTTCTGACGGTGCCGTGGCTGAATGCCTTGGCGATGGGTAAGTGGGGGCTTCAGCACTTGGAGGATGATGAGAGCACTGTCCTCGAGGCCCGCAGGCAGGGGACCGAGACAGCGGGCACTTCCGTCAACAAGGAAGTAAACGGAAATCAAGTCCAAAATACTTTCCAATTCCAAAATGCCTGTATTCACCCACAGGAGCTGGAGACCTGCACCCACACAGGGATGTCCAGATGTTCAGTCACACTTGCTGAAATCTGGGCACACCCAGAAGCTTTTCAGAAGGCGGATGGCTAAATGAACTGTGGTCTATTCACACAATAAAACAGTCTGATTTAGTGCTGACAAAAATGAGCTTCAATACAAATTTCAATTGTATTTCAATACGAAAAACGGACATAGAAGAAGCCCTAAAACTTATGAGTGAAAGAAGTTACTCTGCCCACTCTCTATCTTATGATCCCAACTCTCTACGGTAGAAAGGTAAAACCGGAAGAGGGTTAGCCCTTTAACCACTGGCTTTACCCGTGGTTTCCAGGGCCTGGTGCCAGGAAGGATGAAGGGGCAGGACTCAGAGGAAGTTTTGTTTGTCTGGGGCCACCTGGAGGTGCTCAGGGGACCTCCTGGCTCTGAGCTCAGGGATCACTTCTGGTGGGGCTCAGGGACCCCCTGGGGTGCTGGAGATGAAACCAGCTTTGGTGGCGTGAGGGCACCGTCCCCCTGGACTCTCCCTCCGACCCAGCACAGAGACTCTGAGAGCAGAGGGGCGACTTTGGGGACGATATGGCAGGAACGTGTCATCTGTACTGTGTCCAAACCCACAGGCGGTACAAGACACGCAAGCCCCAGGGTGCTCCATGGGTTCTGAGGGCGGGGGTGGGCAGTGCTGACCAGCTGGAGCAGGGCAGCATCCGGGGGGAGGCGGAAAGTGAAGGGGCCTGAGCTTTGGGGGCAGGGAAGTTAATGAGCGAGTTCAAGCTAAATCTCCTTAGTCTGCTGAGAATCGACACTGCCCTGAGAGGTAGGAGGGTCTGGGGTGGGAGTGGTCTCTCTCTGAAATGCGACAGTGGTGACAGTGGACGGCAGGGTGAGCATGCTGGAAACGACAGACTTTCACCTGTTGAAAGAGTGGCATTGTTTGCGAACTGTGCTTCAATATGAAAAACACATCTTGCAGTTTCGTAGTAATAGAGCCGTCATTATGTGCTTCTAGCTACTAGTGGTACAAGCCAGTGGTTCCTTTCTGAGCAGGTTTCATGTTCCTCTTATAATAAAGGGATAACCAAACTTTCATTACACTTTATTATGGAAATTAAGTGACATGCTTATCGATATTTAAAAACTTACAAGACTTCTAAGTAGACATCAAATATTCAGCAAATGTTATTTTCCCAGTAATAGTACTATTATTCAATTTCTCAGACTCTTAGCTCAGCCTTATTTAATAACATCTCTGCTTATTCATTACACTCTTCATTATAAACTGCTACAGTTTCCTAAACTGTTCATTGACAAAGACTCTCAACTTTTATGAAAAGCCTGATGCTTTTCATAAATTGAAAGAAAACATTTCTATTTATTTTTTATTTATTTTTCCCTTTTTGGGTCACACCCAGCGGTGCTCAGGGGTTACTCCTGGCTCTACACTCAGGAATTATTCCTGGTGGTGCTTGGGGGACCATATGGGGTACTGGGTATCGAACCCGGGTTGGCCGCGTGCGAGGCAAACACCCTACCTGCTGTGCTATTGCTCCAGCCCCAAGAAAACATTTTTAAAACTGGAAAGAAAACCATGGCATAGGTTTTTACATGGAACTGCTAAATTTCAAAGTACCAAAGTTATGGTACCATCTAGATCACCTCGGAGGACCCTCAGCTGCTGAGTGAATTTTGTGGTCGACTCTAGCAGGCAGATTCAACAGTATCTTGGGGATGTTTCCAGGGGTGGAGGGCGTCATGGTCCTGAGGAGGTGTGGTCTACTTTAGGAGAACTATATACAAATAATTACTTATTAGCTTAGAGCTTTGTTGTTCAAGCCTTATTTATCGGAATGCTTGGAAATGTCTTCTTTTAATTTTCACGTATGTAACCTGTAGCTGTTTCACTATTAAATACATTTCCAGAAACGTTGGCTATAATTACTAAAACTTTTTCATGTCCCACCTTGATTAGAGTCATATAAGTGTCGTTAGCTTGATCACTGACAGGAAAACATAAAAATACCCCCTGAAATATTTGGGAAGGCAAAAAGAATCACAGAAGAAATCAAGGAGTGAATCACAGAGACAATATAAAGGAGTGAAATTGTGTCTGATAAAAACTACCTAACTACCAAAAAAGTATAGCTGCATAATCTATTGTATTATCATACATGAAATAAAATTTATTTACCACTAAAATAATTCTTTTGACAACCTAAAGCCTAACCTAATAAATGGGTGAAGGTATGTAAGAAGCTCTCTATTACATTTTAGTTGAAATTCAATTTCATGGAATTAAGATGTTCTAATATAAGAATATCTGAAATACACGCAACGGTATACCCGACAGATTATAAAGCCGCGTACTTAGAACAGCGATACTGAAAAATCTGAACGACATCGTTTTAAAATGCTAGATGGCCAACCTACGGGTAGTAAGTGCACATTTTTATTCGACTGAATCAGTCCTTATCATTTTTTCCCTTTGCTTCCGTTATCCTCCTAGTTATGACATAAACAGATATGGCTGACTGGAGAAACACGAAACCTGCTACTCGGAGGAATACGTCAGAAACAATCCTGACTCTAATCAAGCAGAAGGAAGACTTCTTTGAAACGCCTGAGTGAAAACCGTCGCGTGTTAGAGAGTGACGGTGACGATACCGGGAGCGATGCGGCCGAGAGCCCACGGGCCGGCCCCGCCGATACTCACCAGGTCTGTCTTCGGAGGGTCCGGACACTCGGTGGAGAAGTAGGGGGCGGGGCTCCTGCCTGCACCCGCGTCGGGGCCCGGCCGGGGGGGCTGTGCGTGCTGCCTGTACGTCGCGCTCTTGGGCGTCCAGCAGAACAGGTTGATGGATTCCCGCACACAGCGCTCGATGTCAATCTCTAGGTAGAAGATTCCAAAGAGAAAGCACAGGTGTGGGGTTGTGTGTCACCAACACAATCCTGAGTGCACACATCCAAGCACGGCAAGATGATGACGAGGAAGGAACCAAGGGAGCAGAAGACAGCAGACGTACAGCGGCAGGGCTACGGGCGGAGGTGCGAGGAGTGTTTTGTATGACTAGGTAGGCACACAGACACACACACATTTGCACACGGAAACATATGCACATATTTTATATGCTTCACGTGGTATTATCTACACACATAAATATATAGGCACAGCGCATTTCCCACTTGTTTAATCGTATCATTATCTAAATACTGTGGAATGCAACGTATCTCCTCATTTAAGAGTCTGCCTCATTTACTCAAATATTTTCACCTTTTCAAAGTGAAGCAGAGGTCACGGGAGAGGAGGCTGGAATTTAAAGGTAGCAGGAAAGAAAAACCTGATTTTAATTCACCATGACTTCTGGAAAAGAATACTAGATATTTATCTTCCATCTACTAGAAAAGATATAAAATTGACAGTGAAACTGTTACAATCTGAATCCAGCATGCCTCCTCCGTCTGACAGACTGGCTCAGGGCAGTTCTGAAGTGTGAGTCAAGGCCAGGAGTTACGGGGAGGGTCTGGTCAGACGTGCTTTTCTGTTTGGGGGTTTGCTTTTCTGGGCCACCCCGGCTGTACTCACTCCTGGCGGGACTCAGGAAGCCTTCGGCAGCACTAGGGACCAAACCCCGGTCAGCGCCACGAGAGCAATACCCTCCCCCACGGTGCTGTGTCCCTGGCCCCGGGTTCGAGGGGACTGCCCCTCTGGGCCTTTGCAGATGTGAAGGTGGGTGAGGGCGTTGATTGGTGGGGGGGGGGCAGGAGTGCAGGCAGCTGACACAGGGCTTTGAGCACTCTCGTCTCCCCTCTGTCCTGAACACGGTACACGGCAGACGGTCTCGGTCCCCAAGAGGGCTGTGCTGACTCAGAGCAGCGGTGACGTGTAAAGGTGCTGCCCGTGGGGCCAAGTCCCCTACTCCTTCCTCTGAAGAGTGGGGTTTGCACGTGTAGGCACTGAGGTCGACTCTGTATTGGTTAAAACCCAGCTACGTGGGGACCAGTGGCTGAAAACTCCAGGTCTCAAGGGATGGGGACGGGCCGCTCCTTCCCTTCTCCCCGCCCCTTCGGGGTCCGGGCTGTCACGTTCACGAACTGCCTCCTGGTGCCATTTAAGTGCATTAACGGCCGTGATCCAGAGACTCACAAATGAATCTTGGAACCGAGCAGCTCACTGCAGAGATGTCTCCGGGCCCCAATTATTTAAAATTTTAGCATTCCAGGAGCGCACAGCCGCAAAAGCACGACATCTCATGCTACTCATAACAAGCAACACAAATTACCCAGCATCTGCCGGTGGGGCAGGCTTGCGTGGTGGTGGGAAAATGTGGAATAATGGTGGTAGGATTGGTGTTAAATATTGGCTGTAATGAATTATTGTGAACAACTTTATGAAAAATAAAATATAAAAAATTAATCCAAAAACACTTATCACTTGGCTGTCTTCCCCGTGAAGAGCAAAGACACGTGTCATCATCTGAGTTCTCTTTATCTGTTCAGTTTTAAAGTTTTTGCTTGTCTTGCTGTAGTTTATGTTTAAGGAGATAAAGAGAATGCCTATGATTCCACTGAACAGAAAAAAATAAAAAGCCTGTATTGGTGCGTAGCTCCCGCACTGAAAGCAGAGGGCCCCAATCTAATTTTGGCCGCCTACTACCCTCTTCTTGCAGAATCTCCTGCCTCCGTGCCAGGCTGTCTTCACTGGGACCCCCTTGGAGGGGGGTGGGTTGAGTTTCCCTCCCCGCCCCAAGCAGAGCCCCGGCAGCCGAAAACCTCCAGAACTCAGCCACAGCAGTGCTCAAGGCCACTCTCCATGCGCTTAGATGAGCCTCACGCATAAAGGAACCATCAGAGAAACCCAGGTGTGCAGGACCCGGGGCTGAGATCTCCAAGCCTGCTCAGATCGGAACTGGGCCTCCACCACCCAGACCCCCAGCTTTCCAGTAGCTTGGCAGTCACACCCACAAACCGCCCCGGTGCCACGTAATCTCATCAACTGCAAGATCCAGAGACTATAAAGCAAAGCGCCTGGAAGAGAGGATGCAGAATCTCACACGGCAGAGCCTGGCAAGCTACCCGTGGTGTATTCTATATGCCAAAAACAGTAACAATAATGAGCCTCATTCCCCTGCCCCTGAACGAGACAGGGACGAATGGAGACATTGTTGGCGCCCGCTTGAGCAAACTGATGAGCAACAGGACGACAGTGGTACCCCCTTCTCCGCAGCCCCTGGAAATTGGGCTTCTCGAGGTGTGTAAACACGGAGCCGACCTTCCACTGCTCCTGGGGCTTCTGCCAGCCGCCGGGACCGTGTCAGCCTCTGCAGGCCAGACTATCGCCTCTCTGGGAAGCACAGGGTGTGCTCTGCAAGGTGGGCAGCTCCGGGCACGGGGCAGTGGGGCGCGTGATGGGCCTCCCAGCGAACCCGGGCACCGCTTGGAACGGTGCGTGCCCGTGAGTTCTGGGTCACTCCCATTTCTGCTGGCGACAAGACTAAGGCAGGAGAAGCCAAGGGGTCCGCTACGCTAAGAGGGCTGTGAGGAGCCGACGCCTGCAGTCGCTGCGTCCCACGCATGGCCCGATGCACTGGATCCTGGGTGCGGGCAGCGGGCCTGGCAGTCCTCTGTGTGCTGTTAGGAACGCCGGCTGGTGGCATGCCAGTTCCATGGCTGTGCACAGCGGTCCGAGTTCATTCCCTCATGTACCATTCTCAGCGAAAATCCATAAAACAGTAAAACTCTGAGACATGGTTCTATTCATCTGAGCAACAGTCAACACAGTGGTGTGTGTGTGTGTGTGTTTTAACCAAGCCCTGTAATGATATCAACTTCACAAGGAGAAAGACATAAAAGCACCTAGAAGAAAAAGCAAAGTTTGGGGCCGGAGCGATAGCACAGCGGTAGGGTGTTTGCCTTGCACGCGGCCGACCCGGGTTCGATCCCCGGCAACCCATATGGTCCCTCAAGCACCGCCAGGAGTAATTCCTGAGTGCAGAGCCAGGAGTAACCCCTGAGTATCGCTGGGTGTGACCCAAAAAGCAAAAAAGAAAAAGCAAAGTTTAAGATTGACCCCGCCCCCCACCCAACACACTTTAGATGGAAATGGCTACACACAATTCATTAAAAAAAAAAAAACCTTCCAATTAATACAGATAATTGGATAACAGTTGCAGTCAGTAACGGGGAACCCTGTCATCTTAAAGAGTTTATCCACTTGACACTGTTTAACCCCCCCAGGAAAAGAGTTTGGGGCCGTAGGTTTTGCCACTGCACCCCTCACGCTCGTTGGATGCATGTCACCGGGAGGCAGCTGGAAGCCGAGTCGGTGACCCAGACTCGAGGCTGCGGCCCAGCTCGTGAGTCGCAGGCAGTGGGAAAGGCCCTTCTGTGCTCTGCAGCACCCCAGGGCCCCAGAAGGGCTGCAGAGATGCAGAGAGCCCGAGGACACGGCGGCCCCGGCCCCGAGTCACCCCTGAGATTAGCACGGGCACGCGGCCCCTTCTCCGCTCACTGGGCCCCTGTCACCGCCTCATCTGAGATTCCTCCCAGCGCACTTCATCACGGCCAAAATGTTATGCGAAATATTCAAGCCAACCGTGCGCTCAGATGTGCGTGAGTCTGAGCAGCCCCCCTCGCGCTGGAGGCCCTGCTGCTTCCCCCCTGCACGGGCTCCTGTGGCGGGAACGCTTTGCGGGAAAGCACGGAACCTGGATTAAGGTGTCCCGAGCTTAATTCCAAGCACCGTGTGGGACTCACCAAGTCCGCGAGAAATGATTTCTCTCCGTCTCAGCTTCTTTACCCTTATCCATGACTGTCGTGTCTCCCAGAGATGCTGAAATTAATTTCTAAAGGATACAGCCACTTTCCTCTGGACAGCGTGGAGGGCAGGCACAGCACCCAATGTTACTGGCCGTCCCCGTGGGACAAACAGGGGACAAAGGGCCACGAAGGGCAGTCAGAAATGACTCTGCATAGCCAAGGGACAGCCACAAACAGGGCTTGCTGAAATGAAGAGGTGATGTTTGTTATTGTGGTTTCGGAGTCACACCTGGCTGTGTTTGGGGATTACTCCGGGCCTCGTCCTCAGAGGTCACTTCTGGTGGGCTTTGGGGAACCCTACGGGGAGCTGGGGATTGAACCTGGGTCGGCCGTGTGCAAGGCAGGTGCCCTCCCTGCACTATACTCCATCTCCAGAGAGAGGTGACACTTAAAGTGGCTAAACATGTTCGAGAAATCAGGTTTTCCATTTTCTTCAAAGAGAAAGAATGAGGCTACAGAAGAAACGCCAGAATCTTAGCCGGGGGTTCACCATCGCCCAGCGGCACTGCCGTGGCTGTAGCTGAGAACAGCCTGAAGGGAGGGGGTCTCGGGGACTCTGACGCTGGAGTGGTGAGGAAACTGTGATACCAAAACCCAACGCCAACGTCGCCGGAGACACACGATCTGAACTGGAGTACAGCCTGCAGACAGAGAAATCATGAGCTTCCTAGGAAGGCCAGAACTTCGGATGCTGCTAGACTAAATCACTTCTGACCACAAACAAGTGACGATTTGACCTTCAACCTCCTTTACTTGTAACTAGCATCTGGTGCTGATAGTGAAGTCGGCAGTGACGTCATCGCGAGGAACACACACCTCCCTGTGCCCGCTGCTCCAGGAGCAGACGGAGACGATGACGTCCCCTCACTGTGTGGGCCTCCCCAGGGAACTGGAAGTGAAAGCGGCTGCAGAATGTGTCCGCTGGCCGGCCGACTGGCCCCACGCCCGCTTCCTCCTGTCTGGCCCACAGGCTCCTTCCCCCCATCCCTCCATGAGCACTGCTGTCATGCTGAGAGCTCAGTGCTCAAGGGCGGGGGTCTTCTCTGAGCAGAGAGGGGCTGTTCTCTGGTCGAGGCTACACGAGGTTCTTGCCTCCCTGCAAGAATCTCCCACCACACTCTAGTGAAAGTCCTCTGCCATGGCACTGTTAAAGCCAGAGACCACCTCCACTGCCCAAATTCTCTAAGCGCAGTCTAGCTTCTGAAACGAAGCTTATGATGTGCAGGCCGACACGCCCACGTTCAGTTCCAAGTACCACTGGCTCAAGCCACTGTGTCTGTGGGCTCAAGCTGCTGTACTGAACATAACTGAGCTCAAGTGGGTGCAGACCCCATTGGAGGCGTGGCGTGCAGTGCTGAGGGGGCACCAAGACGGGAGCTTCTGAGGCGTGTTGGTGTTTGGGCCATGCGGCATGGGCGCCCTGTGGGCATCGTGGGTGTTCAGTGAAGAGCCGGGGCACATGTGCCACATTCTTGGAGGGAGTTAACGATGAAAAATGACCGCCCCCAAAACATGACCCAGTCCATGCTGGGCTGTGCAGAAGAACAGGACTCGGGACTCAAAGGAAGACATGGTAGGTTCTTACTGGTACTGGTGCCATTCCCTATAAACTAAAATTAGACTTTTCAAGCAGGAAAGTGTGATCCATGATGAACAGAAGCAGGTTGCTAGAAACAGCCACAGAACACTCTACGGAAGATGAAATGTGCAGGCACGGACTTTAAAACAGTCATTACAAATATGTTCAAGGACTGAAAGTGAATGGACAGAGAAATGCAGGCAAAGTACCAATTAGAAACACTGGGACAGAAAAGTGCCTAATTTCAAGTAAAATCTGTTGAAAGATCTTCAGGACATGAACAAAGAGAAGGACACTAGAGCAACAACTGCAAATTTGCTAAAAAAGAAAGAAAAGAAAAAGAAAAGAAAAGGAAACCAATGGGAAAGAAAGCTTGATAGCAGCCTCGTATGGTCCCCTGGCGGGACACCTGAGCACCGAGCCAGAAAAAGCCCCTGAGCACGTCTTGGCTCCCAAACAAGACACAGATACACAGTTTTCAAAGGAAACTATTTTATGGAAGCCTGTGTGATCTGGAGCAAGTGAAAGTAGTCTCCCCCCAGCCCTCATCTCTGTGGGAGGGGGGGGGCTGTCGCAGGGGCTTGTGAGGTCCCAGTCTGGAACTGAGGCGCACTCCAGAGAATCCAAAGCACCAAACAGCACGTCAGTAGGGAAACTGAGTAATAACAAGGAATACGAGGAAAGAACTCCATGGAGCAGATTTTATTTAAGACAGAGTCTCAGGGGAAATCCAAAGGTAACAGGGAAGAGAAAAACAAAGATGCCAGAGAAAACTTCAGTTTCTGCACAATCTTCAAATTGTATTTGTCATCTAGTCACTCAAAACCTCTCCTCGTGCGGCAGTTTCTCAATCTAGATGTCTCACAAAACTATCCTGCGCATGTTCAAAATTAACAGGTACAGAAATTAGTATCTTTCAAGCACTGTGCCCACCCACCACCTCTAACTCTGTCCTATCTCCCACCTCAGTTAAAGTACAGGAATAGATCCACAGGTTTAATAGTCACTGAATTCCAAACCTGGCTGATTCTACATGCAATTCTGAGCCTGAAACTTAATTCCCTTACTTAAAAAGTGAAGGAACTGAGGGACCATTCTTCCAAGCGACTTACTGGAACCAGGAGGTAAAACTATGAAATGAGCAGAACCCAAGTTAGACGTATAAGCTATAATTACACAGTACCACAAGACTGGCTTTAGATAGTTACACAAGAATGTTCAGGGTAAATAATAATAATAACCTAACAGCAAGATTATCAGTTATACACATATGTATACACAAATGCGTATCCACATATTCCTACTAGAAAGTCAATAAATATTTGTCTTCAAACTGAAAGAAGTATTTTTGAAAACATCCGTGGTCACAGAGCTAAGGAGAGGGTGGTGCAATCTGTTACTGGGCTCCTTCCTGAATTCCCTTTCAATCCATGATGTATGCATGCAATTACCGGCACTTTCTCTCCGCATCTATCATCTCTGCTGCTTAATGTCTACAATGAAGTGAGGAATAAATACGAAATGCAATAGGCATTACGGATATATGGATATTTAAACTGTTTTCTATCCTTAACATAATTGTCTTTATCACTTAGCAGCTGAGCAGGTAGGCACGAGGAGGCCAGCAGCTGGTGCTGACAGTGGCACGGCACCCTTCAGAGCAAAGGACAAAGCCTCAGCTCGAAGGTTTAGCGCCAGGTCAGAGCTGCCATCCCTTCCTCCTTCTTCCTTCACACTTACTGGTGAGGCAAAGCAAAACAGGAGTCTGACGTTCTGGGGCAACTAGAACCTTGTGTTAAGTTCAATAAGCATTTTTCACAAGACTGGTAACTGTATTAAACATTTAAAAGGGTCGATTTTCAAAGTAATTACAGTCATTTTGTATAATAAAATAAAATGAAATTCTAGTTGTTTTCTTATGCTATACAATAGTGAACGGTGAGCCTGGCACAAAGGCATCTCACTCCTCTTCTATTTCTTTAGTCTACTAATGACTTTATTTTATTTGGTTTTGTCCCACATACTAGTAGCATATTATTCCTGTCTGTTTTAAATACATTTTTATTATTTATATCTGCATTTAGCACAGTGGGTAGGGCATTTGCCTTGCACGCGGCCAACCCGGGTTCGATTCCTCCATCCCTCTTGGAGAGCCCGGCAAGCTACTGAGAGTACCCTGCCCGCACAGCAGAGCCTGGCAAGCTCCCCGTGGTGTATTTGATATGCCAAAAACAGTGACAACAAGTCTCACAATGGAGACGTTACTGGTGCCCGCTCGAGCAGATCGATGAACAATGGGACGACAGTGTGACCGCTATCTGGTTTTGACTCACACTCATGCACTGCACACCTGGAGGGCAAGAGGTTATTTCTCACCTGCTGAAGACCATCACTTAAGGCAGAAAGCACCGCAGATGACTTTGGCTTTTGTAAAGGGACACAAGACTAGGGAGAGACGAGAGGACAAGCCTGGAATCCATGAGCGTTACTAGGCCGTTTAACACGAGTCACAGGTGGTGCGACGTACGTCATTGTCAGGGGAGGATCTACGATTGGCCTTGGGGTCCCACCTGCATTATCCACCAACAGGGTCTGCAGGGAAAGTTTAAACATTCTTTCTGACATTTTGAAATTTTACTTATATACAACGACTTTCTGACTTTTAATAGTTTTTGCGGTTGACTGCTTTTTAAGATACTTCAAAAGTGAAAAGTGTGCTGTATAGTTTAGGTGTTTTTGTGGACACAAGGCCCGTGATAAACACAGACAGACAAAAATAAACAAATGCCATCACTGACACCTTGAAACAGACTATGGTGCATGACACAGGTCTAACAAAGCTAATTTCTGGAGCTGGGGAGACAGTCCAGAGAGGAGGGTGCTTGCCTGGCACATGGCTGACCCGGCTCCCATCCTTGGAATCCCATATGGTCTCGAGACCTGCGCCATGGCAGGAATGATCCCTGCGTGCAGAGTCAGGAGTAAGCCCTGAGCGGAGCTTGCTGTGACCCCAAACAACTATAATGGAAAGAGCCGGCCTTATTAGATGCTGCAGCCTTCAGCTGGGTTCAGCTGTATTACTACTCTCCACTCTCAGCTTTCAAGGTAAAAAGGAAGTTCTGATAAAACTCATCTTATTTTTCATTGTGCCACTTCAACACAGAAAAATCTTGCATTTTCATTTATGAAACACCTACATATCACAGATTTAGTGGGGAGCTTCAGGAGTGGCAGAGAGCTCCAGAAACAGTTTTCCACCACCACTGCACTGTGGCACAGCCATCCCGTTGTTCACTGACTTGCTCGAGCGGGCACCAGTAACGTCTCCATTGTGAGACTTGTTACTGTTTTTGGCATATCAGATATGCCACGGGGAGCTTGCCAAGCTCTGCTATGCGGGCGGGATGCTCTCGGTAGCTTGCTGGGCTCTCTGAGAGGAATGGAGGAATTGAACCTGGTTGGCTGCATGCAAGGCAAACGCCCTACCTGCTGTGCTATTGCTCCAGCCCCAGAGATAGTTACATAGGAGAATTCTGGTGGCTCCGTAAAATCTTCTTTCAATTTGGCTGTGTACCAGCCATTCCTCAGGAATTGTGTTTTTCATCAACACTTGTCTTCGGCTTGGGAAGTGCACGCATTCTAATGTCTGCTTTCCAATTCCACCCTCTTCCATAAGAAAATGCAGTATTTCCCCCCAAACACAGGCAATATCACCTAATGATATTTTGCAAGTAAAGCTTCACGGTTTTTATTCTAGTGACCATTCCATCATGTTAATAAAAACAAATTACTCTTCTCTTCCACCCTCGGTCCGTTTCGAGCACATAAGAATTTAATATTCTGTCTGAATCTTAAAGTTAATAGATCAAATTTTAATGGCTATGGTAAAATCTCCATCTTTAATTCCCCTTGCGATTGCCTTTGAACAATTCCTGAAGCTGCCCTTCAGCACGCATCAGCACCGTGTAGCTCACCAGGAGAAAATGCGAATGGGTAGTTTGTGGTTTCTTAGCTTGAGGTAAAACGGTACAAACACTCCTGTCGGCCTGATCACACAAAGCCCTCCCCGAACAACCATGCACTGCGTGTCACTCTCCTCATGAAGCAGCTCTCCGCGCTACCTGGCTGCAACTCAGAGCACGGAAGTTACGAGGAACTCCCAAGCACGCTTTGGGTTGATCCTTCCTATACTCGTGGATGACCCTGGAAGGATGGAGCCATCGGAAGGCCCCAGAGACATCAAGACATTGTCTGTCTTTGGGCTCCTGCTGGGGTTTTTCACTCTTTCAAAAATTTGGAGAAGAATGAAAATCCTTCCACAAATATGTGTATATAATACAAGCCCACTGTGGGTTACAAGCTCCTGCACGACCACCCCCGCTCTCCAGGCTCCTTCCCTCTTGCTCAGAACACTCTCGACTCCTCCACGCCCTGCCCTTGCGTGGTTTCCTTCCCGAGCACGGCCGCCCTGAGAACCTCGCCTCCCCCCCACCCCCGCCCCAGCTCTCTCTCAGTTAGGGCTCCAACTCCAGCTGGGCAGGAAAGGCGTGGGGCCCCGTGGAAGCATCCCTGACATAAACTCCGATGCTCTCGGCAGCACATTATACTTGTTTTTATGAAGGAGCTCACAACATTTGATTACATTTAACATTCAAACACCAATCCCACCACCATGACGCCTTCCCGCCACCCTATTTCAGGAGTCCCCACCCCGAACCCCAGCCCCTGCCCCAAAGCAGACCAAAAAGAATTTATTTTGTATTCTTATGAAAAAAACACTGAAATTGATCCAAAAAGTTTCCCTAGAGGAGAGTGCATAAAGATTGCTGTATTTCACCCAGGGGCCATTAACAAACCCTTCTATAAGAGATCACTAATGTGTTGTTCAAGGTTGAGGCTTATGTGCTTAAATATGTATACATACAAATATACACACACATGTGTATGTCTGTAAAAGCATATTTCCCTCTAGGATTGGTTGCCTTTTACTTTAGCCCCCATCAGATGTGGTCACTAATCCTGGAACATGAGTGGTGTGAGGTGTGACATGTCTCGTGCAAGGTTCTGGAGGTTCTTGACTGCTGGGGCTGGGTCCTTGGGTGGGGGGAGGGGAACTTGCCCACCTCCCTCCTCATCACCCCGAAATAAATGTTCCCTTTCCACCAAGCAAAAACACATCTCAACTAGCTGCTGGTTTCTCCTGCACACATGAGGTGAGACTTTCCTTTCCAATGATTCACTGTTTTCACTGTAGTTTTCAGTGACACGGCCACAACGGCCTTAATGCTGGTGCTGTTGACGTACAAAGTTCTTGCACCTGCACCACCACCATTGCCCCACCCCGCCCCACCGTCCCAGTGTCACCTCTAAGGGCCTCGCCCCTGCCGGCCGCCAGGGCACGGGTCACCGTCATCCCTCACCATCTGTCCCCGGCTCTGTCTCTCTGTCCCACCCAAGGGAGACCAGCTATGCTTCTTCAGGAGGAAGCTTCGAGCCTTGAGTGCATTGGCGCTGGTCTGGCCCCCGCACCCCACGCACGGCGGTGACACCCCACTCCCACCTGCTGGGTGCACAGGTGAGGCCCTGAGCTGCTGGTGAGCGCCCTGGAGGGGCTCCGTGCCCCGGAGCACCCTGAGAAGACCGTGGAAATGTCCCTTCCGTACGCTCGGCACTGCCTGCGGAAGTATTCTCCACGCCCGGGACACACACTCTTTCTCTGGTGTTCTCAGCAGAGCTCTGATCCTCTGAGAATAAACCGAGAGTATTTTTTTTTCACAAAGCGTTCACAAAACTCCTACTATAGCTTCTTCGACAAAATCTGTGACCTGCTTCTAAATATTCTTCCCGTCGAAGACTGTCTCGAGGTAGACTTGTTTCTATCTCAGGGATAAAGGGCATATTCTGGAATTGATTCCAACCATATATAACGCCAGAGACATACCAATTGCCCACTGTTAATGGAAATGCAGCAACAAACGGAAAAAAAAAAAAGCAAAAAGCCTGGCAACGTCTCCTTGGAGACCGATGCCAAGACGATCAGCGCCAGGCGGCCTCCCTCGGATGATCGCACTCACTGTGAACACCGCCTGGCTGGATCCTCAAAAAATATGTCTTAAAAATGTCTGCACAGACTTGACAGCAGAATAGTTCCAGGAAACCAGGTGAGGGAGAGAGGCCTCCTGCAGCCAGTCAGGGAAAGGCTGGTGACCGGACACGTGACCACGGCCTGCGTCCAGCACTGCACGCAGACAGACCCGGAGATGCTTCCAAAACACCCCACCACTACCCTAAGACTGCATGTGAAATGCCAACTGTACCATTCTATAGTTATTTCCTCTGGTGCTAAAATGACACACAGATCAATGTATGTCGAGAACTTTCAGCAGAATGTTGTAAGGCACTTGTACTTCTTGGAATGTAACATCACACGTATATCATTGACTTCGACAGTTAATGAGGGGAACAACTTTTGGCAAAACTAAGACTACTTTTCCACAGTGCACCATCTTTAAGATTTAAGAAACTTCCAACTACTGTAAAAGGAAGAAGAGGGGCCTTACATACGTTGAATATTGCATGCTCTTTACATATCTAAAGTAGGAAACAAAAATGGTTAGGGAATCTCTGTACCAGACTTTATGCCATGAACACAATGCCTGTCGTCTCTGGGCGTCAGTAATAACGCGAGGCAGGCTCTGACTCTTCACCTCTTCTGAGGGACTCAAAATGCACAGGACTCTCTCGGGAGAAACTCGCCCGAGTTCAGACACTCCTAGTGCCAGAGCTGGGAGCTGAGCTCAGACCATTTCCGGTCTCTAGAAACAGACCCGCACTGTAAGCCTCAGTTTACACAGCAGCGAGAGGGGAGGGAGGCCCCGGGCGCACAGCAGCCCCTGCTCTCTCTGGTGCCCGCTGCTTCCACGCACTGAGAAGAGGTTCTTCTCGGTTGTAATACGCACCCGACTCTGAAAGCTTCTGCCGTCTTGGGGGATTCCCAGCAGAGCTGCTACAGAGGAATCCACGTCTGTGAGATCTACCTAAACAGTCTGAGGAACGGCCAGACAGGGCGAGGCTCCGACTGCGCTCCTCAAGAGGAAAGGCTGACCTGACGGCCGGGAGGGCGAGAACTCCGAGGGACGCGAGCGGTGGCCTCCTCTCTGTCAAGCGTTGTTAGACTCTGTTGAACACGCTTATCTTTTTTCTTGCACAACAACTACAGGATGACCGTTCTATCATCATATCAAATAATCAGAGTTAAGGAGGCAGAAGTAAGCTTCCACGGCTGTCTGTGCTGGAGCGGCACTCTGAGGTCACAGACACGAAGCCAAGAGGGAACCGTCCTCCCCGGGGTGACTTAGGGAAAGAGCGCGCTTCTCCCAAAGATGGCACGGAAACCATGGTGCCATGTTCTTTTGCTTTTTTCTTTTTATTGGGGGGGAGGGGGTATATTCAACAATGCACAGGGGTTACTCCTGGCCCTGCACTCTTACTCCTGGTGGTGCTCTGGGGACCATAAGGGATGCTGGGAATCAAACCTGGGTCGGCTGCGTGCAAGGCAAACGCCCTCCCTGCTGTGCTACTGCCCCAGCCCCCATGTTCTGAGTTTTATGTCATAAACTGGACTTGCTTTTGAGGACTTTACACGAGCATGTCCCTGTGCCTTCCAGCATCAAACACAATTGTAGAACTCACTAGATGAGTTCTATAACTCAGTAAATGATTAAAAAAGACCACTCTTCAGTAAAGACATCCAAAAAAATGTGTTGTTTGAGTATAAACGAAACTCAGGTGTACTTAAGCACAGAGTTCGCATTTGGTAACTCTCCCTTTTCCATTAGAGCCTGTGGCTTACAAGGTTGTTCATTAGAGCTGGAGATATTTGCAATGTTAAATCCAGCCCTGAAATGAATTAAAGATCTCCTACAAAAAAGACAAATATCTAAGGACAAAAATAACCAAAACTGACAATAGAAAAATGAAAAAAAACTCATTTGCATTATTAAGTTTCCTTGAACCCTTCTGGCATATTGAATAAACCATGGGTAGCCTGCCAGGCTCTGCCTATTCGATATGTCAAAAACAGTAACAAGTCTCACAGTGGAGACATTACTGGTGCCCGCTCGAGCAAATCTATGAACAACAGGACAACACTGATACAGTGCTACGGAACCCTTCTGAAGGTCTTAATTCATCTGCTGGACTTTTTTTTTAGACTGAACAAGGACCCGAAGAGCCGGATGAAGGGGGCTCCCTAACCAGCAAGCAGCCTAGACTCCGGGGCAGAGCCTTGGCATTTCAACTCATCAGCTCCAAAGAACATAGTTTCTGACTCTGATCTCAGATAAAATTATGTTACTTTAATTAATAAGCAGAGAGTCTCTTGCCCGTGCACCTGGCTGTCTTCCCGAGGCCCCCTCAGAGGGGAGGGGCTCCAGCTTCCCTCCCTGCTGCAAGCAGGCTCCCGGCGGCCGAAGACCTCCAGAGCCTAGCCACAGCCATGCTCAAGACCCCTCTCCACACGTTCAGATGAGCCTCACGCATGAAGGTACTGGCAGAGGAACCCAGGTGTGTGGGACCCGGGGCTGAGACCTCCAAGGATACTCGGATTGGGACTGGGCCTCAGTATCTTATATCTTATATCTTATAGCTTATGATATCTTATAGCCTACTTCTCCCTCTGGGAGAATCTGGCAAACTACTGGGAGTTTCCTGCCCACATGGGAGAGCCTCGCAAGGTCCCCATGGTGTATTAATATGCCAAAACCGGTAACAAGCTGGGTCTCGTTCCCCTGACCCTGAAAGAGCCTCTAGTACAGCATCGTTGGGAAGGATGAATAGAGAGAGTCTTCTAAAATCTCAGGGCTTGGACAAATGGAGACATTTCTGAGACTGCTTGAGAAATTCGATGATCAACGGGATGATGATGATAATGATGAATTAATAAGCAAATTATCACTATCTGACATTCTTTACTACTATTTAACTAACATTTACTTCATGAAATTTAGAAAGTCACTGAATTTGCTTGACTTGAAAATGCAATCAGAATTCTTAACAAATAGGTAGATAGAGACATATTTGTATTAATCAGAAACATTATTTCAATCTTAATTAATCACCTGTTTATTTGGATAAACTAGACATGACAAGAAAACACCTGCAGGGTAAAGATAATGTTGTAAGTTATGAAACCAGCTTCTCTGATACTATTTGGCACCAAAAGGAAAATAAAATAAAAGGTACATAATTTGAATACATAATTCAAAACTCTCAGAAAAAAAATTACCCTTTCATATAAGAGACAACAAACTTAATGGGGGTAGGTGGGTGGGTGACACCCAGCGTTGCTTGGGGCTGACTCCTGGTTCTGTGCTCAGGCTCACTCCTGGAAGGATTCGGGGGACCATTTGGGGTGCCGGGGATTGGGCCTGGGTCTGCCTCGTGCAAGGCAAGTGCCCTACCTGCTGCCCTATCGCTCTGGTCCTGAGATACAACAAACTTTAATTGAAGTCTGATGAGCTGAAAAGCTGATGGTAATTATTTTAAACTGGAGATGTTTTAAATAAATTAAAGGATTTTTGTTATTGATTTCCCTCAGAGGACGGTGAATTACAACAACAGATGGTAAAGTACAGTTCATCTGCTAAAAATATAAACCAGTGTTGGCGGTAGGTTTCTCCCTCCTCCTGAGAGAGCCTTAGAAATATATAATACGCCAAGGTATCTTGCTTTGGTTCTTTGGTAAATTAATCTCCTGAATAACTTTACGTGTATTTATTATCAATGATCACGTGCGCTTGCCTGAAAACGTGACGAACAGCAACCAGCTCAGCAGAAAGAACGGAGCCGGTGAAATGCTGGGAAGGTAGAATTTTTGTGCTGGGACACTATTCCCCCCACCCCCAACACACACACACACACACACACACACACACACACACACACTTGCAACAGGAAGCCTAGTGCCACACTGAAGCTTCTGTCCTGGGGCGGGGGGGGGGTCCACGGCAGCTCTCACGGTCACGTGGCCGGGGGGGAGAACTCCCCTGCAGTGTGAGGGGGCACAGCCTTCCCGCCCCTCTGCTGTCAAACTCTAAACATGCAGCTCTAGGCAAGGCGAACCAAGCCCCGCGAGAATCCCGCCCTGTATAAACACAAACTCTCCGACACCTTCCCCGAGAGCCTCTAATGGGTCCCTATCGGCAGGAGATGAATGCGCCTGTCCCGGGCAGGGAAAGATGCAGCTACCCCTGGCCCGGCCCTTTCACCCTTTCGGTGTCATCCCTGACGTGAAAGCGGACCCCGCCGAGCCCGTGTCCCAGCGTGGGGCAGCAGAGGGGGCTTAGGGCAGGTGCTTCGGGCTGGGGCGAGCGTTCTTGCCAACGGCTCTAGCCGTGCCTCGCTCTGTCCCGATTCAGTCTCCCCGTCTCCCCGAGCGGTCTCACTCGCGCCCGTACCTGGCAGGTCGGAGAAGAGCAGGATGCACTCGTTGAAGCCGTTGGCCAGCAGGCGGTCCCTCAGCTGCTGCAGGATGGCCACCCCGATGCAGAAGGGGAAGGACGAGTTGCCCAGCAGCAGGGTGTCCCAGAGGTGGAAGATCTTGTGCAGCGGGAAGACATCTGGAAGACGCGCCCACGAGCAGTCAAAGCCAAAGGCAACGGACAGAAAACAACACGTGACTTTGCTGAGCCTTACGCGGAGGGCATCACTGCAGGATACACCGCACTTCTAATAAGATGTGTATCTGGCTTTGTCAGAGGCCTCCTGAGGGGTCTGGAAACACGGGCAGGGCCAGAAAGTGGCTTAGCGGGAGGGCAGCTGGCACACGGAGGGCCCGGTTCGACCCTGGCACTGCCCGGACTGACCGTCCATCACAGAGCTGGGAGTCCGCGGGCACGTCCCCCAGAAACACGCCGCCAAGTAGCACAGGACAGGGCGGGAGCCAGGCATGGGGCTTGGGTGCTGGCCTGGCACACGGCAGACCCCGCTTCGCCCGGCACCAGACACACCCGAGTGTGCCGAGTTGAGTCCCGCAGGCCCTGCGCACCGGCGGGGCGGGCCGAGACCTGCACACGGCTCCTCACTGCTGAGCCGGCTGGCAGGACCCCGGGCCTCTGGCAGTGCGGGGGGCGCCACCTGGCACCCCTCCAAGAAATAAAAAGGAAATAAAATCCAACATAAAAACCAAACAACCCCCCAAAACCTTGATAACCACTTTGGTCAAATCGGTGCCAATTTCTAACCTTCAATGTGGACCCTGGGGCCCTGTTACATTTATTCTACTTCTCCCTAGAATTTTCCAGTAACATTGTTCTTACACGTCTACTTCCTAACATCGACTTCGTACCGTTTTAGGTTCAGTTACATTTCTATTTTGCATCCTAAATAACTGATTCACTGCATTACCAGCAATGAATCCAATCAGCCATTTCCCATGATTTATTTGGGGGGAGGGTGAAGACACTGATCACTGATGTTGCTCAGGGCCGACTCCCGGCTCTGTGCTCAGGGGTCCCTCCTGGCGGGGCTCAGGGGACCCTGTGCAGGCAGGATTCTGCAGGCAGAGTGAGGGTTAAGGCGATGAGACGAGAGGCGACCGCCTTAGCCCTGAGCATCCCTGCCCTGTGTTTGGACACTCCCCGCTCAGAGTCCCCCAGCTGCCCCCGGCAGTGTGTGGGGACCCCGCGGTGCTGGACTCCAACCCCGGGCTCCATAAGGCTCTGCCCCGGGAACTCACGTCTGACTCAATCCCCCAATGTCTGTCTCTTTATAAAACCCAGTTAAGAGTGCCACGGGGTTTCTCCAGGCCAGAGCACGAGCCCCTCCAGACGCTGCGTTTGGCATGAGACGTGTCTGAGCAGGGCGTCCCCCTTCCTGACATTTGTAACTGTACCGTGACATGCTCATATGACATATCTAATTTAAGGGAAACTCTAAATGAGGAAATAATAGGATTTGTTATCATGGAATCTCTGAAAATCAGGCCTGCTTTATGTCAATACCGCAGGCAGCTGCAGTTTCTTTTTCACCAGACCAAAGAGGTTTAACGACCGCCACAACATGGAAGGCCAGGTTTCCATCTCCGTACTCTTTCTGATGTTCAGCGGTGAAACAGTTTTTCTATCCAACTCTGTTATGTGAAAATCACACAAGAATACTTGTTTCGTTACATCTATGGGGTCCGCTGTCAGCGTACTCCGCTGGGAAGAATGGCCCCTGTCCCATTGCTGACACAATACTGAAAGCCAAAGCGGGGAATGGTACTTACGGGTAAACATGGTGAGGAACCAGGGGATGGCGTAGAGCTGTGAGGAACAGGAAAGGGGCGGAGACAGAAACAACAGCGTTAGTTGGACCAGTCAACTGGGCAGTCACAAAATGTCCCCTGTGCTGGTCCACCCCACTGACTAAAATTAAGATGTGTTATTTTGAATTATCACGAGTGCTCGATTTTTCCGAGCGCACATGGCTGCACATGGTCCTTGTGGCCAGTGGGGCCGCACAGACCCTCCGTCCCCTCACCCTGGGGCAGACGCCACTGCAGCAGTGGGCACCCCGTGCAGGCACAAACTCTTCAGGCCATGCAGAAACGTCCCCGAGAGCTTAGCAGCCCTCATTACTCTTGAGTTTCCTCCTTACGATTTGAGAATTGACGAAATGACTCTTTAGAAGGACTGCACTCATTTGTGGAGTATAGAACAACATCACATGAGGCTGACACCCAAGGACAGTAGATACAAGGGCCAGGAGGATTGCCCCATAGCTGGAAGCCTGCTTCATGAGCGGAGGGGAGAAGGCAGGTGGAATAGAGAAGGGATCACTGAGAAAATGATGGCTGGAGAAACCAGTTGGGATGGGAGATGTGTGCTGAAAGTAGATAATGGACCAAACATGATGACCTCTCAGTGTCTGTTGCAAGCCGTAATGCCCAAAAGTAGAGAGAGAGTATGGGGAGTATTGTCTGCCATGGAGGCAGGGGAGGGTGGGAAAGGAGGCGTATACCGGGGATATTGGTGGTGGGGAATGTGCACTGGTGGAGGGATGGGTGTTTGATCATTGTGAGATCGTAACCCAAACATGAAAGCTTGTAACTATCTCACAGTGATTCAATAAAAATAAAATAAAATAAAATAAAAAGAACCAAAATATCTCATAAATTAGAGTTTCATATGCTTTCTGTCACCACTCTCTAAACTAACAGACAGAGTCATCACAGATTAGAAGATGAAGAAGCAAAACAATTTGGTTCTTTAGCTACGTGATAATGTATCTTCCCGACTTGACTGTCGAGGAATGAACATATCCGCTTTCTAGATATTTCCTAAGATGTTGGGATGTGACAGTCAGCTTCATTCCTGTGTGTTTGTTTCTTTTGCGTTCTACCCGACAGTGCTTGGGCATTCCTGGCTCTGTGCTGGGGGGGTCTCTCCGGGCAGAGCTTAGGGAGAAGAAGGTGCCAGGGACAAAACTGTCACCCCCAACAGACAAAGCACACATTCGGCGAGCTCCCTCCAGCCCTTTATTCTTAACTTCTGAAAGTGAAATCTCCTTGGTCAATAGCAAGTAAAAGCCATTAATAATTTATAGAAAAATCTCAAAAAAGTTCTAATTTGATTTTACTTTCTGAACAGGTATTCTTAAAGATTTTTGTATAAACAGAAGATTCAATTTCTTTTCAGCATCAATCAGTTACGAGTTTATGAGTTAACTCTTTGCACTGAATATTTATGTGATTAAAACATAAGCCAAGGGCTGGAGCAATAGCACAGCAGGTAGGGCGTTAATTACTTCAGTAGGAAGCTGGGTTTTCTGTATGTGGAGTGGGAGGGGTATATAAGGGAATCCCACGGAGGGAAGGAGCCACTCCGTCACCGCTAGGCTCCATTCCCGTGTCCTCGGCCAGAGGGACCCTGGGAGGGTGTTTAGGTCACAACACACCGTCCCTCTGACCGGGGCTTCTGGAACCAGAGTGAAAGCTGAAGCTCCAACTGCAACCAAGCCCGGTCGGCTTCTCAGCGTCCTCGACACCTTCCCGGGTCCCAGGGCTGCAGCCCCGCTGGGGTCCCCCGACACACACTTCCCTCACAGCCCTGAGCACTGCTGTCGCTTCCCATTGACGCCTGCCCTCGGTTCTGGGAGGCAAGTCTTCCAAAGCTCCCCTTCTCCCGGCCTTGCCCCGGCCCGAGCACTGAGTGCCCACGCCCTGCCAACAGCCTCGCCCCTTTCTGAGTTGGTACTTGCCACCACACTCTCCGTGACGTGTCATGCCTAACACAGCACAGAGAACTCTTTACCTCCTTTCAATTGTTTACCTTCTCTAAGAATATCACTCTATCACTGTCATCCTGTTGCTCATCGATTTGCTCGAGCGGGCACCAGTAACGTCTCCATTGTGAGACTTGTTGTGACTGTTTTTGGCATATCGAATACACCACGGGTAGCTTGCCAGGCTCTGCTGTGAGGGTGGGATACTCTTGGTAGCTTGCCGGGCTCTCTGAGAGGGATGGAGGAATCGAACCTGGGTCGGCCGCATGCAAGGCAAACGCCTTACCTGCTGTGCTATCGCTCCAGGCCTTTACATTTGACTAAATTTAACTCAACACAGGAAACCTGTGGTGGTGCATGGCTGCTCTTAGTTGGTGGAGCGACTTGTCTGGGATCTTAGAATATAAATTAGCAAAACCAGAGAGTTAGTTTTTTTATTCCCAATGCTTGGCACAGCATGGGCACTCAGATACTTCTGAAAGAAGAACTGAAATACATAATGAAAGTAGTCAAAAGGGGTAGATTTAAAGATTGGATAATTATGAGATCATGTACTTTCTTCCAGAGAGTCTCTTGCCCGAGCGCCTGGCTGTCTTCCCCAGGGGCCCCTCGGAGGGGATGGGCTCCAGCTTCCCTCCCTGTCCCAAGCAGAGCTCCCGGCGGCTGAAGACCACCGGGAACCTAGCCACAGCCATGCTCGAGGCCCCTCTCCACACGTTCGGACAGGCCTCATGCATGAAGGTACCGGCAGAGGAACCCAGGTGTATGTAATCCCATCAATGGCCAACATCCAGAGACTTAAAAGCAAGCTCCCAGAAGCGCGCGGCCGCAAAGTGGCCACGCAATATCTTGTAGCCTACTTTTCCCTCTGGGAGAAGCTAGCAAGCTACTGAGAGTTTCCTGCCCACATGGGAGAGCCTCGAAAGCTTCCCATGGTGTATTCATATGTTAATGCCAGTTACAAGACAGATCTCATTCCCCTGACCTTGAAAGAACCTCCAGTGCGGCATCTTTGGGAGGGCCGCTGTGCTATCGCTCCAGGCCTTTATATTTGACTAAACTTAACTCAACACGGGAAACCTCACCTGGCCCGGACACGGACATGATTGACAGATTGATAGCTCTTTCTCGACTCCGTGGGTGGTGGTGCATGGCTGCTCTTAGTTGGTGGAGTGGAGAGAGGCTTCTAAAATCTCAGGGCTAGGACGAATGGAGACATTACTGAGCCCGCTCGAGAAATCGATGATCAACGGGATTTCGTGATTCATACTTTCTTGAAAAGTTTTTAATATGTATGAAACAATGTGATAGCAAATTAATCTTTCTTGGCTAAATTAGATTTAAAAATCCTTCATATTAAGCAGTGAAAAGATTGATAAAACACTAAAATTAAAATTCTGAGTCATATACCTATACTTTGATGATTACTATGAAGTAACCAAAATGAATGAGAAAAACATTCTACTAGTACTTGAAAAGCTCAAAAAAATAGTACTTTAGACATTAAAACAGCACTGCCATAATTCTCCTGGTAACTAACTAACAAAAGGAGATAACTGATTACAGTTGAATCAATTTCTTCCCTTGAATATAGACCAGCTAGGTGCTCGTCAGCAAAGTCATTCTTCCCAACTAGATGGAGTCTAGGTACATAAATAGGGAATATATTTTGTGGATCATCACTGTATCACTGTCATCCTGTTGATCATCGATTTGCTTGAGCGGGCATCAGTAACGATTCCATTCATCCTAGCCCTGAGATTTTAGCAGCCTCTCTTTACTCGTCCTTCCCAGCAATGCCTCATCGGAGACTCTTTCAGGGTCAGGGGAATGAGACCCATCACTGTTACTGTATTTGGCATATCAAATAAGCCACAGAGAGCTTGCCAGGCTCTGCTGTGCGGGCAGGATGCTCTCTGTCCCTTGCCAGGTTCTCTGAGAGGGAGAACTAGGCTATACGAGGTCGCATAGCTGCAAATGCAGCTGAGAGCTTTCAGGAGCGCTAGGGATAGGAGTCAAAACACTGTATGTCTTAAACCCAAGCATGGTCTCATGTAACTAAGTAATTTAAATAAATAAATAAAATATGGGTCAATGGAATATAACAAAAATCTTGGTTAAAATACAGCACATACCACAAGCGTGCACACACACGCATATGTACACACACACACACACACACACACACACACACACACACACACATGAGCGCCAGAAAGATAGTACAGCGGATACAGAGCAGGTGCTTGCCTTTCGCATGGCTGACCCAGGCTTGATCCCCAGAACCCCCATGGTCCCCTGAGCCTCCCAGGAGTGATTCCTGAGCGCAGAGCCAGGCATGGCCCCAAATCAACCAACCAAACATGGGGGGTGCCTTTGGGGGGCTACAAACAATAGTACTGCAGGTAGGGTACCTGCCTGTCACACAGCCAATCCAGGTTTTATCCTGGCACCCAATGTGGTCCCCTGAGCACCACCAGGAGTGATTCCTGAGTGCAGAGCCAGGAGTGACCCCTGAGCATTGCCAGGTGTGGCCCAAAACAAAAGCAAGAGTGTAACATTTCTCTGACTTCCCTATCACAGCAGAAAACCAAGAGAGTAATAAAAAGGGAAAAATATTTAAAAAAGAAAAATGGTGAGGAGCTATACACCTGGAATGACATGGCAAAAATAGCACAAGTGATGACATTATATTCCTTACTTAAGCTGCTCCAATAATGAGTATAATCATCAAACTAAGAAGCTTTCTTGCCAAAAAAGAAACAAGGACCAGAATGAAGACACCCCCAGACTGGGAGAAAATATTTCCCACCACTCATCTGACCAACAGGCATTATGACCCACAATATATTTTGGATATTGTGGATCGTAATGCCTGTTTTATTATTCTTTTATATCATGCCCTTTTACAATCTTAACTGATATTTAATAGCTTCTTAAGTATCTGAACATCTCCATATGCTGCCTGGTATCTGACACAGACAGCAGTAAGGGTTCTGAATACGAGGCTCACTCATGTTTTAATTAAGAAACAGCAATTATATAATGAAATTGCTTCATGCAAATATAAAGTATATAAAATTAACCTTATTAAGTTAGAAAGATTATTAGCTGCTTCCTGATTTAGAGTCGGAAACTGAAACCAAATGAAAGAAATCAAAGGAGCTTTTACTATTTTCTCCAGATCATGAAATCTGAATGCTTGATTGGACAGCTCGCCAGACGCTAAGGGTCCGCTGAGTGAACACTGCCCCCTAGCGACACAACGAGGGAATAGCACGCTTCAGCCCTTCCCTGGCCAGTCTCAAAATACGAAAATTACTAGGGAAAGATAGGAACTCATTTAATTTAAGTTAATCTAAGTTAATAAAATTAATCAACAAATCAACCACTAATTCAATAAATCTATCAATCATTTTGATTGATTAACCGTGACTCAGAAAATCTTTGGATGCAGCAAAGTGAAAAAGTGTTAAAGTAATTCTGATAATGAAAACTTAGATGAATCTTTTATCAAATCATTTTGTCAGATGGACTTTTTAACATACACACACGGCCTCTTTCCCTCTTTCCCTGTTATAAAAGGGAAACTTTTCACTGACTTTCTTGGTTTTGGGGAAATCTGGGGGTGGCACCGTCATTGCTCAGGGCTTCCTCCGGGCTCTGTGCTCTGGGAGCCCGGGGACGGACTGTGGGACACAGGGCGGGCGCCTCAGCCGCCTGCTGTCTCCCAGCCCAGCAGTGAGGGCGAGTGGGATTGCCCTGTGGTACTCCGGGCTTCCTCCGGGCTCTGTGTTCGGATGATCACACCTAGTGGAGCTTGGGAGAAGTCTTTGCTGCCGATATCTGAACTGCGGTGGCCTCAGACAAGAGGATGGCCTTATCTCCTGAATCATCTCTCTGGCCTTTAAATAAGGGCTTTAATACTTCACACACACACACATACACACACACACACACACAGCAAAACTGTGCCTTTATTCTGCTTTTGCAGCCATTACCAAAAAAATGACTTAAATACATAAAAATAATGTAGAAGATTCATTGAATGCAGAACACCAATGGTTATATTTATTTCCCCTGGACAGCACAGATTATACTGGTTGTCTTTTACAGACACTTTCCTTAATACTAACACAAAAGTCAAATTTTAAAACTCTAGAAACTGCCTAAACATATATTTCTCTATTCTTGATTTATAATTTGAGCTGAAACACTAGTGAATAGAAATTAATAATAAAATCACTTGGGCATTCTTGATTGGGCATTCAGTGAAATGGTTCTGAGATGAACATTATCATTTGGGGGAAGAATCAGTCATGCAGAGTGACTTTCAATGATCTTATTGAGCAGCAAAAACTTTTTGAAATTTTTGAGCAGAATTAAATTGAATTACCTTAAATAAAGGATTAAAACCCATGCTATGCAACACTTCCTGGGAGGTAGAAAAGTACCCTGGAACTTACGAAAATAAAAAAAGATTCAAAGGGTAAGAGGCAATGTCACCAACTTAGAGAAATACGAAGGCAGTGTTATTAGCATAATAACTACCCCGGCAAATAATATACCAGTATGGACTATAATATAATGTTTTTCTAAATGTAAACTGTATTAATGTAAGAAACTGCCAAAAATCACAGTAACAAGAAGTAAAACACCATCACCAAGAATGCTTGACCCTTAACTCTCACTGTGTACCTGGAACTGAGCTGAACGCATGTCACACAGCATCCATGTGATTATCACCATAATCCTATGAGGTGAGATTCTTTTTACTCACTGGTAATTGTAAGAGGACTATAGATGGGAAAGAGAACTTAAATAGTTCTTCAGTTGACAAGTCTGGATTCGAACTCAGGCCTGTCTGAAAGCACCAGCCGAGTGCCTAGTCTCCACACGAGCTGCCCCAAACCGGAAACACAGACACCTGGAGGTCAAGATCTTTCAAGAACCCTGAAATTCTAAGCTATGTCACAATGGTACTGGGGTATGTTTTTGCTCTTGTGAAGACTCTGCTAGCGCTGGGACTAATGGCGCAATGCCGTTGGCAAGTAGCACCACAGACGTCTCTTCAGACCAGACATCTCTTCAGACCACAGACGTCTCTTCAGACCACAGACGTCTCTTCAGACCACAGACATCTCTTCAGACCACAGACGACTCTTCAGACCACAGACATCTCTTCAGACCACAGACATCTCTTCAGACCTCAGACGTCTCATCAGACCACAGACATCTCTTCAGACCACAGACGTCTCTTCAGACCACAGACGTCTCTTCAGACCAGACGTCTCTTCAGACCACAGACGTCTCTTCAGACCACAGACATCTCTTCAGACCACAGACGTCTCTTCAGACCACAGACGTTTCTTCAGACCAGACGTCTCTTCAGACCACAGACGTCTCTTCAGACCACAGACGTCTCTTCAGACCAGACGTCTCTTCAGACCACAGACATCTCTTCAGACCACAGACGTCTCTTCAGCCGGGGCAGTGGAAGAGTACAATGCATAAGCCCGTGACCAAATCACAAGAAACGTCATTCTGCTACTTGAGAGACCACAGATAATTATGCTCTGGGCTTTTGCTTTGTTGTTTGTGCATGTGGCAAACTTGACTCAAAAACGAACGGTGTAAGCTTGTCACTTCAAGCAAAAATTAGAGCTGTCAGGTGAAGGCTAGAATTCTGGGAAACATCCGCCGGCAGGAGGCTGGCAGCCTTCCTGCTGCTATCAGAGGTGGCATTAATGAGCGCGATCACGTTGATACTGTATCACGAAGTGTTTCACAGATGAAAGATCTGCCTAAGTTACTGAACCAACGTTTTCCAAATGACCGAGCCATGACATTACAAAAGATTATTCCTGGGTCAAAGAGCCGTTCCCAGTGCCAGAGGGACTGGAGGGCGGGAGGGGGAGGGGAAAGGTCCCCGACGCAGCCTTGGGTTGTGCTTCGAGATCAGCTTTAAGGAGGGACAGCGCGTGCAGAAGGCCCCGTGACAGTCATGCCTGAGAGGATCCTTTCTTACAAGGCTTCAACCCAAACACGCTGCAAAAGGTCGAATCCAGACGTCAGTCGGAGAATCCTCGTTTCTTTTTCTTTGCTTTTATTTGGGTCACACCTGGTGATGCTCAGGGGTCACTCCTGGCTCTGCACTCAGGAATCACTCCTGGCGGGGCTCAGGGGACCACATGGGATGCTGGGAGTCGAACCCGGGTCTGCCGCATGCAAGGCGAATGCCCACCCCGCTGTGCTATGGCGCCAGACCCCGAGAACCCAAGTTTCTTCTGTTAAGTTGAAATTGTAAAAAACAAAAACAAAAAAACAACCAAAAAACCCTGCCATTCTTCCATCACTTGTTTTTTTGGAAAACAATTTTTTTTTAAAAAAAAAAAGTTGTGGGGTCGGAGCGATAGCACAGCGGGGAGGGCGTTTGCTTTGCACGCGGTCGACCCAGGTTCGATTCCCAGCATCCCATATGGTCCCCCGAGCACTGCCAGGAGTAATTCCTGAGTGCAGAGCCAGGAGCAACCCCTGTGCAGTGCTGGGTGTGACCCAAAACAAACAAACAAAAGGTTAATTTTGGTTACTTTTATTTAACATGGGCTGGCTTCATTATTGTCATTTTAAAATAAATTAACACACCAAAGCCAAAGCCAAATGGAAACCACCCTTGGATCCTTAGTACTGGTTATAGCATGGAGACAATGAGCAGGGGAGGGGCAGCTGGAAAGTGTGACCCCCCACCCCGCCCCCACTGCCCCATCTCCCAGCAGCAGGGCCCTGGGGGCTGGCTCACCCACACCGCCCTGCCAGCTCTCTGAAGATAAAGGAACGAGAGTGGAGGAGGCCCGGGCCGGGAGGCAGACGGGCCTTTGGCTGTGGGTGCGGTGCGGGAACGCACACTTGGGAAACAGGAAACCGGAGCTCCCGAAAGGGATATAGTCTTGTCCCCGCTCCCGACTGCAACATAGTTACATAGAACACCCACTGAAAAGACTCTCGGAAATGGTAACAGCGATATGCACATGAAACAGACATTCTCTAAGATCTTGGGAACCTGCATCCCGGTTGATCGACGGGTGCACAGACTGGAAATGGAGGCAGGTCACAGCGAGGCTCAACTAAATCAGGACACTTACTGAATTGTTTGTTTGCATGTGCTGTTAACAAGGAGGAGCAAAGTATTACTTCATCGCTCCCTGAGGAGCTCAGAGGCTGAGATCCCCAAGCAGTGGGAGACGGGTAGCTGAGCTCTGAGAGAGAAAAAGAGCTCGGGGCCTTGATGATCCGGGTCAGCAGAATGGGTGAGCAGGGGTGCCGGCACCAACCAGGAAGGTCACATCTGAGCACCATGGATGGGGGTGGGGCTGAGGGGAGGGGGCTGTGTGACGCTGGGTATGGGGGGTTGCTAAAATGGTACATTTTTTCTAAGTTATCCTACAACTGCATCTGGATGGAATCTGGAAGCTCACTGCTAGTGGGCTCTGCTTCAGAGTGCCACCTGAAGGGGACGCAACAGGAACGGTACAAAGGAGCAAAGGAACGAAACCAAACGTAAATGCATGTGTATTTCTGAGCCTTTCCCCCACTTCCTGTGAGTGCAAACTCAGATGACTAGGGAAACTGAAATTAGTGATAAGCTTTTAAGAAAGAAGCAAATAGCAGGGTAGGAGCGCCCCTTAGTCACTTGAGGACAAAGGTTTTGCAGCGACACTGAAGCTGTGGCTTTATCTTGAGCAGTGACTGGCTCAAAAGGTGTGTGTGACGCCGGCCTACCGCCCTTATCTCTCCCTATAACGGTCCACGATGGCTTTGGATAAATTTCAAGCCGAATGTTATTGATAGCACGGGGCGGGAGGTTTCCTTAAGAACCAAGCTGCTCTCCTGTTTCCACCTGAAAGGCCTGGTGCATTTTCAGGAGCAGAAACAGACACCGAGACAAAAAAAAAAAAAAAACAACAAACGATAAAAATCACCCTGGCTTCATTTTTTTCCCTGAAGCATATAACTCAACTCATTTATATGTAAATTCCACAGTGCAGACTCCAAGGGAAGCATCTGGTCAGAGCACGGCAAGGCCAGCGCCGGGACGTGGCAAAGGAGCAGCCGGGGAGATGAGGGTCTTCTCTGCAAGGCTGCTCTTCAGCGCGGCAAGATTAATGAGGCTGACTCTGATGGAATTAGTCCCGGGCAAGAACCAGGGTGCAGAGATCTCATTAACAAGGCGCCCTCGTGGAGGGGCACGCCTGCAGGGTGACAGGCCTGGACAGTCCCTCAAAAATATTTGAGGGAGGCTCCTGAAGAAAGAAAGAAGGAAAGGAAGAAAGAAAGAGAAAGAAAGAAAGAAAGAAAGAAAGAAAGAAAGAAAGAAAGAAAGAAAGAAAGAAAGAAAGAGAGAGAGAAAGAGAGAAAGAAAGAAAGAAAGAAAGAAAGAAAGAAAGAAAGAAAGAAAGAAAGAAAGAAAGAAAGAAAGAAAGAAAGAAGAGAGAGGGAGAGAGAAAGAAAGAAAGAAAGAGAGAGAGAGAAAGAAAGAGAGAGAAAGAAAGAAAGAAAGAAAGAAAGAAAGAAAGAAAGAAAGAAAGAAAGGAAGGAAGGAAGAAAGAAAGAAAGAAGAGAGAGAGAAAGAAAGAAAGAAAGAGAAAGAAAGAAGAGAGAGAGGGAGAGAGAAAGAAAGAAAGAAAGAGAGAAAGAAAGAAAGAAAGAAAGAAAGAAAGAAAGAAAGAAAGAAGAGAGAGGGAGAGAGAAAGAAAGAAAAAGAAAGAAGAGAGAGGGAGAGAGAAAGAAAGAAAGAGAGAGAAAGAGAGAAAGAAAGAAGAGAGAGGGAGAGAGAAAGAAAGAAAGAAAGAGAGAAAGAAAGAGAAAGAAAGAAGAAAGGAAGAAGAAAGAAAAAGAAAGGGAAAAAGGAAGAAAGAAATGAAGAAATGAAGAGAATAAAATGTCACACAAATGTAACCAAACTAAATATTACTAATATTTATAGCGCAACAGGTAGGGCATTCGCCTTGCACGCAGCCGACCAGGGTATGATTTCTCCACCCCTCTTGGAGAACCTGGCAAGCTACGGAGAATATCTCACCTGCACGGCAGAGCCTGGCAAGCTACCTGTGGCGTATTCGATATGCCAAAAGCAGTAACAATAAGTCTCACAGTGGAGACATTACTGGTGCTCGCTGGAGCAAATCGATGAGCAACGGGATGACAGTGGCAGTGACAGAAAGTAAGTATAACTCATGGAGAGTAAAAATATTCCCCATTTCATCCCAGCCCCTCACCTCTCCTCACTGCCACCGATCTTAACCCCAAAGCCATCACGTCTCTTTCCAAATGTTTGAAAAGAGTCTCAGTCTGGAGAGAAACGCAGGCAAACTGAGACTCAGGTCAGGACATTTTCTTATTAACATTTTAACTCTCTGGGTTATAAATACTTCACTCTGCCCACCCATCCGTGACACGAGCCGAGTCACAGAAGAGGCATTTTCTCCAGGTTGAGATATATTTTCTCTTCCCTCCTCTCTCTGGGATTTACCGCAGGGATCTCAAAACTGATAAGGTTGTTCCCTAAAGAGACACACATGAAGCCATTTCCCGGAAGGGCTGGTGAACGTTTTCCTGATTTCCATTCACGACAATCAGGGGTTACTGCAAGCGTCCGCGGCTTTGGCCAAGGGCCCTGACTTTGGTGCTGCACGCTGCCACCCTGATCCCCAGCCTCTGTGACACACGAATGTCCCATAAAACTAATCGTATGACAGACAGAGGCATGATTTTCACAGTAGCATTGGTATTGAGGCATTTTAACAAGAAGTTCTAGGAAAATACCCGCACTTACAGAGACATCATAACGGAGAGGAAAGCGTGACTACCATGAAGACGCTGCACTGGGACCCTGAATCATTAACTCTCCCTGGTGAGCGGCCCCTTCACACACACCATGCGGGCCCTCCACCAGCCTTCACAAGTAATTTACCACAACGGTTTCAAAAACATTCCTTTTCAGTCATTTTAGCATGTCAGCAATGGGATGGAAAATTCATTTGAACCACTTTTCAATTCTAATTCTTCAAAAACTTTTTATTATGTTGTTATTTTCCCCCTTTTGGGCGACACTTGGTGGTGCTCAGGGTTTACTCCTGAGCTCTGAGCTTGAAAATGATTCCTGATGGTGCTCAGGGGGATATGGGCTGCCGGGGATGGAACCTGGGTTGGCTGCACGCATGCAAGGCAGATGCCCTAACTGCTGCACTATTGCTCTGGCCTCTCTCTGTCTCTGTCTCTGTCTCTCTCCCTCTCTCTCTCTCTCTTAATTTTAACCTTCAACTTCCTAAACGTCATAGAAGTCTTTCTCTCTAGATAGGAATGATAAATACGACATTCCACATTAATGTCTTGTCCTAATCTAGTTTATTTTCATGCAATGGGGGGAGTTGTGTTTGACTTCCCCACACCCCTCAAGTAGCTTCCCAACGGTATGAGAACCATTTATTCCATGGTTTTATCTTAAGTTCATTTACAGAGCCATTGGTGTCATCGATCAGAGTCTATAGATGAGGGATCTGTTGTTTTATTTTTACTAGTGTAGACCTTTATTTTATTAAGTAGCGATAGCACAGCAGTAGGGCGTTCACCTTTCATGTGGCCGACCTGAGTTCAATTCCTCTGCCCCTCTTGGAGAGCCCGGCAAGCTACCGAGAGTATCGAGCCCGCGTGGCAGAGCCTGGCAAGCTACCCGTGCGTATTGCATATGCCAAAAACAGTAACATACAGTCTCTCAATGAGAGACATTACTGGTGCCCGCTCGAACAAATCGATGAGCAATGGGAGGACAGAGGACAGTGACAGTGACCTATAAATACTCTATCATAAAATAACTGATTTTTATTATAATCACAGTAGTCTTCATTTTCTATGTTTACGTCTTACAAAGAGCTTATCATAGATTCTGCAATGGGTGAAAGTCTCCACTGTCAGGCAGTCTTAGCTTATGTTCCAAGCTTCTCCTCTGTTTACAGGATTGGCTGACTTTTCTTCATTGCCTTCCCCCCTTCTACTAGCTCAGAAACGGCACATTCTTTCTCCAGTGGTTTAGTGATCACCATTGTAATTTTCATAACATTCTTGCCCTTCTGCATTTCTCGTGAGCAAAAACAGTGACTTTATTTTGTTCTAGATTAGCTTTTCAGATGGGAGCAGATAGAAATAGTTGGAAACGGACACAGACCCTCCCTCTGTGGCAAAGGGCGGGCTGGCACACAACCGGACCCCCGTTCTCTCCAACCTTGGCCCCCCCTTGACCCGCTTCCTTCCTGTGCCCCCATCCTACTGATTACCCCACTAGTCTTGTGCCAAACCCCCACCGCATATACTGGGTTTCACCTGGGGTCCCTCGGGCATAGGGGGTGCGGGGCATATGGCTGAGAAGTGCTGATGGCTTAGTCCTCTAAGAAAAGGACCCCTTTCTCTGGGCCTCAAACCAGGGTTTCTTTTCTATAACACAGCCCGCTGCTATGCAGCCCTCTACGCTGTCTCGAGGGATTGTGGGGGACAGTGAGCCAACACAAATACGCCGCGTCCAGGCCACCTGCTGTGCGGTGAGAGTGACCTCTGCTTCCGCCCAGGAGTCCTGGTCTGCTGCCCGTATTCAGGACACCGAATAAACACTGGCCTGAGCTCTTCCGTAAGGTAAAATCAGGTCCTAGGTCTGTTGGTGCCCTGACTTGACCTCCCAAAATAATGAGCACATTTACTTCCCCCTTGGACGCTGCAAAGCAACACAAGAGCACTTTTAGGCTGAGTTACCACCAACTATTTTTTTCTTTTACCTTTTGTTATCATGACTTAGTTTGACTTCCAGGTCCCAGTTGACTCTCAGTATAAACGTGTGCCACTGTTTAGGTTTACAAGCTTGTGAGGATGAGATGGTTGTCTTGGAGAGGGTGGCGCTGTGCCAAGCACACGGCAAACACTCAACCTGTGCCCGCATCACTTGGCTTCAACAATGTGGTTCCTGCTACCCAACGCTCCTTGCACCGTGGTCACTCAGAGTGGACCACCGTCAGAACGAACCACTGACCACTGCCAGCCTTCGACATGGGAGCAGGTACAAGGGGCTGCTCTTGTAGTCTTCAAAAATAACTATTCCTCCTTTAATGCACCTTAACACACCTCCTTTACTCACCTCACACATGCACACTTCATAGATCTTACACACACGGAAACATTCTAGTGTAGGTGATCTCTCCATAAGCACGTGGCTTCTAGAAGCCAAGGATGGTGACCTCAGGTCCCAGAGAGCGGAAGGGGGTAGAGTGACACCAAGAGCAATAAAGTGGGACCAAGCCCAGCCACGTGCCTCAGTCTTGATTCTCTCCGTGGCAGGAGAGCTAGAGAGACAGAGACATCAAGGGCGGGGCACGGAGGCCCAGCTCTGCGACCAGGCCCCTCACCGCTCCCGCCCCTGGATTTCTCACCCGTTTACTCTGGCAGTTACCTCCTTCCTACTACTTACAGGTTTGCTCTGGAAATCAAACAAACCGACGTTTATTAAAACATTTCTAACAAGTCACTTGCCAGAATCTATAGCATCAGTGCCACTGCTGTTTAAACGCAAGGAGTGTTAGTATCAACACTTTTCACTCCCAGTTTTGACCACCCATATACTGGTGGTCGGGCCGTAAACCCCAGGGGGGAAAGGCACGGCCAGGAAGCAGAACGTGACAACTCGAGCTGAAAAGGCATCTTTGGAGGTTTGCAATAACCTTCGATGCTGCATTCCAAGTGACCGTTCAAACGTCCCTGGCACATGCCGGGATGGAGAAGGCGAACTCACGGCCTTGCCAGCGCGGCTGGGGCAGGAGGGGACCCTGAGCGCGAGCCGGAGAGGGCTGCTGAGCAGCTAACGAAGCGAGACAAACGCCGGCCACGCTCACGGTGAGCTCTCAGGCAGCGCACAGACGCGGCCCCTGCAGAATCCAGAGTCTGGGTTCCCCACTTCCCCAAGATGCTGTCAGAACACCTCAGGTACTTTCCCAAGATGCTGTCAGACACCTCAGGTGCTTCTGCTCTACCGAGAGCACGAACACAGAGGGTCGCACCGCAGACCCTGACAACTGCGTCTGAGAGCAGGACCTGGGCATAAGCCAACTTCTCTGACAACAGGACTTAAAAAAAAAAAAAATAACCGCATTCTCTGTGCTGGTGATTTCTGCTTTCCTGTCTGTCCCACGGCCTGTGACGGAAGCGTGTACTTACATCGGGAATAAATCCGATCTCATTGAGATGATTGCTCAGCTCGGGGTCATGGAAGGCGATCATCTGGGAGAACACGGTCAGGTACTCTGAAACGACAAGGTTTACAGCAGAATCATCCTGATTACGCAGCATCTCAAGGAGACGGGATTCACGTAAATTAGTTGTATTGACATCTTACATGAGATTTCACTTCTCCACAGACATGCTTTAATAGATCGTTAACCTTTTATCATCATCACTTAATCACTTACTGCTAATTTTTAGCCAAACATACCCCAAAGGCGATAGCACCACTCACTGTCAGTGCTAAAACTTATTTCCTGAATGAAAAATCATACATGGGATGCATGATGTCTTCATATTAAATGCCACGAACACATTTCTCCAGCCATGCTAAATGTCTTTCACTTGCTGTATGTTAAGAAAGTATAACAGATACTTAGACAACATTTTATAACAGTCACACCTGGAATAATTAAGCTCAGATTGGTTTATCTAGACCGAGATCAGCACTGGTTCCGGTTCTGCTGGATTTCCACCTCACACTCCGCATTTGGCACATCAGGCTACTCGGACAGTCAGCAAATGCATGACACGGTAGGTAATAAAAAATAGCTGTGGTGATTCAATTCTGATACTACTTCACTGGGTTCAGTTAGAATATGAGGCTGACGTCGTTAGTGTTTCCATTCTTCCAGCAAACTGCTATTCTTGCCAGTCTAGTCACTATGTACTAACACAATAGTGTCAAACAATCTACTCCATTCACTCATATTTTCATGAATTAAAATACAAAATTATTACATATTTCGAAGAGCGAAAATTTTCAATTCTTTCTTCTGAGAATGAAATTGCAATCACACAATGGAAGAGTCCATTTAATCAGGGGGGAGGGAGAGAGGGGGGTGGTCCGCTTGCTGCGGGGAGGCACTGGCATTCCGGCGGTGAGTGTGATGGGGCTTATTTCCAGGGGTGAAGCTGTGTCCCCAGCATTTACAAACTATTACAAACCACGGGTAATCTTAATTGACGAATAAAGTAGGACTGAGTTAGAAAAAGAGATTAATTAACCTCTTCAAATCCTCCCTTCAGTACGGTAAGAGGTCTATCGCTGGAACGAATCATCTGCTGAAAATAACTTCTCGAAAGAATGCCTGGTGTTCTTTCACAGCATTTCAAGGACGGCCGGGACACAGCTGACTGTGGGTTTTGTGATGAGCAGCTTCAACCGTAGCTCTGCTCTCGTGCTGGGAACCACCCCGCAGCAAACTCCTCTACTTGAGAAATGCTTTTTCCTGATGTGTATTATTGATCTAAAATCACCACCCCAGCGGGGGAGGGCTAGGTGACAAAGCAGGCAGCGAGTGGAGGGACTCTGAGTGACCTGCCCCGGGAGCTGGGTCAGGCTGTGTGCGGCTACCACGGAACAGGGAGAGAGCCAGGAAGGGCACCGGCCACTGAACAACTCATACGGTCGTGCAGAACTTAAACAGGATGGAGCGATCAAAGAGTGCCAGCAACAAGGCCCCCCCAAGTCCCAAGCTGCACCCCTCCTGCCTCAATATATTTGTTGCGCAGCAACCAATCGAGAAACTCCATTCCACTGCTCTTCACCTCTGTGACCTGCAAGTCTGCTACACTGCAGAAATGCTCCTATGTAAGTGCTCTTACATTCAGCACCATCATTTCCGATGGCTGCCAAACTGCAAGCCACTGACATTAGTGAATGAATTAAATCTCCTGGCTTTTTTGTGCCTTAAAGACTTGGTGGGCTGGAGCGATAGCACAGCGGTAGGGCATTCGCCTTTCACGCGGCCGACCTGTGTTCGATTCCTCCGCCCCTCTCAGAGAGCCCGGCAAACTACCGAGAGTATCGCGTCCACATGGCAGAGCCTGGCAAGCTACCCGTGGTGTATCTGATATGCCAAAAACCAGTACAAATAAGTCTCACAATGAGAGACGTTACTGGTGCCCACTTGAACAAATCGATGAGCAACGGGAGGACAGTGACAGTGAAAGACGTGTGCTTGGTTAAGCAAACTCCATTGCAACAGTGTTAAGTCACATCTCGCTCATTTTCCTCAAAGTTTTGCTTCGAATGGCTACGATGCCTTTGCGGAGTCTTTGCTGTGAGCACCAATGCACACCAGAGAAGAGGAAGGTCACGACCCCAGGGGAGCAGGACCTGCTATTCAGAGCCCAGGGAGGCTGACCTCCAGACCCGTGAGGAAGGGGCCTGCGTGACACTTCCTCTCGATTCGAGATCCCCTTCGTTGCCACAGAACTCTCTGTCCGGAGGCTCCTTTTTCCTCTCAGGAGAAGGGAAGCACACTTTACATCAGTCGTGAGAACTACAGATTCGAGTCAACTCAGAACAGACCCCAGGGCCTGGGGAACCTGAGGGTTTCACTAGCCATCAAAGTGTCTCTCCTCTTCTCCTTTGTGCTGGTCTGTTTCTGGGCCTCATGTTCCCAGAAACGGGGGCATGTGCTGGCTACTGCACCAGCACTCAGCTGCTTGCTGAAGCGCAGTCACTGGCTTGGACTCCAGGCTTCATCTTAAACCGCAAAAGCAGACTCGAAGCAGTGCTGAAGAGTTCTCTCCCGTTTATCAAATATCTCTCTTACCTGAGCCTGATAAAGAGAATTACTGTATGGGATTACTTGGCTCACTAAGGATCTACTGAAGAAATCTAGTACCTCATGAAAACATCTTCCTGGTGCCAGCTGCTGGATTTCTGTCACAGATGATGTGTGTTAGAACTGTGTACATGCATAGCATAGACACATACATGTACAGAAATACATGCATGTATTTCTTTTAAATGTAATTATTATTCCATAAACGGAGACTAAGACCTGGCATGGAGTTTGGTTGATGAAGATAAGTTTTGAATGAGATATGATTTAATTTGCTACAATTGGAAACATTTCTTTGAAAAGACGCATAAAGAACTGACGAAATTGCACTACAGCATGCTTTGAGCTATTTTTAAAAGTGCACCTAACAGTTCCTGCAGTACATTATTTGGGGGTGGAGGGTTGGGCCACATCTGGTGGCACTCAGGGGTCACTCCCAGCCGTGCTTAGACCATGCAGTGCTGGGGGTCGAACCCAGGCCTCCCCGATGCATGTGCTCCATAGAAAGACAGAAATGCAATGACCTTTGATTTGTAAACCAACCTCAGAGTTTAAGGGTCGATACAGAAGGAAAGAGATGAGTGAGCAGACGTCATCAACGCTGCCGGGGAGAGGACCGCTGGCTCGTCAGTCCATGAACTGGACTGTCCACGAACACTCCAGTTCCTATTCATACTCATGCAGCTATGTACAACTAAAGCTACACAATAACTGCAAAATAGTATTTTCTAAGGGGTTTCTTACGTAACGGTAAATGCTATTTTTCACACATACACACAAAGTAGCAAGGTATTTATGAAATCTCCCCTCAAATGTCAAGTGGGAGCTTAGTAGTTGCACAAAATACTGATATAAGGTCTTTCTATTTTACTGAAATTTCGTATCTTTGTATTCTTTGCAATGAGATATAAAATGAACAAAAAATAGCCCCCTTCTCTTTTAATGATCTAATAGTTCTTATTCCTCTCCTTCTGAAGAGCTTCTTTATTATGTATTTTAAATGATAATCTCCCTAATGAATTAGTGTAAGAATTTCATAGGACATGACCATAAATATTTGTGTAGCTGCCTATAAAAGTTATCACCCGAAAAATCAGTATGAAATTTCCTATGATACTACCATTACTTGTGCAGCTGCTTATAAAAAGTCAGGTTTGCTTTCAAAAAACTTTTCATAAAACAGATATAGAGGCATAACCTTTGAGTTCTATACGATTATCCTTAATTTTCCTTTCTGCCCCCTCCCTCTGGGCTGGGAGAGAGAGGAGATGAAGTTTAAAGCAAAGGTCTCCTGGGCTCACAAATCTTAGTCGGCATTTCTCAGCTCTGTAGCTGCTGTTTTGCAGCGGGCTGCCAGTTTATCCTGAGGATGGAAATGACAGATAAATATGCAGAGTCGTAGATCTCCTGTCAATGGAAATATGCTCAAACTAAACCATTTGGTGACATTTTGACTCAATGCACTCAAAACAAGTCAAAGTTATTTGACTGCAAATAAACTCCCAATCGCTCAGTTCCCGATACAAAGCTTGCCAGCTGAGCAATCTGACTACAGCCACTAGGAGGAGCATCTTTGGTCCAAAGAAGGCAGGTGGGGGGTTGTTCAAAAGAAAGGCGAAGAGGGAAAAAGGTAACTCTGAGGGTTACATTTATGGTCATTTTCCTTTTTGTTTATGAATGCAGCTCAGGTTAATCAAAGGAAAGCCTGGAGCAGACAAGGGGGCTCGTTCCCGTGTAGAGCACAGCCTGGCACGCACGAGGCCCCAAGTCTGCCCCCCACTGCCTGGCCCAGCCCCCCAGCTGTGGCCCTGGTGGCTTGTACGTAGGGCCTGCACATCGAGGGAGGGAATCCCTGTCCGTTCCTGCAGACTCAGCCTCTGCAGACCAGGTCTACGTGCAAAATAATCCATGGTTTTCATAATATTTGTAGTAAACGTAGAACTGAGTCTATCTCAGAAATAAAATCCCCTTAGGTACAAAACGCTGTACATTCATGGCAAGGGCACGGCTGGACGCTCAATGCACTGTCCCGCTCTCCGACATCCTAGCCACGTCATCCCTGAGGTGCTGAGCCGGAAGCACCCAACGTCGGGCTCTCTCTCAGCACATTCCCCAGACACACACACACACACACACACACACACACACACGTGAGCTGGAAGCACCCAACGTCGGGCTCTCTCTCAGCACATTCCCCAGACACACACACACCACACACACACATGTGAGCTGGAAGCACCCAATGTCGGGCTCTCTCTCAGCACATTCCCCAGACACACACACACACACACACACACACACACACACACACACACACACACGCCTCTGTAGCTGCGGGTTGAGAATGTGGACCTTTATTATAGTGGCACCTAGACACTGGAACTTGGGGTCTTGATGTCTGTCTTGCTTTCCCCAACCCCCAAAGGCTGGCTGCATGTCTGTGTGTAGCTTGACCGTCCAAGCCCGGTCACCCGGGAGATTTCCGGTTGCTCTCTGCAGACTCTGTGGCACAGTGACTGTTCCTCTTAACTCCGCCAACACACCACAGCTTAGCAGCCCAGTTCTCGGAGCCGTGGGTGGCACTGCGCTATGGGGAACAGGCTGCTCCTTCCCGCAAAGGATTGCAAAATAGACGTGGCTAGCCGAAACTTGGAGACATCTCCACCCATTTTATTTTCCAGATTCAGAGTATTTCCTTCTTATCTTTCTGACCGTGGCACAGGGTGAATCTGCCTCAGCTTTATAAACTGTCCAAGAATACGTTTCATGTGGTGCCAACATTCCAACGGCTCTTCTTGTGAACAACGCACAGTGGCACGGCTTCAGAGGCAGGCTGCAGAGCTCTGCAGGTCAGCTCCCCGGGCTGGCCCTGCGGAAGTGCCCGGTGCCATCGAGATGCAGCTGGGCTTCCAGAAGCTGGGCTTTCGTGCTTAACGACAATGTGGCCGGTCCCCTGCCCTCCCCGTAGCTCACAGAGCCTGGCCTGCAAGTAACAAGCCTGTCTGCAATATGTCTGAATCTCCAATCAATCTAACTCCAAATTCTCTCTATCTCTTCAGTCCAATGAGCACTCTAAGATTATGAATCTAAGAGTAATAGGAGTCATGCTTGGCGGTCTGGAGGGTCAATCTTCAGCACAGTGAGATAATAAGTCAATTGTTTTTCGAGTTCTCACCTATGAGTTCTTAATCAACTCAGCGATAATGTTACGGGGGGATAATCTGATCACCAAAGTGATAATAAATGTTCGTTCAGAACAGAAGCAATTACATTTATAATCTTAAAATACATTCAAGTAACACGTATTAAGACCACGGTTTTTAAAGAGTAGGATGCTTTCCCCTTTGGATTCTGGGATACACTGGACCGTGTGCAGAGTTCCGCCACGAGGTGGGCAATTTAACCATAACTTTCTCGCCTCCCATTTTCAGCTTCTATACCTTTTTCTTTTAATTGAATCACAGTGAGATACACATCCACTGTTCTAACCTAACACCCTTCCCTTCACCAGAGTGCATTCCCCACTACCAATGTCCCATTACTTTATCCTTCAAAGCATACATTTCTCTTCCTGTTTTCTGACTCTTATTATATTGAGAATGGATCTCAATTTCATATTCCTTTTGAACTGGGTAAAGATATTGCTGATTGGGACCCTATGGTGATAAGTCAAACATAAGCTGTATTTTCCCTGCTCCTGAGACTGAGAGAAGCAAGCACGTTATAGTGACAGGTGATGAACACAGTGTCACTTTAAGCTGTTTAAAATTTGGTATAATTTCTAAGATATACATGTATAAACAAAAACTGCAAATAAAAAGAATGTTTGATAAATATGATAAAAATGTTGTTGGGAGTCTGTGTGACCAATTGTACATCTATTTAAAATATAGAATTATAAAGCAATCCCCCCACCTTTCAAACATTAAAATCTTATTGAAAATCTATGATAGTAAAGAGTGTGTAATGATATAATAATCATTATACTCGTAATTATAATAATGATGGTAAAAATAGTAATAATTATTGTAACGGCAGCAAGATACTATCAATATATATTACTGAATTTAATGTTTTTACATGTCAGTATTTAATATTTTAGGTTTAATTCTTATAGTAATCATTATTTTAAATATGTAAAATGATACCTAGTAAACTTTTGATCATTGTTCAAGATTTATAAAGCAACAAGCTTAAATTTGAAACATTTTTGTCTGAATCAAAAGTACATACATATTCTTAACTTATGTTACATTGCCTCCAAAAAAGGAATTCAGAATAGATGAAACATTCGAACATGGCTGAAATGATCCCTAAGAATTCACAGATGGGCTATTTTTGAGTCTTGGACTCTGAAGAAGGAGGCACATTTCTAAAAGGTGTATTTTTTTTTCAAAAAAATGGAGTATTTTTGAAGATGCTAAAGCATGGGAGATGAGTTGAATGAGAAATGATGCTAAGATTCTATTTATTTACACAATGAATTGCTGTTCCAAATTTTACTAATTCACAAGGGGCTGCCCCATGATGGGTGAAGCCTTTTTTGTTGGAAACCTTAACAATGAAAGGGCTATAGTGCTGGAATTTTATTTTCTTGGCATAGCATGCTTAGGCTTATACTGAAGTGTGATCAGACACTAAATAGTCACTGACACCATAAATTTCTGTGGACTTGGAAGAAGGATTAAATTTGATCTGCACAGAGTTTTGGGTGAGGGATTATCACTGTATTTTATTGGATGAAAATCATAAACTGAATATTGGTTCCTTCTGATGCAGGTGCTTTCCCTGTAAATAAGATGAGGGAAGATATTTGCTTACCTTGAATTACGTGAGAGTTGTCTTTCAAGAAGAAGTTATACAGGTATTTGGGGATAAAAGCAGACATGCAGGCGTAAGCCAAGGCTAGGGAAGAATGAGACAAAGGCATAGAACAGATGAGTTTATGGTTTACACGACCACCAGCCACCAACACACTCTAGGGCTACAGAGTTAAAGAGGAAACAGGTAATAACAGCTGGAGATGGGGCTGGGACTCCCTGCCCTTTAAAGTAGAAAACGTTTTGGTCCGTAAAAGATAAACACCCAAGGACCTTCACTTTTAATCTACTGTGGCAACTGCTATTCCGTGATGATAAATTTTTTTCTTTCCTGAACTTTATACATATTTCATTTTTTTTTCTTTTTGGTCACACCTGGCAATGCACAGGGGTTACTCCTGGCTCTGCACTCAGGAATCACTCCTGCCGGTTTTCTGGAGGCCATATATAGGATGCTGGGAATCGAACCCAGGTTGGCCACGTGCAAGGCAAACGCCCCGCCCACTGTGCTATTACTCCAGCCCCTATCCATATTCTAGAGCTCTAAACACAATCATTAATCTCATATTTAGATCCTACAAGATCCTTAATCTTTGTTGTTGCCAAGAACAAAGAAATGAATTTTTTGGGATTAGGGAATTTAGTATGTTCTTTCAATAGGTTTTCAAAGGCAGGGCCCCGCCCTCCCGTTGCTGGACTGGCACATGTGATAGTGGACAGGGCCTAACTAAACTCAGCCTCCACACTGAAAGATGCTTCAGAGACCCCCTGTGAAGGGCTCTTCCTGCTGGGAAGACAGCTCCGGCAGGTGGACCCTGGGTTCAATTCCCAGCCCCGCCTGGCCCGTGAGCATGACCACAAGTCTGAGCACTGACCAGTCAGACCACAGGGACAGGCTCTGCCAGGAGAGGCCTGGGAAGCACCCGGGGTGCGATTTCTATTTAAAAAAATTTTAACAAAGACTATTTGAACAGTACAATTTTAGTTCTCTGGGATCATGCTATCGCTACTCAATTCCAGACATCTACACCACTTTCGACACGAATTGAAACTTTAAAGTATTTCTGGAGAGGGGCTGGAGCAATAGCACAGTGGGTAGGGCATTTGCCTTGCACACGGTCGACCCGGGTTCGATTCCCAGCATCCCATATGGTCCCCTGAGCACCTCCAGGAGGGATTCCTGAGTGAGTGCATGAGCCAGGAGTAACCACTGTCCATCGCCAGGTATGACCCAAAAAGCAATAAAAAAATTAAAAAAAATAATAAATAAAATAAGATCAAATAAAAAAGTATTTCTGGAGATGCTGAAATTCCTAGATATGGAGGCTTCAGATATTTGTGCTACAAATAGGAACACTCTACAGATAATGCGATTCTAGCTTTGGATCAATTAAGTTAAACAATTATTTACTGAATAATGTTCAATAACACAGAGATTATTACAGGGGATGGAAAACAAAACTGCCCTTAAAAATGCTACTGATTTGAAAAAAAAATCATTCCTATGTTGCTATATAAATGTAAAGTCCAAAAAATCAAAAAGGTTAGGGTCAGAGACAGTATCGGGGTAAGGCCTTCCGTGGGGCACAGTTCAACCCTGAGCGCCACTAAGAATGAGCCCTGAGCAGGAATAGGTCCTGTGCACAGTGGGGGTGACCCCCCATCCCAAATAAATGAATACATTTTACATTGATGGCATAGTGGTGAGCACAGCTGCCTTCCAAATGAATCAATGAATTTTAAACAAAAATAAAATATACAATGTTGGAAGTCTCCCTGGCACGACCCCTTGACAACTAGAGGTCGCTGGGCCTGTAGGGAGTGTGCCAGGCCTGACTTTCCTGGGAAGGGAGCTGTGACCAGGGGAACCTGATATTGCTAAGAATCATCATCATCATCATCATCATCATCATCATCATCATCATCATCATCATCATCATCATCATCCCACTGATGGTCAAATTTCTCGAGCAGTCTCAGTAATGTCTCCATTCGTCCTAGCCCTGAGATTTTAGCAGCTTCTCTTTACTTGTCCTTCCCAACGGTGCTGCACTGGAGGCTCTTTCAGGGTCAGGGGAATGAGACCCCATTGTTACTGGTTTTGGCATATGAATACACCATGGGGGAGTTTTCAAGGCTCTCCCATGTGGGCAGGAAACTCCCGGTAGCTTGCCAGGTTCTCCCAGAGGGAGAACTAGGCCATAAGATGTTGCTTCTGGGAGCTTGGTTTTAAATCTCTGGATGTTGGCCGTTGGTGGGATTACACAGTGCCAGGGGCAGTCCCTGGGTTACCAAGAATAACACAGATTAATTGGCCTTGACTTGCCGGTGGCCGGTGGCTTGAGACTGGGAAACAGACATCTCTGGGTGTCACCATACTTCAGCCTTGCCTCTGCCTTGAGCCTCAAGGACAGTGCTCCCTCCTAGCATGACAGTACCCGCCTCCCTCAGCCACCTGCTCGTGAGTGTGGGCATTCTCCCTCAGCCTCCGCTAACCAGGGTCTTCCCCAACAAACTGTCGTAAGACCATCGACCTGTGCCCGCGTGGAAGCTCTGTCCCAGCGTGTCCACGGGTGCGGGTCTGAGCCACCTGCCCGGGATCTCGTGAGGGTCCCCTCGGTTCCAGGTCTCGAAGCTGTACTGACAGCTACAACACAAGGTCAATTTCTAGAAATACAAAACGTTCAATGGGTTCAGGAGGGAGAATAAGTGTTGAGACGGTGGTTGGGATGATAAGACTTTGGACACACAAAACCAATACTCCTCTGTTTGTGGGGGAAAAAAGTGGAAGCATACACAGTTTAAACAAAAGTCAAAAAAAGTGAAAATTTTCCTCCCCAGCATCATTACTGGGGGAGGCAGGGCGGAAACTCGGGACAGCGGGCACCGGTGGAGGGAGCTGGGCACTGACTGGCGAAGGGGCTGGTGTTGGAATACTCTGTGCCTGAGACTCAAGCAGGAGTAACTCTGTAACTCTGGCATGCAATTAAAACATACACTAAAATGTAGCTGATTTAATAAAGATCTAATAGAAGACGTTCACAAAACCAAAGTAAGTGACTGCAGTTAGAGCAATCAAATAACCCCTAAATTTCTATTTGCTACTGCGTGGTCGCAATGACATTCTCTATTAGATAAATTTAGCCTTCACTTCGCCTCAAATGATTCTAACATACCGCATAGTAGAAAAGTAAACACCTTACAACCCCCACCACTGCCACAAAAACCTTTCATGGTTGTGAGTAAAAATACTTCAGAAAATCACAGTGATTAGTTACATGAGAAGCAGGCTTACCTTCATTATTGAAATTTAAATAGAGAAACGGAGCACAAAGGGAGTCCAGGCCTGAGGAGAGAGATTCGGGGGAGTCCGTGAGTGCTCAGTCTCTTTCTCTCTAAGCCTTCCCGCCCCACCCGCCTAGAGGAGCCCTACCAGCACCTCACGGCTCATCAAGAAGCGGGACCAGCAGGTGAGTCAGCTACTATCACCATCGATGCTATTGTGAGAAAAGACGGAAAGGTGGTAGAAAGTGTCGAAGGGCAGGAGGTCGGGGGCACTGCTCCACATCGGACCCTGCACGCATGCCCTGAGCCTCACGGAACAGTTCCAGCCATGTTTCTCATCTAGATTTGCCGGACACGTTTCTCTGGGATGATTAAACATTTCTGAAGTGTGAAGCCCCAGGCTTAATCTCTAGCACCGTAGGGGCCCCTGGGGACTGTCAGGAGCAACCCTATGTACTGAGCCAGAATAGCTCTTGAAATACCAATTGGTATTGTCCCACTCACTTTGCCGAAAAATTAAAAAAGTAAAGTGTACCATATATTCCTTTTCTTGGTAAGCATACTGTTCACACATTGTCATGTTATAAGAACATACACAAACTAATGTAAAATTGTGATAGAGAAGTCTAAACTGAACACAGCTAGGAAAAAAATAACTTCATTTTAAGTTTGGCCTGAGAGAAAATGTAAAAATTACTGCTCATAAGAAATTTAAACATAGGACTAGGTTAAAAGGCTTTCATTAATACATTTATCAATCACTGTATCACTGTCATCCCATTATTCATCGATTTATTTGAGCGGGCACCAGTAACATCTCTATTCATCCCAGCCCTGAGATTTTAGCAGCCTCTCCTTACTCATTTTTCCCAACTACTGGAGGCTCTTTTCAGGGTCAGGAGATGAGACCTGTTATTGTTACTATAATTGGCATATTGAATATGCCACGGGGAGCTTGCCAGGCTCTTCCGTGCAGGTGTGATACTCTCGGTAGCTTGCCGGGCTCTCTGAGAGGGATATATATATATCCCACATGGCAGAGCCCGGCAAGCTACCCGTGGCATATTTGATATGCCAAAAACAGTAACAATAAATCTCACAACAAAGACATTACTGGTGCCCGCTCGAGCAAATCGATGAACAATGGGACGACAGTGCTACAGTGACAGTGATATATATATATATATATATGTATGTGTATATATATGTATGTATACACACACATATATATATATGTATGTATGTATTTCCCTTTATGGTAATTTGTCGCACGTCCGCTCATGTGTGAGGCTTGGCCTGAGCATGTGGAAGCAAAAATTAAATTCTTCAAAATTTGAACCAGTGGTCAAGAAGAATTGTATAGTGGGTGCATGAGAAAGTCTCTTTTTCAGACAAACTGAGCTACTGTTCAGCTATGATCTTTTGTTTGTTATAGTAAACTATGACATTTAGAAGTTAACTTTTTACTTAGTGGAGTTATTTGATAACTGCATACCAATTCCTTGTAGCCCCTTCGCAAGGATGCCTGCCAGTCACGGAGTGAAATAGGAACAATGGCGTAGGGTCCACAAGAGTGACTGGGTCAAGGAACACTACCTGATTCCTTTGCGTCATCACTTTCTCGCTCTTCTATATCAACGCTTGCTTCACCAAGCTACATAAATTTACTGGGTGCCAGGACTTGGGCCCAGCGAGCTAAGCTAACTTTGTGGGTGCTTATGAAAATGCCAGGTAGGGCAGGATGTGTTTTTCCTAATCAAAGCCTGTGCTTCTGCGGAGTTTGCCGCCCTTGCCTAGGACAGCCCGCCAGCTGGTGTGAATACACGCCTCCCAACTTTGTCTGATGTCTCCATTTCTCCTTTGGTCATGACCCCAAAAACATTTATCAGTGAATGCAAAAATGACAGTGAGAAAAGCGACTTCTTTTCTCAAGGGCACGGGGCGTTAACACTGACGTATACGGAAACACACAGGCGAGCAGCATCTCCTTAGGCCAGTACCAGCTCTCGGGGAGGAGGAGCCGAGTTGGACGTCACCGGACGTTAAGCTTCTCTTGAGGCTGCTGGGCTGGCCGAGGACTCCCTGGCGCTGAGGACCGGGAACAGCGCGGCAGCCCCACGGCCCAAACACCACCAGGAGTGACCGCCTGTGCCCACGCACGCCAGGAGCTCCCTGCACTACACAGAGGATCCGCTGGCCCGAGTCACAGCTAGGACATGCTGACTCTCTGTGTCATCACTGGAGAAAAGTCTCCACAAAGAATGCCACGGTACAAAACGTTCTTCCTGTCTTCCGTTGCAACTGAGGGGAAAGCTGTCCCATTAAATAGCATGTACTTATAGGATATCCCTCAATAGTTAAAAAAAAATTGGAAATTCTCCTATGAGGTTTTCCACACCCCCCCCAATTCAACCAGTAATTTTTTCAAAGCCAATGATATTTTTTCCCCTCAAAGTCCATGGTGCTTTGATATTTTAGTATTTTTTAAATGTCAGTCACGCAAAAAATGCTCCTACTGCTTCACAAAGGTCCTAATAGTTGGGAGAGGGCCGTAAATATTACCTTGCCAGTACACCAGGTCGGGGTGGGACACGACCCAGGCTTTTAAGACACGCCGGAACTTGGCATGACCTTCGGGAGAGGACAGCAGCTCATCATACTGATGGCACCGAGGAATGTCCACTTCAATCTGCACAACAGCAGGCCAGTGAGTGAGCGAGAACCGTCCGAGGGGGACCTCCAGGGCACCCACCCTCAGGAGAAGGAGAGGAAGTGCCTGACCTCAGACCACCTGGTCCTGGTCTCCCAAGTGTCTTTCAATTAATTAATTAATCTTTAATTAATTAATCTTTTTTATACCAAAAAGTCGCTGGTATACTTGAGCAAGGAAAACACGTCTTCCTTCTTTGAACACACGTGCCCAAGGGGGCTAATTTATAGGAAAGCTTTTTCACACAGTTTATAAATTGGAGTGGAACATTTCTCCAAATTTTATTTATTAATTTATTGGTTTGGAGGCCACACCTGGCAGTCCTCAGGGCTGAAATCTCTTTTGAAAAAAGTAATATAACTTTAAAAAACCCCGTCTTTCACAAACTGGTTTCAATGGAGGGGAAACCACACAGATAACAAGCAGAGTTATTCGGAGGAGCCAGCCGGCCTCCACCCGCTCTGCCTCGGAGCTGGGCTCAGGCCACCCCCACGTGCACACGGAGGCCGGGCCTCATCATCAAAGGAGGAGGATGCCTCCTGGCTGTCTCAACCGCACAGGGCTGGCAGAGCGACCTGACCCAGGGATTATGTTATCTTAAATCTAAATCATACTTGTCTATCTGTAGGTATTGGAGTATCTTTGTCAATGGCATCGTACTTGGCATGAATATCGCCCTGCAAAAAAAAAAAAAGAAGAGAGAGGAAGTAATTATATCCTTGGCCAATCACTAATTGCAGCAACACCTACTTAGAAACATCGATGTTGCAACGCTCACCAAATTCTGAGAGGCATGTTCAGGCCCAAAGCATGCCTCCCGGACAACCCCCTTCGTGTCCGACAGCCTGTGATGGGCGCCTGTCACCAGCTGCGGCTCCCTGAAGGCTGACGTGGGAGCGACACTCCAGGGACCAGAGGGGACAATGAGCTGGCAGCCTCCACAACACCACACAGCTGTTCTCGGCCCCTGCTCTCTGACACAGGGGGCTGCACAGAGAAACTGTCTTAAACTGGAGTTGGGGAGGGAGATGAACCTTACGAGAAGCTCCCCTGTCGAGTGACTAATAAAAGCGGACATGAAATACAACTGCTTCCAGAGTGGCAGTTCAGCATCAAGCGGCACAGGTTTAGAATAAAGAGTGGAGGGGCCCGAGAGATAGTCCAGTGGGTAGGGTCCTTGCCTCGCAGGCAGACAACCGGGTTCAACCCCATGAGGCCCCCTGAGCTTGACAGGAGTTATTCTTGAGTGCAGAGCCAGGAGGAAGCCCAGAGCACTTGGGTGTGACCCCCAAAACACACAAACAAACTAAATAAAGAGTGAAGTTTTGGGGCTGGAGTGATAGCAGAGCAGGTAGGGTGTTTGCCTTGCACACGGCTGACCCGGGTTTGATTCCCAGCATCCTAAGCACCGCCAGGAGTAATTCCTGAGTGCAGAGCCAGGAGTAACTGGCACACAATTTTTCTGGCACTTATTTTTTCCTGTGCTGGAGATCGCCCCCCCCCCCCCGACAGTCACAGGCAAGAACTCTCCACCCAAGTCCTCCGGAGTTATGCAGTGACCCCCAATCCTGTTCCCGTGCCTGCTCACGCCCACAGAGCCGTTGCAGAGTGGCCCGCACCATAGTTCTCAGGACACACGTGCCCCACGGGGCTAACTCATAGTAGTAATTTTTCACACTTAGATCTGGCATATATTTTTACTTAAAATAGTCTAATTTAAAAACTAAAATATTCTAATTGAAAAATTAAAATAAAAATTCTAATTTAAATATTCTAATTGAAAAATTAAAACTCAGCCTAATACTGTAAGCCTTACTAAATACTAAATGGCCCAAATCTAACAGGCCCTGGTTATATTTTCCTGCCCTAGTTTATTCATTTTCCCAACTGTTTTGACATAAGTTCCCAAATATTCTCGATGCTCATACTTCTTTACATATTTTACTTACAGTTTAAAAGATAATATATCTGAAAATCACCTTGGTGCTTTTTCTTTCTTTTTTAGAGATCAACTTTCACCCTCCTCTTTCCCCTCTTACCTCCACGCCCAGGAGTGCAGCCCAGGTCAGGCCTCTGAGAAGGGGAGGGACGTCGACTCTTGCTTCTTTCCAGATCTGATTTTTTTTATATGGATACGCCTGCAGGGAAGAAGGATACCTCAGGTTCCCAAGTGCCCTCCCTTCAATCTAACATTTCTTACCAGGCCCCTTAGAGAGCTGGAGCCTCTCCACATTAGATTCCTAAGTCCCTTGAATTACTTTGTCTGGTACGTCGGTGGTGGCGTACGCCCTGTCCTGTGTGCCTGGCGTCATACAGTCAGAGAGAGATGCTGATTCTGCAGTTTCCAGCCATTGCCCCCCAGTGGTCACAAAGGAGTCACATGGGGAATAATATTCCCAGGCTCAAACAGGTGAAATAATGTATGTGAAGCACTTTGCAAATTATCTGGTGGCATAGAAAGTATTCAGTAAATATCAGTTTTTATTTTGTGGCTACTCCAATCCTGGAATACAAATGTATACCATGGGGCATGAAGGTTGCTGAGGCTCTAGATGTAAATTTTCAATTCACTTTGCAGAATGTTTTAATCAACTTATACTATCAAGCTAGAGTGTCAGTCTGAATCTGCCTTTGTTACTTTGCAGGGGGAGAGGGGGAAATCCTATTTTAATTAAAAAAAAAAGTTTTTCTGCTCATTTTATCCTAGCAAGGATTAGATATTTTAAATAGGTCATTTATTAACTATACTTCTGTTCTGTTCTCTATTTCTTCTTGTTCAGAAGTTTTAAGTGTTTTGTAAATAGCTCATTCAATATGATTTTGCACAGACGCCTTGGTTTTACTTTTTATTTACTATGAACTTGTATCATTTTTCTCTTTCAAGTTCATCAGAAAAGCCAAGGCAGAGGTCCTGGGTATGGCTCGGGCAGGAAGCCCACCCTGCAGAGCGGGGGCCCTGGGTTCAAGTCCTGATACTGCAAGAAGAAGAAAAGACAGACCGTGGAATCTGTGCCCTCCGGCCCGCAGGGATGCCCGGGGAGGTGGCATGGGCTGCGGGTGCACCTTGAGCAGCCGGTCGAAAAGGACGATCCTGTTGAGCTGGTACTCCGTGTCCCGCTCCCGGATGATCAGGGGCAGCGTGGCGGCGGCCGACAGCTCGTTGCTGCTGTTGGAATGAGGCAGGTTAGACTGGCTGCAAAAGGGAAACAGAGGCAGGAGAGAGTGAAAATAGGCGCACACTTAAAAAGGAAATGGGTAAGTTTTCTAGCAATTGAGTAACAAGAGAACGGGGAAAGGACTCACTCATCTTCAAGCAGTGGGTAAAAGGCTTCTCCGCCCACATCTTTCAGCCGCTGTGAATTGAAGGGAGAAAATTCCGGATGAGGATAAGAGATACGGACATTCCTGCAGTCACCAGAACAACCACGTAAAGCGATGAATTTATCCATGTACCCTCCAGACTGGAGCCATAGCACAGCGGGAGGGCATTTGTCTTGCACGTGGCTGACCCAGGTTCGATTCCTCCGCCCCTCTCGGAGAGTCCAGAAAGCTATTGAGAGTATCTTGCCCTCAGGGCAGAGCCTGGCAAGCTACCCGGGGCGTATTTGATATGCCAAAACCAGCAACAAGTCTCACAATGGAGACGTTACTGGTGCCCGCTCGAGCAAATTGATGAGCAACGGGATGACAGTGATACAGTGATACCCTCAACAGAATAAATCAGAACCTGAAAATTCATTCCCATTCAGACCGTGCAAAACCAGCTTGCCTGTAGGGACTAGGCCCAGCTGTGGAGAAATAAGGCGCCTCTTACCGTATTCATCCAAACACATATCAGAATTCCTGAGATCGGTCTAGAATGTAACAAATGGATCCAATCCTTTTGGTTTGAATGGATCAAACTCTAAATCTTTTTGAGGGTTATTTCAACAGGTCCTTTGAAAACACATACCCTTGACAGTTCAAGTCAGGTTTATTTCCACTTTGATGTTTATATAAACTAAGACCAAAGGTGCTAGTAAAAAGATCCAAAAGAATTTCTCACTTTTTTGCTGTGAGTCCAGGCAGATGCCAGCTCCACAAGGACATGAATGACAGTTCAGCTCTGCCGAGCCAGCACTGACCTCTAGTGGGTTCAGCTTTAAGCGATTTAGAAGCATCTTTTGCTGACACTGAGAGTCTGTCCAACACTGGAGTTATGCCCAGATTTCCTGAGTTATGCCCAGATTTCCTCTGTTATTTGACATGCTCTGCACACTTCTAGGGTTTTTTTTTTACACAATAAAATTCTATATAGATACATTTTCCTAAATTTTATTAATATGCTCTTTTGGTTTTCTAAATTTGGAACTTGCTATAAGGCAACTGCCGGAATAGAATTTGGGAAGAAGTATAAGTGATATGGTGAGGGGTAGAAAATGGAATCATAGGCTGTGCATTTAAAAGAAAATGTTAGAGGCCAATGAGCACACATTGATAACAAACTGATAATCTTCCCATGGCAGACACCAGATCTAATATGAAACTGTGTACAAAAGTTATGTACTATTGGCTAAAGTATAGACAAACTGATCAAAGATCATAATGAAAAACTCCCAAACATATCCATGCAGATATGAAAGATGTGGTATTAAAGATTAAAAAACCAAAGACTTGCTAATTGGAAAAGGGATTACTTCTCATGAGGAAATATAACACCAGCTATCTAACCATCTTCTAAAAAATTGAATTAATGAACTGAACATGAGGGGAAATCTAAAAATATCTTTGGAGAAAATAATGAAAAACATTATAAATAAATTTACAGCATTTTATAGCTTTAAATAATTTTACATCAGCAAAATATCAAATTCGGGGAAAATCATAATAAAATTAACAACACACACCATCAAAAATATTTTGTAAAACAGGAAAGACAAAGTTACAGATTAGAAGATATTGACATCACTTATTCAAGGCATACTTTATTTCTGGATTGTATTGTTTAAAGTCTCCAAATCAAAATAGCATCTTACATTCCTTAGCTGGCAGAGTGACAGAGTGACCGTGGTGTCATCTAAGAGAGAGCTCCGATCCCGGCCTTGCCCAAAGCTTTCTCCATCTTCAAAGAGAAAACTGGAAAAAAGTAAATAATAATAATATTAACAACAACAATAACAGCAAATATAGACCTTCATGAAATCTGATTTGCTGTGTCTGTCAGAAAATAAAATCTATTCCTACTTACTCATCCCTCCATTGAAGAGACATTATATGAACTGATTAATGAAAAATTGCTGTAAAATTTCCCCAAACAGTTCTCATTTAAAAGTATATGTGCATGGGGCTGGAGCAGTAGCACAGCGGGTAGGGCATTTGCCTTGCACGCGGCCGACCCGGGTTCGATTCCCAGCATCCCATATGGTCCCCTGAGCACCGCCGGGGGTGATTCCTGGGTGCAGAGCCAGGAGTGACCCCTGTGCATCGCTGGGTGTGACCCAAAAAGCAAAAAAACAAAACAAAACAAAACAAACAAACAAAAAAAAAGTATATGTGCAAATGATGGTCCCCTGAGCACGGCCAGGGGAAATTCCTGAGTGCAAAGCCAGGAGTAACCCCTGTGCATCGCTAGGTGTGACCCAAAAAAAAAGCAAAAAAAAAAAAAGTATATGTGCAAATGAATTCCGTCCCTCGGGAGGAAGCAGTTGGGTGGGTGTGAGCTGCCTGCGCTAAAACCATCTCCTGACTCTGTGTACGCTGGAGTTAATAGGAGTGAAAAATAACTGAATGATGAGTAACTCCTTAGGAAAGAGTATTGGGGCAAGAGCTGTGGCCCAGAGGCGGCGCGCACGACTGCAGGAGGCCCTGGGTCCTGTCAGCAGCACCCATGGGGCCTGAGCACCCCCACCCCACCCCAAGGTCACTGGGTGTGGCCCAAATCAAAGCAAACAAAAACATTAAATAATAAGCGCAAGAAACTGGTTTGACATTTCAAGCACCTTTTTCTGAGAATTTAAGTGTCCTTCATATAATTTATTCTTGGAATTTTCATCATCTTATTTCCTGTTTTCCTACTTAATTCAATGTGTCAGTGGTGCAATTGACGTTAGTATTTTATTTGTTTGTTTGTTGTTTTGGGGCCACACCAATAGTGATCTGGCCTTACTCCTGACTTCTAACTCAGGAATTACTCCTGACAGTGCTCGGGGGACCATACGGGGATGCTGGGATCAAACCTGGTTTGCAAACGCTCTACCTGCTTATACGATTGCTAAAGTCCCTGGAGTTAGTGTTTTAAAGTCTGCTCAGGAAGGAAAAAGAAACCTAATAGGTTAAAGTCACAATTAAAAAACTAATGGTAATAACTAATATAGGCAATTAACGTAAGTTAATTGCTTTGTTATGAAAAAATCAGCTGATAATAATCAAACTTAATTGTAAAAGTATGAAGTAACATATTTGGAGCATTGGTAAGTATTGGAAGAGTTTGGAGTCAGTCTTTAGTAATTAACATGAGCATCGATGGAACAATAATAACATCAATGGCTTTTAGGGACAGCTGCTTAGGTAACATCGAACCCAGTTAACTGGGAGATGCCTGAGACTTGACGCAGCCGTACAAATCTATCTTCATCGTTCCTTGGACTGTCCTGATCTTAGGGCTAAGCAACAAGACCACAGAGGATGCTGACACTGACAAGTATAACTGAAGCTAGGAAGTAGTTCCTCTCCAGAGACACGCTGGCCAAGCTCACCAGCTCTCACGTATAACTCCTCCTGATTAATTTACTGGACGTCGTAAGACGTTTCATTACAACTTCCTGTCAAATATCACAAGGCAAATTACTCATAAAATATTTATTTTGAAGTAACAAAAATATTGACGGAAACTCCAGGCAGGAGAATAGGTCTTGACTGCCAGGCGCTACCCCGGGCCCTTGGCTGGGACGTGGCCCAGCAAACATGCTCCCATACTTCTCCCCCCGCCCCCTAAAGCAACGTTTACACTATGTTTTATTCCCAAGAATTATTTTCTTCCCTTACTTGGGGAGTGTGCAGATGGGAGGTTTGGAGCGGATGATTTCCTTGTTGACCAGCTCTTTCTCCAGGTCCCCTCCGGCCAAACACCACAGGTAATACACTTCCGCAATGGACCTCTCTGCCAGGGAGTCACCGCTCAGGTCTGCGACAGGAACCGGAAAGGCATCAGGGCGGGTCCTCACCCTGCTCCCTGCCAGAAGGGAGCAGGCAACCGCCGTCAGCAGAGTAAGGACTGACGAGGACAGTGAGGCTCCCTCCCGAACGTTCACAGAGGTGAGAGCGTATCTACACGGGGCACGTGGAGTGCCTCGGCAACACGCCTGCCCCTCAGCGTCTTGTGTATCCCGCCTTTGTGGCTCTGCCCCGCGTGCACGTGTTAGGAATACAAAACTCTGGGACAGGGGTAAGGACAGGGGAAGGCGTGTGGGTTGGCGGCCTGCACTCAGGTGCATCTCTGGGCTGGAGGCCTGGGCTGTTTGTCCCAGGGCAGGTGTGAGTCCAGCCCCCTCGGGCACCGTTACCTCCACCCTGGTAACTGTGTGCAGTGAGTGTGTGAGTCCGTGTCGCCTGTCTCCCACGGGGCAGGCACATTACTGATGATACAGTGTGAAGAACAGAGCAGCAACTCGACATCTGACAAATGTGAGACTGTTTAGCAGATGTCAAGGGTCACCTCAGTGGCAGTGAGCGACAGCACAGTGGATAGGGTGCTGTCCCGGGTTCGATTCCTCCGTCCCTCTCGGAGAGCCCGGCAAGTTATCAAGAGTACCCTGCCTGCACGGCAGAGCCTGGCAAGCTCCCTGTGGCGTATTCGATATGCCAAAAACAGTAACAACAAGTCTCACAATGGAGATGTTACTGGTGCCCGCTCGAGCAAATCGATGAGCAATGGGACAACTGTGATACAAGGGTCACCTCAGACAGCTTTTCAGTGTTAGAAGAGTCACTTAAGTAGTGTCACAAGAAAAGTCAGTCTCTGACACATGCAGAATGGATAATGGCGTAGACTCCACATAAAATAGCAGGGGCTTTAGAAATCATTTATAATAAATGTTGCGGATTTGATATACAAATGTTGGTGTGATATTCCCCCAGGAATTATAAGACCTGAGTTTAACACCTTAATGAAGATTCAAATTTAAGATCTGAGATCAATGAATACAGGACTTTGTCTTGCGTGAAAAAGAAATGGTTATGCACCATTTCCTCCCCTTGACTCTTAAAGTTCTTACTCCTAAAAAACTGAAATTTAAAGGATTAAAATGTGAAGTTTGGAGCTGGAGTGATAGCACAGCAGGTACAGTGACACACCCGGCGATGCATAGGGGTCACTGCTGGCTCTGCACTCAGGAATCACTCCTGGCGGTGCTCGGGGGATCACATGGGATGCTGGGAATCGAACCCGGGTTGGCTGCGTGCAAGGCAAATGCCCTACCTGCTATGCTATTGCTCCAGCCCCAGTTTGTTATATCTTAAACCTGCTCAAGTTATATCTTAATTTCCAGAGTATCACTGTTACTATATCTTAATGAAACAATTTATCAAATAACAATTAAATGATTATCTCTTGATTTCCAAAAGTGTCACCGGTGTCTCTCTATGTAGACTATTGGTAGGTTCACAATCGGCAGGATTGGGATACTTCCTTTAAGAACAAGGCATTTGCACATGCATGCATGCGTGACCCACGTCACCTTCACACAGCTGACTGATATCCTCGGGCAGAGTTAAGTCAGCACATCTGAGAGAAGAAGAAAACAGACCCGCTGGCTTGGTGAAGGGGGTGTACAAAGACGATATCTCATTGAACACCTTGTCCTGCATTAATTCATCTGGAGTTGGCCTAGAAAGATAGGATTAAGACAGAGAGCGTCAAGGAGAGTCCTAACAATTTCCTTGTAAAGTGGCCCACATGCAAGGGGACAGGTCACGGCTTTCAACCACTCAGCAGGAAAGATAACCCAGTTCCCTCGGGCAGAACCTAGGTGCTGACCCGACTATGACAATCGAGTCACTATATGTAGCTGAATTGTTTTACCTTCCTTGTGCTTTTTTGCACCTTTTAATCAATCAAGAATTATTACTGTCATTTTTTTACTCTTAGTTTTATTATCATGTACCTTGTCTAGTACCTTAAATTATAATTTAATAATGCCTCTGGGTTTTCCTGCTAATTTCTGTGTAAAGTGGCATATTCAATCAAAACTTTGCCTTAAATACTCCTCCTCCTCTACTCCTAACAAGTCTTAAGCACAGACATTTTTTCAAAAGCAAAATCAAACGGTTTTCAAGTATCATACTTTGGGAGTTTAGGATATCACATGGCTCACAGTAACATCCTCAAATAAAATGAAATAATACAATGTTAGAGATATGCTTTGGTATTATTAGAAACTGTTAGCTTACCCCACAACTTATTTGATTTTTTTGCTATAATAATGTTTCAATAAAATTTTGTTTTCATTAATCTTATATCATTTGTGTCTTGGAATTATCTACATTCTATCATTTTGCTTAATTTTCAATTTGAGGCTAGAAAATGAATTAGTAAATTCTCCTAGAATATACCAAGTTTTGACAGGGCTTAATTTTTTCTTCTTTGATTAATGTATATGAAAGTCATAACTGGCAGTTATGGAAGAGACATCATTTATTACTAAAGAAGCAAATATTCTAATTTAATCTATTGTTATTTAGGTTAATAATAATAATAAACTCAACTACTTTTATATTTGAGAGCCTGGCAAGCTACCCGTGGCGTATTCAATATGCCAAAAACAGTAACAACAAGTCTCACAATGGAGACGTTACTGGTGCCCGCTTGAGCAAACTGATGAACAGTGGGACGACAGTGCTACAGTGCTACTTCTATATTAAAGATCTCAGTAAAATCCCCAACCCAGAATACCAACCTCTTGGAAGGGTGGAAAGTGAGGCACTTCTTCAAAAGACTGATCATGTTTTCGGGAAGTTCCTGGTAAATGAAGAAAAGACATTTTTTTAAAGGACCCAGTTGAGGGTTGGGTCTAGTTCGAGCAGACACACCGGCCTCGCTAGCACGATGGATGCCACGTGCATGCCTGGGCACCGTCCTGGCGTCTCTCTAGCCCCACAGCCCGTGGACACGAGCACCACGGCCCACCCGCAGTGAACACATGTGCCCGCAAGCCCTGCCTCCAGGGGGCCAGATGTGGCGAGCGCCCCGACTGTGCTGTGACCCTCGTCACAGGGAAGGGGGATCACTGACTTGCGGGAGATGTCAGCCCTCCCAGGGTCCTGCCCTGCTGTGCTGGGGGCCGGGGGTCGCCTCTGTCAGGCAGCGGAGACTCCCCTCCAACCGGGCGGCTCCATGCAGGGGCCCGAGGCAGGATGTGCCAGAGTCACCCGGAGCCATGCCTGGCGCTGCTCAGGGACCCAGCTGGTGCCAGGGCCAGACCCAAGCCCGCCAGCTGCACACCACGCAGGCATCAGCCTAGCCCCTCTGGCTGGCTCTGACTTCTGTTTCTGAAGGTTTGTCTGGGGGCCGGGGAGATGGCGTCAGTGGTGGAGTCCGTGCATGAGCCCCAGCACAGAACAGCCCCCTGAGCCTCAAACCAAGAGCACTGCCAGGCTGCCAGGCTGAGCACTGTTGCCCCTCACGCTCTCCGGGGGTGGCCCTACAGGAAAAAGTCATCATTTTAAACTTCCTGAGAATTTATTTTTGTTTGCCACTATGTGGCTGGAGCGACAGCACAGTGGGTAGGGCATTTGCCTTGCATGCGGCTGACCCGGGTTCGATTCCTTTGCCCCTCTCGGAGTGCCCGGCAAGCTGCCGAGAGTGTCCTGCCCACACGGCAGAGCCTGGCAAGTTCCCCGTGGCATTCGATGTGCCGAAAACAGTAATAACAAGTCTCACCATGGAGATGTTACTGGTGCCCGCTCAAGCAAATCTGATGAACAGCGGGACGACAGTGCTACTATGTGAAAAAGCCACATCTGAGCAGAAATTAAGTGCAGCTTTAAAATAGCATGCGATTTGGTCCCAAGAAGGAAAATTAAACACATTTTCAATAACAGATTAATAACAAACCTTTATAGTATCCAGACAGCCATGCTCTTCGGCCAGGACTATCACCGTATCGTCCACGCAATCTGAAAAACAGAAAGCATGACATGAATTGTACGTCTTTTAAAAATTGAGGCTAAACTCAAAATAAAAGAAATACAGATTACATAAACTGAACTCAGAATTTAAAAAAATTATATCATGTAGTTTTGGAATATGAATTATAACAATTTGTTAATTTTCCTTAAATGTTTGGGTAAAATCAAAGACTCCAAACACTAAAATCAATCAGTTTTTTGTTTTGTTTTGGGGCCACACCCAGAAGTACCCCTGGCTCTGCACTCAGGAATCACCCTGATGGTGCTTGAGGACCATTCTTCAAATTCTATATAATAAAAATAAATCAGTATTATAACGATCTCTGTGAAGAGTGAGAGCAAATCTTTGCCTCCTGAATCTCTGCTTTATCTCATTACTTAAACTGATGCTCTTCAGAATCTTTGATTCAGGGTCCGGAGAGGTGGTACCATGGGAGAGCACTTGCCTGGCCTGAGGATACCCAGCTTTGATCCCCAGCATGACACTATCTCTATGTCATTACAAAAAAGATTTATTTCATTTATATAGAATTTGGAGGATACATATATTTTTCCTGGAAATTTGAAGTATACACTGAGTTTATAGACATTAAGAAATCTATTTAGAAATCTCTTGACTCCTTAATAGCTACGTTGCCAATCTATAAAATTAATGTGGCAAAATGATAAGTTTATGGAATTTATATGTAATGATTAATATTTGTGATTATTTAGCCCATGGGCTGGAGCGATAACACAGCGGTTGGGCTTTCGCCTTTCACACGGCCGACCTGGGTTTGATTCCTCTGCCCCTCTCGGAGAGCCAGGCCAGCTACTGAGAGTATGGAGCCCGCACGGCAGAGCCTGGCAAGCTACCTGTGAGTATTGGATAAGCCAAAAACAGTAACAATAAGTCTCTCAATGAGATACGTTACTGGTGCCCGCTCGAGCAAATCGATGAGCAACGGGATGACAGTGACAGTGATTTAGCCCATATCCTTATTTGCAAACCCCATTAACCTGGATAGTAATCTGCAATATTTTTTACACTAAGACTTCTAGTACTGTTTTCCTCTTTGATTTTTACACCCATGCTTTATTCCACGTCAAAGAAGATGAGACCATTTAAAAAAAAAAAAACATACGTGAATTACAAGTATTTGGATGCATTATACATGCAAAATAAACATACACGAGCTTGCTACAAGGAAAAGGCAACATGCATCTTCAGCCATTATTTACACAGGATTTGGCAAAGAGAAGACTTGAACGTCCTGTTGGACATGCTGCCCAGTGACCTGCCACCAGAAGCTGTTTCCCATGCTCCTGCCTAGACTCCAGCTCCTTTGCTTGGTTAAGACCAGGAAGTTAAGATTCTCTCCATCCACGCTGTCATTCCTTAGTGAGTAAGGGTAGCTTGACTGTGATTTTCCAGGAGCTATGTCTAAGCTGTCCTAATAATCTTGATCATTTTAAAAACGGACAAGGCTATCTCGGAGTATTCACGATTGCAGGAGAATACAGCTTCCATGGGGCCGACAACTGTCAATCACTAATATTGACACTTAGAGCAGGAAGATAAATTGTGTGACACTTACCCAATGTAAGCAAAAACTTTAGTCTTTCAGAAATATCCAAACTTTGAAATAATTTTCTTCCCTATAAAGGAAATGGGAATAGAAAATTTTTTAATATTTTTATCCATTTTTTTTTTCTGGTTTTGGGGTCATACCCAGCAGTGCTCAGGGTTTATTCCTGGCTCTGTGCTCAGGGATCATTTACTGGTAGATCTTGGGGAACCCTATATGGTGCCAGGGATCTTGGTTAAACCCAGGCTGGCAGCATGAAACCCACTGTACTATACTTGGGTTGAAGGAATTTCTAATTCTTCTTTACGATATATTTCATATAATGTCAAAAAATAATTCACATATTGTCAAAAAAAGAGTTTTTAAGAATCTGAGAATTTAGTTATCAATAAGATAACTAAAAAGAAATCTTGAAATACCTATGGAAGACAGAAAAACACAGAAATAACAAATATTTTGAATAACGAAATTTTGAATAACAACATTTCTATAATAGCTAGGTGGTCACACCCAGGGACTGCCCCCAGCCCTCTCTAATCCCATCAACGGCCAACATCCAGAGACTTAAAAGCAAGCTTCTGGGAGAGAGCAATGCAGGGAGTCTCTGACCCGAGCGCCTGGCTGTCTTCCCTGGGGCCCCCTCAGAGGGGGTGGGCTCCAGCTTCCCTCCCTGCTCCGAGCAGAGCTCCCGTGACCAAAGACCTCCGGAGTCTTAGCCACAGCCATGCTCAAGGCCCCTCTCCACACGTTCAGATGAGCCTCACACATGAAGGAACCGGCAGAGGAACCCAGGTGTGTGGGACCTGGGGCTGAGACCTCCAAGCCTGCTTGGATCGGGACTGGGCCTCTTCCACCCAGATCCCCCATTTTCCAGTAGCTAGGCGGTCACACCCTGGGACTGCCCCTGGCACTGTGTAATCCCATGAACAGCCAACATCCAGAGACTTAAAACCAAGCTCCTGGAAGTGACATCTTATAGCCTACTTCTCCCTCTGGGAGAACCTGGCAAGCTACTGAGAGTTTCCTGCCCACCTGGGAGAGCCTGGCAAACTCCCCATGGTGTATTCATATGCCATAACGAGTAACAATGCTGGGTGTCATTCCCCTGACCTTGAACGAGCCTCCAATGCGGCATCATGGGGAAGGACGAGTAAAGAGAGGCTTCTAAAACCTCAGGGCTAGGACGAATGGAGACGTTACTGAGACCGCTCGAGAAATTCGACGATCAACGAGATGATGATGATGATGATGAACAAAATTTCTGCCTCCAAAGATCTCTTATCAGGTAAAGCAGATCTCTGTGACAATGGCAGAGGAGAGGCAGGGAGTGACCAGCTGGCAGGGAGCTGGGATCTGTAGCTCAATGCCATTCTTCACCCCCACTGTCTCCTTCTCAGTCCGCACACGCCCAGCCAACTCCTGGTCTCCCTGTACAAGTAACTGACCGTGGTGTACAGTCATGAATGAAATGTGCAGAGCTGACCGCTGGAACGTAATCAGATCATCCACGTCCTTAAAGATCGCTCCCATGACTCACCCTTCTCTGCCTGATGGCTGGAAAAAAGTGAAACTCTGTTCTTTATGCTATGCATTTTCCATTTCTTTGCAGTAGCAGCTTAGTCTTTACCTGAAATCTAGAGCTATCTGGGGAAGGCTTCAGAAAAAGCTAACGTACAAAGAATGTTTTAAAGAAACCTTAGAAGCCAGAAAAAGAGAAGATGTTTAAGGAAGAAAAAATGTGCATGCAGAGAGGACACAGACCCACCAAAGAATGCAGACAGTCTGAGTGTCAATATTCCTAAAAATATTTAATTTTTCATACTTAATATAGTGAAAAAATTAAGGAAAGTACAAACATTAATAGAAACTCAGAATAATTCACATATTGTCAAAAAAGATTCTTCAAGAATCTGAGAATTTTCTTCTCACAGCTAGCTAGTTTGGAAAGCAAAAACATTATAACTAAATTCCTCTCTTACCCAATTACATCAATAAATACACAATTTCTTCTTGCTAGCTTAAAATTCTCTATACGTACCACACACAGCTCAAATAAAATGATTCCAAGAGACCACACATCTGATTTGGGACCGGAAGGCAACGGTTTTTCATTTGACCCATGATCCGTGGTTTTGAGAATTCCCTGTGCGATCACTTCAGGTGCTAAGTAGGATGGATACCTGGAAAGGCACGGTTAGAAACGAACGTCAGGAAGAGATCCGTGCAGATGTCTAAGCAAGGAAGAAAGAACACGAGCTAGGAAAGATCCTAAGCAAACCATCCTGCCGTGTCTTTATGTCCAGGGATCAAGAGCAGGTGGGGACCTACTCGGGTAAGCGACTGCTGTGTCCCCGAGTTCACTCACGCTGCTCCCCTGTATCCTCAAGGCTCCACACAGCCTCCCCAGTGTCCAGGGCTCCCGTCCTACTGTCTATCTTCTTTACACTCAAGGATTGTTTACTTTTTATCTTAGATATGAGCATTAATTCCTTAGGATTGTTAAAAAAAAAAGTCAAAATCAGCCAATGCTATGAATTTAAAAGTTACGACTTTCAGATCTTATTCTCTGTTTCTGCATCTGTAAGTCTGAGTGCCCCCCCCCACAACACGGTCTGCTTAGGAAGCCCCCCACAGGGGCGAATATGAGACGGCACCCCTTTTCACTTAAATAATATTTTTGAGATCATTCTGCCCAAAAAAGCAATACCTACTATTTGCTTCAATTTTGGGAAACTGCCAATTCTTTGATTCTATTGATTAACTTAATTTACTTGATCAAACCATGACAGACATTTTGGATGGTAAAATCATTTGCTGAAAGCAGCCCTCAAACAGTCATAAGTATTTAGTTTACCACAAATATATAACAGAGACAGATAAGTCTCTAGACATGACATTATAGTCATAAGGGATAAATATCTTTGTGTATGTGTATGTGTGTGTGTGTATGTTGCACTGGGGATGAAACCCAGGGTCTCCACATGTGCCCTGCTACTGAGCTATATCTCCTGCCCACTTTTAAAATTTGTATATATATAGGTATCAAGGGAAACTTGGATATATACGTACACATATATATGTATTTGTAGCTTCCCTTTCAGGTCTTACAATTTATATTCTCACAGCAGCATCAGAAGGCCTATTCCTCCTTATCTCCATCTATATTAAGTTTATTTAATTTTGCCAGTAAACGTAAGTTATTTAATTTGCCTTGCACGGGGCCAACTCGGGCTCGATTCCTCCGTCCCTCTCGGAGAGTCCAGCAAGCTACCAAGAGTATCCCGCCCGCATGGCAGAGCCTGGCAAGCTACCCGAGGCATATTCGATATGCCAAAAACAGTAACAACAAGTCACAATGGAGATGCTACTGGTGACCGCTCGAGCAAATCGATGAACAATGGGATGACAGTGCTAGAGTGCATGGAGAAATCTTCACTTAACATCAATGTACCTACTGAGGACTTTAAGTGAACATCAAATAAGTAGTTTCTCCTTAATTTTATTTAGTTACTTAATTTTATTTAGTTACTTGTGGGGGGTATCTCCCCCCCACAAATAGTAACTAAAAATGCTGAAGTTATAGTCCATTCTATTTCTTAATAGTCTTGCAGAATACTTGCATCCTCGAGGGTGGACACTGTGCAGGGGCCAGTGCTGTGGCCCAGGAAAGGGCACCAGGGCATGTGATAATGTGTGTGAGGTCCTGCATTTGCTCTCTGGCACCACGCAAAAAAAAAAAAAAGTACATAGGTTAGTCAAGTATGTTCTGAATTTTCTATTATTTGGGGAAAAAAGTATGCTGACAACAAATTTTTGTGATTTTCTTTTCCAAATCAACTTTAATAACTGGAAAGACATCCATATTACTGAAATGTAGCTGTAAGTCATTAGTTTTACTTTTATTTTATCAACATTATGCATCTGTTCTAATAATGCCAATGGGTGTTTAAGTTGCTTCCTTTTAAAATATCGTAAGAAATATTGTTCAAACGATTGCGTATGGTTTGTATCTGCAAAAGCTTCCTGAAGAACGTAAGCCTAGACTCAGTTCTGTATCCAGGTGATCTGAAATGTCATGAGATGTTTTCCAAGGGGGGGTGGGTACCATTTTCTGCTCCCAGGCGGAGTTGGGTGCCAGCTAATGCTGACCTCACTTTACTCAGAAACAGCTTCTCCAACACTGGACATTCTGGGAGGTGAGATCTAAATGTCATCGAGGCTTTACTTTGCATCTCCCAGATAAGAGAGGTGTATCTTATGTTGCTTTATTGGCCATCCCCGTCTAAGCCTTGCCCCTCCTGTAATAGGTGGTCAAGCGTGATTTCCCAAGACCACTTCCCATTAGCAATTCCCCAGAAGGACCCCCTCCCCTGCCTGTTATTTGCAGCCAATATTCATTAGGGTAAGAGACTAAGGATTTGCAGCCGGGCTCCAGGGACAAGGACCCGGGGTAACGTGGGGGCCTAGGTACGCGCGTGGGTCCTATCAGCCCCAGGACTCTTCTTCCCGCAGGAACAAAGCCGAGCAAGACACACACGGTGACGAGTTGGCCAAGGAAGCTTCCCCAAGGTCCAGAACCCGAGGCTTTTCCTGGAAACAGACTACATGGACACTCAGCGCAGACACAGCTCAGGACCTCCTGAAGGAGAAAACCCACTTTATCTGTTAGGGAGCCACAGGCCAAATAATTTATTTGTTTACTCATTTATATCACCATGAGATACAGTTATGAAGTCTGACATCTCCATTATAAATGGAGGCCAAATACTTAAAAAATCAAGTTCGTGGGTACGAGGGGAGAGTTGAGCGGGCTCCCAGGGTCCCTAAGGGTCTCTGCCTGTCACGTTAACCCTTTCCTGCACAGCTGGGCTAGTTATCGTTTTTTAAAGTGATTTTTATCATTCTGGACATGAATTCAGTAGAAGTAAATACTTTCATTGACGGCTTTTGGTTCTTATCACGGTTTCCATTTACATATGAGAAGTTTTTAGTCTCTTAAATCAAATTAATTATCTTTTCCCTCATACTTAAAGGTTCTCTACTCAAAAGGATCTGTGCTAGTTCTTTGAAAGTTTGACAGCTCAACCTCTCCTGTTCAATTCCTTAACTGATCTACATTCATTTTATTTTAGATGACAAAAGACCACAAGTACAAATTCATCTGGATTTTTACTGGGATGACCGATTGGTTCCTGGGCCGTGCATTAAAGAGTCCGTGTCCTTCCGGCCACCTCCCCTGGACCAGCGTCTGCGGAAACCAGCCGTCCCAGGCACAGCGCTGGCACCTGGGCTGCCACGCTGGGGGCTCTGGTCCAGGGGGTGGTGCTGGACCACTGTGCACTTTTGCACCTAGGGCATTCTCCAAATGGTCTCCGGCAGGTACCAGGACCACAGGCCCGCTCAAAACACGTGCCACTTTCAATCTGCTGGCACGTGCGCCAGGGCCCTCTCCGGATGGGGAAGAGGGGAGTCAGACGCCTCTCTGGACTCGATGCTTTACTCGGTATCTTGCATTCTATTTTCAGTTCTAGCAACAGTCTATCCGTGATTGCTGAGCTGGGAAGTGAGTGATGATGCCATCCTGTCCTCACGGATGGAGATTTGCAAATGCAAAAGCACGAGGAAAGCGCACTCTGCCCATTTTTGATACGAGTGTGTTTGATTACCGTCCCCGTGACACCTGAGAAGGCAAACTGCTCCTTTTAAAATCCTGATTATCCGCCGATATGACCCCCAAGTGGCAAGTCAATCACAACTGAGATCAGTTATTCTACCTCAGGTCTCAAACTGGTCACCTCCGGGCACACCGACATGACTCCTGGCTCCCCAATTTCTAATTTCCCTTATAATCAAGAACAGATTAAATTATTTATAAAAACAATAAACTCTGTAATTGTTTCCTGTTTTAATGTAGACTATTTCCTTTCAACAAGTGTCTCTTCTTTAGTGTAGCATTTTAACACTCAGAAGAAAATGACCAAAACTTTGCCATATGACTAAGAAGGTAGAAATAAGTGGTTTTCATCATCTGTTTGATGTTTTAATAAGGTATTAAGCTACTGGCCAACTGAAATGAGTGTCCAATTTCTAACTCTTTACAGTATTTGGAAACAGATGTTAACATTTTACTTTGTTGTTCCTTAATATTTGTCTTTTGAATCAACTGCAAGGTTCTTCTGGTGTAAATATTTTCTTTCATGCCTTAGCTGTTTGATCACTTTATTTTTCCTGGCTAAAGTTTCACATTTTGCTCTTTGAAACTTTCTGGTCAGACCCTTTGGGTCTAAGACTTCAAAGGGAGCCAGACCAAATGGTGACCCAGGACGAATTCTATCCAAGCATTTTAAATCCAAACGCAGTTCTTCAAAATGCATGATGTGCATTAAGAAAAATTGTTTCCTCCTTTTTTTAAGATCACTGAAACCCAAGGCTAAAAGGTAAAAAAAAATTTAATTTTGGTATTATATTTTTGGAGTTTTCACTGACAAACTGACAAAATTAGGAAGCACCAGCACTTTTAAAAGCTATTAAAGGGCAGTTATTATATAGGATGATAGCTATTATTATATAGGATGATAGCTATTATTATATAGGCAGTTACTGTCTTGGATGATAGTAGAGCTTCACAATAAACTTATTTTATTATATGAAAAAAGAGATTTTTATAGACAAGAGATAAATTGTTGGCTATTTTTTTGCCAAAACCCAGCAATAACAGCTTTTTTTTTTTTTTTGGGTCACACCTGGCAATGCACAGGGGTCACTCCTGGCTCTGTACTCAGGAACTACCCCTGGCGGTGCTCAGGGGACCATATGGGATGCTGGGAATTGAACCCGGGTCGGCCGCATGCAAGGCAAACACCCTACCTGCTGTGCTATCGCTCTAGCCCCCAGCTTTTGAATTCATGAAAAAGCTGTTGTCCATGCCCACAGTTTTGAATATACAAGATTAAAATATCATGAATGTATGGTCTTTAGTTATTACAGCACTGATATAGAAAATTTCCTTATGAAACATTGAGGTTCTTGCCAAGCATTGGTCTTTTGTTTTAAGTTTTGTTTTTTGTTTATTGACCACTCCTGGCCAGAACTGGGGGCCAGGGATTGAACTCGGGTCTGTTGTGAGCGAGGCAAGTACTGTCCCTGGGGAGCATGGGGACAGGCCCCAGAGCTGCCAAGATCTGTCCCTGCATAGCTGGTGACACCTGGCCCTGCATAGCAGGTGACACCTGGCCCTGCACAGTGACCCGCAGGGAGTGCCTGGGCTCATTTTACAAGCAACAGGAATCTGGTGTTGAGTCCCATGCCCCAAGAACTGTCACCTGGCTGCACTCCTAACCGCAGCACCCAGCCTTACCTGGGATTGGGGCGGGGCAAAGAGGGCTGGAAAGGTGACAGGTCAGTTTGCTAAACTTTGTGTGATTGGACCATCCCCTTAAGCCGAGACCCTCTATAAAATATGTGTGTAGCTGGCAATAAGGTGAGCAGCCATCAGCTGTCTGTGGGAGTGGCTTCTCTGCGCCCCGTCACCCTTCACCCGGCGTCTGCTCAGAGCTGGTGCGTGACGTGTCCGGGCACCGTTGGGGAAAAACAGTTCCCCAACATTTTACCGACTCTCCATCCCAACAGCGAGTCTCTTATCTAACTAATAAGCAGCCAGAAGAGAAGGTCATAAATGCTCCTCAACTAACTAGATGGTTTAGTTTTAAATGATTAGCTATGCCCTAAAATAGCTTTTTGGTCCAAAACCTATGAGCTGATTTATAAAAATAAAAAGGTATTTTACAAATGAGACCTTTTTTTGACATTTAATTAAGTTTTTCGGCAATGTTGTGCTGTGGAAGTATAGTGTAGGACCCCAAATCACAGTTCTCGGTAAGGATGTGATGAAAACAATTTCAAAAGTACCCAAAGCAAAGCACACATGGATGCCATTGAAAGCAACCACAAAGCAGTGGGAAAAATAGAATTAAAGCCTCTGGGTTAGCAGTAGCGTATCAGCTTTAATTTTTTGCTTTTGATAATTGTTTTTTGAAAATACTCCTTATTTTAGAAAATAAAAACTGAAGTCTTTAGGAATAAAAGACTGTAACATGCACTAAGAGCTTTTCATTGACTCTAAAAAGTTACATTGATATCTGTGTTTACATACATGTATTCATAAATGTGTATAAAAACAAAACCCGAAGAGACAACGTACCGAAGTGGTACCACGTTGGGGTTCTGAGTAAAACGCATACAGGAATTCTTTGATGCAGCTGTACTCTAATGGATCTTAAATAATGTCAGAGTCAAGCACTCAAAATCTGAAAAAAATTTATGACTGAAACAGTTAAAAATCAACCGAGACAAAAATGCAAACACAAACCTGGAATTTCATCTCAAAAGTGACCAAACTAATCTCCCTAAACTTAAACCTAGACTCTGGGCCAACAGTTTATTCTATTACCTAAAATAAATGAGAGGAACAAGGGAAGTTGAAGAATAAGGAAAACAATGCATTTGTGCTATGGAAAAAACATTCAATATAAACGGAGCAGACAGTAAATGGGAACTTGACTCGAGTCCTACGCCACAATCACGTCCTAGATAACAAGGATTAAATTTAGAAAAGCAGAAAACAACCTGAGCTAATTTTCTGTTCTGGAGGGAACACACGCTACCATTGAGTGAGAATGTCTTCTGCCTTAAATTGATCTAGCTTGGTATTAAATGAAATAAACGTAATTAGAAGGTAGTCAGTAGGAGAGGGACAGACACAGAATAATTTCTCTCATCCACGGGATACAAAGAAACGGGGGAATAGTAAGTGCCCAAAGACACAGAAAGTGAGAACTGGCCTTTGGGGGGGCTCACCAGGGAAGGAGGCTGGGGTGGGGAATGGGTGGACACCCTGGGCGTGACACCGACCCACTAACAGTTTGGGGAAACATGGTGCCAATGATAAATTTCTTTTTAAAAAGTAATTTAGTAAGCCTCACATGATAAAGAAGGGCAATCACCTGTTTTCTGCCACGTCCGTGAAAGGCAGATTGGAAACCCTCAGTGTCTTCGTTTTTTGAAGCATATGAAAGCATTATATGTTAAAAAATAAAAACAGGTTTTTGCCATGAAGTAATATGAAGTAATATCATTAAAAATGACAAAATACAGGAAGTGTAAGACAGGAAAGGGAAAAAAGAAAAAAACACATTCTTACCCAATGGGGAAATCGACATCGTCACCATGAGCTGTCATGTGATAAAGTCCGAATTTTGCCAGTTTCACATGTCCCTGCAGCAATGAAGGGGCGAAAATCACCACAGAACATTTTGTATAATTCGCAGTAAAAATGATCATTATTGTAGATGATAACAAGGAATTATAGACAGTAAAAAACATTCTAATTTATTATTTGTATTAAAATTTTTTGCCGATGTTTGCAGTCTGATTTATTATACTCATTACAAATATATGTGTGTATATATGCTTATACACACTGATGTATGTGTGTGTATATACAAATATCATATCATCTCAAAATGATAAATACCATTAAAAATTTGTGGTGACATTTAGCAACTTTTCCATAAAAGCGAAAATGTTCCCAAATGTCTTAGATACTTGTTTAGAATAGTTTGTGATAATATTTATTAAAGGGTTCTTTCCAGCAAATTTCAAATCCATTTACAATATTGACCCTAACATATGAGTTCTTTTCTTGTCTGTTTGTTTTGGGAGGCCGCACCCAGTGATGCTCAGGGCTTACTCAGGGCTCTGCACTCAGTAATTACTCCTGGTGGTGCTGGACAGCCATGATGCTAGGGATCAAACCCAGGTCAGCCCTGAGGCAAGCACCCTGCCCACTGTCCTAGCCCTCCAGCCTCCGTGACAGAGGGGTTCTTAACTTAAAAAAGCACTGCCGCACTGCACTGTCATCCCGTTGTTCATCGATTTGCTCGAGTAGGCACCAGTATCGTCTCCATTGTGAGACTTGTTACTGTTTTTGGCATATCGAATACGCCACAGGTAGCTTGCCAGGCTCTGCCGTACAGGTGGGATACTCCTGGTAGCTTGCCGGGTTCTCCGAGAAGGATGGAAGAATCGAACCCAGGTTGGCTGCGTGCAAGGCAAACGCGGGTAGGGCGTTTGCCTTGCACGAGGCCGACCTGGGTTCAGATCCCAGCATCATCCCATATGGTCCCCTGAGCACCGCCAGGGGTGATTCCTGAGTGCATGAGCCAGGAGTGACCCCTGTGCATTGCTGGGTGTGACCCAAAAAGCAAAAAAAAAAAAATCATCAATAAGAAAATCATCAAGATTTTTAACCGGTTTTATACTGTTTAACAATAACTAGAATTATCACAAGAGTGAGATTCTTAATAAAGGCAAATGTAATTTTTTTAATTTCTCAGTTTTTTCCTCTTAGATACTTAAAACTTTTAAAAGTAAGGTCAATAAAAATTTCATTTGCTTTCTTCCTGAGAATATTAACTTATAAGAATTATAAAATATTGCATTTTAAAATAATTTAAGTTGGATAATACCTGCCATAAATATTAATTTAATGAGCATCACTTTCTTTTATAATTTATGTTTATTAAAACATTAAATGAATGGAATTGTGATTATTCTTGAAGACACACCACCTTATTTATTAGGCAGGTTGACTAATTTCTTATTAATTCCACTCCAATATAGAAAGAAGCTAGATATTAACAGCTGGTCAGTAAAAGATGATAAATGAAGGAAAAAGACACAATGGAGAAAAAGAATAGAGGAAAAACTACAGTTGTGCTATGAGAAAGATGTTCTGTGAAAATAATCAGATATATTTTTTTTTTTTTTGCTTTTTGGGTCACATCCAGCAATGCACAGCGGTTACTACTTCTGGCTCATGCACTCAGGATTTACTCCTGACAGTGCTCGGGGGACCATACGGGATACTGGGAATAGAACCTGGGTCAGCCGTGTGCAAGGCAAATGCCCTACCCGCTGTGCTATCTCTCTAGCCCTGAGAAATTTTCTTAAGATTTAAGCAAATTCAGAGGAAAGAGGGACTGAGAACAGGCAATGCATGTTTTTCAGAAAATGAGCAAGAGAAAGACATGAAGCTAGAAAATAACCCTGGGGTAAAGTAATTTACGAGAGAAGCACATGAAAATTTAAATTAAAACCCGGGGTGCTGTTTTTTACAGTCCTGATAACAGCTGCATGAGTCCGTCAGCTCAGCACCAGTCCATTGCCTGGATGCTCATTCCCTCCGCCAAGCTCCCCAATGCCCCAATGCACCCCCTGCACCCCCCCTCACACGGCAACATTTCATCCATTCTCTCAGGAGAAGATGACTAACACACATTCTTGTCATCCCTCTGGTTAACCGACGGTGTGCGTTCAGAAGCTCCCAGCCTAACTTACAGATAGTAAATTCGACGCATTATCTGATCCTTACCTTGCGATCCAAGAGAATATTGTGTGGGGAGAGTGCTCGGTGCACCATGCCATGCTTGTTCATATACTGCAAGCCCTGGAGGACCTCAAATGCTATGCACAAAACTTTTGAATAGCTACAGAAAAAGACAAAGAGTCACAGTTAATTGATCAGTTACAAACTATTTTATAAAGAAGCTGTTTAAGGAACAAAATGAGATTTAGTTAAATGGTTACATTTTAATTAGCCTCCCTCTATTCACAAATAGAATCTATACATTTACTAAATATCCAAACTGTGCATATTTTGTATTTTCTGACTATAACAGAACTGACCTGAAAAAGCTCCTACAGGTCCCCAAAGATGGTATTTGTTTTTTCCAGTATCTAATTTTGATAGTGTGCAAATCTACTTTCTACAGGTTTGAATTTGCTAAATTATCAGGAAAGTGTCATTTGTATGGCAGAATTAAGGTAATGAAAACCACCTCGCCTGCTCAAGATAAAATACTAAAGGTTTCGTGAAAAACAAGAATAATATATTTTGTGGTTGAGAAACATGAGTCTTACTTGCTTTCTGTATCAATTTACAGAAACAATGATGAAAAGTGTAAAATCAGTCTGTAATTTTGTTATAGATATACAATTAGTGGGGCTGGAATGATAGCACAGCGGGTAGGGTGTTTGCCTTGCATGCAGCCAATCCGGGTTCAAATCCCAGCATCCCATATGGTCCCCTGAGCACCGCTAGGGGTGATTCCTGAGTGCATGAGCCAGGAGTGACCCCTGTGCATTGCTGGGTATGACCCAAAAAGCAAAAAAAAAAAAAAAAAAAAAAAAAGAGATACATAATTAGTTCTCTGCAAACTTTAAAGATTCCTTTTTTGCTTTATCCTTAGAGTTATAAAATTATAACCCAATATATGAGCATTTGTGTACCTCTGCTTTCTTCCAAAATTAGTTTCTTGTATGATTCCCATGTTCCATATACACAGAAGATGACAGAAAAATCAACTTGTTATCTCAACATATTCTCCCTCTACTGTTCACTTCATTCGGAACTCAATGCAGGCAGGTGACAATTTCTTCTATTCTCTATGTTGGTCTGTTTTGATTTCCTGTAAGGATGGCTCTTAGCCCTATCTCATTAGGCATTTAATTTCTATTAATGTTCTTCAGTTTGCTAATTGCTCCTTCTCAATAAAGTTTGCCTTCTGATTTTGACTCTGTTATTCTCTGAGTGCTCTGAGGAAAGCTATTTCAGTCTGTGCTATGTTTCCACGGGGGATGGGGTACCAGGTAATGCCTGATTGTCAGCTAACTTAAAAATAAAGCAATAAATGGATAATCTGGCTTCTTTATTTTTCTGCCTCATGTAAACAACAAAAATGACTATTAATAAAGAGATCTTATTTAAAGTGGCTTACAGTCTGTTGTTCTTTATTAAATAATCCCATATGAAAAGTCACAAAGAATAAGTCTTAAGCAAATAAAGGACTTTGAAGCAAAAACAAATGTACAGTTTTCACAAACACCCACTCCACCCCAGTCAGTCAAACTTTAATTCAACTAGAATTAGTGATAACTGTGTGAAAAAAATGTGAGTCCCTCCCTTTTAAAAACAAACCATTTTTCCTTTGAGATTGATTAGCAAATAGAACCCAGTCTCATGAGCTCATTTGGCCGCAAGATTCAACTTTAAAGTGGCAGCCCTGGGGAGGTGCGCAGTTGGAATTACGTGCTGGAGAAACCATACGATAGCACTGGGAACCACAGCATCTCAACGACAGTTTTGTTAAACTAATGTGACACTATTGTTTCTCCTGTCCCATGCCCCATTCCTCCTCTCAGCTCCCTGCATCCTACACACACACACACACTCACTCACTCACTCACAGACACTGAGCAAATACCTTAAAGGGAATTCTCATACGCAGATATGACACTAGAGGGCCTCAGTTTCACAATATTTCACTCCAGTCTCGAAATCAAACTAAACCTTCAGTCATTTTCTGTCAAGACTAGTTCTGAAATTGTTGGATACGGTAAAGCACATCTCCTATGCTCTCTCCTTAATTTCATTAATTATTATAAGGTATATATGGAAAAATCTCCTGACACAGCTTTTCTTAGTTACTACTTAACTGAGTTAAAGTTAGTGGGATGATTATAGTTGAAATAATAGATAAAATTTGCATTTATTCCCTTTAATAATTTAGGGTTGCATTTTATTTTCAAATGTAAGGTACAAAGGGCAGTTAGATAGGAAAGGAAGAAATCAAGCTCTCAACTACTTGCAGATGATGTGATACTATATTTAGAGAACCCCAAAACCTCTAGCAAGAAACTCCTAGAAACAACAGACTTTAAAGTTGCAGGATATAAAATCAATACCCAAAAGTCCATGGCCTTCCTATATGCAAATCATGAGACAGAGGAAAGTGACATGAAAAGAGCAATCCCGTTCACAATCATGCCCCAGAAAATCAAGTGCCTCGGAATCAGCTTAACTAAGGAGGTAAAGGACCTATACAAAGAAAACTACAAGACACTACTCCACGAAATAAAAGAGGACACGAGGAAATGGAAAGATATCCCCTGCTCATGGATAGGGAGAATTAACATTGTCAAAATGGCAATACTACCCATCTGAACTTCCAGGACGCTCGGGCCGGGCAGTGCCCAGAGGTCACAGGGCCGCACAGCTGGCAGGGGTGAAGTGTCGCACCCGGGAACAGCGTCAGCCACGTGCTCTAGCACTTGGGCCCTGGCCCGGCTGCCCACGTCAGAATCTGAGCGGAGAAATATGTCACTAGCCTGGAAATCGTAAGCGGGCCTGCAAGTCAGGATGCCGGGGAGATGGTCCCTGGTTCCATGCCCAGCTCAGAAGTTCCCCTGAGCCCCACCAGGAGCGGCCTGGGGGTCCCCAGCCCCGTGGGGCCTGAGCAGCACTGCACCCCCAGCCAGTGACCCCATCCCCCAGAGCAACACTCCGAAGGCTACCCCTGCCCTGTGCAAACAGACCTGAGCCAAACCTTCTGGAATGTTCCGCATGACAGCTATTCCCGGGGGCTGGGAGGGCAGTGGCCCCTGGTCAGCTTGTGCCTGGCACAACGGGGCCCAGGGAGCACAGAATCCTGGGTGATTCTGAACAGTAAATATGGTCAATCGGTGACAGATTTCTCTCTTCAAAGCAAGACGCCGTGTAAGAACAGCCCATCTCTGGAGCACAGGCTTCAGAGGCTCTTGGCCGGGTGGGCCTGCTGAGGGCCTACGGGAGCCCAGGGGGAGGCTGGCTTCTCCCAAACCCAGAAAGCTTCAGCGCGGGGGCGAAGACGAGATGTTTTCAAACTGATCATTTCAATATAACTGAATGCAAGAGAATTTAAATACAAGCATACAAGCGGGGTCCAGTAATTAAGTTAGCAGATGAGAATTAATCATCCTCTCCCTCCGTCTTCAGAGGGAGAGAAAATGTGGAAATGTATTTACTGCCACAGGGAGACAAAACAGGCCTACAGAAATCATCAATCTCGGGAAAGGACCATTAAGAACCCAAAGAGAAAAAAAAACCACCCCCCGCCCCCCACCGGTCACCAACACAAAGGCGGGTCATTGCCGAGCCCGAGAGAACCTGGTTGGGTTTGGACTGTGAGCCTAGCTCGATGAGTGTCAAATCTATCAATCAGTAGAATTAATAGCAGGCATATTTTGTTTATCCCTGTCCAGATGCATTTCAAAGGAAGTTTATCCTGCAGACTTGTGATCCACTCACCCCCTGCTCTCGTGGCTGTTTAGGTCAGGCGGTTGCAACAGTCCACACTCTCGATAGGAACCGCAGGGCTGCCTGACCTCACCTGTGCTCGGCCACAGATGTTCCTCTCATCTCAGTCTATCTCCCAGACGGACAGTTTGTCACCGTGGGCCCTGCTCCGTCTCCGGGCCCTCCCACCCTCCCCTGGACTGCTCTGCTCTCATGCCAAGAGCCTGGCCTTGGTCACGCCGCCTGGCTGACAGACAGCTGTGCTTGAGTCCACATCTCCTCTGGGAGGGCACCAAGAAGCGCAAGGCCCCCACCCACGAGGGAGGGCTGCGACCCTCTCTGTGGAGGATTTCTGTCTGAGACGCGGCCGGCCCTCTCTGTGAGGATTTCTGTCTGAGCCTTTCTCTACTCAAGCCGGAGGCGGGACAAACCGATCCCAACTCTAAGTTCCAGGGGATGTCATCAGGTCAAGCAGGCGGGTGTTCAAAAATATTATGAAATAATAAATGTATGCTAGTCAAAATACCTCCTCTGGCTACTGAGAGAAGAATATGATATGCAGGATAATAAAATTACTAGTAACAGGCTAAAGCATGAATTAGACTAAGGATGTTATAAGACATCCCTACAATTTGTTCTGTCCCAAAATACTATTTGTATAAGTATCCTATATTTATATTTACATTGAATCTGTATTATCTAAGAGACACAACATCTTTATGACTTCTAGTTATATCACTGAAAAAAAAAAAGACTACATTTCCATTTGATGAATTCTACTTTAGTGTGTAACAGGAGCTTTACCTAATCTTTGTGGGGAACAGCCCTGGCTGGTAGGGCTGCTCAGTGCCCAGGCTCCTGGCACATGCTTCTCAGCCTGAGCCGCACCCCCAGTGATCAGTCGTGTTTAACAGTTGACAAAAGCATAATACACAAAAATGCAAATATTAATGGATCCGATTTGAGAAGCGTGGGTGTACACACAAACTGTAAAGCTGTCAGCAGAATCAAGGGAGCAGACATGGCCGTCGCCGTCAACATGTCCTTGCTTTCGCTCACATATGTGTGTGGGGTCAGAATAATAAACATACCAACATGGATATTAAATCCAAGAGAAAAACTGATTAGGATGGACTAATTCTGTTATATCTACAACACTATAATTATAAAAATTCTCTTTTATAACCCAATGTCCATTGACAGATGGATAAAGAAAATGCGTGAGATCACACACACACACACACACACACACACACACACACACACACACTATAGATCCTAAAAAAAAAAAAAAGAAAACCTGCCATTTGTGACAACATGGATAACCAGAAATACATTACGTTAAGTGAAATAAGCCAGACACAGAAGGACAAATGGTGCAGGATTTCACTTACAGGAGTTTTGTTTTTTGTTTTCAATAGTCATAGAAATGAGAATAGAGCCGTGGTTAACAGGGACCGTGGCTAACAGAGAGAAGGAAACTGTGGTTGCTGAACTGGAAGGTTCAGTTACACAAAATGAAGAAGTTCCAGAGATCCACTGTGTACAGTATTGTACCTATACTGTGTTAGAGGGTAGATTTTTATAAGTTTTGATATCAGCCAAAAAAATAAAGCAAGGAAACTTTTGGAGGCAATAAATATGTCTATTATCTTGTTCATGATAGATGTTATACATAAAAATGTGTTTTATACATATATATCAGCTACACATCAATAAAGATATTTTAAAATTAAGGACAAATTGATAAATTATTCTTATCAGCCTGAAACCATCAGTTCTTTTTGATATTTGCAATATTTCCAAGAAGCAATGCAATTCAGAGTGCAAGAAATGGAGGCAGAGAGAGAGGGGGGGAGAGAGAGAGAGGGAGAGAGGGAGAGGGAGAGAGAGAGTGAGAGAGAGAGAGGGAGAGAGGGAGAGGGAGAGAGAGAGTGAGAGAGAGGGAGAGAGGGAGAGGGAGAGAGAGAGAAAGAGAGGGAGAGAGGGAGGGAGAGAGGGAGGGGGGAGAGACAGAGAGAGGGAGAGAAAGGGAGAGAGAGAGGGAGAGAGAGGGAGAAGGAAAGAGGGAGAGAGAGGGAGAGAGAGAGAGGGAGAGAGAGACAGAGAGAGAGGGAGAGAGAGAGGGAGAGAGAGGGAGAGAGAGAGAGGGAGAGAGAGGGAGAGAGAGGGAGAGAGAGAGGGAGAGAGAGGGAGAGAGGGAGAGAGAGAGGGAGAGGGAGAGAGAAAGAGAGAGCAGGGTTGCTGAGACAGGCCTGAGCCTCTCGTGTATAGGTGGTAACTCAAACCACACGTGCTATTTCCTCAGATCCGCGTGCTCGCTGCTTGGAAGGGCCCCTGCACACGCCAAAATACCCATCCTGTCAGCTGGCCAGTGGAGGAAACGCACTCCTGGACTCGATGAGTTCAAGATGTTCCTTCACCTTATAAAACCTGATCACTCCCTCGGAAACGGCCCCCTCGAGCCACACTTGCCTCACTTGGTATCAGCCCAAGGTAGGATTTTAAGGGAGAAGGAGCGCAGATGAAGCCGCGAGCTACCGTGTGATTTATGGAACGGGGAAGGAAGGCTGAAGCACCGGTGACTCCTTTTCTGGTTAATGCAACTCATGATCCCGTGTCCTCTCTGACCCAAACCCTCCTTCCATAGCTGCGGGGCAGACGAGTTCAACACACTCCGTCGCTCAGTGATGCAAGGCTCACATTTCCAGATTTTAAAGAAAGGGTATTTTCAGCAATGAGCTAATACCTTTGAGGCTCTTAATTTTCCACTTATCACTTACTATATTTTGACATTTTGCTTAAAATACCATAATATTTAATGGAACGTTTTTCCTGAAGAAGAAATAAACAAAGTTTTTATAATTGAGAAAGGAAATAACTCATTTCACTACTGGGTACACATGTTTTGGCCTGAAAGGACACCCATTCAGACCGACCTCAAAAGTTCATCTGTCCCGGATTCAGATGTTTCTAAATGAAAGCTGCATTGAAGAGTTGCTTACCAATGGGTTACTGGGTAATCACTCTCTCTCTCTCTCTTTCTGTCTGTTTCTGTCTCTGTCTCTCTGTCTCTATCACTAAAAGTCCACATACCTTATGAGATTGGAGACATTTCCCAATTCAATTCCAGCTCCAAAATGGCCAATCTTGCGAGCCATAAGCTTGGAATGTGACTAATTCTCAATAGGATACAATAAATTGGAAAATTAACTTTCCAGCTTGAATGTTAGATAACTTTCCTTTCTCAGCAGAAAATAAATTTGATAAGATGAAACTACATATGGAAAGCATAGTCTCACGGTTGGAGGTTCAGACAGAAAAGCGAGGCCACTGTCACTGATTTGCTATGCTTGGAGAGTGTTCCAACTTCATGCTGCCTCAGTTTGCAAATTTATAAAGTGGGAAATGTAACACTGAGCAGAGGTTTACGTGGGAATCAACGTGCCATGGATTCTGCACGGAGTCCTGACAGTCTTAAAAGAAAAACAGAACAATTAAGTCCCAGTCCCTCTAAATACAAACAGGTGGCACGTACAGAAGGCAAGTACAGAACAATTCGTCATAGCTATCGAGACACACACATACAATATATATGCCCACGTCATACACAGAGAGAAAGATGGACAGAAAGACATTTCGCAGAGGCCAGAGTGACAGGACAGCAGACAGGGCGGTGTCCGAGGGCGGCTGACACGGGTTTGCTCCCCAGCAGCCCCGATGGCCCCTGAGCACTGCCGGGAGTGAACGCTGAGGGCAGAGCCTGAGCGCCTGGGTGTGGCCCCCCAGAGGGGAATTTTTTAAAAATGCGTTGTTTGAATGAACAAATATAAACTGGGTTGTTCCACTGTTCCCACGCCAATGAGAGCAGGACTGTTTTTCTCAGTTCTTTGTGAGAATGAAATTACCATTTCACAAACAAGAAGGAAGAGTCCCGGGGCGAGAGGATATTTCTCTTCCCCAGGTTTTCTTCACGTCAGAACCGGCTATGACTGATGCTGCAGTCAGGAAACAGGACGTCACCGTCATCTCCGGACAATTCTGCGTGCCCTGCCCGCCAGCCCTCAGGTGCTCCCCTGGTGCTCCCCTGGCACCAAGGTCCTCCCCGTCAGGGCAAACGTGGATGACGAGCGGGAAGGCGGCTCCGAGGCTGGCTCACCGCCTGGCGGGGAGACGTGTGTCTCGGGACTTCCAGCGGGAGCCTTTCTCCACCCAGAACTAACTCCAAGGAAGTTTGGACAATCGCTGTTTGACAGAGCTTCTCGCCTTCAGTGAAACCAAAACTGAAACTGTTGGCGAACACAGTGACGTGGAGGCGAACAGCCTCGAGAATGCCCGTTGAGGGGAGTGCTCATCTGGAGAGAGGAGGGGCACTGTGTGAGTCCGGGGAGTTCTCTGAGCAGACTCGTTCAAATTTTAACATTTGATGGGGACACGGCTGGCGATTCTCTGACGGAGAGGACGCCTGGGAACTTCCGCTGTCAATGCAGGTTCCTAGAAGATGGTTTCTCTGAGGCCCACTGATCAGATCCCATCTGATTCCTCACGAAGTCTGGACTCTGCTCCCGCCCACTATGGCCTGAGCCCTAACCCCCGACCCTTTACTGGTCAGCAATATGGTCTTGAACCTGAGCCAGTCCAGGGTCGAATACATTTGCCTTGCATGTGAGCAAACCCAGTTCACTCCCAGTGCCCCAAATGGTCCCTGGAGCACTGCCAGGAGCAACTCCCAGACACAGAGGCAGGTGTGCCCCAACCTTCCCCTCCCCCAAGTCCGTCTTGGAGTAAAACACTGGATGCACTTATCCCCCAAAAACCGAATTTTCCAGCTTTCCCACTTCCGAGCCTTAGGCAGCTGCCAGCCAAACCGTGAAGTAACTCTCTGCAGCACCCAGCCCAGCCCCCATACACGTGCTACCTGAAGCCATCACATATGAAGGTCTGGAGACGACAAACTGGTGAATCTGTGCCAGGTCTTAATATTGTATCTTATAAGATGAAGCCTGAATCAAATGCAATTAATAAAACATATACTAAGCCTATCAATGAGCAATGCGTTCCAACATCTTACAAACTGACAACTTTTCATACTGGCCTGATTTCCCTTGATCTCATTAAAGTCACTTAATTCAAAGTCCTTCTGCAGATTCCTTAGGTTCCTATTATTATTTTGTGTGTACGTATTAGGTGGGTTGAGGGGTGGACCCTACACACAGTGCTCAGGCTTGCTTGTGGCAGTGCTCAGGGAACCAGGTTGTCTGAAGACTGAGTCCAGGCAGGCATTCAGCCCCCTGGGCTACCTTCTTGGCCCTCCTCTGGATTTTCTGTATAAACAAACACATAATCATTGGACATAAATGTGTATTACTCTTTGTTTTCCCCTCCCACCTTCTTCTTCCCTCTCATTCTTGTAAGTTTTATAGCATACTTATTTTGGGGGGGGGGGGTTGGAGTGATAGCACAGGGGGTAGGGTGTTTGCCTTACACATGGCTGACCCAGGTTCGATTCCTCCGGCCCACTTGGAGAGCCCGGCAAGCTACCGAGAGTATCCCGCCCACACGGCAGAGCCTGGTAAGCTACCCGTGGCATATTCAATATGCCAAAAACAGTAACAGCAAAGCTCACAATGGAGACGTTACTGGTGCTCGAGCAAATCGATGAACAACAGGACGATAGTGCTACAGTGCTACTTATTTTGGGGGGCCCAAATCACACTTGTATTTCTGTAGGTTACACATCTGTGCTACTTGCATTTTATATACTGACAGCCAACAACTGAAAACTAAAACGTAATTTTATCAACAATCACATAAAAACATAGTAACTCAGAATAAATTTAACGAAGGAGGAAGTATACTCCACATCGTAAACTATACAATAGTCCTGAAAAAAATTCAAGACTTTGAAATTTGGAGAGAAACAAGTTCATTTCCTGAAGACTCAATCCTGCCACGGCACCTCAGGCTCCCGACGCAGTCCACGTGTGTGACCCAACGTGAATACCGGCAAACTCTCAGGAAAGTTGGGACGTTGACTACAGCATCAGGTGAGAATGCAAAGAACCAGGAAAGCCAAAGCTACTCAAAACAAAAGGACAGAGTTGGGGAACTTACACTTCCTGACTTCAAGATTCACGAAGAAGCCTCAGGAATTTAAGACTATCTGGTGCTGGCTTCACACAGACATTAGAAAAGTGAAACCCAACGGCATCCTGTGACCAAGCAGCGGTTCTCCTGAAAGACCAGAACAGACCAACACGTACAGGACATCTGATTTCCAATAAAAGCACAGGAGCAATCCGGAGGGAGGCAGAAAGTCTTTTAAACAAAAAGAGCCGGAGGAACTGAAACACAAACACACATATGAAATTGTGACAGACCAAAGATCCAACACAAAGTCTAAATCTGTGGTGCATCGAGAAGAAAGCCCGGTGATATCTTCACACCACGAGAAAGGGCAAAGTTTCTCAACAAAGAATATGAGAAGGAACAGCTGCCAAAGAACAACTTGGCACGCTGGGCTTCAGCAAAAACAGCAACTTTTGCTCCTCAGGACACACTCTGAAAAGGCAGAGGCAAGTCAAAATCAGACTGGCAGAAATATCTGGAAAAACAGCTGTGGGGACACAATGAGAATAGACAAAAAACATGCATAAATCAATAAGAAAATGACAAATAACCCACTTAAAATGGAACTAAAAATTGGAACACGTATGTATCATAGCAGCAATATTCGAAAAGGGCTGAAGAGACAGGTCAGCTGGCTGGAGCACAGGCTCTGCATGCAGGGCCCATGCTAGACGCACAAGACGGTTTGGTCCCTGGCACTGCCAGGCGCGGCTGCGGATGGAGGAAAGACTCCCTGAGCCTGAGCACTGCAGAGTGTGACCCAGCCCAGGCCCCTTCGCGAAAAGGATTCCCACAAGTACGAAGGATCAACAGCTTCAAAATAAAAATTCAATCTCGAATGAGATCTAATTTTACACCTGTGACCATGGCTAGAAGGAATGGAATTCTAGAAACTCCAACTGCGGGTGAGGATGTAGAGAACTTTCAAGCATCGTTGCTGGGGAAGGAAAAGGTACAATGCTTGGGGGGAAGTGTCTGGAGACGCCTAATAACGTTCATCATACACCTACCATCAGTTCTACGCTACAAAACAAAACATGTGCGCACAGAAACACACACATACTCACAAAACAAGAGCACTCACAGAAACCCGAGTTATTGCAGCTCAGAAGCCAAAACACAGCCCAGGGCTTCATCAACAGATGGGGAAGTGGGCTTGAGTACCCGTGGGTTCCAGGAAGGCCATCCAAAGAGACACGCGCTTGATTTCTAAGTGTAAATTTTCCACGAAAAGAAATGCTGAATGCTAATGCCACAGCTGATGAAAGATTCAGGGGAGAGAGACACTTCTGCAAGTGATTCTAAAGTTCGAAGAAATAACAGGAGGGAAAATGAGCTTAAATGCGAATGGGTCCGCGTGTGACAAGACAAAGGCTGATCGTAGAATGTGGGCCAACAGCACAATCCCTTCCCTTTCATATGTTCTATTTTTATATAAAAATGCTAGCCAATACAAATATTAAGCTAAGGTGATTTTTTAAAAAAAAAAACACATTTCAGAGGATAAAAGTCTGAGAGAATGAGCCAGAATCAGACTTTTTAAAAAGAAATTTCAAAGGCTTTTCCAAGCTGAAGGATGCCACATGGTAACCAGGACTGAATCAAGAGTCCAGTGGGGTGTGTGTGGGGGGGGTTGTGGGTAGTAGCCTTGGTGAGAGAGGACATACCCCCGTGGACGTGGCCCTGAGCTCAGTATTCAGCACCAGTCCCACTAACAGCTAAAACTAGCAATAATCAAAAAGAAACAAGGAGCTCAGGGAAATGCACAGTACTTTACACACACACACACACACACACACACACACACACACGTGGCTTTTTACTTGTCTCTCAAGGCCTTTGTATAAAAAAAAAATCATAACAAGTTATGTGAAATTTGAAATATATCAACAGTGAAAAAGCAAATAAATATGACCAATATCTCAAGGGTGGAAAGAACATGACAAGATCTCCAAATCAGGCTTCAGAGGTAGTGCATGAATAGGGAGCCTGTCTTGCACGCAGTCAACTCAGATTTGACCCTCCGGCATTATACACGGCCCCCCGAGTCGCGCCAGGAATGATCGCCCCAAGCACAGAGCCAGAAATAAGCCCTGAGCACAGGCAGGCGAGCCTCGACACTATAGGTGAGCCACATGAGACGAATATGTGGAAGATGCATATTGTAATCCACATTCTAAAACTTTTTTGGGGAAGGTGGGACCATATTTGATTACTCCTGGCGGTGCTTGTGGGGGCCTAATGTGGTGCTGGGGGTCCTATACTTGAGTTTCTTTTTAAAAAAGGTTTAGCTGAGGGAGGGGGAATGTAGAGAGACTGTGTTACAAGAAAATGGCATAGCTAAAAACTAGACAAAATAAAGCAATAAAAACCCTCTCAGACTCCTGCAGTCTGATTCCAAGTGCTTATCTGGTTGCAATTTTTATATGCTGTTCTAGTTTCACTTCTTGTTTATCAACTTATTAATCAAGTAATTTCCCAACAGGAAATTGTACATTCATCTTCCATCTTCCATAAGCACAGATACTACAACGAAATGAAATAATGGCTAGAGAGAGCTGGGGGCGCTGGAGGACATGCTTGCACGTAGGCGGTCTGGGCTCAGTCCCTGGTCCCACAGCCCCAGGGACCAAGGCAGGCACTTGCTGAGCTCAAAGCCCGGAGTAGGACCCCTCCCCAAGCACTGCTGGATGTGGCCCACCTCTCCCTCCTCCAAAAGAAAAGTATATGTAAAAAAGATGGAATAAAATTCAAATATTCCCTGCAATTATCACAACTGAAAGCATTCCCTTGGAAGCAGATGCAGAGTAAGGATGCCAAGTGTCTATTTGTATTCAATATAATATTAGAAGTCTCAGCCACAGCAATCAGGCAAGAAAAACACACCGAAACTCCCTATCTCCCACATTCCTCCTGAATGGCTCGTTATAGACTCTTAAAGAGCCAGTTTAAAAAAGCAGAGTTTTAAAAAATGTTCTAACTGAGAAGATTAATTCGCACGTCCGAGGTGCTGGAGCACGCCGTGCTCGCTGCCCGGAGAGCCTGCACAAGCAGCGTGACTCCTGTTGAATCCTGTCTCCCTTCCAAGGTCCGGAGCATCAGCTGTTCCTGGCACCACAGTCACGAAGAGCCTTGAAGATCACCGCACGACTCCTAGTCTCAGGCCGAGTTCTCCCAGGGTAACACTGCTGACTCTGCCATAGTCCCGACGGGAGAGCAGGGGGTGAGCACACCCTCTGCTGGCCCTAGAGAACCCGAGCTGTTCTCCAGCCTCTGTCCCGTAGGATTTTCCTCGGCTGATTCTGCTTTGTACGTTTCTTGCAGCAATAAAGTGTGGCCATGATTATAGAGACTTCCAGTCCCTAAGAGCCTCGAGTGTTACTGATGGCGAAGAGAATACCAAACTCCACCTGGGTCATTGCACTGAAAGTACTCCCCCGATTTTGCTAACCAGGTGGTGATGGTCAGAACTCTAAGGTGGTCCTCACGAGCCCTGTTTCCAGGGCTTCCAGAGGCACGTACCTTGCCCAGCACCCTAGACCATACACAGATACAGCACTTCACTCCCATAACCACCATAGATGGTGCAGTGGATTCAAGAAGCAGAGCGTGTGCAGTAGGCCCAGTGTCGCCGTAGGAGTACTGAGCATGTACTGAGAGGCGAGAGACAGGGGAAATAAAGGCGGTTCCAGGCAGAGGGAATAAAGGACATTCCAGGCGTGAGGGATAACCTTCAGGGTGGCTTTGGGAGGGAAAAGACAGCAGGTGACAAGAAATGCAGCAGCCTCCACAACATGAATGAACACACGCTGGATTATTCCCCAGTCACGAGAAAGGAAATCGACAGTTTCCTCTGATCATTCTATTTAAAAATGTATTTCCAAGAAAAGCCTAAGTGAATTACCAAGATGATAGCTGCATTATACCTTCACCAAGACCCATGCATTTGGGAAATGAAATTATGGCACATGATAAAAAGATGCCAGGAAAACAGAATGCTAAGTGCATGACTAAACTACAGACATAATTAGTTCATTAGATAATTCCTTTGCCAACACATTAACTACATGCAAGATCCTATGCTAACAACTTTAGGAGACAGAAAAATGAAAAAATTACATCAGGCCTGTCAAAAACTGCCTGGCTAATTAGGGAAGGTAAACCAGAGCTCCTTGAAATCCATCACTGCAGACAAACGATTGTAAGCTTGAATCTGAACCTCACAACCAGGAAGAGACACTGGAGAATTCAGAACTTCAGCACTGGTTTAGTGGAACAGTATGTAGGCCTGCGTTTCTCAACAGGGGCCCATACGACCCCCTGCTCACTCCCAGGACATTCCAAGGGGGTCACGGATGAAAATTTTCTAAGTGGTGGGCTGTCACTGTTATCACTGTATCACTGTCGTCCCATTGTTCATCAATTTGCTTGAGCGGGCACCAGTAACGTCTCCATTGTGAGACTTGTTACTGTTTTTGGCCTATCGAATACGCCATAGGTAGCTTGCCAGGCTGTGCTGTGTGGGTAAGATACTCTTGGTCACTTGCCAGTCGCTTCTCCAAGAGGGACAGAGGAATCGAATCCAGGTCGGCCTTATACAAGGCAAACGCCCTACCTGCTGTGCTATATTGCTCCAGTCCCAGTGGAGGGGCTAAGGCAAAAAAAAAAAAAAAAACAACAAACAAACCAAAAAACAAAAATCAAAAACCAAAAAACCTATAGAGCCACGGAGGGAAGTGAGAAGAAAACAGGATGATGAAGAAAAGCAGAAAACGGCTGAGAAATCCCGGCGTGGAGGGAAGAACGCTCTCTGAGACGCTCTCCAATATTCCAACCCCGGAGAGGCTCCGCGGGGCAGGAAAGCAGTTCCACCTTTACAGCGATCCAGCCCTCTGGCCTCCTCTCTCCTCAACAACACCCGAGGCAACGATGAAAAGCATCACAAATAGTAAATACTCTGAAAGTTAGAAGGAAGTCAGGTCCTTCGCCTCACAAGCCTTTTTCTTCATGCGTACAGGCACACCCGGGGAGCTACTGAATGCTTAAGAGCAGGGAATAGATCAATTTTTGAAAACTGTAAAGCAGCGAGTCAGACTGATCTAAGACTAAAGGCAGGGACGTCAGTCCAGGTAAGGCTGTGAGGTCAAACTCTCTGAACTAAAGCAGGCAGAGAAGGGCAAAGCGTGAGGAACATCACAAGGGGCTATTTCTGTTAATGATCCTTGACAACTACAAGGATATGGGGAGAGAGAGAGAGAGAGAGAGAGAGAGAGAGAGGGAGAGAGAGAGAGAGAGAGAGAGAGAGAGAGAGAGAGAGAGAGAATGAGAGAGAATGAGAAAGGGACAGTCAAGATTCTAAGCTTGAGTTGAGATCACCCTTTGAAATTATTTTCCACATTTAAGCAATACAAGTGGATTAGGAAAAAAATACAAGTGGATTAGGAAAAAACATATTACTGATATTTCCTATCAGTAATATTCACCTCCAATGTACCTGATCGACCAGTAATAATTTTAAGTGCTTCTGCAGCCAGGATCCTTGAAGGTAAAGCATGTACGACAGCCTCAATTTCGATTATCTCTTTCTCTCTCTCCCCGCCCCTCCCTCTCTCCCCCCCACCCTATCCTTGTCCAGTGCGCCCCCCACTGATGGTGACCCCGTGCTCTTTACCCAGTTCTGGAGCCTGCCACATTGTGCCCAGCCTTCCTCTCAGTATCTAATTCAGTGAGCGGGCAATCTTTTAATAGGGGCCAATAAAACTTGCTCATCCAAGAAGTCAGATCGTGTTTTCCACCAAACCGCTGAGCAGCTGAGGAAGGAGCCTGCTTTCCATCAAGGTCCCCCATACAACCTCAGCAACGAGATGGTTCCTGGTAAATTTTCAAAACCATAAGCCTGAGAACACATGACAGACGTCATTTTATTAAAGAAGCATGCGTGCCCGCTCCCCGTGCGCACCGCAGGGCAACGCAGAAACTCCACTGCGAGTGCCAAAACTCTGCGCAGTGTCTGTCCGTGAGCTAAACTTGTTGGCACTTTTATAGATTAGGCAAATGTACATGCTCTGAATAAGACTAGCAGTAAAGGGAAACACTCCAAATACCATCTCGACTCAAAATGCAAACCATTTCCTCATGCTCACTTTAATAGGAGTGGTGATGCGCTCTCTCTCTCTCTCTCTCTCTCTCTCTCTCACACACACACACACACACACACACATTCTCTGGAAGGTATTTCAGAAAAGGGTTGAGATTTAAATTTCTCTGCTGTTCAGTATCTTGAATCTGGCTTTAGGGTAGCAATTAAGTAGATGCAGGCACCAAATATGAGATGACTTCAAACAGATCTTTCAAATTTTGTACTGTTTTCTTGAAACCTACTGGTTAAAGGAGTTTAATTGAATTCCATGCCTCTGCGTTTCCAAAAAATAATTTTGATCATTTAACTGAAATTGGAGAGAAATATTGGCAAGATGCAACTCTGGCACAAATCAGTGTAAAAGCCAGTGAAACGAGAGCAGCGTTCTCCAAAAGTTAATTCCTGTAGCCAACCTTGAATGGACGGAGTTTTCTCTTTCAAACACAGAATAAACTAACAGCACACACAGCATTACCTTACTTAAAGAGAACCCTGCTTGATAGTCTCCAAATCATAGCAAAAAATTATTTTCTGTTTGGGTGATAGGAACGCTCCAGAGTTCTGTGGCCATCAGTAGACCACAGAGAGAAAGGCTAGCTTCCCTAATTGGATGTGAAACCTCCAGAGGCTCAACTTCTACCTGTAATGCGAATTACAGTGAGGGCTTAGTACAGTGTAGTTTTTCAATGGCATTAAATTTGCTACTAAAAAAAAAAGTTCAGGAAGAAATAGATATCAGTTTCTTCTCTCTGTCCCACTAATTTTTTAAAAAAAATTAAAATATTTTTCAAAATTTAAGTCCAGCAAAACATATCTCTTGAGTAATATTTAAGTTTAGATAATCAACTGCAAATAACTCCCAGACAACGGGCAGCTTACAGCTTTGCAACAGTTAGAGACAGATGGACGAGCAGAGATCCTGGGTCTCAAGTTGCAACCCCACTAAACAGATTTCCTGTTTACTTGGCATCAGCCTTTCTTACAGGTGCAGGGTGCTTACTTTTGGCATGAGGGGAAGAACTGATTTATAAGTCATAAGAACATCTCACTTTCCATAAACAGGTTATAGAAGTAATTAAAATTGCAGCACAAGAATTCTGCACACGAAACTATTACTGGAGACGAATGCAACCCAAATATGTGGAAAGTCAAATAGTTTTCAACAAAGCTAATTTAGATGAATAGATCAGATAACGACTTGGAAGTGAACCTGACAGAGTCATTTTCCTCAGAGGCAGTGAGTGCTGAATGCTATGTTCCAAAATGCATGAGGGAAATAGTGGAGGTTTAGCCTATTACCATAATGACATAAAAATAGCACTTTATGCACACAAGTGCTTAGACACGTATTACTTGAGAAAAATTACAAACACTAACACAATGATAACAACTATGATGGGTTCTGTTTTAAAAACGCGAAAATGATGAGAAACATAAATGACAAGAAATGCCATAGGAAATTTGCATTTATGCCTTGCACACGGCTGACCCAGTTTCGATTCCCAGCATCCCATATGGTCCCCTGAGCACTGCCAGGGGTAATTCCTGAGTTCATGAGCCAGGAGTAACACCTGTGCATCGCCGGGTGTAACCCAAAAATCGAAAAAAAAAAAAAGAGAGAATATGCTTTCATCTAGAACGATTGGGGGGTGGGGGTTGCGGCCTGTCACACCCAGCAGTGCTCTGGGATCATTCCTGCAGTGTGTGGGCACCATATGGGGCATGAGGGGTTGAACCCAGGCTGGCCCCTGACCCCTGTGCTCTTTCTTTAGTCCCACCTCGATCATCGTATGCTCGAGACAAACATGAGGGCACCAAAGAAAGTGACCTCCGCGGGGCTCGACCCTGGATCCTGCGGGTGCTCACTGCTCAGAGAACTTCCTGTCTGACAAGGACCAAGGGACCAGCACGGAAAGCTCAGCTGCTGTCCATCCCTGGTGGGGTTCGAGGCAGTGGCCGAGAACTATTGCTGTGTCCTTATAGGGTGTGGAAGGCGGGCGACACAGAGTTGAGGTGAAATGTGTCCTCGGGGTCCCCCCGCCCCGTTCTCTCCTCTGAGCCCCTTCCTAAGGAAGGGCGAGGGCAGGGCCGGCGATGGGCGAGGGGCGCTCCCTGCCTCCTGCAAACCACTCGGAGGTGCTTCCGGAGCAAGCACCCTCTTCAGCAACACCCCAGAGCTACTGCAAGGTACGTGTGGCTCAGGGTACGAGAGGCTTCCCAACAGAGCATGGGCGATGCACACGCCACCACGCACCCACCCTGACTGCACGTTTCAGAGCACTCTGGTGAGTCCTGCGGGTGCAGACACCACGCAAACAACACCTCGCTCGAGAAGGAAATAGATCCCAGCAGCCAGAAACGCCCCTAAAGGTTATTTTAAATCAGCAAAGCTTGGTCTTGCCACAATCAACAGAGAAGAGGCCAGGCAGTCTGGTGAGCAACGCGGCCGGGGAAATGCTCCGGACCTGAATCCGGGCCAACAACACCAGGGATCCAGACGGAGGAGGTACAGCGGGTACACCTTCTCCGGATGGAGCCCTGGCGACACTGAGCAGCAACTAACACAGCTCTGGGTTGCGGGACTGGAACACATCCGAACTGCGCGGCCGCTAATGCGGCCACGCAACCTTTTCTAAAAACTGAAAACATACAATCTTTTAATGGCAAACCAATTATCAAATGCTTCCTTAGTAGGGCTGTCTTCCTTGGGGGGAAACTCCAACAACAATAGTGAGTTTTGTTTTGCAATATGGAATGTAATCAAGGTAGAGAGAAAATGAAGTGAAATTTATCAGTTATACAGTTGGGGCGGGGGGTATACTGGGGATTTTGGTGGTGGAATATGGGCACTGGTGAAGGGATGGTGTTTGAATATTGTATAACTGAGACATAAACCTGAAAAATTTGTAACTTTCCACATGGTGATATAATAAAAATTTAAAAAAAAATCAGCAAAGCTTCCCACCCCCCGCCAGAACAAGTACTGGTTTTGCATCTATCATCATAGGAAATATCACACGACTAGCTGGAGAAGGCAGTTGTTTAGTTTTGGCTTCTTTTGCTCAGAGTAATATTTTCAAGTCTCCTCCATGGTGTCATGTGTATCTGTACTTTGTGCTTTTCCACCTTCAAACATTCATTCCTGCACTGAGGGACATTGGCATTCCTCCAGCTCAGGGCTCCTGGGAATAATATTTCTATCAACATTAGTGTGCAAATATTTGGGCAGCTATTTAGCTCTCCTTCTCTTGCTTCGATCCTGGGGCTAGACTGATGCAAATGGGGATGAAGCTGAAGAGTTTCTGGTGTCTAGGAGCGGGGTTGTTGCAGCATAAATAGCAGCTCCTTGAACAAGTTTGATTTTCAATGATAGCACTAAAATTTGACACTTGCTCGATAAAAATACAGCTACAGCTGATTTTAAATTCTAATCTTAAATTAAATTTAAATTAAATTAAATTTAAATTTAATTCTAATTTTAAATGAAATCAAACAGCTTACACAGAGAACTGTTCTCAGGGCTGGTGTAATAGCTCATACAGCTGGTAGGGCGCCTGCCTTATATGTGGCTGACCTGGGTTTGACTCCCAGTACCATGTATGGTCTTTCGAGCCCCGTCAGGAATGATCCCTGAGCTCAGAACCAGGAGTAAGGACTGAGCACTTCGGAGTGTGCCCAAAAACAAGTGAGAGAGAGAGAGAAAGAGAAGCAGGGAGAGAAGCCAGAGAGAGGAAAGGGAGAGGAAAGAAAGAGAGAGAAAGAGAGGAGAGGAGAGAGTGTGGAGAGGGAGAGGAAAGAGAGAAGAAAGGAGAGAGGAGAGAGTGAGAGAGGTCTTTGTAGCAAAATTGTCATGTAATATAAATTAAAATATAAACATAAAATAGTGAACAAAGAGTAACAAATTCTTAAAAAAATAAGACCCAAGATTTTTGATATGCAAAAATATCCCCATAAACACATTCACTAAATAAGTTTATGCTATTTCTAAATATGGAAAAGTCACTTTCACGACTGTGATCACATTAAAATAAGCAAGTCAAAGCACCATGCATCCCAAATACCATTTCAAACCAAAACATAGCAGTGAAAGTGCTTTCATTTAATATATTTGTTTTACTTCTACCAAATTACTACAATTTAAGAAATGGCGAATTTTCCCCCTTAAAATTTTTTTTCAAGGGGGAACACAGCCATGCCAAAAATATTAAAAAGTATTGACAAAATATACAAATAAGGACATCTCTTCAATGGCAGATGATTACAATCCTATACAGTCTCCTGGTAAGTATTTTTCGTGGGCTCACGACTTTCTTTGCTTATTAAAAAAATATTTTTGATGGGTTTACGCTGAATTCGCGATGGGCCAGAGTGATCGTATAGTGGGTTGGGTGTTTCCTTGCATGTGACTGACACGGGTTCGATCCCCAGCAGCCCATAGAGTCCCCCAGGCAGCGCCAGGAGCAATTCCGGAAAGCAGGGCCACGAGTAACCCCTGAGCATCACTGGGTGTGGACCCCCAAGAAACCGAATCGAGGCTCTCACTGCACTGCGCATTCCCCGTGAGGTGCTGGGCGCACAGTCTATACTGCAGGCCAGGCATGCATCTCGGACGGAGAACACCTGCCGGCACGCGGCCCTGAGCGCCATCGCTGGGACCACACAGGAGACAGAGGCGACGAGACAAACGGCCTCTTCAGAGTCCAGGGAACGCAGGGTCATCCTCACCGGGACCTTTCCTGGGCGCGGTGCTCAGCGTCCCCAGGGAACAGGGAACCCGCGGAGCCGCTCAGCAAAATGCACCCAGTCTCTGCTCCTGATGCGCCTTGGACGGGAGACCCCAGATTTCCATGTGCCTTCCTTGGGGAATGTCCTGCCAGAGCTCTGCGGAAACCCACTTCACAGAGCTGGACGTGGACTTGGTCAGTGTCCTGGCCCAGGAGGCCTGTGAGTGAGGTTCCCCCCAAGGAAACTTTGCACCTGGCTTTGACCTTTACGTGAGGAGCAGAGGGACCCCTCTCCGCCAATTCCCGCTCTCCCTTCCACCGTCCCAAAGACCATGCACAGTACCTCGCGGGCTTCCTTTCTCGGAGCAAGTCTTCTAGACTCTGTTCACAGTGCTCGGCCACCACCACCAGCCTCTCTGAGAAAAGCAAAGCAAATTCGTTTTATCCCTCATACACACAGGCTACTAACAAAATATATCCTCCACTAGAAATATTGACAGAGTATAAAAATGTTTTAAAAGAGCTTTTTCAAACTCTGTTCACCAAATAATTACTGCACATGGCAGTGAAATAGATGTGTAATAAAAACACTACGTGTACATTAAACAGCAATTTCTTTTCATCTTGTGTTTTTCTCTAGACGTTCTCCCTGGTGTATCAGGAAAAACAGATGGAAAGGTTTACTTTCAGAAAAAAGAAGTGGCTCTTCTTTTGACGTAGACTCAGAGAAGGAAAAACTTGGATGAAGATATAAAGAATTATGAAATGAAGGGGAAGTGAAGAGCTAGAGACAGACTGTCCGCATAGCACGGTTCAAACACAGGTCTTTGAAATTGAGTTCAAGACTCAAGAAAAGCAGGAATTCTCTGAATCCACACTGTGCAGAGAGAACAGAAAATTGACTTTTGAGTGTTTGCAGCATTACGAAGCCTACGGAGATCAAGTCATGATATAAAATGCTGGCGGGCGGAATAAATGCTACGATGTAGTTTCCATTTTCCAACAGATCAACTGTCCGAGACAGTGCGGCTCTGAAGTCCAGCTCAGACCTCTGCCCTCGGCGGTTGTCCCTAACCATTAAAACGTCCACACAGTAGCAGATCCCAAACAAGGCTCTTACTAGTTAATTTTTAAAATGGGTCTCTCCAGGGGGACGGGGAGGGGACAGACAGTTCCACCTTAATGCTTCTGTGGTCAGGCAGTGGTAAGGCTTTGCCGGGGGTCGCCAGAATGACCTCTAGAGCACAGAGATGGCGTGAGATGGCAGGAATCAGACACAGAAACCAAACCTGAGCTTCCACCTGGGCAAGGCCCCTGACCCACCCACCCCATCAAGTGCTTTTCAAGGAATGAATATGAGGCGAGCTGGAGAACAGTGTATCTGGGACTGCGAGGGTTGTTTTAGGTTATTTCAGGAGCGGCCCGGGGTCTGAGAGGAGCAGGAGGTGCTGACTGTCCATGCAGAGTGAGTTCTAAGTTGGATAAGACGGAAGACTAATGTGGATGACAGATTGCAAATGGAGATCCTAAAGACACGAGGCTACAGGGCTGTCGGGACTAGGATAACTGCAAAGGCGTTTGTTGAAAACAAACCACTGAGGGAGGAAATTAAGAGCAGAAGACAGGAAAGGGGAAGGTCGGAGCAGAAGATCCAGGAAAAGGAGTCGTTCTCGTGTGCTTCAGAGCACCTGGGCGCAGAGATGGGACCCAGCACAGGGTACCCAGATGGTCGCGTGGGGTGTAGGGACAGGACAGTGGCTGATGTTTAGGAGTTGAGGCTGTCTGAGGTGGGGGCACGATACAGCGATCTGAAATTTAAAAACTAAAAGTTAATCTCTTCAATGAAAGCTGTCACTTTCAGAAGGGAAATCCAAATAATCCAAACAGGAAACAAATGGAAAAATTTGAAAGAACACATTGGGGTGGGGACAAGGGAAAGACAAAAAGGGGGAAAAATTCAAAGATCTAGTTTTGGGGGGATTGTTTTTGGGGCCACCCCTGTAGTGCTCAGGGGTTACTCCTGGCTCTGCACTCAGGGGTCACTCCTGCAGGCTCAGGGGACCATGTGGGGAGCTGGGGATGGGACCCGGGTCAGCCGTATGCAAGGCCAGCCCCCACTGTACTATCTCTCCAGCCCCAAGGATGTCCTTTTAGAGCTCAATAAAAGAGCATCTTAAAATTGAACTCCAAGCAATGCAGGAAAACCGGGAAATTCTGAGATAAAAAGCAAACGGGAAGCCACACAGCCTTGCCCCCCAGCTCATCACCTGCCAGACCCCGCACGCTCCTGGGCCCATCTGTACTGCTTCCCGGCAGAATGCATCTCTTCACCCGGATGAAATGCTTCCACTTAAGATTCCAGAGTTTCATGCTGGGTTTTCTCCACACCTACTCCTGAATGCTAAAACCTCTCTGATTTTATCTCAAGCCAGTAACTATTCTAGTTTACATCTTTTTTGTTGCATCTGTAGGATGTTTATTTCCCTACATGGTCATATTAAGTTCTTGAGGCCTTTAACTTTGAATAAACCTTTTTTTTTATATGCTAAGCTAAAAATCAAAAGAATCAAAGGAGATAGACATAGATATGATACTAAGTAATAGTACCAAGAGAGTTGTTTGAGAAGTTTGGTCATAAATACTCCCACTGTGAAAGACCAGCTTCATCTTACTTTAACGCTCAAGTCACCGCAAACTCCACAGAGCGCAAAGTGAACTTACAGCGTGTTCCTCACCGTTTTCTTTCGGCATTAGTTCAGCAGATGATCCCACTGGTGGCTGGCAGCTCCAGCTAAAAGCTCAGGCGCACTCTATTTTCTCAAGTCCAAGGGAACCAAATCAAACCCCTCTTGATATTATTTCTTCCTCTGCTTCCGGCACCTGTGGTTTGATCCCTTGTGCCACCCAGGCCCACCCAGTCCAATTCTCAGAGGATTGCCGCAACAGTCTTTTAACTCATCTCCCCACATTAGCTCTTTTCCCCTCCAACATACTTTCGAGTTCAAGTGTAAGTGAGAAAACCAGAATAAGTCCATCTGTTGATGGAGCCCTCAGGTTTCTTCGGCTATTTTGTCTCCTTGGCAACGCCCCACCATGCTGGCCCGTACCTTCCAGCTCTACCTCGGGACTAGCACCGGGGTGTCCACTGCCCGAAAGGATCTTCCCTGGGATTTCTGTGACCTTTCCCGCTGAACTCCTACCAGGGAGCATGGTGGCTCAGGGTGCAGGCTCTCTGTCTGGGCTCAGATCCCAGGGCTATTACTCATTTGTTATGTGGCCTTGGGGAAGTTCTATTAAGTTCCCAATGTCATGTTTCCTCCTCTGGAAAATGAGAACAATAACAGCAGCTACCTCAGGATTACTGTAAGACTGAAATGAGTTAGCATATAATAAAGACCAGGAAAAAGGCCTGGCAGACAGCAAGTACCATCAGAGTGCTATTATTATTATTATTATTATTATTATTACTATTATTCCCTTTGATCTCCCTCAAGGAGTTCTCTGGCCCTTCATATCAGTTTGCTCTTCCTATAAAATACTGCATGTTGTACATTTCCTTTACAGCTCACATTTCAAGTGCGTATATTTTCACTTAGTGGTATTTCACGATGGCAGGAACACTGCTGGTCTCGCCCAGTACTGCACTGGAAACCCACCTCAAATACAGAATATACTGAAATACTTGATCAATGAATTAATTCAAGAAAAGCATGACTTGGCTATTAGAGGTGTGTCCTGTGCAGACATCTCGAGGACAATACTGTTGCTATAAACCAGGAATAATAAAAGAATAGTGCTGATTTTCATATAAAACACATACTTCTCAATTTACTAAATTTACTAAACGTGTATGTTTCAATAGTTAATCATTTCAAATTGGACATCCATAAATCTCTGTATCTATGACAGATTTCCAAAGTGTTTGGCAGTAAACTATACTTTGTTAGGCCTAAAATGATTTAGAAAACAAAACTGCCTGATCTCTTCTTGAAACACATTCAAAATATCATAAACCAGAGCTTGCCAAAGCTTCAAGACGATAGGGGACTCTTAAGCATTTTAATACAACAGAGCCATAATCTTTGGCCAAATATCAAAGTTCCTCCCAGAGGTAATGGAGTGTATACCAAAACAATGTTTCCAATATGAACTACTTTTTTAAAAGAAACCATTAGGGTGTCTTCATTCTGAAATCCTAGATGCCTGTTTGAAAATAACTTCTGTTCATTATGGAAACAACACTGACTCACAGAACAAAATATTACAATAATATCTGGAAATTGCAATATGCCAAATATAAATTAGCGATGAGAAGCCAGGTCCTAGAAGTTAATCTCTTCTTAACCTCTTATTTCTTAAAGATCAATAATATAATGGACATTAAGAAAGACCTGCAAGAGTAAAACATACATGAACCTTGAGATAATCTTTCTTACAAAAAATATTTAATGAATATGGCACATGATCTATCAAGTATTTCCATCTATAGATTCTGAATTGTATGTCCTTTTTATTCAAAGCTGTTCATCGTGGCTGGGGAGAAGAGACTACGGGTGAAGCGTTTGCCTTGCATGAGCCCAACTCGGCATCATCCTGGCATCCCATGTGATCCCCTGAGCGTGCCAAGAGTGATCCCTGAGTGCAGAGCTGGGAGTAAGCCCTGAGCACCTCTGGATCTGACCAAGAATCAACAACAAAAACAATACCAAAACAGCAAAAAAAAACCAAAAACCAAAAAACAAAAAAAAAACACCAAGTCATTCCAAAAGGCAAAATTCAATTGAACTGTATGTTCTGAGTCAACACTAAGAAACAGGAGGGAGTGCAATATCGAGCAAGAGAGATGGAAAGGAGTCAAGGAAGGAAGACTCGGGAAGATTGAGGTTCCCCCCCAAGGAAGGAGCCAATTGCGAGGGGCTCTCAGAATACAGTTAATACGACATCACTCTTCTGCTACTTCCAGTACAACTTGCAGATGGTCCATCACCTTCTTGGTGCTACTTGGTGGTGCTACAATCAACTAGGCCTTGGGGACAGAAATTGGAGCCTCGCATACATAAGGTATGCAGTCCAGCTCTGAGAGCTATCTCCCAGCTGTTTTACACACTGAGACTGACAAAACATTTTATAGCTCAGTTTTATGTGACAATTGAGAGAAACTATATAGTTGCCAGTTACCAAACACTAACCAGGAAGTTACAGTGAAGGCATCTATGTAAATGATAAAAATCTATAATAATCTCAATATAAAATAAAATAAATAAAATCTCTAATTAATTTTAATAATATAAATCTTGGGCTGGAGCAATAGCACAGCGAGTAGGGCGTTCGCTTTGCATGAGGCTGACCAGGGTTCGATTCCTCCACCCCTCTTGGAGAGTCCGGCTAGCTACCCGTGGCGTATTCGATGAGCAATGGGATGACAGTGACAGTGACAATATAAATTTTACTCTAAGTAAGGAAGATCATTCCTGACAACTGTGATCCTGATCCAATCAGTTAAAAGGACCAGAGAATAAAACTGAGACATCTCTGAAGAAAAAATTTCTATTGACTTTAGCTTCATCTTCTGTCCAAGAGCTCAGCCTTGTTCTTTTTGTGGTCTGTCCTATGATTTCATCCTTGCTTCCTCAACCCCTGCGCAGAATCAAAGAAGCCAGTTCCCAGAAGTTAATCTCTTCTTAAGTATGTGCTTCTGGTCCTATTTCTCTGAAGGAACTCTGAGCTTAGGCAGATATATGGTTGAAATTTAGAAGCAGCTAAAGATAAATCATAATACATTATCTCACAGGTTCTTAACAACCCTATTATTCTCTATGGAAATTTTGACCTATTCATTAAAATAAGTTTGCTTTTGATTTAATCAGCAGTCATCCAAAGAGTTTCAAGTTATCAATGGCAAATAACATAGGATACTTTGAGGTTTAAAATCTCTTTGGTTCTAAATACTGCTGTTAGTTCAAGCTCAGAAGAAAATGACTGAATTTGTTAACTTAAGTATTTTCATATTTTTATTGGCCTTTTCACTCTTAAACATATTTTCTTCAATGATCATTTTCATAAGCAAGCCCTCAAATTATAACAAAATGTCCACTCTTTTTTATTTTTTGGCTTTTTGGGTCACACCCGGCGATGCTTGGGGGTTACTCCTGGCTCTGCACTCTGGAATTACTCCTGGCTGTGCTCAGGGGACCATATGGGATGCTGGGAATCGAACCCGGGTCAGCCGAGTATAAGGCAAATGCCCTACCGCTGTGCTATCACTCCAGCCCCCACAAAATGTCCACTCTTGAGATTAAATACTTCTTAAAAGAAACAAGTATCATCTTGAGTCAGTTTTAAGCAGCCTGTAGAAAAAAAGCAAAAGCCTGACTTCTACACAGTGTCCATCAAACAGACCACCTGGCACGGAGGTTCTAAGGAAGAAGAGGAAGGTGGAGGCACTGACACTGAGCAGACGTGAGGTATCTGCATCGCAAGGACAATAAAGGAAGAAAAAGAACCGGGTCATTAAGTGGCGTCCAGATCAAGCTCAGGGAGCATTACGCCCCTGAGACGTGTGTCCACTGGGGAAAGAGTGAAGTGGAAACCTCTTTCCACTTCATTTTAGTGAAGTGGAAACCTCTTAGACTTTGCAAACTAGATACACCTGCAATGACTTCCAGGTCTGGAACAAACCAACCCGCACATCAGTACTTACTCGAATTCTGCCAGGTGAGGCGCAGAGCCAACATAAATAAGATCATCAAACTCCCTAACCCTTTGACAACCACTGATACTTCTTTCATTCCAGGCAGCCAAACTGGAAGTCTATGGATGTCGCAGATGACTGTGACCTCCACCGCCCGAGCTGAGGGCTTCTGAGCACCACAGCACCGGGGTAGCGGCTGCAGAGAACCCAAGGGTGGTGGGGCAGGTGGAAAGCCCTCCCGACCACATGTGGTGCCGGGGATTAGAGCCGGCTGGCCCGTGCTGGTACCCTACGAGCTGCGGAACCGCGCTATTCTATTGCTATCCAGCAATACTGTTCTGCAGAGGGATTATGTCACAAGGTTTACCCGGCTCTGAGTTCACTTGGGCTCATTTAGGTAGAAGGAAAACATAGAGATCAAGAAACATCTGGGATGATTGGAACAATTGTCCCTCCCCCCTGAATACTTCGGGCTAGAGAGGTAGTTCAGCAGGTAAGGTGCTTGCCTTGCACACATCTGTCTGGGCTCTATCTCTGGCATCACATGTGGCTGTATGTAAATGTGTGTGTGTGTGTGTGTGTGTGTGTGTGTGTGTGTATGGCTGGGTGTGGCCCCAAAACAAAACAAAGGAAAAAAGAAAGCCTACACAGAGTGGGCACTGGCTCAGTCATCTGAAGGGACACTCCCTAGGCTCCCAGACACAACACAGAGAGAAATAAAGGGCCCTTTTGGGCACAGGATGAAGATGTTCTAAGAACCCAGCAGAGGGTGAGTTTGGGAAGACAGGCACACTCCAAGTCTGCCGAGCTAAGACAGCAGGACCAACGATGGCCACCAGCTATGGATGATCATGAGAACCAGTGGAATTGCCATGCTTTGCCTGGAGTGGTTTTAGAACTGGCTCAACTTGAAAATGGGAAATTCTTTAGAATTTGTAATAGCACGGCAGGGGGCAGGGCGGGGGAGAACATTTGATGCTCCTGAGACTGACAATGCTCCTGAGAGTGATTAAAAAGCCCCCAAATATGATAGGAATTTAAAACAGTTAACACCACTAAAACTATACATTAAATAATAAACTAGAGCAAAATTTTTCTTAAAAATACCACCAGAAAATTATTGAGTCTTTCTAGACTTTTGGCAAATGATTAGATCTATTAATTCGTTTGTGCTATAGTTATCTCGAGTTGACATAGTTCTCTTAAAAAAATTAGAAAATGTATTCCTTACTCCCGAATGAATTAGCGGATCCAACTCCAGGTTGCACTTATTATATTCCTTTCTCTATAGTATATAAATTGAAAAATTCTATATCGTGATGCTAAGGCAGTGAATTTGAGATTGTGAAATATGATAGACCTTATATATAGGTACAGAAGTCAATTTTAGAAGATCTGTTTCTACATTGAACTTCTCAATTTTATTTTTAAATAAATAGCTAAAATTCTCTCACATAGCTCTTAAATACATGCTTTTAAATGCTATTGATTCTTCTTCTTCTTATTTTGTGTTGGGCCCACATCCGGCGATGCCCAGGGGTAACTCCTGGCTCTGTGCTCAGGGTCACTCCTGAGTTCAGGGGACTGTCTGGGGTCCCAGGGATTGAACTTGTGCTGGCTGCATGCAAGGTAAGAGCCCTGCCCATTTCACTATAAAAGCTATTTCAACATTGGGAATACTTTTAAAGAATCTGATGTAGATTAGAGTCATTGTCCAGAAAAGCATGAATGTGTGTGTGTGTGTGTGTGCACGTGTACATGTGTGCAACTATGTTTTTATATATGACTGCAAGAGATTCACAGAACTCCTGATGCCCAGTCATAGGCCTGATGGCGCTGGGGTTAAGAGCTGCTATTTTAACTGTCAAATTTCGTTTCCTTAGATGTTCATCCAACAAGCCGCAGAGATTTCACAGCTCAAAGACCGACACATGAGAGAGATATAAAGCAAACTTACTTGCCAGATGTGTTGAGAGTACTGCCCGCGACAACACATGCCAGAGATCCCCCAGACAAAGGGGCTTAGATCTACTGTCTCTGTACTTCACCGGGTGAGCAGATTGTGTGAACATTATAAATCTTGCAACTGATCATCTTTCCAGAATTTTGGTAAGCCTGTCAAAGTTAATTCTTAATATATGTCACTTCATTATAAACCATAATTTGAAGCAGATGGACTTGATCTTTCCCTCAACGGAAAGAAGTTTACCAACTTCTAAATGAAGACATTAGATTAACTCCTCAATTCAAAATATACTCTAAAGCTATAGTAATAAAAACAGCGTCGTGCCAGAATACAAAACACGTTCAGTAACAGTGAAAGCCTGCAAGCGAAACCCCCACACACACTTTAAGCAAAGCAGGTCAGTCTCTGAGCGGGGAAACTAGTCAGTCTCTTGCCAAAGAATGAAGCTGGATCCTTACCTCACAGCATACACAACAGTTAATTCAAAAGGGATTAAATATCTTGGCATTAAACCAGAGTCCATAAAATACGCTGAGGAAAACACAGGGTGCACTCTGGGGGTGGAGAAAGGGCCATAAATTTCTCTACCAAAAGGAAAATGTACTATTGTAAACATGCTCTTCAGCTATGTAGCAAGAAAACCACACTGATATTAGTAACTTTCTATTTCATTCTTTTCTCCCTCCTTTCTGAATTATATTGTTTCTTTGTTGTACTATGTATATATGTTGATAACTACTCTCAACTTTTTTTTTAATTCAGAAATGCACGATCCTTTAAAAACAGGAAGGAGCTGGACCTGAAAGATGGTCCAGTGCAGGAGGCGCCTGACCGCAGGCCCCAACCTGGACTCGATCTCTGGCACCCTCAGGTCCCTTGAGCCCACCAGGAGTGTTCTCTGAGCAGCACAGAGCCAGGAACAACCCTGAACACCGCTTACGGACCCCCAAAACACAGATGCTTAGGTCTATATTAAGATTTGGCTTCTTTGGAATATATCACCAGCAAAAGCCGGTATATCTTTTAAAAATCCGTCAGTCCTTTTAGGTCACCAGTATCATTAGCTGGACATGGCCACCATCTGCTTTCTAGTGTCTACTTTATCTCACCCAAATTTCTGTCCAGGGGTTTGAGCAATAGTACTCTTCATGAAGAGTTGGTTATTTCATCCTTTGTATTCAAACAAAATAGCACGTGACGTTCTCGATTACAGCAACAGTCACTGCAGTGTAATGGTGCTTGAGTTTTGCTCCTCTGCTGCTTCTGGGCTTATCTGAGAAGTGGAATCCTGTCTCCTTCCCCCTGCAGACTGAGGCCCACAGGGTCAGGCAAGCGTCTGTAGCGGGGTGGAACCCTCGTGAACTACAGTTACGACGAAGCACAACCCAAGAAATCTCACAAGATACAAAGAGTATCCCGCTCAGCCAAGGCGGCCAGAAGGAGAGACAGCAAGGAATGGTCATATCCCGCTCAGCCAAGGCAGCCAGAAGGAGAGACAGCAAGGAATGGTCTCCCTCCTGGGTGGGACATAGAGAAACAGAGGAAGGAAACAGCAAACGCCCAAAGGCAGGAGAAACTGAGAACTGGTGGCGAACAGGGAGCACCCACAGCAGGGGATGGACCGTGGTGAGGGGACGTGGACACTGGTGGGGAGTGCGGTGCTGGACTGCTCGGTCTGACAGGTGCTGGGACCCTGTGAGGAAAGATTCATCAGCTCTCAGTTGCACCCTTCAAGAAATGAGGGTTCGTAGGCAGCACAAGGGTTGAAGCACAAGCCTTGCATGAGGCGGCCACAGTTCTGTTCCCTGACGCCAGCAGCCGAGCAGCACTGCCCGGCCAGCCCAAGCACCAGCCATCAGGCTTCACAGCCAGGCTGAGTGATGCTAGGAGGGGCCCCTGGATGCCCCTCCCTCCAAACAACAGAACTCTTCCTTTATTCAGAGTTAATCCAAACTATTACTTCCAGATATAAAGCGCATCACAGTAGACAATCCTCAAGTTTCTAACGTCACCAGCTTCTTTTCCTTCTCACGGAGGTAACAAAATGTGCTTAGGATTAGACGGTTTCCCTAACACAAAAAGTCCCGATCTTCAGGCCTGTAGGTATCAATCCCACAGGCCTGACTGTCCCTTCACCAGGACATTCATTCACCTTTTTGTTGGCTGAATCCTAAGACCCGGGTGAAGCAGTCGCTAATGAGGCCAGAGGTGGAAGTCATTTAGCCCCCCACACCTCCAGAATTGAGAATCAATCCTCAGTTGGAAAATAAGAATAAAACGTGATTTTAAAACTACAAAAAGAATCCAGGGGAGGAAATTAGCTGAGATTGTAGGGCACGGGGTGTGCCCGTTCTGCCCGAAGGGAGAAAATAGCCAAGTGCTGTTGTTGCTGTTGTTTCGAGGGACATCAGTAAAGTGAAAGCATGATGTGAAGCCATGCTCTGAAAGCATGACTGCATGTGTACACGCATGTAGATGCATGCACACACATGACAGAGCACATACTACTGATTCGTTTCTTGTGTACTTATAATCTGCTATTAGTTGAAATCACAAAATAGGAGAGAAGCAACTCACCATGCTTTCCCCTGGAAATGTCCACATATTGACAAAGTCTGGGGTGTGTAATGGTCTTCAGGATTTGAAAGCGCCCTAAAATTTTGATAGAATTGGGTGTGAGCGGAAGCCCATTGCTTCCACAGACATCATGAGGCAGAGCCGAGGCGAAGAAGGTAAAGGCTCCCATCTCCGCATCCTTCAGGGGAAACATGCTCCGTCACAGCCCAGCCAAGACGACCTGGGGGAAGAAAACCAACACAGCATTCAGGAAGTAGGTTCTATGTTCTGCCTGGAAGGAAATGCCACTCTAACAGTTAAAAGAAAATGTGGATCTTAGGTTAAAAAAAAAAAAAATCAACATTAAAAAAAAATCCCAAGTTAATAGCAAGGAGGAAAATCCACTCAGGATGATTACACAATCATACTGCAGCTCCAAATAAAAACGATTTAATGATGACATGAAAGCATGTACTCCTTCAATGACAGGAATTCCCCAAGGGATCACACGAAGTTCTGCTATTTCTATTCCATCACTATGTCTCTGCTTTTCATCTAAGGTTTAACTAACCCACAGGCCTCTAGAAACTTTTTGCAGAGTCAGGAAAGTTACATAGATACTAAGCAGAAACTTAAACGGGGGTGGAATCTCTGAAAATCGAAGTTGAAACTTAAACCAGCTATTAGAAGGTGCTGTAATACTATCATTTTTGCTGTTGCTGCCGTGCCAGATTATTAACATGTGATGTGTTTCACAGCCCCGACAGCTGTTGCTGACTCCGGTTTCCAGACTGAGAAGTGGACTGAGAGGCAGACACTCCTGTGTGGATTCCATGGGGCCCGATCCTTCCACATGGAATCCAGAGGCCTGGAACACCACGGCCTGGAGACAGAGAAACTGGCTTCAGAGCCAGTGAATCAAAATGACTTATAAAAACAAAACCAACTCTACCTCATTTAAAAACATTTAAAAATCTGTATCACAACCCTTGAAAAAAAATGCTGTGGAAAAATACATTTCACAAAAGAGTACATAGGAATCAGTTATATATGTGTTTCTGCATATATATGCGAAGGTTATTAATTCTATTGAAAACCAAGGAATTGTTTATTAAAACCACATGAGGATTTAGTCACCACATAATAAAAATTTAGAAATCTGACAACATGTGTTAGGAGGTATGAAAAAAACATCTTTCCCTTTACAGTAAGTGGAAATGTAAACTGGCAAATCACTTTGAAGAAATCATCTGGCACTATTTGCCACCCCATTCCTGCAGATACTCACACACACAGACATCGAGTACAAACACAATGATACTGTTCCTAATATCAGCAAACTGGAAACAACTGAAATGTCCAGAGATGAGTGGCTCAAAAATTAGATGGAATAAACACAAAACAATCAGGATACATAGCTACGTGCTATGGCACGAATGCTTTTTACTTTGGAGGCACGGGGGCCGGGGGGTTAGGGGCTGGTAACAGTCAGAGAACCCGGGCCTCACCCTTGCAAGGTGAGTGTTCTACAGCTGGGCCATACGACCTGGCTGTGCTTCTTAGAAACAGAATATTGAGTGGCTGGAGCGACAGCACAGTGGGCTGGGCATTTGCCTTGCACACAGCCGACCTGGGTTCAATCTCTCACATCCCATAGGCTCCCCCAAGACTACCAGAAGTGATGTTTGATTGCAGAGCCAGAAGTAAGTCCTAAGTAATGCTGGGTGTGACCCCCCCCAAAAAAAGTAAAAAAATAATAATATTGGATAGGGTAAAAAAGTCACACAAATTTTATGGCAATTTTCATTAAATTAAAAAAATTCAGAAATAAATCTACACAAGGTAGGTATATACACAGTTTTTGTTTGGGGGCAACATCTGGCAGTGCTCAGCGTTAACTCCTGGCTTGCACTCAAGGATGCTCCCGGCCAGCTCCGGAGGCCACAAGGGGCACCGGGAACCAAAGAGGACGAGCTGCGTGCAAGGCAAGTGTTGAGCTGCTTACAGTTCTGCTGCTCACACATGAAGGTTACATACATACTTGGTGGGTGGTGGAGAAGCCAACGGGTTAACACAGCTGGGTAAGGATGGGGCGGGAAATCATGAGAGCTACAAGCAAGGTCTGAAAAGTCATTCAACAAATATTCTGAAGCTCTTGTGTTTTTTGTTTGGTGTTTCTCAGCTGGTGGGAAAGCAGCTGAGAAAAACAAAACAAAAATTTCTATCCGCAGAGAATTTGTAGCTCAAAAGTTTAAATTGGTGGTGGTGGGGGGGGTGTACGGGAAGGGGCAAAGACGCTCATTTAATCATGAATAAAGCCTTTGACACATTTTTTTTGCCCCAAGAGAATAATAATATCCCAAAAGGATAATAATAATAAAATAAGGGCCATTTACTTTATATGCTTCCCCTTAATAATTGTCACAAATAAAATCAAGGACATGGGGCCTATGAAAAGCAACCCCTGACAATTTTAAAGTGACCTTCCTGAGCCCGGCAAGCTACCGAGAGTATCCCGCCCGCACGACAGAGCCTGGCAAGCTCCCCATGGCGTATTCCATATGCCAAAAACAGTAACAACAAGTCTCACAATGGAGATGTTACTGGTGCCCGCTCAAGCAAATCACAAATCGATGAGCAATGGGATGACAGAGACAGTGACAGTGATATTTTTAATGAATCGCCACGAGAAAGTTACAGACTTACAAATTTTCGTGATTGCGTTTCAGTCATTCAATGCTTACGTTTCTGTCATCAACGATCGAGTACCCACCCCTCCACCGGTGCCCATTCTCCACCACCAATGTTCCCAGCATCCTCCTGCCACCCCCACCCCACAGCCCTGCCCCCGGCCTCTGTGGCAGGCACCTTCCCTCTTACTCTCTCTCCTTTTGGGTGTTATGGTTTGCAATACAGGTAGTAAGCGGCCACCATGTTCGGTCTACAGTCTACTCTCTGCACGCATCTCCCATCCGGAGCGAGCCCTCCAAGCATCATTCACTTGGGGGTCCCTTCTCCATCCCAGCTGCCTCTCCCCCAGCATGTGAGGCGGCCCCCAGGCCGTGGAGTGGTCCTCCTGGCCGTGGTTTTCTCCTGCTGCACCTGGGGAAGTTGACACTTCATTTACAGCGGACTAAAGCTTTGGAAACCAGAGGGGCTGCGGGGAGGGAAAGCAATCAGGGCACAGAGGGGTGCGGAGAGGGGGCAGGGGTCCTCCCCCTTGAGCCCCTGGAGGCCCCGATGCAGGATGCAGAGCTCACGTGCCAAGGGCTGCCCACAGTGTGCAAAGGAGCGGGGGCGTGCTGCCCCGGGAGGACAGAGCTCTGCAGAAAGCTGTCCTGCACCTGCTCCTCCCACACGCCCCCCGGCCCCACCCCATGGGACACAGCAAACTGGGGCGCCCCAGTACCTGCCTCTGAGACTGGGGGTGCAGCGGGCACAAGGACTAGGGGACGGAGCCCGTGCCCAGGGCCGCTACCGCCACCGCAGCCCGGTGCAGCAGGAGCTGAAACCCGCAGCTCGGAACCCGGCCGGGAGCTCGCGCCCGGCCCGCGGCTCTGACAGCTCCCGGCTCCTTCCCCGCCGTCAAATCAGCCGGGCCGCTTCCTCTGACGTCACAGCTCCGCGACGCGGCCCGGAGAAAGCCCCCGGCGGCCGGCGTCCAGCCTGGAGCCCGGCGCGGCGGGGAGCGGGCGGCGAGCTCCGCGGAGAGGCGGCGTGGCGGCGCGGCTCTTCGAGGCGTTGGCGGGCGGGGAGGGTGACGTGGGTGCGCACGGGAACGAGGCGGCCGCAGAGCGAGAGGCGGAGGCGTCGAAACTGTGCCAGGCTCAGGCGTTCGGCGGGGGCAGCCCGGCGGGGTCCTTGCTCGCGGCGCGGCGCGCGGGAGGCCGTGGCGCCGGCGGAGGCTGTGCACGGCCGTGGTGCCCACCGCCCCATGTGAGTGGCGCCCGGGGAGGGTCTCGGGGCCGGCGGGGCGTGCTCGTGAGCTCCTCCCGGGGTGCGGGGGTCGTCGGGGGCCGCGGGGCGCGGCTGCGGGCGTGACCCGGCGTGCGGGGCCGGGCCCGGAGCAGCAGGGCCCGGGCAGGGGCTCTCGGAGGCCCTGGGGGGCTCGGGCGCCCTTGGTGGGGGCGGGGGGCCCGGGGAAGGGGCTGGGCCGCGGGGGAGCCTGCCCACGCCGGTGGTCGGTGGCCAGTGGGTGGGGGTTGCACACCGGAGTGGGCGCTTTGGAGTTGACCGGACCCGGGTTAGCGCGTGGCCGCGCCCTGGGGTCTTTGCACGGGGCTCGGGGCGGATTTGAGCCGGTTTGAGTTTCTCCGAGCTTAGTCCGTGGGAGGTTTGAGCTCCAGCCGCGCCCCCAGCTGCGGGGCCGAGCGTGTCCTGCGCTTCCCCGTGGAGTCGGGGTGGCCGTGGGAGCTGCGGCCTGGGCTAAGAAGCGTTAGGGGAGGGGTGGGGGGTGCGGGTGTGGGTGCGGAGGGGACACCAGCCCCGCAGCAGGGAGCGGGTCGGAGGGGCCCCGGCGGGTTGGTAAGAGCAGTGGGAAGCTTCGGGGTTTGCCTTGAACGTGGCATCCGTGTTCAGCCAGCCGCAGCCGTTCCTGTTTCTACGTGGAGTTTAATTTTCATTCTCAATGTCCTTTAGGAGCGACCTGCCACTAGGGTGAAAAGTTCCTGTGTATTCCGGAGCACAGGTTGAGGCGTGGGGTAAGGTGAAAAGAAAAATAATAATAAGGTAGGAGCAGGAAAGCGCCCAAGAGGCCGAGTGCTTGGGTTTGCACACAGGAGGCTGGACTTCTGTCCCCAGAGCACAGAGTCAGGAGTAACCCCAGCTCCACTGGATGTGGGTCCAGGACAGCTACACCCCCCCCCACCCCTATGTATTTTTAAAAAGTGACTAAATGTCAGTAGACCTTCTGCTCGGTGGTCATACGGGTGTGCCTGCTGAAGCCTGTTGCAATGGTTAGAGAGGTGTGGCGTTTGGGTGGCGGCGGTGTCCCTCGGCTCAGGTGCAACGCCCCGTGATCCCCCGTGATCCGCAAGGCGCTGGGTCAGCGGGTTTGGTGAGGCCCAGCAGTGCGCAGAGTTCCCGGAGGGCCCCCGGCGCTGTGCCCTGCTCTGCTGGGGCCCCTGGCCACGCCCAGTGGTGCGTGGAGGGTCACACAGCTGCGGTTGGGTTGGAGGCCTGTGCGTGCAAGGCAGGTGCCCCTGACCACGCCTCTAAATCGATGTTTTGGTTTGTTTTTCCTTTCGTGGTATGTAAAATGCAGAGCATCTTGTGATTGGAGTCCTTTTGTAATTGGTGACACTGAAACTTTTCATTCCAAAGCAATGGATTTGTTTTTATTTGATTTTGACATTGAGCACTGGAACAGGAAGTTTTTAATCTAAAGTTAATTATAGGTCTGAAATGTATGTTTTAATTATTAAATGTAGTCTAAGTTCATTTATTTGATAAGATCATCGTCCCCTGACTATGACTTGATGTAGGGGTTGATGAAATATGATAGTGAGATATTGAGAAGAACAGAGTATAAAGGGGCAGAATAATTTAGACCATGCTTCTCCAGAAATCTTTTATCTGAAATGTTCAGAATCATGTTAATTAGTATCGGGGGTAGTCCCAGACAGCGGGGGCGTCTCATTGGCAGTGAGCCGTCCCATCCTCCTGGCTGAGTACTCCGGGGAGCAACCCTCTGCCCCAGAGCACTGTTAGGGAGGCTCCCACCCCTTCAAAAAAAACGTAAAGGGTGAAAATCACTTTCCCATCATCTAAACTTCAGAAACGTACCCAGAGTACTGTTTTTTTTTTCCCCTTGCGTAATGTTGTATTTTGTAATTGCTTTGTGTGCAGTTGTCCTGTAGTCTGTCTTTTAGTAAGACTGTAGCATTTTCTTAGTGCACACTCCCAAACCTTTCAGAGAACAGGAGTGTGAAGAACCGCCAGCGGTTCCTGGGCTGCTATTCTGTGACTGGGAAGTGATTCGATATTTTGGAGAAATTACAGCTTTGGCTTTAAAAAGCCAACCTCGCACACGCCAGCCTGCTGAGCTCTCTAGTCATCTCAAACCTAGATGGACTCAAATCCCTATTCCTGAGTATAGTTGGGAGTGACCCTCCCCCCCCAGCCAGGAACCATGGTTGAGTGTGGCTTTCCTCAGCCTCAACCAAAAAGAAGCATTTTAAGATTCACCTATGTTGTTAATAGATCAGTGCTCCTTTTTCTTAGGCTGAAATAGCACCTGCACTGAATGATGCTGCTGTTATTTATCTGCTTAGTGGTTGATGGGTATTCAAGGTATTTCCAGGTTGGATGAATAAAACTTTGGTATTTCATATCTCCTAGACCAGACATATCTGAGTCGTAGTCCTCATTGGCTGGCTGGGCATATGACCTGAGATGCGTTAACTTTAATTCAAGTTTTCCTCTTGCTTTATAGGGATGATTATAGTATTCATAGATGATCTGTGTAAAGCAGGTGGACAGTCCGTGATAAAGCCTGTCCAGATACTATCTACCCTATTATTCAGTCCTCATAATGGGAAACTGTGTATATTAGCATATTAAGAGTTCTGAGCAAAGTAAAGAAGCTAAACATTTTGGAAATTCAGCTTTTACTTGTTGAACAATTTTGAGTGGAGCAGTTGGCACCCAGGATTGGAGTGAGCACTCAACTGAGTGGTGAGAGATGGTCTCGGCTCTGAGCAGTGTTATGCTAGTAATAAAGAAAGGGGCTCAAACATAGCCCCCTTTTAAAAATTGCTTGGTTACTGTGTTTCCCCATTTGTCTTGAATAAAGAGCACACTTATCCTTGCTCTCTTACGTCCGTAACATGACTATAATCAGGGGCTCTGGGTAAAACTGGGGTTATGAGTTTCAGATACTTGCTGGGAGCACTGGTGAGTGTCAGGACGGAGTGCTGAGTCCAGTCTGCCCGCAGGCTCGGACAGCCTGACCTGTGTGGGGGCTGCGGTGCAGGTGAATCTGGGCCGGGCACATCAGCTGGAAATACCAAGGAACTGTCATGTTTCAAGAAAGAAGAGAAGAGGGCATTTGATTTAATTCATATTTGTTACCTTCGTAGGTAATAGATTTGCCAACTCAATGAAATAGTCTTTCGCAAAAGCTTTCGCTGTTAAGGTTTTCTAATATTTGGAGTAGGCTAAACATTTGCTGTATAGATATAAAGTAAGACCATACGTGTGTCCCCCAGACCTAGCTTTCTACCTACTTGTATTATAAATGCTGAGGATAATTTTTTTAATACATTTTTCTTGGCCTGCAATTTATATCTCTATCTTTCAAATTATTCTTACATATAAAAAATGTTTTTTGTATAAAAGCCAGTATCTGAACTCATTATTCTATTCTTTCAGCAAATGAGTTTCTGCATCTGCTTAAGAAATGTGTGAAAACTATTTTTCAATTAATGTATTTTTCATATCTGTTGCAAATTGACTTTTTTCTAAGGTGTAATTTCATATTCATATTACTATTATTATTTTTTTTGGCCTGAAAAATAAAAGCTACAAATTATGCAAAAACATACATACATTTAGTATTCCGCTGGTGTTGGTGTTGGGTCCACACCCAGCTGTGCTCAGGACTAACTCCTGGCTCTTGTGTTCAAGCCACCATATGTCGTGCTCAGGATCAGATCCGACCTGGCCGGGCAGGTGCCTTAAACACGGCACTATCTCTCCAGCCCTGCATTTAAATTCTGTTGTTGTTTTAACTCTCTACCCTAAAGTGTGGTTGAGTGGCATAATTCCTGCCTTCAGTGAAAAATAAATTTTTCTCTTCCAAGCAGGTATTAAGTAGTCTTTGTAGATTTCTACCCACTCAGTTTGTTTCTCCACGTGGGACAGTGTTTTCTAATACATTCTGTGATGGTATGACATGTTTCTCCTTTCAGAGAGCTTTTCTGGTGATCTGTACAGTAAGTTTGTTTCTTTTATAGTATTACTTATCACTTTCATTTTCTCACTTAGGATTTTCTGCCGATTCCTGGTGAAAATGGCAACTAATGATGCTGTCCTGAAGAGGCTGGAGCAGAAGGGTGCTGAGGCAGATCAGATTATTGAGTATCTTAAGCAGCAAGTTTCTCTCCTTAAGGAGAAAGCAAGTAAGCCTTTTGGGATTTCATACAGATATAACTAATGAATTCATATGTTGATAGTAAAAAAAATGCTTACCACAAAAATTATTGGTCATTACTTGATTACAGATTTAGATTTTTTTAATATCCTGTTTTTGAACTAGCTCTGTGATTAAGAAAAATTAGAATTGGTTTGCAGTGACTACGTCGAGAAAAAGTATTGCTTTAAGACTGCTGAAGGAAGATGTTTAAAGTAAATTGGTATAGAATTTAATTAGAAATTGCAAAGATTGGGTGAATCAGATTTAAACTCTTATCTCCTCTTACCAAGGTTGTAAGAAAGGGGTTTTACTTTTTTTTCTTTTTTTTGCTTTCTGAGTCATACCCTGCAACGCACAGGCGTCACTCCTGACTCTGCACTCAGGAATTACCCCTGGCAGTGCTCAGGGGACCATATGGGATGTTGGGAATTGAACCCAGGTCGGCCTCATGCAAGGCAAGCGCCCTACCCACTGTGCAATCGCTCCAGCCCCCGCCAAAAGAGGGTTTTACTTTAATACTAAATTTACTAAGGGCATTTTCTGAAATGAATTTTTAATTTTTACTGTGCATATAGAAATTATTGTGATGTATTCCAAAAACACATTGAGTTTCTGCTGTTAAAATTTTGATTGATTTGTAGGGTGCTTTCAGTCATACTTGGGGCCCACGAGCCACTCCCAGAAATTCCTGCCTGGCCAGCACGGCTGCCGGTTCTGTGCAGGACTCAGGGCCCAGGTGCTGCAAGGACCGTACTGTGCGGGGTCCCGGGCTACCTGGCGTTGCCTGGGCCTCCAGCTCCACCCGCCAGCTCCCACGGCGCCCTGCGGTGCCAGGGCTTGCACGGGAGGCGGGAGCCGTGACTCCTGACTGTCCGTCGCTCAGGGGGCTCCTCTGTCTTTGTGTTTTGGTGGGTCACACCCCCTCATGCTCGGGGGTGTGACCCACTATCATACCCCGATAGTTTTTTACTATCAACATAACTCCTAGCTCTGGGCTTAGGTATCCCTGCTAGTGCTGCTCAGGGAACCGTATGCAGCAACCAGGCTCGAACCTGGTCAGCTCCATGCTAGACAAGCACTTTAGCCCAGGTGCTAATTCTTTGGCTCATTTGATTTTTGAAAAAACACTTAATTTCTTTCCATTAGTAAATTGAAGAGATTTTGGTAATCAGTTGCTTCTTTGTGATATGATCTGTTACAAACTGATTTCTATCTCAGTTTTTCACCAAGATTTTTTTTTTTACCATCTTGACCAGCATTTCAATTTTCTAATTAAAAAGTTAAAGTAGGGGCCCGAGATATTATACAGAGGGTAGAGCGCTTCCTTGCATATGGTCGACTGAGGTTCAATTCAGGGTACCCAGATAATCCCCTGAGCAGTGCCAGAAATATTTCCTTCCAAGTATGGCCAGAACCAAACAGAATCCCACCAAGTCAAAGTAACAACTCTCTTGCATCATTATTTTTCACCTTTATTATTTAAATTTGTTGGTGGCTTATCCTGGTGATTTGTGATTTTGTTGTCATTTTTTTAAATCAATATTTTTTAAAACTTTCTGCTATCTTGAGAGAAGATATTTCTTTAAAATAACCTACCTCTTTACATTTAGTTCCATAGTACTTATATATAATCCTCCACGTAATGCAGAGGAAACCGAGGAGGCACTCAGCAGAGCTGCCTGAAATATGTTGGTAGTCGGATGTTTCATGGCTCACACTCATGGAGTCTTCAAGAGTGCTAGAAGTTGTAGTGGCAGTTGTGGCAGGAAGGTGTGTCGTCTGCCTTTGTGTTGACAGTTTAGACCCCAGCAGCTGTGTAAGTTATGTTTTATTGCACAGAATACATGCACTCTGCCAGCACGCCACCCTGCGCCCTCAGGATAATGGATGATTCCTTAGGTCAGATTTGTGCAGACTAGACTTTGTCTAGAAAATTTGGAATGATTTTTTTTTGGGGGGTCACACCCAGCGATGCTCAGGTGTTACTCCTGGCTCTGCACTCAGAAATTACTCCTGGCGGTGCTTGGGTGACCATATGGGATGCTGGGACTCGAATCCGGGTTGGCTGCGTGCAAGGCAAACACCCTACCTGCTGTGTTATCGCTCCAGCCCCTGGAATATGATTTTTTTAAAATGTTTTAAGAATATGTCTGGGGCCAGAAAGATAGTAGAGAGGGCCCGGTACCTGTGTTGTGTATTGGTGACCAGGTTTGATCCCTGGCACCGTGCAGGGTCCTCTGAGCCCATCAGCAGTACACCCTGGGCACTGTGGGTGTGGCCCAAAAAGGAAAAAAAAGAGAAACTGTATGTGTATATGTTTATAAAGTAAGATAGAGGCTGGAATAATCACAATAATCACAGCATTTCACCTGTGCAGATGCACAGTGGGTAACACAAAGACGACCAACGTGAGGCACCTCTTCCTTTGGCGGGAGTGTCTAGTGTCCCTGCTTAGTGGATGCCAGTGCTGACTCTTGGTTTTTTGTTTTTAGGTGTGTGTGTGTATGTGTGTGTATGTGTGTATACCAGAAATGGGGTGTGTGTGTGTGTGTGTGTGCGTGTGTGTGCGTGCACGCACGTGTACATGTACGTGTACGTGTACCAGAAATGTCCCCGTAGACTTTGAAAGCAACTGAGGGCCTTGCCATTGAGGGTCTTCTTTGTTAACATTCACTCCATTGCTTAGTTGTACAGATGTCACAGAAGTTTAACACATACACATCTGGAGCAAAGCTTCGACACTCTGTAACGGATTGAGCCTTTCAAGTTGAGAAGTGTGAGATAGAAAAGAGGAGGATTCAGTTTCTGTTATGTTAATAACTAGAAAAATGGAAATGGAAATACTTTTGTTCTTAGATTTCTATCTTATCCTTGTATTTCTTACAGTTTACCAGTAATATTTTGTGTCTAGCTTCTACATTGTCATTGCCCTTTATTATCACGAATCACATGAATCACGAAATCCTGTTAATCGTGGATTTCTTGAGCCAGCTCAGTAACCTCTCATTTGTCCTTTCCCTGAGATCTCAGAAGTCTCTCTCAACTCCGGTCCTCCCAATGATGTTGCACTGGAGGCTCTTTCAGGGTCAGGGGAATGAGATCCAGCTTGTTACTGGCTTTAGCATATGAATACACCATGGGGAGCTTGCAAGGCTGTCCCATGTGGGCAGGAAACTCTCAGAAGCTTGCCAGTTTCTCCCAGAGGGAGAAGTAGGCTAAAGATATCGCTTCTGGGAACTTGCTTTTAATTCTCTGGATGTTGGCCGTTGATGGGATTACACACACCTGAGTTCCTCTGCAGGTACCTTCATGCATGAGGCCTATTCAGTCGTGTGGAGAGTGGCCTTGAGCATGGCTGTAGCTAGGTTCCGGTGGTCTTCGGCCACTGGGAGCTCTGCTCGAGGTGGGGAGGGAAGCCGGAACCCATCTCCTCCGAGGGGCCCCGGGGAAGACAGCCAGGCTTGCAGGCAAGAGACTCTGCCGCCCTTTAATATAGCTATAGTAATGAAAGGTGGTTATCTGATTTTCATTAAGCATCTTTATAGATTTAGGGAAATGGCTCACAAAGCCTTTTCCATTATTTCACTGTTTTACTCCCTTTTCTCTTTTAACTATCAAGTTATTTTAATAAGTACTAAATTGATAGAGAAGACCTGGCAAAACATCCTGTACATGTTTATTGTGACTACCTATAGGAACTTTTTAAGAGACAGTTGTGTCTTAGTTGGATTGTCTTGGTTCTAGTTTTACAAGCGACTTTGAGAGAAGAGAAGAAACTTCGTGTTGAAAATGCTAAACTGAAGAAAGAAATTGAAGATTTGAAACAGGAGCTGATTCAGGCAGAAATTCAGAACGGAGGTGATTATATCTAGAAATGATTAGTTTCTTCTATTATTTGTTGTTGGGTATTATGCTTGATTTTTCACCTTATCCTCTCAGCAGCCCTTTTACATTCACCTTCCTTTACTCACACAGGAAGGGAGGTGTGAGAACAGAAAATTACCTTGGGCGGATCGCCCCCTCTGTGGCAAAGCTGAGTTTGACATCCTGAGCTTTTGATCCCTTGTTTCAGTGAATAGTTACTGAAAAAAAACACAATAATGTTCAGTTAACATTTATTTAGGTTTATCTTAATTTGTTTAAAATCGTGTTCATTGTCTATGTGAAGTGATTATCATTCAACTATTGCACAAAATTTTAATTATGAACTTTTAAATCTAGATTAACTTAGATACAAAATAACAGTAGTAGCATATCACTGATTGCAACATACCACATAGCAATGCTTTTGATCATTCATTGTAGAAAATCTCCGTGGATGAGTTAAGATGGCTCAAGTATAGTAAGAGCCTGTTTTTATTCTGTCGGTGAGTTATTTGGAATGCTCTAGTACGAGTCTAATCTTAAGTAAGTAAAAGTAAGGACTGATAATAGTTAAACTGAAAACTTAAGAGTGGAAAATGTTGTCACAAGAAAATTTAAAACTAATTGATATTTGTAAAACTATGAGATTTGGAACAGATAAAGAGTTAAACAAGCAGTAAAATATTGATACTATAAAACTGCTTTTTATTTGTCAGAGCTCTTGAAGATTGCCTTTTAGACATTAAACTCTTAAATTCTAATTTTATTAATGAAAGGTTAAAATAAACCAATGAACTGATGTGTTGAATTCTGTATGTCTAAGGAAGAAATGTAGATTAGGGAAAGATAGGCCTCCACATTACTAAAAGAAGCATTAGTCGCTGGAGAACTTAAAAATAAGCCTTAGCAGAGTAGTCTGAGCATTGACCAAAATCTAAGCCAAACTCGAATCCAAGCTCAAAACAGTGTCTTCTCACAAGGTCATATAGTCCCACGTGCCTGACCTCCGCGGCCTTTACACCTGCAGCAAGGCAGAGCTCTGCTCACTGCCGGTGGGGTGGTGATTGGCTGCTGGGGAGGGCGGGAGCCCAGGGGCCACTCCGGGCAGGACTTGGCCCACCGGGTCAGCAGTGAGTGCTTGGCCCCGTAGCTGTCGTGCTGCTTGCGGCCTGCAGTGCTGGGAACTGCCGCTGGCCTGCAGCTGCTTTAGGCCCCAGGGACCCCGCATGGTTCCTGATGGTCCACAGAAGACCAGTGAACCCCCTCCTGTCACCGGGCCTAGACCAGTGGTTTCTGATTCTCCCCACTCTTTCCCTTTAGTCTCTTTGGTGTAGAATTGCGGATCATTCACGTGGCCCCGTTAATTCTGATGTAGAAATGACCCCTTTTTGAAAAGAACAAAAATGCTTCCCAATTGATTGTTCAATAAGGAAAGTCACCCAAAGCAAACACAGAAGAGAGTGGTCTTTGCAGGCACGCTGCTCCAGTGTACATTCTTCCTCTACTGTTCACTGTCTGTGTGATGAGCTAGGATTTTAAATTTTATATAAGTGGGACTATGAATAGAAGTTATTTCTTAGTGCACATATTAGTTCACATGTAGCATTTAGAACAGGATATAAGGCATTGTATCATGGATATTAGCCATTACTGCTATCCGTAATTTTGTCAAATTTTAGACATTGATTAATGAGAACCCTGTATTTTATTGTGATTATTTTATTATTTTCTTGGTAGCCTTTTTATAATCTAGTTGATACTATCAACTATGGTGAAATCTGTTTTGAAAAATTTACATTTACGGTAGATCTTTAGTTTTCATATTAGTTTAACTGTCATTGTCTTGTTTTTGTTTGTTCCAGTGAAACAAATACCATTTCCATCTGGTACTCCACTGCAAACTAATGGTACGGTTTCTGGCAAGGTGATTCAGTCTGTCTCAGTGACACCCGTGCCATCTGGTCCTAAAGAACAGATAAAGGAAGGGGGAAGAGGAGAAGAAAAAAAGGTGAAAGAGAAAACCGAAAAGAAAGGTATTTCTAACCTGAAAGTTTATTTGACTCAACTGGATTATCATATAATATCAACGTTTTTTTTTCCCTGTGGTATAGAAATAGTGGTATAAAAATCAAGTTCAAATTGTAATGTGTAGATTAAAAATGAATGTAAGGCAAAAATTAGGATGCCTTAGGGAAGGGCAAATCTGTAAAGTATCACTCTGTTAACTCTGTTCAGCTTTGGACGCCCTGAGGTATTGAGCAAAACAACACAGTGCTGCCGTCGTGCCCAGGAGGCGCGAGGAATCCAGAGCTGAGGAAACAGGCTGGGCCCGAGAATACCCCGGGAGAAAGGCAGTCAGTGGGTTGGATTTGGCCCGTGACACGTGCTTGGTCACTTCTGTTCAGTCCTTCACTAGAAATCTAGGTAACTACTCAACAGAAAAAAACAACAGCTAAAGTAGGGTCCCAGATGTTTGACTGGAACAGTTCTTTTTTTCCTCTTTTTTTTAAACTTAAACGAAGGAAGGCAGAAATTCTTTTAAACTAATGAGAATCAATGCTCTGAGGTTTCTTTATAGTTATTTTCATTTTATTTCTATATTTGCTCATTTATAAATATTTTTAGGAGAGAAAAAGGAAAAAAAACAGCAAGCAGTAGCAGGAAATGCTGACTCTAAGCCAGTAGATGTTTCCCGTCTGGATCTTCGGATTGGCTGTATCGTCACTGCCAAGAAACACCCTGATGCAGATTCTCTGTATGTAGAAGAAGTGGATGTTGGAGAAGCGGCCCCGAGGACAGTGGTCAGTGGTCTGGTGAATCACGTGCCTCTTGAACAGGTAATCTGCAGTTGAAATTACTTTGCCTCATGCACATCACTGTCTTCTGACCTTAATGTGCCAGTATTGGTTGGGTTAAATATGATGAGTCCCACAGAAAAAGAAGCCCTGGAGGAAAGTGTCTGGTCTCTGGTGGCTCGGGAAAGCCTCAGCGGCCCCCCGGGAGTGGGGCGGCCCCTGCCATGAGCAGATGAAGGAGGAAGCCTGGGCCAAGCTGGTGGGTTGATGATCAGTTGCTGTGTATTCCATTCTCCCCACGCTCCTGTGCCAGTCTCACACTGCCCCTCACTCCCCTCTCCTGTCTCTCCCGCTCCTCTCTCCGCTCTCCCTCTCGCACCCGTGTCTCGTCTCTCCGTGCGCTTGCTCCTGCATTCTTCCCCTACAGTCTGCTTCCTCTGTCCCCCTTGCTAGTCTCTCTGAGCTCCATCTTGCTGCCCTGGTCTCTCTCTAGTCTCTCCCCATCTCCCCACACTGGGGGCAGCCACCACCCCTCTCTGGTAGCACAGTCAACATATCAGAAGCCTTTCCTGATTGCCAGTCAGGCTCCAGGGCAGAAATACTTCCTAGGGGGTTCCTCCTCTCCTTAGTCCAGTAACTTAATGAGCATCTTCATTCTACCTCTTAATATGAGTTATTCTGTATGGACACAGGAAGAGATACATTGAGTGTGTAGGGTGGCTCTCCTGGGGACATCTCGCTATAGATGTTCGACTAACAGTGCTCAGGCCAGATTAATCTTTCCCAACCCTAGCAGGGTCATAATCCAATTATCACTTTTTGGGTCATGACAGAATTTGTCCGTGACCATGCTCTTAAGTATTATGGACTTTTGACCTGGCCCATTTTGATGCCAGGGTAACTCACTGCTTGTCCTGGGTCCATACAGTCCCTCGTTGGGACCCTGCTTTTGGGATGCTAAGAAGTAAGGGCAACCGAGGCTTAAGTTGAGAAAACAGATGACCAGGAGTAATATTATCTGGAGTTAATACTATGCTTTTGTAACTCCTAAGTTACAAAAGCATAGTATTAACTGTCTTCCTGTGTCCATACAAAAAGGACACTGCTCTGAATTAACTATGCAAAGGACTTAGGGAGAAGAGAAAACCAATATTTCCAAGTTAACAGAGCACAAAGAAAGAAGTTATAAGTAAACAGGAGTGGAAGCACTGTGATGGGAGTAACCCAATAAGCCTAAGCTCCCTGTGGTAAGGCTGAAAGGACAAACCAATGTTATCCTAGAAAGGACCAATTGATTATGATGAGCAAGCTCAGATTAGAGAAACTCCTTCTCACTGGGACTTATTTCTGTTCTCAAAATTTAGTTTCCTTTTTTGGAGAAAGTGCCTTTCACATCTGTAAATGAAGCTGTGTGCACATTTGTCTAGCCTCTCGTGACAGTACCAGTAAGAATTCTCTAAGGCCAGTGACACTCATCCCTTTACTTGGCATACTAGCCTTTCTTGGGGGGTCATACCCAGCGATGCACAGGGGTTACTCCTGGCTCTGCACTCAGGAATTATTCCTGGTAGTGCTCAGGGGACCAAATGGGATGCTGGCTGGGATTTGAACCTGGGTCAGCCGCATGCAAGGCAAACGCCCTTCCCGCTGTGCTATAGCTCCAGCCCCCTGGCATATTAGCTTTTGAGGTTGGATTTATCATCTTTTTTTCAAATTTTTAATTTTTTTATGTATTATTGTTTAGGTCACCTGTTGAGTTTGTATGTTTTTCTAAGGTAACAGTCAAACACAGTCATCTGATCCATAAAGATTGTTTCTTGGTAGCCTGTCTCTTTTTCTTAGTTATGTTGAGATTTACATGGCATTTTCAACTTGTTTGAGTAGTTTTTTTTTTTTTGCTTTTTGGGTCACACCCAGTGATGCTCAGGGGTTACTCCTGGCTTTGCACTCAGGAATAACTCCTGGCAGTGCTTGGGGGACCATATGGGATGCCGGGGATCGAACCTGGGTCGGCCGCGTGCAAGGCAAACGCCCTCCCCGCTGTGCTATCGCTCCGGCCCCTTGTTTGAGTAGTTTTACTGAGGAAGATCTCCAAAAACCAGGACCTGTTGAGTATGTCTTGTGCTCACTTTCTTTCATCATGTAATTTTTGGGATAAATTTGCATATAACATTTATAAGATCATCTTTTATGTGGAGCTTCTCCTTTTTGATATTTTTTCTTGCAGTACTAATTCTTTTGCCTGTTATTTTAAACCTACTGAAATAATTTTAATAACCGTTCCTTATTCCAGACACACCAACTTTTGACAATTAAATAAAATTCTTTCCAGTTCTGTAACAAATTATAGAAATAGCCTGCAACATAAATAATGCTTGAATTGTTAAATAATTAGCATTGAATCTTGTTTTTATATTGAAAATGACCAAATACATAAAAAAATTTTGTGCTTTTAGTTATTTTAAAAAACTATTTAAATTTGTTATAGTTTAACATGGTTACAGTAGTGTGAACTTATTTTAGTGCAAATCTATGCTAAATACTTTTTACGCTTGCTACGATTAATCCTTGTGACATTTCCTTAAGTTCAATATCATTTATTTTGTAAGGAAACAGTAAGATTATCTGTTTATAATTGTATTGCTAACACATGGCATCTGAAATTCAGAACCAAAACTCTGGTCATATTTAGTGAGTTGTTCATTCAGTGAGTATTAAAAACACTCAGTATTTTACCTCAGCTCTTTCAATTCCAAGGCATTGACAGTTCTTGGAATTGTTTGTTTTTTGTTTTTTTTTTTTAATGTATGGCTTTATAACAGGAGTAAGTTTGGAATACACAAAGATCAGTCTAGCATATTAGATGTACAAGTGTATTCTCGATAATGTTCATTTTATAAGTGCCTCTCTGTAGTCACCAGTTTATGTTTCACAGATGCAAAATCGGATGGTGGTTTTACTCTGTAACCTCAAACCTGCGAAAATGCGGGGAGTGCTGTCGCAGGCCATGGTGATGTGCGCCAGCTCACCAGAGAAGGTCGAGATCTTGGCTCCTCCTAGTGGCTCTGTCCCCGGAGACAGGATCACTTTTGATGCTTTCCCTGGTAAGTGTTTATTAGCATTATCTAAGTTAGATTTGTCTTTTTTTTATTTAAGTAATGCTTGTAAAGTTTGAGTTTAACATCGATTCAATGCATGGCACATTAAGCTCAACTAACACCTGCACCACAAATGCACCAGTTATGTAAAGTTCAGCAATTTTGTCTTGTTAAGTACATATTTATAATACCTGATAATAGAAAGTAAATGATATGGCTGTAGAACAAATGAATTGCTGTAAATTCATTGAACCTGTAGATGAGCAGAATATAGCATAGAAAGACAAAGAGATTAAGAGTTCTGAGATGGGGAAATACCATTCCTAAAGTTTATCTAATAATGACCTGCATGTGCTTTTAGTTTAGGGTGTGGAGAAAACTCCCTTTTAAGTTAAAACTTATTATTTTAATAATCGAAAAGGAAGCTTCCTTTCATTTTGCTGATTTTTTTCTGATAAAATCCTCTAAAGACATGAAGATTCATGGTGTGTGAGACAGTTTCAAGTGTCTTTGAAGTGGAAGAGAAAAGATGCTTGGCAGATGGAGAATAACTCTCTTCTTTATAAAAAAGAAACTTAATAAAATGAAAAAGAAATCAAACGACAAATAGCTAGAGAAATGGAGCATGCAACTTGTTTGTGGAACTGATTCATTTCAAATTTAGTCTTATCTCTAGCCCCAGAAATATTATATTAGCTTTGCTTTGCTTTCTTATTGTTCTATAGAAGATTGCTTACATTGGTTATATGTAAGCCCAATTGATTACATTTAGAATGTATTTGTATTCTGCTGATTGTAACTTTATAGTGTGAGTTACTGTTCAGAGAGGGTGTGGGTCGTTATCCTCACATGTAGGAGGATTAATTGGTTCTTTCCTAAAGCACACGTTTTTCAGGAAGCAGTCGATCGTGGGCTTTGGTGTCAAATCCTGGTCCAGTTGGTAACTACAACTTTGAACAACCTACCTTCTCTAGACCCCAGTTTTGATTTGTGTAAAACAGTTGTGCGAATTGCTACAACAATATGTATTTCTGGTATTTAGAAAGTGCTAGCCCTCGTCTCCTCAGGGGCTCCCCATGTGGAATGGGCCCACAGAAACCCAGAGGAGTCACCACCTTCCAGAATGTTTAACAGCACCAGTATTGATAAGGAATCTTTTGAACATAATGTGAGTGAGCTACTAATTTATTTTGTACTCTGAAGTATATAGTAAAGCATGAGCTGCTTCTGGCATACATAAAACTAATACACATCAAATTATGCTCCCATTTGTTTTTTTCATATATATGTAAGTCTGCAATATTTTGTTTTAATAAGTTTGGGAATAGATTCATTGAGCTTTTTCTCAGCCCCAATAATTATGAGTAGATATATAAGAGTAGATAAATAAGAGTAGATATAATATATTGGGACCTCCCACGAGAAGATACCTTAACATTTATTAGGAAGTGACAAATCATTTTTATTTCACCAGAATATAAACTGTTGATATAAAAAATACAGTATTAAATTTTTGATTTCTTCATAAAGGTCAGGATTTGTTACCAAGACACTAGAAGTCTCTCTAGACGGTTTATTAATTCTAGGTTAATTGTATTTTTCCCCCTAATAGGAGAACCTGACAAGGAGCTCAATCCCAAGAAGAAGATTTGGGAGCAGATCCAGCCTGACCTTCACACGAATGCCGAGTGTGTGGCCACTTACAAAGGAGCCCCCTTCGAGGTGAAGGGGAAGGGCGTGTGCCGAGCTCAGACTATGGCCAACAGCGGGATCAAGTAAATGCTTCAGCTACTGAGGCAATAACAATAAAGAGACACTTCCTTGTCACTCATTAACCTGAAACATAACTGGCTCGTTTTGTGTTATTTCTCTCCTAGCCTTGAACTGCTGCCAAGTATGTATTATTTTCTATTGACTGGAGAAACACGACCGTTTTACTTTTGGAATCTTTTATCACATAGGGACAAAATTTCCTGTTTTGTGGTGATTTGTTTTTAAGCAGGAGTACAGGTTAATGAATCAATTTTTCATTTTTATTATTAGATAACTTGAACCAGTTTAATATTTAGTTTCTTTATTTACATTTAGAGAAAGCAATGCATGGAATTTAAGTCCTTTGATTTTTCTATAGTGTAAATCTGTATTATAAATACCAACTCATCTTTAAAAAGGACGGTTTAGAGTTCTGTCAGGCTTAAAAACTACTCTTAATAATACTGATATGACCAAGTGTGGGGCCTAGAGACCCAGAGATAACGTAAAAGCTAGGAGACTTCTGAACTTTACTGTTGTTGCTGCCAAACTAATCCAGACATTATATATACTTAATATTACTATATACCGTATGCTGTATACTTAATATTACTGTATACTTAATAGTACTTTTTTAGGAGACTGAAATTTCCAACTGTATTGAACTTTTTCTTTACACACTGCAAAGTAATTCGTCATACTGACTAACTCTGAAACACCTCGCACAGTGTTGCTAATGTATTCCTAATGAATTGGTAGTAAAAGCAGCAATGCTTCTTTTTATAACTAACTTATAAAGAGTCTCTGGGCACTTAACTAAATTATTACCTTTAGTGAAACATTTAGGATAAGAATTTTATTTGTTAATGAGTCCTTATGTGTCAGTCTACTGAAAGTGAAAGAAATTATATTCAGAAAGCAACATACATGTATATTAAGATGTTAAATGCCTGTTTCACTCATGTTCCAGATGTTATAGTAATGATGAAAATTAATTTAGGAATTTACTATTTCAAGTTCACCAGCCTTGAAAATGATAACTAATGATTTGAAATGCAGCTCTTGAGGTAGGACTGTAGATCTTGTTTCAAAGAAAAGTCATACAGAGTTCTAGTTCTGTAGCTGTTTCATAGCTCCTAATAAGAAGGAAAGGCTTTTTTTTTTTTTAATCATGTGTGCAGATTTCATAAAAGATGTGACTTTTTTTTTTATGAAAGACATTTTAAAGTTATTGGAGTCAATGGAATGTTGGTAGGCCACAGCTTGGTACCACCATAAAAATTTCATCTTTTCTAAAAAGCAAAACAAAACAAAAAAAATACACTTAATATTAACAGAGCAGTTTTAACATCTGTTGATGACTAAATTCAAAATGAATTTCAATAATTATTTTGTACTTGAGATATGCTATTCTCTTAGGAATAAAGACTCGGACAGTCTTTTACAATTGTTTATTTTCTCATGTTTCCCAATTAGATTATCTTATATAATTCTGATATTTAGAAGAATATTTCTACTACTGACATGACTGAAATATATATTTTACTCTATGCCAGGTCAAATTATCTAACAGACCTTATAGATAAATTTAAGTTTATATTACACTTAGGACCTGGGAACAAAACAAAGTTTAATATTTTTGTAAAAGCCCAAGGTGTCGTGTAGCATTGGCATGGAGCTGATTTACCCACCGGTGACTAAAATTCATGAAGTTTTATCATGAAGGGGTATTCACTACAAATTTTTGAAATTCCTCCTCACTTTCTCTAAATTACATATCAGTTTTTCTAATGAAGCACGCTCTAGTCCCTAGATCTTGGCATTTAAATAGTCTAGAGCAAGACTGCTCTAGAGAGAAGGATATTGGGAGTTTATAAGAAACCAGATTTTCAGTTTATAGAAAGGCGTCAATCAGTTTTATCCCATTTAGTCTTTTTTTTTTTCAACATAAAACTTTACTTTTTAATTTGTATCGCTGAGATGAAAGAGCTCTCACGGATTATGAAAGAAAATGTCTGTTAGTGAACTGGACATAACCCTTCTTGCTCTGTCTGGTATCCAACCGGATTTCAACAGTAGCAGATGGTTTTAGGTGACGCAGCTAAACAGCTGGTGCCTCTTGACATCTGTTTATGTATTTGCAAACTAAATTGGGGAGAAAACTGACCCTCCCTTAAGAGACTTTCTTATGCAATGTGGGTCCACTGTCTTCAAGTGAATATTGGGAATGCTAGCTTTCCTTGTACATAGAAGTGCCTTGTGGATTATGCTTTTGAGATGAGTCATTTTTAGGACATGTTGATTTTAATATGAAGTTGGAAAGGTTTCTTTGTGTTGTTCCCATCATTAAGTATATGGGTACAAGAAAGTTAATTGTCCAACAAGAAAACCTTTTTGTTTTTATTAAAAATATGTAGACATTCATTTAGACAATTTACAAATATTCCAAAATAGCTCATCGAAGTATAACCAGAAGGACGTAGTGATGTAGATGTTGTAGATAGGGGAAAGCCATTCACCATCAGGGTCCTCACAGAGAGCAGCATGAGTGAGCTTACCTGGCCCAGAATCTGCCTTTGATGGCAGCTTCCAGGACCTGTGTCTGAAGAGGACCCTCAGAGATGCTAAGAAACTCATAGAACTTGATGGGTTCTGAACTAGATGATTACATATGTTTCCTGACCCTTTAGTGCCTGTGTGACTGTAGGCAACTGTTAGTTTCTGCACTGAACAGCCCCTAGGCCCTGGCTGAGTGATTCCTGAGCATTGTCAAGTGTGGTTCAGTGCCATCCCCACGGGGCATGGCTGTGCCACCTCAATCTCCCAGGGGAATTTTATGTTGCATCTTTTACAGATATAAATATATCTAAAGTACATAATACTAGCTATGTACTTTCGCTCCAGCAGGTAGAATAAGTCCTGCTTCCAAGCCCTGCACAGGCATGTAAGAATTAAAACTTTGCCTTCGTGTGTGTGTCAGTGTGTGTGTGGTGCCTGTGATGACCCCTAGGTCTCGCTCAGACCAGGCGCACATTGGCCCATTGAGCCACCTCACTGGCAAAAGCTAAAATTTGGTCAAGAGACAAAACAAAATCTAGGTTGGCCGGTCATTATTACTCAGGGAGTAGAAAGACAACAGATTAGATGCAGTGCTTGCCTCCCACCTGGGGATTTGATTCCTGGTACCACAGATGGTCCCCCGAGCCCTGCCCAGAGTGACTCTCAGTAGAGAGCCAAGAGTAAACCCTGAGTACCACCAGGTGTGGCACCCAAACAAGTTAAACCACTACATTAAAAATTATTTTGTAAGTTGCCGTCTTGTGGAGAAAGCCTTGCTCTCTGCAAAATTTTACTTAATGATTCACTGTTGCCTTCCAGCACAAAGGGGTCTCTGTGAATAATAGTGTCTATTGTCATGGATTTATTGAATCACCATGAATTGTTATTAAGATATGTCAATTTCCTTTAAATTTCCTCTTTAAGGGTAGTCATTTTACCCCCACCCCCTGCCCCAAAGAATTACAGAAAAAGGCCTGTGGTATGGCATCATTATCTTCTGACTCTTGGTAATTCTGTGCACTTTCCTAGGTAACCGACTTAATCTCATGACAGTCTCGTGGTTTCTTTTATTTAAATGAACGGGTTAACTTGTTCAAACCGTAGGGAAAAAGTGTACTAAATTTAAAAAAAAAAAAAAAACCTCAGCTCTGGCAGTTCACATGGGAGATGTAGGTGACTCATTTAGTGAAGCGTTTGAGAGGTTCTATTGTTGAGATCGTTAAGAACTTCTGTGGAGTGGTTCTGGAGAGGAGAGAATGTGTTTTTGCTGTGCAAGAGTTCATAGACGAATTCCCTTGGCAGAAACCGGCTGCTGCTCTTGGCGGCGCTGCCTTTCCACAGAGCCATGCACCTTGACTCTCAGTCCTTGGTGGTGGTAGTTGTGGTGCATCCCAAAGCTTTCCTGTGGAGCATGCTGCAAAGCTCAGGGTACACGATGCTGCATTATTGATAACTCAGTAATTTAAGCCAGAAACAGCTTTTCGTAGGTATACCCTGTTTGGAATGCTAATTGCAAAATTAGCCCAATTTTTAAAGTAACGGTGAACAGATAGTTGCTGATGTCTATCATGCCTGTGTAAAAAGTTGTACAAAATTGTTGGAATGGAAGTTGGCAAATGGCTTACACATTCTTACTGCACTTTTTATAGTTATAATTTTTCCTTTGGATAAATCTTGGCAGTGATAATTCATAGGAGTATAACTCAGAAGAAACTTGGAGATAGGGCCCAGAACAGTGAAATAATTGTTGGTTTGAAAGTGAGCCACCTGGAATTTCAGAGTGTGAATTAATTATTGCATATATTTTTTCACTCTTACGTATTCCCTTGTTTGCTATTTTTCTTTCTCTTCCCCTATTCTTACCCTCCCCTAACGCGGAGTACTCCTAGTTCCCTTGGTTTTTGAGTAAAATATGTATGCTATTTGATGTCTTCATCGCCAGGCTTTCCTGTCTGGCAGGCAAGTGTCCTTAGCAACAGTGGCAGAAACAAGCGCAGGGCCCAGTTATGCAAAAAAAAAAAAGAGAGAATCATCACTTTTATTGAAGGAACTAAACCCCTCTTGCCTTTCCCATCACAGCACACTGCTTCCAGAACTGTTCAAATCGCAAATTGTTACTCTCTGTCTGCTTATTTCTACATCGGCGTTTGTGTGATGAGCCTTCATATGCAGCAAGGGTGGTTTGACAAATTTTACATTTTACACTGCTTCATTAGGATAGATCATAAATCCCAGTAGAGTGATATCCACTTAAGTTTTGAGTTCTACGATTACATATTTCACAGATACTTGTTCATTTATATACACTCGACTTCTCACACCTGGGTAATTTGGAAAGATCAGTGTGAGATTCATTCCAAATCAGCACTACTGTTTGATTTCTTCTCTTTGAAAAAGATTAATAAAGAGTCGCCTTCAGTGAAGTGTAGCAGAGCCATTTTAGTGGAGGTAGCATTTTGCTTTAGCTTTCATCTTTCATGTATTTTTTTCATAAAAAATAGCAGCACACATGTTGGAAACAAAACTAGAGATGTTTATTTAAACTCCAGATGCTTTAATAAGTTTGAGACTCTGGGAAATGATGCAAGTTAAAAACATTAGTTTTGGGCTAGAGGACGAGGCTCAGGGTAGAAACAGGTTTGCATGTGTGAGATGCAGGTTTGATCCCCTGCACCATAAAACAGTAACTACAATGCAGAAAGCCTTTAGGTGAAAGCGGTGAAATCTCGGACTATCAGTAGGACGGAAAATCCAAGCAAATTCGTGAAGCTTGTAGGTGAACATAACCCAAAAAGCCTGAAGTTGAAAACTGGGTGATCTCTCTAGAAGAAAACAGTACTGATGGTCAGGGCTGTTGATGTGAAGGACAGTCACTGGGGCCCCACGTGGTGTGTATTAGGAGACTGACTTCAGCTGGGCAGAACATAAGTATACCATGTTCCAATCTTCTAAATGTTAGAACAGTTTGGAATTAAAAGTTCAGTAGATTTTTGACTTCCGGGTAGAAATACTGTACAGATTAGACATCTAAGGGATATGAGAGAAAATTACAAATTACAGATGGTAACAGTAAAGGTGACTGGATACCAAAGACAAGTTTTTCTTTTTTTGTTGGATTTGGGTCACACCTGGCAGTTTTCAAGGCATACTCCTGGCTCTGAGCTCTGGAACCACTCGTCGTGGGCCTTGGGACCATATGGGGTCCTGAGAATCAAACCCAGAACAAGGTATCAAGGTAAGCTCCCTACCCATATTATTTCTCCAGCCCCCAAAGGCACTTTCTGGACATCATCTTCTTCCTTGAACTTACTCTGACCACGTGGTTCTTTTGTTGCAAACGGTGATTGTCCCTGATAATGGGGACTGTCTTCAGGTCAATGGCATGGTGACCTTCCGTCCAGGAAAAGCAGTAAACAGAATGCAGACATTTGCAGCAAGAGTTGACTCCGTGCTCCAGGATTTCTAGGATCCTGTGATCCTCTTACCAGCTGACACCCAGGATGCTGATGTGAGGAGTAGCTAAGGCCCGTGGAGGGGCACTGTCTGCGGGGAGAGACCTCTTGGGTACTGTGCTGGGATTCTTCAGTGGGGCCAGGAGGATTGCTGGCTCAGTGTGGAAGTGCGGACCTTCCATGTACGTAGCCCCAGTCGGGTCCCCCAGTGCTTTCCCACCCAGCCCCTCTCCCTGGCACACACACACCCAGGTGTAAGGCTGATGCCTCCTAGCACAGTGGACTGAGCCCAGAATCACCCCTGGGCTCCCTGAGCACTGCTGGCAACTCCCCCCGGCCCCATCAGAAACTACCTCTGAGCACTCAGGAAGATGGAGACAAATGGAGAGAACAGTGGCAGTGGGTGGAATGGAGCTTCTGACAGCTGTATGTTAAAAGAGATCATGGCAACCTTCCGGAGACTATATGCATTGTAGCTGGTGAGATGTAGGACTTTTGAAACAGAAGAGGTGCAAGAGATCATTCTGAATCAATTAGTCCTACCTCAGCAAAGTCTGATGATAGGAAAGAACATCCTAAAGACTTTTCCTGAGGAGGACAGACGGAAAAGGAGAGAAAATGGGCTCTGGTGCCATATAAGCTCATCAATGACCATGATCCAGACTCGCAAATAAATCTTGGAAGAGAGCAACAAGAACGACACACCACAGAGATGCCTCGACCCCACGCTAGGCTGTCTCAACAGGCAGCCCAGAGGGGGCAGGTGAGTCCCCCTCCCTGCCCCAACAGAGCCCCAGCAGCCGAAAACCGCCAGAGCTCAATCACTGCCATGTTCACGACCCATCTCCACAGGCTCAGACAAGCGTCAAACGTGAGTGGATCTGCTAAAAAACCCAGGTATGCGAGACTAGTGACTGAAATCTCCAGGTTCACACCGAATGGGGAATGGGCAACCTCCCCCCATCTCCCTGTGCTTTCTATAGCCTGGCAGTCATGCCCATGAACTGCCTTTGGTGTCATCAGCTCATTGACAGCCATGATCCAGAGACTCACAAATCTCAGAGGAGCGCAACACACTGCAGAGATGCCTCCAGACCCAGAGTCACTAATCAGTTAAAGAAAAAAAAAAATTATACTCAACTGTATCACTATATTTAAGATTTTAGAAATCCTGGAGTGACATTTCATACTCTATACCACTGGTGAACCAAGAATAGCACACTACATTTGATGGGGTGTAAAGTGGAAGGCAGCCAATCTAGGGGAGGGAAAAATACATATTTTATATATATATACATATATATATATAATATATCACTATCACTGTCCTGTTGCTCATTGATTTGCTTGAGCGGGCACCAGTAACATCTCCATTGTGAAACTTGTTACTGTTTTTGGCATATTGAATACACCACGGGGAGTTTGCCAGGCTCTGCTGTGTGGGTGGTATACTCTCGGTAGCTTGCTGGGCTCTGAGAGATATTTATATATCTTTTCCTGTATTAGGGATATGAATACACCACGGGGAGCTTGCCAGGCTCTCCCGTGCGGGGAATAGACTCTTGGTAGCTTGTCAGGTTCTCCAAGAGGGAGAACTAGGCTATTAGAGTTCATGCGGCTGCATTGCGGCCACATGCTTCCAGCTACACACACACCCCTCACTAGAGCAAGTTTTATGAGATGTATGGGAGCCTGGTTTTACAGTCTCTGGATGTTGGCCATTGGTGGGATTACACAGCACTGGGGCAGTTTCTGGGTGATATATATATCCCATATATATAAATATATACTAATCCCATACATATATGGGATTAATTGCTCCCAAGTGAAATACAACAATCTTCACACACTTTCCTCTAAGGCAACTTTTTTGGATCATTTTATTCTTAGTGGATTAAAATGATCAAGCAATACAAAATAATTTAGATCGGTCTGCTTTGGGGGCAGGATTTGGGGGTCGGGGCTTGAAATATGATGATGGGAAGGTGTAATGGAATATTAAATGCAACAAAGTGTTGTGAGCAATTTTATAAAAATAAAATTGAAAATAGAAAATAGAAGCATATCTTCAGGTGAGATTTTACTTGGTGAAGGAAAGATGCAGTGGGGGAAGGAAGTTATTGTGTAGGGAAATACTTCAGTATATATTTGATGTAGATTTCTGAAATGAGGAAATAATGAGTATGAATTTAAGAGTGGAAGTTCCAACTGATCATAGAGAAACTTAAGTTAATAACTTCCCGAGTCCATGAAAATGGCTCAAGATGTGAACAGGCAGGAGCCCCTGGCTCAGTCACCTGCTGTGTGGGGTCCCCGGGTCCCCAGGCAGGCAACAGTGGCTCCCTGCATGGGTCTGAGGTTAAACTCTGAACACTGCCGACTACACACACACCCCTCACTAGAGCAACTTTATGAGATCGGCAAAATTAAAAATACTGTGATATAAATATGTGATATAAAGTATTGGCACAGTAAGTCAGATGGAAAACATTCTTAATAGTTGCATGGGAGGATGTTATCACCACGACTGTCATTTGTCATAATCACACTACAAAACAAGTTTTTAATTAGGAAAAAATTGACCTAGAAACTCATGAATAAATACTTGAGAGTAGCCAGAAAATATTTTGGGGAAAAAAAAACACCCAGGAATATAAACAGAAAAAGCTTTGTCCTAGATATCAAGGCTTTGTCTACCATTCGAGTTGTTAAATCATTCTGATGACAGCAAGGTAGAATAGGTAACGGAAGAGAAACAAGAATCCATAATGGATTCAGAAATAAGGGTGACAGATACCTCTAGCTGCTCACCTAGGTTTATTCACCTCCGGTAGGAAGTGGATGTGATGTTTTACATAGGGCATCTACAGTTACCCTCGAGAAAGGAAGGAAATGATTGAATCCAATCCTTCAGTCCCCACTGCTTTCTCTGAGAGTGCCGTTGTTTCTTCTCTAAATCATATATGGAAAATGTAGAGTTTCTAATTTGTTTCTAGTCTGAATGGGAACCCTAGTTTATATGAAAGCTGCCATATAGTATCATTCAGGCTTTTAATCATTGCAGGAACTATGAAGTAGGAATTCCAAACGAGACACATGAGGTCATCTTACTGGTTGGTGCACAGGAGCTAGCTTCTAAAATACGGATGGCAATTCCCTATTTTGAACATTAAGTGTAACATACAATGAATAGTTCACAAATCAGAAGAATCTGTTGTTGAACAACATGAACACATCTGTGAAGTGTGCCTCCAGCTCAGAAATATTTCTTCTCAGAACAGCTTTGCCGGGCCCCGAGCCCTCCCCGACTTCAGCACTTCTGGGGTCAGAGGGGGTAGATTACACTCGCTTTAGCTGTTCCTGAACATGTGGCAAGTGGAATCAGAGTTTTTATTTTATGTCTGACTTCTTTCGGCGTGTTTGAACCATTTGTGAAATTGTTACATGCTGTTTTAGTTCGGTGATTCTCTCGCTGTAGTATTCCACTGTGTGTATGTGCCGCTGTTTACTTACCTACGCGGCTGGCAGAGGACATTCAGCCCATTTTCCTGTTCAGCTGATACAAGGAAGGACCATCCTTTTCGTACAAACATACATGCTGCTATTGGAACTGTACTTAAGGTGTTCGCTGTTGTGTCTTAAGACTTGCTTAAGAGATCTTGAATCTTCTTAATGACCAGTCCAGCGCCTGCAGTGCTTCTAGCCATTCTTCCCTTCCCCTGGCAGCTTGTAGCATGTCTCATGGTCCATATTCATGTTAGCAAAGACACTTGAAGCTTCTCACTCCCGCAAACCCTGTGCTCTTTTCTTTCATCTTAAGTTTTATTGAAAAGTCAGCGCTTGGTAACAGTTTTCTTTTATAAACCCCATGAGTCTTTCTAAGATTTTTATTCTCTGCTCACTAAATGTGTTTTCCTTTCTATACTGGAAAACATATCTGCAGTGAATGGCGTTAAGCAGGGTCAGCAGCGCATTGGGGGCCTCATGTAAGTAGGTGTCTTCATTGAACCCGGCCTCCTCTATTTTTTCTGCGTGGGTGAAAAGAATGGCGGTGTAATTCTTCCAGGCGTGTCCCAGAAGTTCCTGAAAGAGAGAAGTAGTTGAGTGACCATTTTCATGGACTGTAGTCGTGAATAGTGAGCACAGGAGTTGCCATGGTCCAACATAGGCAGCCAGTAAATGTGTTTGTTTCATCGTTCCTAAACCTGGTGGTTTCTCTAAGGAGGAAAGATGGGGTCAAACAATGGACATAAATGGGGGCAGGTGGCAGGGAGGAGCCTTCTAACAAAAAGACTTCAGTTCTCTCCAATTTGTTGTTACTACTAGGTAACTCCAGATTATCAATACTACACACTATATAATCACATAATATTCATAATCATTTTTTTAATAACCCGATTCTGATTTAACACTAAATTCTGTTAAGTCAGAACTGTGGCCAAAAGAATGGTCATCTATTTTAGAAGGAATGTCGTTATCAGCATTGCTAAAAGCATCTTCTAAGGACTTATAATTACATAATCTGGTTACAATCTATTGATTAATCAGATGACATGTAATGGAAAAGCTAAGATCAAAATACATTTGGTGATTTGGAACAACTACAAAATATTAACTATGATTCGCGTCCTTTTCACATGCCTAGAATCAAACCCAATTTATCGGATGACTTCCTCCAGTGTTGTTGAAAAACATTGAAGACTGGTGTGCCTTTGTTTAGCAATATTTGGAAGTTGGTTATGTAATAAATTCTTGTTTGATTAGTGAAAATAAGCTGATATAAAGCAGAAGTAACAGCATGTGGCAAATTGTTCATGCAATATGAAAGGCATCTAGAAATAGCCATTTAACTTTCTAAATATTTCCAAAGTTATATGAACTCATGATAGTGTGGAGGTAAATTAATACTTCCATTCCAAACACTCCTGTTACAAAAAAAAAATTCCAAAGCTGCTTACAATTTATAATAACAAGATCTATCTACCTAAGATATCTAGGAATAAAAATAATATCCAGGATCTCTAGTAATTAAAAGAGAACAACCAACATGTAACACCAGATATTGTGCTAATTAGTACCTTATACATGTGTGTGTACATATATGTGTGTGTGTGTATATATATATATATATATATATATATATATATATATTGCTTTTGGGCCACACCCAGTGATGCTCAGGGGTTACTCCTGGCTCTGCACTCAGGAATTACTCCTGGCGGTGCTTGGGGGACCATATGGGATGCCAGGGATACCTGGGTTGGCTGCGTGAAGGCAAATGCCAACCTGCTGTACTATTGCTCTGACCCCTACATACATATTTTTTGAAGTTCAACCTGTGCTTTGTAGAAGATACTACTATCTCTATTATGATGTGTGGTGAGATTAGTACAAACTTAGACCTTGGAAAATTTGCAAGTCGGTTTAGGAAACTATCTTTAATGTATGTTAGAAGCTAGGGTTAATATTTATAATATTTAAAAACTGGAAGGGAAAGGAAGGCAGGAAGGTTCAGGGCATGTAAGTCTCATGTGAATATTGTGAGCCAAAATATTCACAATTAGTTGCCTCAGTACCGCAGTCGCCAGCTCTCTGGGCCAGTCTGACTTTTGCCAGTGGGACTTGTTCACCCATTCCTGACTGAACTCTGAAGGCAAGGTCTTTCCTTAGCAATCAAGACTGTTCGCATGTTAGAGGTTGTGGATTAATTTGGAATTTAGACCTTTATCCTCAAATAGGAAGTTTGGGGTTTTATGCATTTTGAGTTAGTTTTGACATTTCGTTTCATTTGGGAACACAAAATTTATACTTTCCTATTAAACTTTACTTTTGTCTTATAGTTCAGTATCAGATTAGCTGATAGACTGCGCTTTCTATTTCTATGAATACATATTATTCTATTATGTATTCAAAATATTTTTTCAAGGAATATATCCACTGTCTAACCATACAGTGTATATTTCTAATTATTCAAAGATGCTCCACCTCGATAAAGTATGAAATGATAAGATTAGGGCATACGTATTTTAATAAATTCCAAACTTTACAAAGGAATATTTCAAGATTCTTTGTCATATTCTGTGTGTCTTTGAAATAAAGTTGAGCATAATTTGAACTAAAACTTTAAAGAACATAGCTCTTTTGTAAATTAAAGTATTTGTCTAATGTCAAAATTGGAAACCTCTTCAACTTTGTATATATTCACTGTATTATAATAACACACCTGTGGTAGAAAAAGCGTCATAGGGTTGCAAAATAAGTAAACAGTGCTCTTCTGATTAAACGTTTCCCCTGCTTCTAGGTTCATGTGTTCAAGTAACTTCCAGCCCCTGAGAATGTGACTTTATTTGGAAACAGGGCCCTTGCAGATGTCATCAGTTAAGATGAGATCATTGGGAAAGTCCCTGACCCGGTCCCCTTGGTGTCCTCGTAATGTGAAATGTGGAACAGGCCTAAATACAGGGGGAAAGTGTAAAGGGGGATGAAAATACAAAGGGCACCATTTGCTATCCCAGGAGAAAACCCTTGTGTGTGGAACACGCCCTGCTAACACCTATTTCAGACACCCAGATTATAAACTTTAAAAAGTTTCTAAGCTACGTACCTTGTTCTGACAGCCCTCGCAAATTATTGCTGTGGAAGATGAAGGGAGTGCCTCATCTCTGTCAGACCGAGGTTCTGGAAATAGAATGCTTCCTATATCATTTACAACAGTTTTGGAATGAAGTCTGAATTCTGTGGGTGATTTATTCCTTCGGTAACATTTATCAAGGGTCTCCTTTGATCTCGGGATGCAGAATGGAACAAAACACACCTTTCTTTTAGTTGAGCTTCTCTTGTAGTAAATAAATTTAGAGTTAAGGAGGAAGGAAAGTTTAGAGCTAAGGAAGAGGGAAAGTTGGGAGAAAACTAGTAATCAAAATGTGATAGAAAATTTCTTGTTGCTCTTCAGGGGGGACATTTACTTAGCCTGGCCTCTTTTAACATTAATATTTGTGTGCAGGTGAGAAGGGATAAGTGAGCAATCAGAAAAAGTTTCTGCAACATGGTGAATCCTTGAGCTTTGAAATTAACAAGGATATCATTGTATTTAACATATCAACTAAAGAGTATTTGTGTGTTATTAAAGATTGTAGAATATTAGGATTTTATTTCTCTGCAGGTGCAACTATGAATTCTTTCCCACTCTTTGGAAATTTCTGAATTTAGAACAGAACCTAATACTTCACTTGGCACCCTACTCATGTGTTTATATTGATCATGTCATGATATTGAAAAGTTTAATACAAGTCAATGTTTAGCTGCTACTCTTTGCTTCCTGAGAACTAACCCCAGACTCACCTCTTCAGTTGGTTGATGCTGGTTCATTTTTTCATTATTTTTCAATCACCTTAATAAAAATTCTTGCAAAATAAATTGCTTGGCTGGAGTGGTCTTTTCTTGAGTTAGAACAGAAATTTTCTCTTACTAGGCTAGTACTTACTGTATTAAATGGTAAAACTTTCACAGTATGTCTTTAGTTATTGGTTTGCTGTATTGTAACATTAGCACACTTCCTCTTTGTCTCCACTGGACATTCTCTATACTTAACCATAATATTATTTAGGGGAAAATTACCTAGAGCACCTAAGGATAATAGATTTATAAACTCGACACTATTTAAAATCCATGAGTTCAGCCACTGGGAAGTTTTTGTATGTTGATAATTATTTATGAAAGGATGCTTATGTCCTAAACTGTGAGAGAAATTGCACTTTTGAATTACTGCCAAAAAGAGAATACTTGATTCAGCTTATAATCTTTAGATTGGTTTTTGGCTAGAAAACAGTAGAATATTTGAAAGTGGTGTCGCTTGGTGTATGGTCATCATGTTCGTGGCCAAACGTGTTCTCTGTGGACCCAGAGAAAGAATAATCAGTTGATTGATACCTTGCATAAAAATGCAAGAGTGAGATAAGTTAATGTAAGTTATCTGGTGTTAATAATTTAAATATTGAACTAAGCTACACGGAAATTTTACAATCAATCATGAGTTGTTTGGTTTCAGAGTGCTAATGGGTATGAGTCCATCCAGTCCTTTTGGGACAACTGGTTAGGATATAAGCTTTGTTTTCCAGGAATTATGTTCATTTTCCCAGGACCTCACCAGCCCTGCCCCATTTGTTTGTGGTTGATGAAATCATAGCATCTGGACTTTTTAGGGGGAAACTTTTTAAAAAGCCAACTATTACATCAACTGAGGGAAAAAAAATTATCGTGGAACAGGAGGACAATAAGAACCATTCTTTATATTTTATGCTATTCTCTTTACTCTCATCCCACTTAGAGCACATTTTCCTTCCCGGAGAGCCAAAGCTGAACGATAAGACCTCCTTAGATCAGACTCAGAGAGTATTAGCAAGGATTAAGCATCATCTTTCCAAGTTGCCTTGTTCTACAGAAGAGAATATTGAGGTCTCACAATGCTAATGGCTTGGCCAAAGCCACATAGCTGATAGTTGGCAGGCCTGAGCCGACTGCCAGCCCCAATATCCTGCCTACGAAGTGGGGGCTTCTCAGTTTAATCTTCCCAAGCTCGTGAGTCTGCTTCCCAGATAGTTTTCAGAATTAATAAGGAAGTTTTTATAGCTGTGAATCAGGGTTCTGTAAGTTTAACTTCACTGACAGTTTCTCCTCAAACCGATTAAGATAATCCCATGGAAGACTACATGCATGATATCCTAATTTTAGGATAAGAGAACAATAAAATTAAAATGACTATAATGTGTATTTTGCACATGTCATCTCAATTTCTAAGTTACTGTTTATGATAATATGACCGTATTCCCTAAAGTAATTTAGTGGATACCATTATCTTTCCTGGCTTACCAATGTAGAGATGGAGTTTAGAGAAATTACTTGCAAGATTACAAAGCAAGTAGGCAACTAACGGGTCTAACATTCTCCTTTTAACCTCTGCATGCATCGCTCATGTCTGAGAGTTTCCTGAACAGGTACTCTTCACGATCTGGGTGGTGGTGATAATAGTAATAACTTTTTTTTTTTTTGCAAACCCACTGTAAGTCAGGCATGGTGCCAAGCATATTGCAATTATTAAATCAAATCCCCAGAGCTCTTTTAGATAGGTAAAATTACCCCCATTTTATATATGAGGAACTGAAGCCAAGAGGGTCTTAGTGACATCCAGGGTCATACCCAAAATTGTAACAATGCCTATTTTTCAATTTAATTCTGGGTGACAGCTAAGCCCAGACCTTTGTTTGCGTGTGCTCTGGCCCTGCGTGGCCCCCCGAGCCTTACGTGTACGTACCCATGGGGGCCTGGGACTAGCAGCAAGCAAGAGCACGGTTCTGAGAGGGGAGAGCAGGTACACTTCAGGGCCTCAGCTTGGTCCTGGGTGCGACCCAGCAGGAGCCATGCTGCCCGCTGACACTTCTCTTGGGGTGATGATATATCCTGGTCCATTATTTATGGATTTCTCAAAACATTCTAATGATCCTCAGTATCCAATGACTCATTCCCTCGGTTTCCCAGCCTCAGGGCTCTGACTTACTGACATCTCCATCATCTTGCTGTAAATTCACGAAGACCCACTATAAACAAAAGGGGTCATTTGGGGGGGATGTCTCCTGTTGTCATAATTGGTGTCCTCTCACCCCTCTTTATACGAGAGCACTGGAGCACAAATTTAGTAAGACTTCAAGATCTATAATCGACATTTTACACTTGGTTGCTTTCTTTTGCCTACGACCCTTCACTAATTTCTCTATTGTGCTTCTCAATCTCTTAAATAAACTAGCCTTATGTGCTTGCAAAAAAAGAAAGACAGACTTCAAGAGAGCAGGGAAGTGTAGGGGAGAAGAGGCGCCTTCTCTGACTGGCCCTTCCAGACCCCTCCAGGGCGGGCAGCGATGCCCCAGCAGATGCTCCTGTCGGCTTCTCAGCATGCGCAAGGAAGAAGAAGAAACCAGAAGACCTCCAGAGCTTCTTATTCCCTCCCAACAGCTGCTGGTCCTTTTGAATATTCAGACTCTGCAGCTGCTCCCAATCCTGAGTATGCCCAGCTGTCTGCCACCAGTCCCAGGCACCTTCAGGAAGAAGGTCGAGCACCCCGGCCCCTTGCGCTGAGCACTCCTGGGCCAGAAAACACGGTGGCAACCCAGAATAGGTTGGTGGTGCCTTGGAGGGCCCCGAGCTATGCCGAGATGACTGGGTCTTGGCTGCTGAGTCAGCGGGAGAGAGAAATGGTGTATTCTGGGAAAACCATTCTGGAATGAGCTCTGACCCCAGCCCGTCTTCCTGCTGTCCCCTACTAAATTGGACGCTGGCTTTCCGAAGACATCCACACAAGGCTGTGCGCACTCCAGAGACCGGAGAAGCCGACTTTCTCGCATATTCCAGAAAAATGAAGAAGGAATGATAGTATTATTTTATATCCGAAAACAGCGGCGGTGGGGGGGAATCTTATCAAAAGGTGTATATCTTTTAAAGTATATGTTCTGACCTATTGTATAGCCAAGAGGAACAGTTTGGAGACATGGTGAGAGGTTGGCTTTTGAGAAACATTTACTGAATTTACTGAATTACATCCATCTATAGCGTAAGCTAGATGTTTATTTAATAGTGGCTTTAAATGAATTTTTAAAACAGTTTGAAGCTCTCACTGATGGAAGCGATGCAGGTTGTCCCACTTGATTTCTCCCAGACTACTTTGAAACGCTGGCTTTAATAGTTTGGGGGGAGCTTTATGGGCTCTTAGATTCCACATTGTTTCTTAATTGCAATCATGTTCTCTTCTTCTTTGCTTTTGTACAGCATGTCCTTGATTTTTCAGGAGTTGGATGATGAGGATTATTTTTTATACTCTTGTCACCCTAATTTTTTCCGCTAGTTTCTTGTGATTACACATATGGCTTTTTTGTTGTTCATTTTTAGAACCATGCACAGTTACTGAAAAACAAAATGTGTGCCTGCCACTTAAAACACTCTTCTGCCTTTTCTAGTTAAAGGGGAAAAGTCTCAAAAGCCAAGTGCACTCACTCTCCAAGTGCAGTCTGCTCGAGTGCTCAGAGTTCACGCCGAAAGGACAGTAGGACTTCTGCAGATAACGTGTTCTTTGTTCTCCGTGTAGTTTACCTGTGACACTCAGGTGGAAAAGCCTTCTCGGAGCTGTGCGTCTGAGTGATGCGAGTGAAGCCAGAGCGACGTCTGGTTGCCCCAAGACGAGGGCGTCCTGAGATTGGTCCCACGGAGCCGCTCAGGGAATATTTCCTAGAACTGCCACTGAGGCCCCCACCGCCTTGCCCCCGGGTGGATGTCCCGAATGCCAGCGCTTCTCCTTCCGTGTCCGAGCTGGGGCCTTCCTCAGGGCCTCTCCCCTCTTCCCAGCTCCCTTCCTCACCTGAACAGGACTCCCAACCACTGACTTATTAGCAAATGAACAGCAGGATCTGACCCCAGGTGCTGGGGTCACTGGCTCCCCCAAGGTCTTCCCTGAGAATTTCCTGGGGTTTGAGCGTCAGTAAAGTCTCCCTCCCCGCTCCTGCACGTCAGTACTCGACCTTCGGTCCCTGAGCTCCGTCTCTTCTCAGGCCTGATGATTCGTCCGGTGACCTTTGAACTCTGCGTGAGCCCTCGCCACTGTGCCCAGGGATGGAATTAGTGCAGGGCACCTTGCTTGTGGGTAAGCCGGAAGCGAGCGTTCCCTCAGCGCTGAATGAATGACTTTCTGTTCAGACTTTACTTTTGTGATTCCCGAGATGGACTCTGACGAGAAAGAGGAACATTATGAAAATCCAGATGTTCGGGCTCCACTCTTCAGACTCCCTTTCAGGAGGACTCGGACGGTTCTGCCTTCGCGGCCAGCGGCCCAGTCATGATGTCCTTAGTCTGGGGCACGCACACTGCAAGTCTGTTGGGGCTCGCAGTTCTCTGGTGTGTTTGGACTTAGCTGTAAGGTGAGGATCCTGTTTGATTTCTGTGGAAATTTCAGGAAGGACCGTGAGTGGGAAAACCAAGGGTTGATCTCCCCCGGTCCTCTAAGAGGCGCACTTTCTGCCTAACCTGTGTTTCAAAGTGAGTTTTAAGAAGGAGTGTGAGGGCACGTCCCCCCGCCGGAGGAAAGGCACTAAGGTAGTTGTCCCTCGGTCTGTTACCTGGATCATCTGGACGAGGGACGACGCTTCCTGCTCCAGCAGAGGCACGTCTGCCCTCTGGACCAGCAGCGCGAGGTGCAGACCCTCTTGGCGGAAGTGACGGGCTAAGGCTTCCTTCACCTTCTCTTTCACGTGCTGCTGGCTCAGCCTGCTGTGTGGATAACCCGGCGTGTCCAGCACCCGCACCTGCAGGGTCACCTCCTGACCGCCTCGACGCATGAAGCCACGCAGCAGACAGCTGCGGCCGAGGCGACAGTCTCTGGTCACCGAAGCTGGAGCAAAGTGACTGTGGAAGTCAGCACTTCCCAGAAGAACGTTCCCCGCAGAACTCTTCCCACTCTGGGTCATGCCGAAGAGGACCAAGTTGATGGCCATCGTATTGGAGTCTGTCATAGCTGTGGGTAAGTAGAGGCACAGAAGAAGCAGTTAGGCCTCCGCAACCTCCCAGAGCGAGGCCTTTGATTCGCTGTCCCCTCAGGCCCTGACAGAAGCCCACTGGCGCACAGACAGCCCCAGACAGTCCTGTGGGACCTGGAGGTTGAAGAAATATTTGTGATTTTTCAGGGGGAAGAGGAGAAGTCACACACAGGAGGAGGGGAAGAAGCAGCAGTCGCAGTCAGTGACAAACAAAGCACCCCTGTCGGAAACGCAGTCCTGTCTAGAGGGGACATAGCTCTGCGGTTGTGCTGACCGCGGTTAGGGGCCAGTGCGGGGGTTGCTGAATTCAGGAGCAAAGCTGACGGCAGAGTTTGAAGATTATTCCTCTTTGAAGAGCCCGAAATTTGGCTCAAGTGGAGATCACATCCCTGGAGTGGTGAGGGCCTGGATTCAGTCCCTGGCTATACAAGCCCCTGCTCCCTCCCTCACCCCACCCCCAGCCCAACACACACACACACACACACACACACACACACACACACACACTATTCTCCTAGAGGGGAATAGGAGTAGAGCAGTGGGGCAGGAACAGTCCTATTTGCATTTTTTATTGGCCTCACCTCCCCCACTCCTCATCCTCTGGTACACAAGAGGCATCTGAAAAAAAGAATCATTTTTTTTTCTCGCTTTCTGGATGCTTCTGTCCTATGAAATGTTAATGCTGTTTAAGACTTCTATTTCTGTTTCCTAGAAATTTTCTTTTATAGCCAGTTCTCATTCTGATAAAAATGAGAACTACATGTAGTTTCTCTCATAAAATAGTCAACAAACATCTTTAAGTATTACAGTTTAGTATTACAGTTTTTTAGTTTTGTTTACAACTGTCCTTGCATTAAACAGTTTCATGAACCTCTAACAAGCCTCACCCTAGACCCTGCCAGGCCCCAACACAGACACCCTCCAAAGCCTCACACGATTCTGGGGGCTCTCCAGGCGACCCCAGCTCACAGAGCTTACTTATCTGTGTTGCCTGTTGTCGAGCAGATTTGGTTATTCCTCAACCAGAAAAGTGAACGATGGGATTCCAGCCCATGCACTGGAAGAGCGCTCCCTTTCTGACGGTGCCACGGCTTCCTCCGCAGACTCCTCCAGCTGGCACGGTTGGCCGTGAATGAACCTTAACCCCTGGCAGTCGAGTTATAGACTCCGGGCCTGGTACTGGCTGTATCTTATTTAGTTAATCTATTACCAGGATCCTCTCTATCACTGATTACTTGTCTTTCTCTAATCAGCACTAAATTTTTTTTTAATGTCACTTGACAAGACTTGAGGTTTCAGTAGGCACTTCCTGAAAGGGCAGTTTCCAGGATTAATTTATTCTGTTTTAAGACACTGCTAATTAGTAACTGTACCATAAAATATTCCAGATATATAGGTGTGAAACAGAAGTTAGACATTCAAAAACAATTCTTATAGTTTTGTTAATGTAATTGCTGAACCTCAAATTTCCTGAAAAATTTCAATAGTTTTATGTAGCGCTAAGTGTCACTTGTATCACTTGTCATCCTGTTGCTCATCGATTTGTTCAACTGGGTGCGAGTAACTTCTCCATTCGTCCCTGTCTCAGGCTAGTATAGCCCAATGATATCTGCTCGCTCCAGGAACACGAAGAGCCTCAAACCATTCATTCAGGATCTTGACAAAGAAGTCTGACCATCTCTTAGGTGGGCAGCCATGCATTCTTTTGACATCCCGTGGAATCCAGTCGGTAACAGCTCTAGTCCAGCAGTCATCTCTGAATCGCAGTACGTGTCCAGCCCATCTGATTTTTGATGCCTTGGCAAATGAGACAGCATCCCTGATTCTTGATCGTTGACAGAAGTGGGAACTCCGGATTCCTTCTCTCACTTGAGTGAGATGTGACACTCCTAGCATAGCTCTTTCAATTCCTCTTTGGGATACCCGAATAGCGTTCTCATCCTGTTTGCATAGGGTCCAGGATGAACCCTATGTTAGCGTATGTTAACTGAAGCGTATGTTAGCGCAGGAAGAACGGTGGAATTGAACAGATGTGCCCGGAGTCGGAAGTCCTTCATCCTCTTAACCACTTCTTTGATGCTCTTGAAGGCGTTCCACTCTGCTCTCTCCCTCCTGTGCAGCTCTGGTGTCAAGTCATTCCTCAGGTTGAGTTCTCGACCCAGGTACACATAGCTGCTGCATTCAGAGATGTTTGTTCCATTGAGAGCAAATGGAATGTCAGGAATTAGTTCGTTTCTCATGAATATTGTTTTCATGAGATTCAGCTGTAGTCTGACCTTTCCACACTCACGGTCGAAGTCGGCCAGCATTTGTGTCACTTGGCTAATATTTGGTGTTATTAAAACAATGTCGTCAGTGAAGCGGAGGTGGTGTAATTGCCAACCGTCTATCTTCACTCCCATTTCTTCCCATTCCCTTCGTCTCATGATGTTCTCGAGTGTGGCACTGAAGAGTTTCGGTGAAATGGTATCGCCCTGCTGAACCCCTCTCTTTATGTCGATGATCACTTCCTTGTAGAATGGTGAGATCCTGGTGATGAATCCGTAATACAGCTCATAGAGGATCCTGATGTACTGAGTTTGAACACCCTGTTTGGCTAGGGCTTCAATGACCACTTCAGTCTCAACAGAATTGAAGGCCTTCTTTAAATTGATGAATGTTAGACAGAGTGGCATCTTGAACTCTCGTGAAACCTCAATGAGCTTGGTCACCATGTGGATACGGTCAATCATGCTGAATCTTTTTCAGAACCTGGCTTGCTCGCATGATTGTCCTTTGTCTATTGTTCTGCCTATTCTATTCAGGATAACTCGAGTGAACAACTTGTAGATGGCAGACAACAGGCAGATTGGGTGATAGTTGCCAATGTCGTGGGTGTCTCCCTTCTTGTACAACAGAACGGTCCTGCTGGTTTTCCATTGGGACGGAACCTTGCATTCAGACAGGTAGCGTGTGAAGAGCTGAGCCAGTGTATTGAGTACTGGCAGCAGATTCTTCAGGTGTTCGGGTCTGACCTTGTCTGGACCGGGTGCTGTATATGTCTTTACCGATGAAATGGCATGTTGGATTTTGGAAGGAAGAATGCTGGGAACGTTCTAAGTAAAAGCGCTAGGTATTATGCATAGCTATTGACTTTATTGACAGCATTTAGTTCACAAGTTCCAAAATTGTCTGGGTCACTTTTTTATGTCAAATAGGTTCTTTTTCCTAACTCATAAAATCACTAGTGTGGCTATATCAGCTGTATCAGCATTTGTCATATCACTTAATTGTGGCATATTTAAGAATAGGTGTGCAGTTAACATAAAGTCAAATAAGTTTTAAAACTGCTGGTTTTATTTTGTTACTAAAAGATTAATTTTTTTCAGTCTTTAGCATGTAACTCATAATTTCCAAAGTAGTTTCCTAGTGGCAGACGTAGAAGCCTTCAGATGTTTATATTCTGGTCCATCCCCTATATATACCTCTCAAAAAGGCAGTGGAATATGTGTTTCTTCATGAAGGAATCTTGGGGACATCTGGAAAGCCTTATGACTTCATGGGCAGAAAGTTCAAAAGTCTTTTCCCCGTGTGGCTCTGACAGGGAAGCGTGAGAGGGACGCGCTGGTCTGAGGAGCACGTCGGCTGTGAGCAGGGAAGCCGAGGGAAGCTCCCCCAGGTGGCAGCAGCTGCCTGCTTCCCAAGAAGCAATTATGAATCAGAATTCATTTTCATTTTCTCCCTCAAACCACACGTTGACTGACATTCTTCGAGCAGTCAGTACCAACATGTAGTAATTGTGTGGGAGACCTTTCAAATAAAGGCAGGTTATTTCTATGGTTCTCGCTGAACCTACGACGTGTGGAAGGGTCTTAGTTTTGAGCCCTCCCCTTACAAGCCCCAGTGTAAACCCTTTGCCAATAGCCACAGTTGCCTTTATAAAAATAAGGGTCAGCGTTCATATGTGAGCTGAAAGTTATAATGAGACTACATAATATTGAAAGAATTTCCTACAGATTTTCTAGAGATTTTCCGCCTGAGTAAAAATATAGAGGTCCCTCGGAAGGGTGATGAATTGATATTAGATGATGTTAAATGATTGATGCTAGTTCTTTTTAAGTGAAGGTCAAAGAACAACTTGAAAAATGACCTCCTCTCTTTTCAATAACTTGACCATATATAATGTAGCAGGGATGAAAGCTTGCTGTTCTTTCACGGCTGGCTCTTAGAATTTCTCTTATGAAAGGAACTTTGAGAAACTAGTTTGATTGCCACTCGTGGCAGAAAATGGGGTTTTGGTCATATGGATCAAGCTCCAAAAAGGTGACAGCCGGACTTCTTTAGGTGGAGGAAGAACAAAACAAAAACAGCAACAACAACAACGACAACAAATCTGAGTAGAGCAGGGTGTACGGAGAAGAGGAGGGTGGGCAGGACGGTGAGGAAAAGCCCCCTGAGCGGGAGGGAGAAGGCGGGGAAGGACAGGGTAAGAGGCGGGGGAGGGAGGCGAAGGGCAGAAGGGTTATTCCATCAGAAATGACGGCACTAGAGGATATGGCGGTTTTCCTTTGGGTCCCCAGGGGGAGAACTGGCCACTGGATGTCAGAGGTGCCAGATTGGAGCGAGAGCCCAGGGGTCAGGGTGGCGCCAGTCTTGCAGGTGTTAGGTCTGAAATTTGATCCCTGCCCCCTGCACCGCAGGACCCTGCCTGGTGTGTCCAGGGCACGCTGGGCAGGCGAGGATGTAGCATACTGCCTGGCTGAGTATCACCGGGGAGTAGCCGGGACGCCCCTCGTGAAAGCCACACAAACAAGCAGAAATAATGAACGTTCTATTTTAGAGCCTCGGAATTGGGGGAGATGTAGTCTACCACATTCACAGTGTTATCTGGGATGGAGTTGCACTTTTTCTTTCATCTTTGCTTTTTTTTTTTTTGGCTCTCATTAGCATTTTTTAAACAGCAATTACTGCCACATCCCGAGATGCACGGTAGGTTTGCACATGACAATAACCATAAAAACTGGAGGTTCTACATTGGCTCCTACACTGAAGAAGTCAGGAGACATGGGAGGTTAAAACTGGACAAAATCTGGTCCCCGGTACTTAGCAGGGACCTCTGGATGGCCATGGACGTCCTGCCGTCCGTAATGTGAGACGTTCCTAAGGGTCCTTCTGGATTCCATCAGTAACAATTGTATTTCAAATGACACCCCCCCCACACACACACACACACATACACACGACCCACTGTATTTGTTTGCCATAGCAAAGTGCCATGGGCTGCCGACTTCAGGCAGGTGTCCGGGGTCACTCCCCAGGCTGCTCTCCTTGCCCATCTTCTCCCTCTTTTCCCGTGGCCTTTCCTCTGCCTGTGGCCACATGTCCTTATCTTACAAGAACGTTTGTGAATTGGACTAGGGACACCCGAGAGACGACATTTTAACTTGTCTACCCCTTTCCAGGCATCATCTCCAGTAACAGCCACATTCTAAAGGGCTGGGGTGCGGGCAGGGCTGCGGCTCAAGCCAGAGCACACGTGTGGTGGGTGCGGGGCCCCGAGTTCCGTGCCCAGCACTACCAGGAGGGCCCAGAGCAAAGGCCAAGGGATGGGGGGGAAGAAGGAAGGGAGGCTGGAAAAGAAACAGATGTGGGTTTGCAGGGGACAAAGTTCATCCCATCAAATACACATGAATACATATATATGAATGCATGCACTGTCACTGTCACTGTCATCCCATTGTTCACTGATTTGCTTGAGCGGGCAGTGAATGCATGCTGTTTACATAATGATACAACTCTATAAAACTGAAAGTTTTGCTGTGAGTAGTTAATTCTAGTGAATAATAGTTAGCAGGTTGGTTTTTTTTTTGGGGGGGTCACACCCAGCGATGCACAGGGGTTACTCCTGGCTCTGCACTTAGGAATTACCCCTGACCCCTGGCGGTGCTCAGGGGACCATATGAGATGCTGGGAATCGAACCCAGGTTGGTTGCGTGTAAGGCAAACGCCCTACCCTCTGTGCTATCGCTCCAGCCCCAGAGATTGGCAGTTTTGATTTGAGCACAGACTGTCCTACTTTGAATGCAGTTTGGAGGCTCTCGAGGCAGTGAAGAACACCCGTGTCAGGGTGGGAACATGGGTGAGACTAGGAAAAGCTTTTAGCCCACCCTCCATTGCACAGTCTAAAGATTCTACAGTTGCACTCACACATGGGAGCATTCATGACTTTTCTTTGTTTGATGTTGCTGGGGCTTTTTGTTTGTTTGTGTGCCCTTTTAAAATTTTCCTTCTGGGTATTTCTGATTAATTTCTTAGGATTATAAATGAAATGTGTGTATTTCAAGGCATTTAGGGACAGAGGGGAACGTGTTCCCTTCTAAATCACTATTTCCTGGGGCCCACGAAACAGTGCTCCTGGGGTGCGGACTCACAGAGCATGCTCCTTCAGTCGCCGTGTCCACTCCTGCTCCCCGCCTCTGTGATGAGAAGCGTGTACAGAGGAATCCCGTTCCGCGTCAGGGCTCTGGAGGGCAAGCGTGACTGTGGACAGTGGCTTCATCACCATGTCCTGCATGCTACTGCATTCAGACCTGCTCCACTCTCTAAGATCCAGTTACAATTTTGGCAACGCTATGAATAGTCATGTTGATTTATAGTCTCCCACTTTTGCCCTGTGTTTGGCAGGGTTTCCAATCAGCAATACTGCAACCAGCTGAAGTGAATTCGTAGCATGTCTTCCTTGTCTAGTAACTGCAGTAATTCAGGTGCCTGGGTTTGAAGAGCCGCTTATAAGCCCAGCGCTGCCTCTAGAGCTCATTCTGGAATCAGGAACTGCTCCAAACTTGTCCGCCATGGCCTTCTGTACCTTCCTGTGCCAGTTTTGGTGATTCCTATAAGTGTAATAAACATTTCACCCATTTCTAAATTATTTCCATGTCCACCTCTGTTTACGCATCAGACGATTCCTTTCCTGAGATGGCTTATATTTAGGAGTTGGCTTTGTGCACTTAATGAATGTTCTTCTCTGTGCATGTGTATATGTGTGTGTGTGTGTGTGTGTGTGTGTGTGTATAATTTTTGTAATCTTAAAGTTCTACGTGGATTTCTATGAATATAACAATTTACAGTCTGGCGCATCTAAGAGAAAATGATTTGACTTTAAAATCTCAACTTTTGACACCAACTTTGAGCCAAGTAGATGAAGATTGAAACTTTGTAGGTACACTAGGCTATTATTAGAGTTATAACAGTTAATTATCAAATATGTCATTATTGTAGAAATTAGTAAGACCATGAAAGTGAAAGAAAAATAAATAGTTCTTATTCTATGATTATTAAGGAGAAATAAAATGTCGAATTTCAGTGAAATCACTGTATTACTGTCATCCCGTTGCTCACCAATTTGCTCGAGTGGGCACCAGCAACGTCTCCACTGTGAGACTTGTTACGTTTTTGGCATATTGAATACACCACGGGGAGCTTGCCAGGCTCTGATGTGTGGGCGAGATACTCTCGGTAGCTTGAAATAATGGTACTTAATTCAGATCCTCAAAACTTGTCAAAGTATTTGTCTCAAAGCTTCCAAGCATTATTCATGAAAAACTGGCTAAAATCTGCTACCTTGATTTCATCTTCTTTGATAAGAGACTTATTCACTTATGCTTATTCACTCTTGAGAAATAAGGGTACATAGTATAATACAGAGTGTCACCCAGAGTGTATTCACATGAAGTAATTTGTCATGTTTTATATATTTAATACATATTTTAGAGATAAGTAACCATGTTTGTTATTTAATTTAAAACAATTATGAGAGTTTAGAGCCACAGAGCAGTGAATGGGTGTTTGCTTTGCAGGGGTTCAATCCCTGGCACCCCACATGGTACTCCAAGTTCTGCCAGGAGTGAGCCCTGAGCACCACCCTGTGTGGCAACCTCCCCCCAAAATGAGTTGTAAATTCTGAAATATCCCAGGAGGCACTCAAGACTTTCCTTATCATGATACGAAGCATTATGAACAACATGGATAGTTTTGGGGAATAAAGTTATAACCACAATATCAGCTGCTACACTTGATTGATTCCTGCTGAACATGATGCCACAAAATATTCCATTTTAGCGAAATACGTTTGTTGTTGTTCTTATTCTTCTTGTGAATTCATTAAGAATATCAAGGAAAGTAGACCTGATATAATAATAGCGATAGCTTACTTAATATATTTATAATCTTCTTGGAATGCCTGGTTTTTCTTTCTTTTCTTGTTTTTTTGGAAAAAAAGAAGTGAATTTCCCCCTAGCAATAGCTGGCATATGGGACTGGCTAGCCCTACATTGTTAACAGAAATTGCTATCAAAATATCGAAAACACTGGGAACAGTAAAGGATATTCTAATTATTCTTAAATCGGGATGAAATTTTCTAACTTCAGAGATATCTTCCCAATCCATATTCAGTGGAGGGTAGGTAAAGGGGTGTGTGTGTGGGGGGGGGGGGGGCTCGCGAGTGCGTGCGTGTCTGTGTGCGTGTGTGTGACTGATTCTCAGGATAAAATTTAAACATTCCAGGCTTTACTATCTTGCAGCCTGTATTGAACTCCATAATATAAAACTACAGTGGAGTACGAAAAGTGCTTTTGTGTTCCCAGACAGGAAGTTTAGATTTCTAAATTCCTGCCAGTGCTGAGTGTCATTCTTTGTAGATGACCCCATCCTGCATACGTGCTCACATGCCATGGACGGTGATACGCAAAAGGAAACGTCTCCTTTGTGTTTGAGTGCTTGTCTGCATCAATGTAAGGTATGAGCTCAGTGAAGCACAAGAGGAAGCCCGAACATGGAGAACACACATGCCAGGCCCTGTGGTAGGTGCTGCGGGGGCTTGCTCACCCCGCCTTGGGGTGGGTAGGACTGTTCCCATGTCTGCATGGGAACAGAGAGGGAGAAGCATGGAGAGGGGGAAGCCGCCGGTGCCCCTCGTGTTAGTGAGCCACGGAGCTAGACTCACTCTTGCAGTGTCACTCTGCAACCGCTCAGTTGGTTGCTCTTCCTCACACCGGTGATAGCTCTCGATCAGAACAATAGTGTCCAGGGGAAAACGGGATAGGAGGCAGCAAAGAAACACAAGAAACACAATGTATAAATATGTATGAATTGGCAATGTGTCCCTTCAAATAGAATCCTTGTGTTCCCAGTCCAAGTTTGATGAGTTTTGATCAACCTTTGATTCAGGTTAGGGTCACAGTGTGTGTGGAGTCTGCCCGTCCGGTGGCTTTCCTCCGTGTCCTGCAGGTGTGAGTTGCGGGTCACTTGGTGTTCTGTCCACCTTGGCCCTGAGCTGCTAGGACAGGTGCCATCCACCCTTAACCTTTAACTGGAAAATGAATGAGAGGGAGGAAAGGAAGGGAGGGAGGGAATGAAGGTGGAAGAGAAGGGAGAGAAGGAAGGAAGGAAGGAAGGAAGGAAGGAAGGAAGGAAGGAAGGAAGGAAGGAAGGAAGGAAGGAAGGAAGGAAGGAAGGAAGGAAGGAAGGAAGGAAGGAAGGAAAGAAGAAAGGAAGGAAGGAAGGAAGGAAGGAAGGAAGGAAGGAAGGAAGGAAAGAAGGAAGGAAGGAAAGAAGAAAGGAAGGAAGGAAGGAAGGAAGGAAGGAAGGAAGGAAGGAAGGAAGGAAGGAAGGAAGGAAGGAAGGAAGACTAGTATGAAATGGAGTGAGGGAAGAAGGGCGGGAAAGTAGGGAGGGAGAAAGGCTATTTTCAGAAAAGCACTTAAAATATAAAATCAAAATGATAACTTTTTTTTTGCTTTTGGGAGGTCATACCTGGCAATGTTCAGGGGTTACTCCTGGCTCTGCAACTCAGGAATTACTCCTGGTGGTGCTTGGGAGACCATATGGGATGCCGGGAATTGAACCCGGGTCGGCCATGTGCAAGGCAAACGCCCTACCCGCTGTGCTATCGCTCCAGCCCCCAAATGATCACTTTTCTAAAGAAGTTAAAATTGTCCAAAATATTAGACATTTAGCAATAATGTGGTTTCATTCTGTTTGGGGCCCAATCTTGCTGCTCCCAGGCCATTTCAATCATAAATACTTACCCCGGAAAGACAGCCAACCGCGACAGTAGTAATAAGAGCAATACTTTATGGCAAGCGACAGTAAAGCAGGCTCTGCCTCTGTGATGGCTTCATCTGATTTTTTTTTCATGTAATCCTGATCCTATATTTGTGTCCTTGGGCACAGTAACTGTCACTTTCCCAGCGGGAAACCAAGTCTCAGGAGAATAATTCTCTCCGGCTTTCTCGCCATGCAAGAAGCCAGCCGGGTCTACCTGAGTCTAGAGGTTACACAGTTACTCATAATACCACCATATGGGTCTAAATCCAGAGGAAAATGTCTGATCTTTAGAAACCGTCTTTTGCTTGGGTTCTGCTTAACTGTAGCCATCCTCAGCGCCTATCGTAAATAATCACGTTGTCCAAATCTTACCGACCTGCTCGTGCACGTCTGTGATCACAGCCCCACACGGTACATCACTTCCTGCTTGTCAGCCAAGTCTCCACAAAAATTAACAAGCGTGATTTAAAAGTCAGAGGCAGAGCGAGAAAGAGTGGGTGGTAAGTTTTAAGAATGGTTTTCAGGTGCTCACCACATGAGCTAAGTGCAAAAAAGACATATGCTAAGGCTGATGCTTTGTGTGGTCCACGGAAGATGAGGTCAGTTATGTGACACTGTGGTGGTAAATTTCTAAGAGAGATATATGATATTTACATAATTTCCAAAAGGTGAAATTAAATAGGTCTGCATAAGAGTCGCTATCTGTGCCAAGCATGATTATATGAAATTGAAGTCATCGCTTTACAATATTGCTATAAAATTGCCGGGATAAAAGCTAGCTGTAGGCCCGCAGTGTTTGGAGACATTCATCTGAAACATATTGTAGCAAGCTTAGATGTGGTCAAAGAGTTGAATTTGGTCTTCTGGCCAATTTGGGAAGGTATATAAGATGTTACAGAATATAGTCAGGATTATGTTCACGGAGTCCAATAGTAAAATGAATTTGACTGAAAAAAATAGCGGTAAGAAATGAATTTCATACATGAGTGACAAAGCGGCTTTATATGATTCAAGGTGGTCCTTCGTATACTACTAATTTTATTCTTAGCCCTGTGTGTTAATATTTAGTTTCTAAGGGCTAAGTCAAATACTCTTTCAATGAATTTAAAATGTAGATGAGTGCATGGATTTATATTATAGTAAGAAAGCAAAGGAGAGCATTTTGAGGAAATGTTAATATTAAATGAATACATAGATTCTCCACTATGTGGTGTGACTATAAGATACCATGAGTGGTATTTATAACAGATAGTTTGAGGATATTTACTCCTTTGCATATTTCTTCTATTTGTAAAATATGTATGAAAGGTGTCAGTATTAAGATAAATATTTTTAAAAGAATTTTTTTCAAAATCAATATTTGGAAATGCTAACTATGCATAATATGCTAACTCCACAGATATTAAGAAAATTTAAGACAATATCAATGATAGCTAATTAATTGGTAAATTTGCAACATATCATTTATTGACTATTCTGTGTGAGTTGCATCGTTTTCCCCCTAGAAATCAGAGAATTGATAAAAATAGTCATAAAAATTAAGTTACCTTAAATTTTGTGATAGTTTTGGTGGGGAGGTGAGTTGGCCACACTGGCTGTTCTGAGGGCTTACTCCTGGCTCTTTGCTCAGAAGTCACTCCTGGTGGTGCTCAGGAGACCGAACAAGAGTTAGCCACGTGCCAGGCAAGTACCCAAACCACTCTTCTATCTCTACAGTCTCTCTATCAAAATTCTTTATGTTTGTCTTCCTATCTTGATTATGGTACTTGTGACTCAAACTACAAACTTCTCCGGCTTGGACACAAGTAGACCCCAGATCATTGCTATAAAAATCAGGGTGCTCAATTGCCCTTCTTTCATTCTTTTATTCGTGACTATACAGACAGCTATGCCACTTAAGTACCTGATTGTTATATGATTGTCTCTGTGCATAATAATAAGAAACAATGCCAGAAAGAACTGGATTAAAAGTAGAGAAAATCTTGAATATATATTATTTCTTTATAAATCAGATTTTGTCTTCATTAATGCTGTAGAAATTAAGACAGATAGTCTATATGATGGTTTTAATAAATATATTGATTTCTCTTTATATAAGGAAGATTTAAAACCAGTAATGTTGGGACCAGAGAGAAAATACAAGGGATAAGTCACTTGTCTTTTGCAAGTAGCTAAGCCTGGTTTAATCCCCAGCACTGCCTCTGGTCCCCTGAGCACCACCAGGAGTGAACCCTGAGGAGAGAGCCAGCTGTGATTCAGAAGTCAAAAACCAAATCAACCAACCAAGCAAGCAAAACACAGTTCTCTTCTAATCTTCACCCCGTCCCAAAATATTTACTTTTGTTTGTCTTTATGTATAATTTTCAGTCCTGAAGTTATGTCATTACAACTGAAAAGAATGAGGATTTTAAAAGGGTGGATTCAGCTTCCTGCTCTGAGATTGTCCATATTTTATTACCTCTGCCATGGCTTTCTAGAATGAACTATAATCATGATTGTTACCTTAAATTGGTGTGGATACTATCTAAAAATCTGTGTTTACATTTCTGTTCTATTAAAACATTTTCCTGTAGAAGACATATGATGGCCAACAGCTATAAAAAGTGCTTATTGTCACTTATAGTTAGAAAAATGTAATCAAAACAACAGTGTACCATCTTATGCCTGTGAGAATGGCACGTAGTAAGGAATCAGGAAACAGCCAGTGTTGGTGGCTTGTGGTGAGAAAGGATCCCCATCCACTGTTGTGGGAATGTTGTCTGGCTCAGCTTTTTTAAAAAGCACTATGAAGATTTATCAAAAAAAGAGGAATAGTACTTCCATATGACCCAGCAATACCACTTCTTAACATTATCCCAGAAATTGTACCACTGTCATCCCGTTGTTCATCGATTTGCTCGAGTGGGCACCAGTAATGTCTCCATTGTGAATCTTGTTGTTACTGTTTTTGGCATATCAAATACACCACGGGTAGCTTGCCAGGCTCTGCTGTGTGGGTGGGATACTCTTGGTAGCTTGCCGGGCTCTTTGAGAGGGATGGAGAAAGCAAATTGGGGTTGGCCACGTGCAAGGGAAATGCCCTACCCACTGTGCTATTGCTCCAGTTATCCCAGACATTAAAAAAAAAATTAATTCAGAAGTAGAGAGTCAGAGTGGAGGCAGAGAGTCTTGCCCGTGTGCCTGGCTGTCTTCCCCAGGGCCTCCTCAGAGGGGATGGGCTCCAGCTTCCCTTCCCACCCTGAGCAGAGCTCCCAGCAGCCAAAGACCTCCGGAGCCTAGCCATAGCCATGCTCAACACCCCTCTCCACTTGTTTGGACGAGCCTCATGCATGAAGGAACCGGCAGAGGAACCCAGGTGTGTGGGACCCGGGGCTGAGACCTCCAAGCCTGCTCAGATCGGGACTGGGCCTCCTCTGCCTAGATTTCCCATCTCCCAGTAGCTAGGCGGTCACACCCAGGGACTGCCCCCAGGCCGTATAATTCTGTCAATGGCCAGCATCCAGAGACTTAAAAGCAAGCTCCCGGAAGTGCGTGGCTGCTTTGTGGCCGCGAGATATCTTTCAGCCTACTTCTCCCTCTGGGAGAACCTGGAGAACTACTGGGAGTGTCCTGTCCACATGGGAGAGCCTTGCAAGGTCCCTATGGTGTATTAATATGCCAAAACCAGTGACAAGCTGGGTCTCATTCCCTGACCCCGACAGAGCTTCCAGTATGGCATTGTTGGAAGGACGAGTAGAGAGAGGCTTCTAAAAGCTCAGGGCTTGGACAAATGGAGACATTACTGAGACCACTCAAGAAATTCGACGATCAACGGGATGATGATGATGATGATGATGATGATAATGATGAATTCAGAAGTGTATATATGAACACTTATTCTCATTACTGCACTTAGTACAATTTGGGTGGAAGCAACCCAAATGCTCAACTATGAATGAATGGATCAAGACATTGTGATAAATTAAAAAAATGGAATATTATGCAGCTCTGGGAAAGAACAAAGGCATGACATTTGCAGCAACATGAGTGAAGTGTGTCAGAAGGAAAGGAGCAGATGTTGCATTATCTCTCCCATATGTGGGACCTAAAAATACACAGCAAGGGAGCAACAGAGATCCAAAGGCATCGTAATGGGGGAACTGACCCACACAACTGAGTTGGGGCAGTCTTGTGAGGGAGAGTCTTAAGGGCCCTGGGAGAGAGAGGGTGTTTGGATCACGTGCTTGAGAATAATTATTAGTAGGATCATAAACCAAATAAAATTTTAGCTGAAATATTAAAATTCTGTTCTACTCATTCAGTAGCCCTCTGAACTGGACACATTTTGTATTTTCCCTCAAAAAGTAGTTTCCTCTTTTGAAAATGGAATGATTCGAATGGTGCAGGGTCCCCCACTCCCCTCTGCAACCGAACACCTGACAGCCCAGCACTGCCTGGGCAAGCACTCCTAGGGCCCCCTTCCCCCAAAAAAAAGTTACAGGGATAGTGTTATGATGAGATAAAATACTATACAAAGAACAACTGGTGTAGTGTTTGACACACAGTGCTGGAGAGTATTCACCAGGTGGTAACGGCAGGGCTCGTGTTCTCTACCAACCCAGTCCTCTGGGGTATACAGCTCAGAGGGGAACACTCCTCCGCAGACAAGTGCAAGTGTGGAGAAATTCTCCACTTACGTCAATCTAACTGATCCAGCTGCTAAGGAAATACTCCTGACTGCCCCTCACGCATGTATCGATGCCTTCATTCCTCTCTCCCCCTCGCTGCACTGTCTCACTCCCAAGGCTCCGCTCCTCAGATCTCGGGCAGAACGGAATGATTTGTGAAATGATGCCACTGTCTTCCCTTTGGTCTTCTAGCTCATTTATCCCATGACTGCAGAGTCAATAGGATTGGGTGTGAGTTCTTCACAAGCTCTATATTTCTTTTGAGGGGGTGGGGTGGGGGGGCTAGGTCACACCCAGAGGTGCTCAGGGCTTACTTCTGGCTCTGTGCTCAGGGATCACTCCGTGTGAGCCATGGTTTTCCTTTCCTCCATCCTGCCCCTCGGTGGAACCACTTGCGGTCGAGCACCCTGGCCACAATACACTGAAGTTCGTGGAGAAGAGAAGCGTCTCATGAACTTCTCACAGAATTTTTAAAACTGTTAGTGAAGATAACTCCACTCAACTGTCTCGGAGCCCGGGTTGCATGCGGGAGTCCGGAGTCTGAGCCATGGGCACATCTCAGCTTATATCCCGAGCACTGCCACGAGGGACGACCCTTCCCCCAGAAGCAAGCCTGGAGTCATCCCTCATCACTGATGCGCATGGCTTTCCCCCAGTAAGGAACCCCCCAAACGAACAACCACAAACCCCCTCTTCATTCGCTTTCTGGAAGGTCGAAGAAGCTGATGGAGGTTCCTGTTCTTGTATTGAAAGAGCTGAGACACAGAGATGCTGAGAAGTGCAACGCAGAATGGAAGCCCCGGGGATCTGGAGAACTGTCTCTGAAGCTAGTCTGCCCCGGAGCCGCTGCGGAAATTCTAATTCATTGCCCCAGGCATTCTTCAGATCCCTCTCAACTAATATTTGCTTAGTAAGGATTCCAGTATCTAAAAATCATTCAGTTATTTTCTCTAACTTAGAAGAGAACAGCACTTAGTTCTCATTTGTTTTTTTTCTGTTTCTCGACTCGCCCACATCTGTCTTTCTGGAAACCATGTTTTGTTTGTCCTAATTCGAACAACTCATTACAAAGAAATGAAGAAGAAAAGAAACTAAGAATATCTGATTATAGTCATCTTCCCATAATTTGTAATGTCTTAATTTTAAATCCTACTGTAGAAGAAATCAGTGCTTTGTATTTCAAATTTGAATAATTGAATAGTGACTTGCTGTTCAAATTGACAGTTACTGTCTAAAAAAAGTTTCCATAATGTTGATGATTAAAGTAACAGGGCCCACATTCTTTTTATTTAAATTGCTCCTTTGAAAAGTCTGCAATCATTGACGTTTTTCTGATCCTCCCAGAAATTTGGTTTGTGATTAACATTTGTGCATGCTTATCATTCCTGTTATTTCGATCAAGTCATCACTTGGTAGATCTTATTAAAATAGCATAATAACTGAGTACTTTTAGAATATTTACTAGCCAACAGTCTAAACTTTATTCTTTATTTTCAATTTTGTGTGTAACAAATTCATTATTTTCAATTTTGTAGTGTAACAAATATCAGAAGTCCTAAATTCTAGCTCTGGTCTTGCTACTAACATGCTCTCTAACCCATAGCAAGTCAGCTGACTTCTCTGGATTTGACTTTTCCCAACAGGAACTTGGGAAAGATGAACGAAATACTTCCAAGTTTGCTTCAAGTTTTAGAATCTCAATTCCAGAATTATAGAAAGAGTGATCACCCAGTTCAAGCTTGGACATTACCAGTGTTTGGCTGAGTTTAGCGGACTTTTGTAATGAGTTGCAGGATATAAGATTAACAAACATGCATCTATATATGGCATACAGGAGGGGGAAAAGTCCTGAATCCCACAAGGATGTAGCTTAGCAACTGATGAACTCTAATTGTTACCAGTACTTATGAAATAGAAGGACAAAGAGGGATGTGTTGCTCCGTATTGGAAGGTGATGGAGAGAAAGGACCTGTGGACCATCACCGGGGTGTCCCTGCTCCCTGCCCCCACCCCCCCCAGTGCCATGATGGTGTTGGAGAGTTGGCACTGCTGGGAGTTTAGCGGCAGGGCTGAGGTTTGAAAATGACCTCACCTTGTTTTGAATTTCTGTTTTCCATCTGTTCTTTGGCAAACATTACTGCATTTTAAGTAAGTCAATCAAGTTTGCTCTATAATTGATGAGCGTTTCGTTCTCCTTCCGGTGCAATACTGAGGTTGCTTTACAAGGAAGCCGGCCTTCTTCCCCAAGGGCGCTACTTGTCCCCGTTCCCATTCATAACAAATAATTTTGTGATCCTCTTTCTCCTTATCCCCCCTTAAGCAGCGTCCACCTTTCCTGGGTGTGGGGGGGGGTCCTTTCTCAGGTTTACTGGACTTCTCATTCATTTCTGGTCTTGCTCTGGAATGAGAGCTGTGTGTCAGTCTCAGCGGCCTCGGGATTCTTTTCTGGAAGAGCGGGTGCACATGGGCTGCAGGGGCCAAGGCAGGCAGCCCTCCCGGGGGAGCCTCTCCACGCTGGTTAGGAGGGAGAACCAGATTCAGTGGTTTCCTCAGGATTCTCCTCTTGTATAATGGCTTATCACCCTCCTCCCTGGTCCCCGTTTTGTCTTTTTATTTTAAAGAACTGAGCTGTAAGAAAACAGAATTTCTCTCTGTGCCAACTCCGACTGGCTATGGGTGCTAGGGGGATTGTGAAGTGAACCAGGGTTTATGTTCTGAGATCTTTGGGGTTAGCCGCAGGAAGGGAGATGGTTGGCACCAGGAACCTGCACCTTTGATTACTGGGACCCCAGACAGAGCCGGCCAGATCTTCCTTGTACCAGCCCTAAGAATCCGGCTCTGTCACAACTCATTGCTTCCAGGACCCAGTTCCAACCTGTACTTGGTGTTCCCTACAGCACCACCAAATAACCAGCAAGTCGTACCACACTCAGCTTGGTTCCGACACTGATTTCCTGGGCATCACATTCCATCCCATGTAGGATGACATTACTTTGTCCTTTCCCCCCTTGCCACAAGGAGCTTATCCCGGTTTTTCCCGGAGTTTAGGCTTACCCCAGTCACACCCATCAAGGTGTTCCCGAGTCACTCCCATCCCTTTGTTTAGCTGTAATCACTTCTCTATGCTCTCTTCCCCAAAACAGTTAATCAGCTTTCCCCTAATCTGACTCTGCTAATTTGTAAGGTCAGACCTTTCTAGGACACTGAACTTGTAAGTTAATATTGCCTTTCTCCTCTCCTTATGTCTTTTGAATAATTTACTTTAAAGCAATGTCCTTTTTGTATAGACACAAGAAGACAATATTATGCTTTTGTAACTTGAAATTTAATTGGCTTCAAATATTATTCATTCTCAGGCATCTGCTTTCTCCACTTAAGCCTCAGTTGCCCTCAGTTCCTAACACCCCAAAAGCAGGGTCCCAACGAGGGACGGGACGGATCCAGGGCAAGCAGTGAGCTGTGTGCTATCCTGGCATCGAGATGGGCCTGGCCAAAGTGCCTAATTCTTAACTATAAGTTAAGAGCTTGATCATGGACAAATGCTGTCATGATCCAAAAGCAACGACGAGACTAGGACCCTGCTAAGGATAGGAAAGACTAATCTGGCCTGAGCACTGTAGTCTGAGATCGAGATGGCCCCAGGAAAGCGATTCTATAAGTTTAATACATTTCTTACTGTGTCCATACAAAATGATTAATGTGAATGCTTATATGTTTGCTGGATGAAGAGAGGAGAAACACACTCATGGGACTCCGCCCTTGGGTGGATGGTCCTGCTGAAGGAGAATCTGTTCTAAAATCAGCATCCCATGAAGGGAAAGAACTTTACCCTTATTGATGATGACCACACCTATGTAACCATCCCATAGGATGTTGTGTAAGCCCCAACCCCCTCATGCTGGGGGGACTTAACTAGGCTGTGAGAGTGGGTTAGGGGGCCAGATCCGGGGGCGAGATCCAGAGAGAGATCCAGAGCCGGGAGAGAAGCAGAGAGAGAAAATGAAATAAATTGATCAAGCAACCAGTTTGGCCTTCTTCCTTCTGTCGCCTGCCCTTGACAACAGTCACACACAACGGTTCCAGAGCACTGAACGTGGGCGGTGAGACAGCCGCTCGGAGAGCCCGCGAGTGCACATGCCCGTCGGCGTGCTCAGTTTTTTACAATCCCATAGTTCAAGGAATCTGCAAGACTGCCCCATGCACCTCAGACACCAATTTCAATGCCAGGTTGTCACCTAGACTTGTGACCAGAGGCTTTAGATGGGCAGCCACAACACGCCACTGTGGGTTTCAGTGATTGGCTAGGGCTGGCTGTAGAACTCAGGAACGGGTGACTCTCCACTTCATTAGAAACGGTGCATGCAACTGGGAGAGACACCAACTGGGGATATGCTGGGGGAAGTGTGGGGAAAGAGCTGCTGTTCTCTCCAGGGGAGCCATCACCCCCAGATCCTCACCCGGCACCCGCCGGAAAGCTCTCAGAACTGTCACCCTTTGGGCTGGTTTGGAGGCTTCAGGACATAGGCAAGGCTGGTGATATCATGAACCACTGACCCTTGAAGTCTGTCTCTACCTCCTCCCCCAGCCCTGGGGAATGATCCCTCTAAGGACCTGGCTGGCTTCACTGGCAACCCGCTTCCAGGCTGGGACACACAGGAAGTCACTGCATTCAAATAACACAAAACTCTTCTCTCTCCTTCAGGCGCTTCCTGGGTTTAAGAAAAACAAGTTTAGGAGAAACAAGTACATATTCCTGGTGAATATCGCAACTGCCTTGGCTTTCAGAAAATGCTCTGTGCTAGCTCCAGCCACACCCATATGAATTAAACTTGAAGTTTCTAAGCACAGGACCGACTTTTTTTTTCAGTTGTGCTTTTCTTGGAGGTTCTCTAATATTTGTTTGTCCTAATAATATTTGTTTGTCCTAGTAAACCCTAATAAAGACACACCTATGAAGGAAATGAGATGGCTTTCCCTTTATCCACACTCCCCTCATCTCTCACATCTGATAAGTAAATATTTCCCCTATACACTCTGTCTCTCTCTGTCTCTCTGTGTCTGTGTCTGTCTGTCTGTCTGTCTCTCTCTATCTCTCTCTCTCCCCACTCGCCCTTACCCACGTTTCTCCCTGTAGTCTTAGTCTTCATTTCTCTTCTCTATGGTAAAGTCCCATTACTTCTTCAAATCACCTCCACTTGGGATAATTTTTAAAGACTTTTTGCCCTTAGTTCAAGTAAGTCACACTCCTTACCTCCTCGACCGCCCCACCACCACCCGCCACCCAAATATGGTTCCATTGATCTGTGTGTGTAGACCCCTCATGGCTTTATGACTTAGTGCCACCACCCTTGATCTTCCTGTCCAGCTCCCTCAGATCCCAAGATGTATAGCACCTCACAATATAGTAGACATTCAATAATTGGTTTTTGAATGATGAGTAAATTAAGTGATTCTGTGTTAAGAGGTGGGATGGTGAAAAGCACAGATATTTTATTACCCAAAGGATCTCCAAGACCAATTCCTATTACATGCTAAATCATGACTCTGACAGTTCATTAGATAAGGTTTTAACGAAAATAATGAAATGTTTCCCTAGAAAATGCATCGCCATGGGTGTGATTGTTTCACATTCGCTTCTCATTATCACTCTTGTCTTCATTGGGAAAGATCGTTCCTTCTTTTCCCCAGAGAGTGTTCAGTGAGTAACTTTTGTGCAGTTCTGATAAAACTTATCCAGTTTGTAGGAAGAAAATTCTACTTAGAAATTCAAGAAGTCAAAACCAAAAATTTCATAACTCACAAGGATACGATTTCTCAGAGAGAACATGGTAGATTTCTGTGTCCTCATTAATTTTTCTCTCTCCAAAGAAAACCTTTTGCCCCAAGTAGGGCTCCTTTCTGTAAAGCCATTGCCTGGGAAAGGAATGCAAAACATACGTGAGCCTGAAAGACTGAGCCACACTGCTCTCTCCTCATTGTAATTACTATTCCCAAGGAAGTTTTGCTTTACAAAATGATCTTATTTCCAGTTTACGTTAGAAAGTACTTAGTTGAATGATGTGAACATTTAAAGACAGAGCACATGCTAAGGAAATATCAACTCATTTTTTCCATGTATGTTCTCACTTTTAGTTTCTTTCCTATATAAAGTGAAGAAATAAAACCAGTTGGAAAAATTTAGAGCAAATACAAATATGTGAAGTTTGAATCTTTGCTATGATTCAAAGGGTGTTCTCTCTTTTCTTTTTTCTTGATTGGACTCAGATTTGAAACACACTGCACTCCCAAAGTCCAAACAACACATAAACAAAATCATTTACATGTGCTGGTATTTTTCTTTTTTTTCCCCCAAGTGTTTTCTCTGAAGTAAATAAAAATAATGAGATTGCTAATTTATATTTTGCATATGATGAAAATGTAACATTTACCTCAACTATAAGATAATATTTTAAATGACTCTTTAGACGTAATTTAAATGACTCTTAACTGGTACCTCACAGGAAAAATGACATGATACATGCTTTATTGTGGTTTGAGTTTTATTCCTGCTTAAATTCAGAGGCTAATTAATCATACAAAGCCTCTTAAAAATTGTTGATGTTTAAAATCCTTGAGGGAAAATCCATTCTTTATTTTTTTTATTGTGGTAAAGTACACATAAAATTTACAAACTTAACCTTTTTTTTTTGGTGTACAGTTAAGTGATATTAAGTGAGTTTATATTGTGTAATCTTTACCACATCTCTGGAATTCTTTTCATCCTGCAGATTTGAAACTCTTTACCTAGTAAATATTAGCACCCACCCCCTTCCTCTTCGTGCCTGGCAGCCACCATTTGATTTTGTATTTTGGCTACTCTAGATCTTTAAACAAGCAGAAACATAGAGTATTTGCCCTTTGTGGTTGCCTTCTTTCCCTGGCATAATGCCCCCAAGGTTCATCCACATTGTATCTATTTTGAAATCTCATTTTGAAGGATAATATTCTTTTTCAATGTTCTGTAGCATTCCTGAACATATATATTTGCATGTCATGAATCACTTCTCTCTTCTTGCTTGTTTTGTCTTTTCACAGTTTGATTTCATCTTGGTATGGATATATTTGAGTCCATAATTCTGTTTGTTCTTATTCATTCATAAATTTTGATACATTAATCTCTTAACCTATGTAAAAAACAATTATGGACTTATAAACAAAAGTTGTCATAATACTAGGTCTTAGACTAATTGACTTTTAAATTTCTTATTCTCTTAAATCATGTACAAAACCAAAAGATGGCATTTGGGTCGTTGTTACTTTTACCATAGTTTTTATAATGGCCCATATATTTACCTTGATGAGGTATTTATTTCTTCACATGCTTCTGGTATCTTTTCATTCCAACCTGCAGAACGCCCTTTAGAAGTTCTTGAATAACAAGTTTAATTGTAATGAATTCCTCAACTTATGTTTATCTGAAAATACCTTAATTTTTAGCTTAATTTTTTTGTTTTTAAATTTATAATTTTTATTTTCTAGTGATGTCAAGGATTGAATGAAGGGCCTCATGTGCAAGCCAAGTGCTTTGCCACTGTGTAGACGACTTTGGAAGGACAATTTTGGTAGATATAGAATTCTTGATTGGAAGATATTTTTCTTTTAGCATTTTGAATACCTAATGTCATTTGACCTCCTGGATGGTTGTTGATAAATCTGCTGATGATCTTTTTTGGAGTTTGCTTTGTTTGTCATGAATCACTTGTCTCTTCTTGTTTGTCTTTGTCTTTCCAGTCTGGTGTCATCTTGGTGCAGATGCATTCGAGTCCATCCTATTGGACTTCATTGAGATTTTTGGATGTTTATATTCATGTCTTCCACCATTTTTTTTCAAGCTTTCATAGACTTTTCCTCAGTAATCTTCTTCATTCTCCATCAGGGATTTCCACATGCACATATTGGGTGATTTGGTTATGTCCCAGAGGTCCACTTGATTCTGGTCACCTTTCTTCAAGACCTTTTTTCTCATTTCTTTGAAATTGATCATTTCAAGTGTCCTCTCTTGAAATTTCCTTCAAGTTTGCCAATTCTTCTTCCTTCTGAAATTTATCTTTGATTCCCTCTAGATGATTTTTTGTTTCAGTTGTACTTTTCAACGCCAACATTTTTTTACTGACTACTATCTCCTCATTGATGTTTCAACTTTGTATATAAATATCTTTTTTGACCTTTCCTGAACCTTTAGTTCTTTGAAAATCCATAATACAGTTGTTTTAAAGTATTTGTCTAGTGGGTTTGTTCGTTCTTTTTTAGGGTCAGTATATGTTGGTTTACTTTTAGCTTTTTAAAGGCCATTGTTTCTTGGGTTTTTGGTATACTTTTTTTTAGACAAAGCTAGATTTTTGATCTAATATTAATGAAAGTTATGAAAATGAGTCTCCCCTTTGAAATCAAAATCTCTGCTGTTTTTTCCTTATTTTTCTTTTTTGTAGATTATATCCATGCTGAGAACAAGCTTAAACTTGTAAACGTAGGGTCTTCTGAGGTCTTTGTGAGCCTGAAATTTTTCATGCGTACGTATGTTGTCTTTCTAATTTCCTCTAAATGTACATGCAGTTGCTTTTTAATGTCTATATATTTTTTATGTCTATATATCAAAAGGAGAAAAATTTAAAAGTAAACTAGGGAGAACTTTTTAAAAAACACATTTTAACATTAGAACAAAAATATTCAAGTGTGACTATAAGGAATGCGTTTTCACACAAGAGTTATAAATCTCTTATCCTCCAAAGAAAATGAATATATCAATAGGCCGAATATATCAAATTTAGTATATCCTACTAATTGTACCTTTAAAATTTCAATTAGGCCTGGCTGCATTGGATGAAAAATAATTTCTGAGTAAAACTGTAGCTAGAATATGGATCCAAATATATGTATATTTAGAAGACTGTAAAATTTCAAGCTAATAACCCTTTGTATTAAGCCAAAAAGTTTATTCAAATTGATGGTGCCTTCATTCATATAATATGTTAAAATTTATAATTATTAGGATTGAAATCCAAAGGTTTGGAAATGTTCAGAGGTTGCTAATTTGATATTTCTTTCACTATTAAAGGACAGAATGGTATCAAGTTGATACTTAAATTTCTTTAAATAGGCTTTCTATTTGACCCAAAAATAAACAACAATTACTAAGCAGCTATATAGATGTAACTATCTTCTCCTTGTCTTGTTGAAAAGTATCCTAATGCACAACACTCAATTGTGTATGAAAATTATAATATATTTTGGTAAAGCATAGAGAGATAATAAAAGAGGACAAGGGATCAGGGAGATAGCACAAAGGATGGAGAAAATGCTCTGAGTTTGGTCCCTGACTCCGTATGGCCTGCTCTGGGCTCGTAGAGTGGCCTCACTGGCCCCCAGGACCTCCACACTGAGCGACACTGCTTCAACGTGCTGAGTCCAAGCCATCAGGCCTGCTCTGTCAGCAGAGTGTCACCAGGAACTGTCCCCAGGCACCGAGGCATTGCAGGAGAGGTCCCTGAAGACAAGAGAGAGACAGGGGGAGCGGGGGAAGGGGGAGGAGTATAGGGAGGGAAGGGGGTGGGGAGGAAGGGAAATCTTTAGTGCCAGAGAAAGAGGATCTCACTGAATGTAGAAAAAGAGTAAAAGTGTTTTAAAATGTTGATGCATCAATTTCCAAAGCATCATAGTTGTGAATTTAGTTGATCAGTAATCACATAAACAACATTAAAAAAAATTAGACTTTCTATGATAGCTCCCTTTCTTCCATTGATTCCAAAACTACTTTTATATCATTTCATTGACCTGAAATTTCATGAGTTTGGAAGAATTTAAAGTTAGCATCGATTACTTCCCTCCAGATATTAGGCATGTGAAAATCACATCTCAACTTCGCCTTTATTCACCTCTTCCCAAATTGTAGCACTGTAGCACTGTCCTCCCATTGTTCATTGATTTGCTCGAGTGGGTACCAGTAATGTCTCCATTTTGAGACTTGTTGTTACTGTTTTTGGCATATCAAATATGCCACGGGAGCTTGCCAGGCTCTGCTGTGAGAGCGGGGTACTCTCGGTAGCTTGCCAGGCTCTCTGAGAGGGACGGAGGAATCAAACCCGGGTCAGTCGAGTGCAAGGCAAACGCCCTACCCGCTGTGCTATCGCTCCAGGGATGATAACTTAATAAGATACTAAGGGATGATAACATCATAAAGCTCTGATTCTCTCCTAAGTTTACCCTCTAAAAGACACAGGAGAGACGTTTCTCTAACACTGGCAATGGTGCCAGGGGAATCATTTGCATGCAAGACCTTCCCACCCCGGGCTGGGAGGCAGGAGGAAGGAGAAAGCGATGCTCCTGCTCTGATGTGCACACCATGGGCTGTCCCTTGGCCCAGGCTGAGTCTCACTCTCACCCTTGAAGCCTTTTCTGTATCTCACGTAACCTCAGCTGCAGTTTAAATGGTTCAAACCACCTCCAGCTTGTCTGACTCTGCAAAGTAAAGCTAGTTAACAGTTTCTGTGCAGCAAGCCATTTGATTTCCTTTTCCATTGTAAGTGACAGGGCTTGGCTTGGCTTTCATTTGTCTTGGCTACAGCAACTTCCTGTCTACTAAAAGGATTCACCGAAATATTGTACGTAAGATTCTATAAGCTCTGTCAAAGGAAGTTGTTGCACATAAACTGAAATTTTGACGGAGAATCGAAATGAAGAGAAAGTCTTTATCTTGTTTACAGAGTCCATTTTCAGGTACCGGAGTTGTGGGTTCTATTTTATCTCTTTGGAATAGCGTCTCCCATAGGCTCCATCTGCTGTCGAAAGGCCTAGTGGTAACAAGGATAAGATAAAGCAGTAGTTCCCTGCGCTCTCCGTGGGTAACATTCACGTTGATGTCAATGAGATTTTAAATGGTGCACAGACTTGCTTCCCTCTCAGGCACAATGCAATCTCATTTCTTGACTATTGTAAAAAATGTTATTTCAGTTACACAAAATCAGAAACATGTGCTCTGGGGCTAGTAGTATTGCAGTTCTATAAGGTTAGATCCAAAGCCTACATAAAGCTTGGCTAATTTAAAGTGAAATAGAAACAGCTGTTGTATGGAATGCGGCATATATGCTCTCATTTTAGATTATATTGTATTTTTTATTAATTTTAATTGTGTGCTTTGAGGGAAAGAATTTATTAAAGAAACAAAAGAAACTGTTTTTGCAAGTGTTCTAGAACCATATTAAGTAGACAGTGCATGAAGTCTTAAAACCCAAATGCAAGATTTCCTCTCTCTTTCACATAATGGAGCATAGATTGGTTTTGCTTCAATAGGAATTTTTATTTTTAAATCTTTTTTACTACCTCAACCCTGAGCTTAATGACAGACCAAAATACGAATTATTTAAACCAATCATCAGTGAGGTCTTAAAGATAGGGACTGATAACTATTATTTTTGGTTTGAAGTGAAGATGTGACTTGTGTTCTTCCCTTTTGAATTTTCACACTTTGTCTCTTCTTTCATGGCAGAGCCTGGCAAGCTCCCCGTGGTGTATTTGATATGCCAAAAACAGTAACAACAAGTCTCACATGGAGACGTTACTGCTGCCCGCTCAAGCAAATCGATGAACAACAGGATGACAGTGACAGTCTTTTCTTTGTCCCTCTCTGTTATCATGAAGTACTGTTTGATATTTGACTCTGATGTTTTATAAGTAACCTGGATACCTGTCTCAAAATATTTGTATAACTTTTGTACAATGTACATGCAATTCTTTTATTACTAAAAAAGACATTAACGTAACTACCCATATAGATATAGAAATACCATTTAAACTTCATGTGTGTCTTAGTTATTGGCAACCTCACCTGTGCTCAGGGCTTATTCCTGGCTTTTCTTTCGGGAATCTTTTCCTGGTGGTGCTGTGTGTGTGTGTGTTTGTGTGTGTGTATGTGTGTGTTTGTGTGTGTGTGTGTGTGTGGCTTGGGGGGTGTATATGTGGTTCCGGGGATTGACCCTGGGTTGGCTGCATGCAAGGCAAATGCCTAACATGCTGTACTATTTCTTCAGCCCGTTAGCTGTCTAGTTAACATGTTTTATATAAAAGTGCAATCCAACCAGGGTGGTGGTTGATGGTTTGCCCTTGATTGCTCAGATGTTCATGAAGTGACAGCATATATGTTCCATTATAGAGGTGACTATTGAGGACAATAAGTTAGATTACATTTAAAGGATTATGTAAATAGTCGCCCTGTGTCAAATCAGGCATGTTCACTCAAATAAGTTCACTCAAGTAGTATCCCCAAAGGGCCGCAGAGATGATGTGAGCAGCACTGAAGTTACATCTCAGGAGGCGAGTTTCCACGCCGTTAGTCCTTGGTGCTATTTAATACGACACCTACCTTTCGAGAAAAGAGGAGCCGTGACGTGGGCGGGAGCGCTCCTGTGGTACACACTCACCTCACTCGCCTCTTCCTGATTCTGAGAGAGAAAGAGGTCTCCATTCTTCTTGCTCTTAATTACTTTGGTTGTTTATAATGCATCGTGGGTGTGTTTCAGTCTTTATAGTTTTAATAAATTCTCCCTTTGTAAGATGGCATCCAAGTGACACATTGAATATATATTGCTTACTTGGCAGCAGTTTTCACTCTGAGGTTGATTTGGGCCGGGAGGCCTTGGGAGAAAGGGGTCTTGAGGTCTTTAGAAGAGGGCGGGGCAAGTGGTAATGGGTGTGGTGCTGGAATTATGTGCATGAGAAACCTGTATTGTTAACCCCAGAATTTCAAATAAAAAACACTGGCTGATTTTCTGAAGCAAACTTGTACCTTGAGTTTCATATCTTCATGAAATATTTTAGATTCCTTATCATGAAATCATTGAAATATAAATCTGGAGCATTTATGTGCTGTGCACCATCAGGGGACTGCAAGAAATTAGCCATGATCAAAACTGCCCAAACTTTTCACCATCGTAGGGCTTGAGTAACGGGGAGGCACAAATGAGTCTGCAGATCATTCATAAACAAAATACTGAGCGTGGAACTTTGTGAGGAGGATAATGAGCGAGTTGCCATTTTAAGCAGGGCAATTAGGACGAGGCACATAGCGAAGTCGTGGTTTGACAAGAGCTTGCGAAGTTCTTTATGTGGATCTGCGGTAACTGCTAATCAGGAAACCACTGCGGAGTTGGAGAAGGAGCAAAGCAACCAGTGAAGACGTTTCTGCTGCCTTTGTTTACTATTCTACTCCAGTGTCTTACTTAGCGTCTTAGTATTTGGCACAATAAGTATTTGTTGATGCATTTGTTGATGGATTTTCCACGAAGTTTTCTTCTGGAATGCGACACCCGCACTTGAGCTAACACACCCGGCTGTGGTGCTCATGCAGCTTTCCGTGCAGTGCTCCCATGTGCTGGGTGCAGTGCCCCAGAGATGCCTTTGGGGCAGGGCCAGGACAGGGCCCAGCACACCCAGGGGCCTCCAGGGATGAGCCTCACACAGCAGCCAGCCTGCTGCTGAGCCACCTTCCCGCACCCCAAATCACTTTTGAAAAGATGCGTCTTTTTATTTGGGTTATAAAAACCCTTGGAGTTATTTTAAAATTGGCCAATTGATAATCAATAAGATAATCCTGTAGTCAACTATGGCAAAAATTTATAATTGCAAATGGTCAACTAATTAAAAAATTATGCAAAATATTGCTTCTCTGTATACTTTGTAATATACAAATAGAATATTATACAAATATGCAAAAATTTCCTGATACAAATTTTTGAATGATTGTGAAATATTTTCAAGACCCAAATTTTCTACCTTCTGAATGAACTTCTGTATCTCAATAACTATGAATTTATAACTACTTAAAAATGATATTCTGTATCTAACATGCATTTTGTTTGAAAATAAAGGTGGTGCCTACTGATGTATTCCCAAATACTGAGAACGAGACTTTTAGAAGATTCAGAGACAATATTTTCATTTGAGGGACCTAGCAGGTTTGATTCTGGAATTTTGCTATACTTGTCAGGTTACAAAAGGAAGCATTTCACACTTGGTTTTGTTTTGGTTTGTTTTTTAATCCCCTATCTGGATAATTACTGCCTGGTAAAAGTTCAAAGTCATTCTCATTGAGTGACTCGACTTTCTTCCTGATACCATTTGATCTCTTAAATTTAAAGAGTTGGACTTTCAGAGGCTATTTTCACTATTTATTTATTTATTTATTTACTTTTCGATGGGGCTGGAGTGATAGCACAGCAGGTAGGACGTTCGCTTTGCACGCGGCCGACCCGGGTTCGATTCCTGCCCTCTTGGAGAGCCTGGCAAGCTACTGAGAGACAGTATTGAGCTTGCACAGCAGAGCCTGGCAAGCCCCCGGTGGCGAATTTGATATGCCAAAAACAGTAACAAGTCTCACAAAGGAGATGTTACTGGTGCCTGCTCAAGCAAATTGATGAGCAACGGGACGACAGTGATTAATATTTTAAGTGCAGTTCTGTGGTCTGCAATAGTATTAATAATGGTTTCTCAAGCCCATGATTCCAGCAGCGCCTCATCACCGGGGTACCCATGTAACTTCTCAGGACCCTCTGCTCTTCCCCCTTAGCCCCCCACCCCACCCCACCCCGACTCAGCTGTGTGGGGTAGTTCTCCCGCTCTATTTCCTCTAGCCCTATTTTGCTACCTTGCTGTGTGTCTTCAAATCCCATATATGAGAGAGATCATTCTGTACCTATCCCTTTCCTCCACTTGATTCAACCCAGAGTAACAGACTTTCGTTCTAGCCACATTGCTGCAGAGTGCATGATTTTATTCTTTCTTAGTCACTGTCACTGTCATCCCGTTGCTCATCGATTTGTACGAGTGGGCACAGTAACGTCTCTCATTGAGAGACTGTATGTTACTGTTTTTGGCATATCCAATACACACAGGTAGCTTGCCAGGCTCTGCTGTGCGGGCTCGATACTCTCGGTAGCTTGCCGGGCTCTCCGAGAGGGGCGGAGGAATTGAACACGGGTCGGCCGAGTGAAAGGTGAAAGCCCAACCACTGTTCCAGCCCATTCTTGTACTGAATAATATCCCATTGTATTTTCACATTTTAAAAAGGGTTTAAGATGAATCTTATTCTGTTTATTTTCTCTCTTAATTATGTTTGGTTTGAATTCTCTGGTTTATTGGTAGAGACTGTTTTTTTTTTAAACCATATCCTTGATAAAAATGAGTGCTTATGCATAACAATTCAAGTTCCTAAATTACCATTAGAACTGTGGTGAGGTTAAAAAAAAAAAGAGCTTTTCAAACACTTTGAAAAATAGAAAAAAAAAAGAAATCTTTCAAATTCCAGCTCTCCTAAGTCTAGATTCATATGATTTGTCAGGCTAAAAAAAGCAAGATGACTTTGCTGTACGCAGCCTTGTTACAATTAATCATTGTTTCTCCTAAAGCAATAATTCTATGCAGTTTGTGAATATTTCAGAAAATTATTCAAAAGGGAAATCCTAATTGCAATTTGCCAATTCAAGAGAAAATCAGTGCATCAATTAGTCATTTCTGAAAAAGAATGGTTTTTCTCTCAACACACAAAAAATCTCTGATGATTGATTTTTGGGTTAAATATTCTTTATATTAAAACAATATGTCACACTCTTCTGAAGTCTTAGTGTGTCATTTAACTTCTACTGGTAATATAATTTTAGGAATGAAAAAAATGAAAAGCATCGAGGATTTCTTTTATCACAGTTGTCTTGGCTTCTTTCTCAGGATCTGGGCACCGTTTTTAGAGCTTATTAGTCATACAATTAGTAGCTATTGACTGACTTATGAGCAAGTAAACAATGATACGTTAATGAAGAGCTTCATTAGGCATTAAAGTTTGCTCTGAACTTCTTGTTAAGACTAAGGAAACATTGGTAGGATATAAAATTCTCAGTTTCTAAGAGAAAACCGAATCCCGAATGTAAGTTCCGGCATTCTTCTCCCTGGACACATGCTATTTCCATTTGCTTGCTTTTCTCTTTCCTTCCCCAGTCAGGAGACTGTGAGACACTCCCCTATCACGCTGCCTCCACTGCAGCCGTAGACCTGATTGGTAGTTTTACTACAACTGTCTAACTCATGTTAGTATCCCCACATAACAGGGATGCTTTTCAAATGCAAATGTGGATTAGATTCTGTAATAAGAATCTTTCAATGACTTTTCTTTTCTTTGCTTTTTTCTTTTTTTTTCTTCTTGTGTCACACCCAATGATGCACAGCGATGCACTCCTGGCTGACGCACTCAGGAATTACTCCTGGAGGTACTGGGGGACCATATGGGATGCTGGGAATCAAACCCGCTGTGCTGTCACTCCAGCCCCACAATGACTTTTCTTTACCCGGAAAAACAAATAAAAAGACTAGACCTCCTCACCATGGCTTCCCTTGCCTGTCTCTCTCCTAAGCGCTGTCCCAGACCTGCCTCTTTGGGCGCCCTCCCTCCTGTACTCACCCATTCTGCTCCTTCATGTCTCCCCATCCCCAGCCTTCTTTGCACATGTACATAGATTTATTGTCTATTCTTCCTTCCTGAGCTGTCTGTTCCCATGTCAGTTGGGTTATGAGTTTCTTTTTGGACAGTTAGTTCTTGCTAAGTCTCTCCCTCCTTGTCAATATCTATCCATTGATCTGTTTTTCTCCATAGCTGTTATCACCAAGAACTAAGTAAGAGAATGAATGAATGAATGAATTTCTACTTTTCAGACAATTGATCTACTCTATCAGGGACTTTAATTTTTTCCCCCTTCTCCATCAGCAAATAAAAGCATTTATATCAATTCTGTTTCCTCCTGAGAACTCTGCACATTTATCAAGTAGCAGCCCGATTGCAAATGCTTTACAGAAAGTGTTATCAATACTAGCGCAGATTAATAATAACTTCAAGTGTGTGATTGAAGACTCTGGATTTGGCACATGTACTGTTTTCTATTTTAATTGGACAAGTCAACCAGCAGAGTTTGAATTTATGTCTATATAATTTTCTCTGAAAAATCTATCATAACGCATTCCTAAGAGATCTGGGTCAGCCTGGACACTTACAGAATGTTGTTTCTTTTTTTTTCTTTTCTTTTTTTTTTTTTTTGGTTTTTGGGTCACACCCGGCAATGCGCAGGGGTTACTCCTGGCTCTTCACTCAGGAATTACCCCTGGCGGTGCTCAGGGGACCATATGGGATGCTGGGATTAGAACCCGGGTCGGCCGCGTGCAAGGCAAACGCCCTACCCGCTATGCTATCGCTCCAGCCCCCAGAATGTTGTTTCATTGCATTGATGACATTGGGCTGATTGGCTAGGATGAGCGAGAGACTGGTGCTGTGTCACAGGCCTTGGGAAGATGTGTGTATTCCAAACCATGGGTTTAGGTTTCGAGAGCCCAGCATTTGAGTGAAGATTTAGCCACGTAGAGTTCCAAGGCATCCCAACATCCTCTGTAATATAAAAGGCCAGTTGCTGCATCTCGCCCCTCTGACCATGGGGAGGGGGCCGTGTGTCTGGTGGGAAGCAGACTTCACACTTAGAACTATTGTTTGGACTATGAGTCTGGTGACACCCAGGCCCCCAGCTTTGAGGAAGGAGAGGACGAGCCTAGGAAGGATGACCAGTGCCTCCCTCTCGTACACAAGACGGAATCTCGGAAAAAAGCGTTGCAGGATCATTGAGGAAGAACAAACACTAGTAATGCATTAGTATTTAATAACGTTAGTCAGTAAATTAAATGCTGGAGCTGTTTAGAGATGGAGTGACCTCCTTAAAACTCCCTCCAACACCAGAAACCACTTCTGTCATCTGTCAGTTGTATTCGAAGATTAAGTGTCATACACAGATGGAAGCTGTAGATAATGGGGAATTTTTACTCACAAAACAAGGATCACTTTTAGTAAGTTGTAGTATGACAAAGTATACTTTACATAAAACTATAGTGCAACTCAGATTACTTTAAGCAATAGTTATGTCATCTTGGCAGCAAGCTCTGGGTTCATATGTCTATCCAGCTAACCAGCCAGCCTTGCAATTATACAGCCATTTCTCAAACAACTCGTCTTTGGGGGCTTCCATAGATAAACATGTATTATGGATTTTTAAGAGTAGTTTTTCTTTAATTGCATTTCTAAACATATCTAATCCCCAAGCCTCTTATTGGAGTATTTTATGGTATCAAGATTCTGAAGTGATAGCAGCATATGTATTAGATATTTAAGGAATATGTGAATAAGGCAGTTGGATGTGGAATGTATCTGGAGAGCAGTGGAGCGATACAGTGCAGAGGGGGAATTTTGGGAGTTATTTGTACATGAATTACATTTGGAGCCAAAGAACTGGAAGCACTTGCCTAAGAGGAACTCTAAAAAAACTGCAATAAGACATCTAGTGAGTCCTCTCCTATAGCAATTTTAGCACACTGCGTAGAGGAAGAGCTAGCAAAATAGACTGAGCAGTTCTAAACACTGAGAGTAGAGAACCGAAGAGGATGGCAGACAGGAGCAAGACATGATGTTAGCAGTGGAATACTGCTCAGCCACAAGAGAAGATGAGAGGTAATTTGCGGCTTTGTGGATGAAACTCTGGAGGCTATTATAATGAGTGGGGTCAGTCAGAAGAAGAGGACAAAGACAGAATTTGTACAAACACAATTCATGAGAACTGTGTTTAGTTATTTAGGAAATAGCAAATGGTCAAAAGCAACAGAATCGGAGAATTGGCTTAGGGAACTGTGTTTACCAAGGCAGGGAAGGGTTAGGTGGGTAGGAAGGGTGGATGGGGAGAGAAACTGACACTCTGGTGGTATGTGGTTGTTAGCACACTGTGTTTATGGAACTCTATCATTAACAGTGTTGTGAATCAGTGCCTCAACACTAATTGGAAGTAGAAAAAAATAAATGGAGTTAGAAGGGATGTTTGATTATAGTCTTGAATCGGCTGGAAGTTAAAGTAGCATAAACAAGCTTGGTCACCTTGAAGCATTACTCACGGAACAGAAATGACTGCTATTTCCTTTTTCCATTCTAGGTACCCAACTTTCTTAACTTCCTCTCTTCCCTTTTAGTAATGGATGACCATGTGACCAACATCTGGCGAGTGAAATTCACCCAGATATGATTCTACTTACCCATCTTCAGGTTAGCATTCCGACGATCCTTAGTGGTGCCCTGAGACTTTGAATATCTTTTTTTTCATTCTAATAAAAGTTTTGTTTATGATCACGTTACAGACATTCAACATTCCAACATCAATCTCACCATCGCCGCACCTTCTCACCACCATTATCTTCAATTTTCCCAACCACCAGTTAAGCCTGTCCCCCAGGTTCTCAATAATTTATTTTATATTGTTTGTTATCAATACTTTACTAAAAGAATGATCAAAAACTGTTTCCTTAGAAGAAAGTGAAGACTGTTCATTTATTCAGAAAAGATCTCACTCAATTCCTCATCCGGATTGTTGAATTATTTTCTCCAAAAAGAAACAGATTTTTCCCTGTTTCCTTGAAAAATCGCCTGCGTTTGGCGGTGTGCTGCTGATGCGACAGGGAAGGGTGGCAGACTTCTCCCTGAGCTGTAGCATCAGAGCTGACTCAGCTTCGCAACAACATTTGAAACTTTCCGGTGAGGTGAGGGGAGGGGAGGGGAGGGGAGGTGAGTGATTCCCCTTTTCCTCCATTCCTAATTGTGTTCCTTTCCAAGTACCAGGTCCACAGATGCCTCGGCCCGGTGTGGGAGAGCCGTTCTGTCCCAAAGCAACTCCACACTCCAGCGCCAGGAGGGGAGGTGCAGGGAAGCATCTCTCACCCCAGAAGGTGCCTTCACAGTCCCGTGGTAAGAAATGTGAGCTGAGCACCGCTTTGGACACCTGTGTCACCTCTGCTTTGAGCACAAGAAGAGAAATCATTCCACTAAAAGATGAATCAGATTTACCAAAGTTGGAGGACGAACAAGCGGTGCGAGAGAATGGAGGGTACTGGTTACATTCCCTTGCTCTGAGCTCGTCAGCTGTGAGGTCCAAGCCTTCCTGCAGCTAAGGCCTAACAGCAATGCCCTATGGCATAACTGCAGCTATGACCACTGAAATGCCCACTGGTATCTTGAATCTGGTTTTTATTTTTTTATAATGTAGGCAGAGAGCCCTGCAAGCTACCGAGAGTATCTCACCCACATGGCAGAGCCTGGCAGGCTACCTGTGGTGTATTTGATATGCCAAAAACAATAACAGGAAGTCTCACAATGGAGACATTACTGGTGCCTGCTCGAGCAAATTAATGAACAATGGGACGACAATACTACAGTGCTACTGATATTATTTAGCCATTGATTAAGCTGATTGAATTGGGCATGAACTCTACATTACTCTTTTTTTATTCTGAATGTTAATTTTATTATTTTATTTTATTATTAATTTATTTTAATTAATAAAATAAATTTTAAGACTATAAAACTGTGATGCAGCCATGTGACATCTGATAGCCTAGTTCTCCCTCTTGGAGAACTTGGCAAGCTACTGCCTGCAGGGGTGAGCCTCACAAGCTCCCTGTGGCATATTCATATGCCAAATACAGTAGCAATGATGGGTCTCATTCCCCTGACCCTGAAGAGCCTCTAATGCGGCACCATTGGGAAGCATGAGTAAAGAGAGGAAGAGAGGCTACTAAAATCTCAGAGCTAGGACGAATGGAGACATTACTGGGCCCGCTAGAGCAAATCGTTGATCAACAGGATGACAGTATATATATATATATATATATATATATATATATATATATATATATATATATATATATATACCTCTTGGAAAGCTCGGCAAGCTACTGAGAATATCCCACCCACACGAAAAAACAGTAATGATAGGTCTCATTCCCTGACCCTGAAAGAGCCTCCAACCATTGGGAAAGATGAGTAAGGAGAGGCTGCTAAAATCTCAGGGCTGGGAGGAATAGAGACGTTACTAGTGCCCACTCGAATAAATTGACAAAGAAAGGGATGACAGTGATACAGTGGTACAGTGATTAATTTATTTTATTTTATTGCTATTTTATTTATTTATTTTATAGGTCCCTCTATAGGCCCCTCTCCACACGTTCGGATGAGCCTCATGCATGAAGGAACCGGCAGAGGAACCCAGGTGTGTGGGAACTGGGGCTGAGATCTCCAAGCCTGCTCAGATAAGGACTGGGCCTCCTCTGTCCAGATTTCCCACCTTCCAGTAGCTAGGCGGTCACACCCAGGGACTGCCCCCGGGCGCCGTGTAATCCTGTCAATGGCCAGCATCCAGAGACTTAAAAGCAAGCTCCTGGAAGCGACATCTTATAGCCTACTTCTCCCTCTGGGAGAACCTGGCAAACTACTGGGAGTTTCCTGCCCACATGGGAGAGCCTCACAAGGTCCCCATGGTGTATTAATATGCCCAAACCAGTAGCAAGATGGGTCTCATTCCCCTGACCCTGTGAGAGCCTCCGGTACAGCATCATTGGAAGGACAAGTAGAGAGAGGCCTCTAAAATCAGGGCTTGGATGAATGGAGACGTTACTGAGACCACTTGAGAAATTCGACGATCAACGGGAAGATGATGGTGATGATGATGTTGATGATGATGATGATGATGATTTATTTTGACAAATGATGTTACTGGCATCTGCTCGAGCAAATGGATGAACAATGGGATGACAGTGATACAGTGATACAATGATTTATTTATTTATTTTATTATTTATTTGTTTTATTAATATTTATTTTATTATCCCCCCATTTGTTTGATTCACTGTGAGATACAATTACAAAGATACAGTCACAAAGCTTTCATGTTTGAGCTTTGGTCATGCAATCATCAAACACTCATCCCTTCACCAGTGCACATTTTCCACCACCAACATCCCCAGTATTCCCTCCACCCGAATCCCCATTCCAACCCCTCCCCGGCCTGTGTGGCAGGCAATTTCCCCATACTCTCTCTCTATTTTGGTTACCTTTGATATTTCCACACCCGTCTCACCACCACTCAAACTTGCCGGAGAAGCAACGCTAGATGATTTGTTTTGTATTGCTTCTCATGGATAGAATAGAATGTCCAGGAAATTCTGTGTCGTTCTCTTCAGGAGCTTTAGTTTACAGTCTCTGGCTCTGGAGGATCGTGAATGCTTTAAGAAGATCACACCAAAGGGAACCCAAAGGCACAAACATGAACACTCAAATGTGAGACAAAAATCTCTGAGAAAATAACATTTTGCACAGGCGAGAGGTTGTGGTCTGAGGGGTGAGAAGGACAGGTTGGCAGAGTGGTGTAGAAGCAGGAAGTCTCTCGGGTTTAGTCAAAGTGGATTCGCACTCGGTTCCAGGTTGTGCAGTGCCTAGAGGAAGCCACCTCTGTGTTTAGCTTCACTATCCTTTCCCGAAAGTGTTTTTAGGAATTGGGGGCCATGGGGAAGTGTGAGGAAGGAAGGAGGAGGGGCTGGAGCCTGGAGAGCCGGGGCGAGGCTGGCAGGCGCCAGCATCCCTGGGAAGGTGCTGGTGGCCAGTGCCCCGAGGCCTGTTTCCAATGAGAGCCGCCCCGGCTGCTGACTTGAGGCTAGTGCTTTGTGTGTGCGGACCGTGCCCCACTGCTGGAAGGGACGCCTCACTGGGCTCTTTCTGAAAACCTTAGCCTTTATAAGTTTAACCACCCTCAAGCGGAACAAAGTGGAACGAACGTTGTCAGGCTGCTTGGTGAATTGCTTCTCATCACTCAGTCTCATTTCTCCCTGTCAACAGATAGGGTGGGAGTGAACAGATTCAAGGGATCTGTTGGATCGACTTTCAGTCCGGGCACTAGTGACATTTGGAGCCAGATGACCCTTTGTTGTGTGTGTGTGTGTGTGTGTGTGTGTGTGTGTGTGTGTGTGTGTGTGTGTGTGTGTGTGTGTGGAGGGGGGGTTCTGTGCCGAGGAGAATTTTAGCAGCATCTTTGGTTTCTCTGCATTGAATCCCTGTAGCAGCTTCCCACAATTGTGTCCGTAGAAATATCTCCACTTACTGCCCTGCGAGAGGGCGAGGACACCGTCTGTCCTGGATGGGAATCATGAGACTTGAGGCAAGTCTAACCAAATTTGCCGGCTACCTTTTATTTTATTTTATTTTATTTTATTTTATTTTATTTTTGTCTTTGGCGCCACACTCGGTGATGCTCAGGGGTTATTCCTGGTTCTGCCTTTTAACACTGTCCCGCCATCTTCGCTTCTACACATTCTCCGCGGGAATGGGAAGCAGGTAAGAGTCCCATCGGGCCCCATGAAAAGTCTGATTGTTTTATAGCTGCTCACAAATGGTTCAAGCAGAGGGGCGTTGGGAGGCCTGGCTCAGCCACTCTGGCAGGCACTGCGGAGCCAGGGGGCTTGGGGTGAGCAGGGGGCATGGGGCACACGACGAGGAAGTGTGCCAACGTGCTAAGAGGAGCAGCTGGGCCTGTAGAGCTTTCAGGACCAGAGTAACAGAGTGCCACAGACCGGCTGGCTTAGAACAACAGCAAGTTGTGCTGACAGGGCTCAGGAGGCCGGGAGAGGGAGACGCAGGAGTGTCTGAGCCAAGTTCTCCGGGAGGCCCCAGGAGGGCGCTGTGCCATGTGATTCCCTGGTCTTCCCTGGCTCCCGGCGTTGCTGGCAGTCCCGGGTGCTCACTGGCTTAGAGGGGCTCTGCTCTACCCGCCTCTGGTGCTCCCGTCTCTGGTGCTCCCCTGTGTCTGGTCACCCTCTGCTCTTCCATGAGACACCGGCACACTGAGTTGCACCCCGCTGTGGCTGGCTAGGGCTTCACCCGAGCCCGGTCATGTCTGAAGACTATTTCCAAGTAAGGGCGGACTCCTAGGGCCTGGGGCTCGAAGGCTGACATCCCTCGGGGGCGGGGGAGGGAACCCTCTGAGCAGGGGCCCTGAGCCTGGGCACCTCTCCTGGAGACACTTGGCCCAGCTGTGCAGCTGCTTTCTCCTCATGGTGCCTGTGCGGTCACCGAGCCTGTGCTTTCTTCTCTGGGCTGCAGGTCCCCGGAGGCCCTGATGGCCGGTGCTGGAGCCTGGCGGTGCTGGGAAGGAGGCCGAGGGGGCCGGGGCACAGGGCGGAGCTGTGGCCACACCCCGCTTCTCTCTGCAGCCTCCTTTCCTCCCACTTAGTGCTCCTGGGTGGGAACCGGGCTCAGGCAGGTGAGACAGGAAACCGGAAACAGATCCTCGGTGGGAGCACAGGCTGACAGCATGAAAGGCGCCGGTCTGGGAAGGTGCTTCCTCATAGAATCATATTTATTTATTTACCTATTTATTTATTTATTTATTTATTTATTTATTTATTTATTTATTTATTTATTTATTTATTTATTCTTTTTGGGTCACACCTGGCAATGCATGGGGGTTACTCCTGGCTTTGCACTCAGAAATTACTACTAGTGGTGTTCAGGGGACCATATGGGATACTGGAAATCGAACCTGGGTAGGCTGTGTGCATGGCAAACGTCCTATCCGTTGTGCTGGAGGATGACTCCAACCCCATCCTCATAGAACCATAACCAAGGAAGGAATGAAATGCTGAAGATGGAGGATGCTCCAGAGAGGAGTGCCCAGCCTGTGCAGCCATGTAGGACTCCTGCCAAGGCCCTCGCCCTGCACACGGCCAACTTGGTCTCCACCCTCACTGGTCCTCCAAGCCCCGGCAGGCAGAGGGAAGCCCTGAGCACAGCCCAGAGTGCCCTCTGCCTCAGAAAGAGAGAGAAAGAAAGAAGGAGGGAAAGAAAGAAAGAAAGAAAGAAAGAAAGAAAGAAAGAAAGAAAGAAAGAAAGAAGGAAGGAAGGAAGAAAGAGAGAGAGAGAAAGAAAGAAAGAAAGGTAGGAAGGAAGGTAGGAAGGAAGGAATGAGAGAGAAAGACAAAAAGAAGAGAGAAAGAGGAGAGAGAAAGAAAGAAAAGAGAAATAAAGGAAGCAAGGAAATAAAAGAGAAAGAGAGAAAGAAAGAAAGGGAGAAAGAAAGAAAGAAGGAAAGAAAGAAGGAAAGAAAGAAGGAAAGAAAGAAAGAAAAATAAAGAAAGAAAGAAGGAAAGAAAAAAAAGAATGAAAAATAAAGAAAGGAAGGAGGAAAGAAAGGAGAGAGAGAAAGAAAGGAGAAAGGAAGGAAGGAAAGAAAGAAAGGAGAAAGGAAGGAAGGAGAGAAAGAAAGAAAAAAGGAAGGAAGGGAGAAAGAAAGAAAGAAAGGAAGAAAAAGAAAGAAAGAAAGAAAAGAAAGCAAGAAAAAGAGAAAGAAAGAAAAAAGAGAGAAAGAAAGAAAGAAAGAGAAAGGAAGGAAGGAAGGAAGGAAGGAAGGAAGGAAGGAAGGAAGGAAGGAAGGAAGGAAGGAAGGAAGGAAGGAAGGAAGGAAGGAAGGAAGGAAGGAAGAAAGAAACAAAGGAAGAAAGAAGGAAGTACGCAGCCTTTTGAGTCCTACAGAGGGGTCACACCTTCCTGTCTCCCGGGTCTCCTTATTTTGGATGTTCTGCCAATGTCCGTCGCCTGCTTCCCTTCACAGCCCAACACCACGGACTACAGGCCAGAGCCTTTAGAAACGTCAGGTCATCCGAAGAGCCCCCTCCCGCCGTCCGTCATCCTTCAGGAGACAGTTGCATCAAACGCTGCCACCAGCTAAACGGGGCAGGGCTGGGGTGGGGCGGTGCCTCTGGAAGGGGGAATTACATGGGAAGATGGGGTGTGCCGGGTTCCATGTCACGTTTCTCAGGCAGGAGACGCTCTGGGGCGTCAGGACTGCTAGAGGCTTTCACGGGGTCTCAACGAGGCTCTCCACTCGCCTTTGATTCCATCATATTCTGACCATGAATCATGCGGGAGTTCCTCGGATCAACTCACTTCTCAGCTGTGTTTGTGTCTTCAGCCCTTCACTCTCGTTTGGCAAACCTGTGTGTGGCGATCTGGCTCCGGGTGCCCTGCGCGTGTAGGCTGCTGTTCTGTTCACAGCTCCCAGAACGTCTCCTTTCCCCAGAGGGTGCATCATTCTGGCCCTTTGACATAGTGGAAGGACAGAGATTGTGAAATATCCCTTTGAGCATCTCTATTTGGGGCTGTAAACTGCTAAGTGAGCATAGAAGGCCAAGGATTTCCCTTTGTAATTGCTCCCTGTGTTTGCACAAGCCAAAATATTGCTTACCAAGGTCATCTTTGGCTCATCTTAACGATGACCGTTTCAATCCAATAAACTTAATATTAAAAAAATAAAAGTTTTAAAAGGAAGTTTGGGACAAACTGTGTTAGCTTAGTATTAAGCAGAGTGAAGAATTTAATTTATGGATAAATATTTAAACTTCTTAGTGGAATATTATATAGTTCAGCTTGATATACTTCAAAGGCTCTTATGTTAAGCCTTTTTTGTTGGGATGCCTGACCAATGATGCCTCACCAAGGAGTCCTAGGGGTCCTTCCTGCTCAGAGGACCAGAAAGTGCAACGGCCCATCCCTGGTCCAAGGGAGCATGTCTGTCTCTCCAGCCCTAAGCTACTCCTTCCTCATAAAACCATGTTCTAAAGACTATGGACATTCAGACTTATTTGAAGCCAGAAGTTTTATTTATATAGCACACAAACTAAACTGTATCATGCTTTACTGCCCTTTACCCCGACAAGCTCATGAAAATTTGAGGAAGGTATAGCTATGTGAATATTAAAAATAAGAAGTTTTGGCTCTGAAAGATTATGATTTGCCTTAAGAAACACAGATAGGGAGAAAACAAAGAGACAAATCCAATCACTTAAGACAGTAAATCTTTTGTTTGTGTGTGTCAGGTGGGGGGCACCCCCAGCAGTGTTCAGGTAGTTACCAACTCTGTGCTGAGGGACCCCTCTCCAGGGGGCCGAACTGGGGTTGGCTGCATGCAAGGCAAGTTCTGTACCTTTTGTCCTAACTTTTTGGCCCAAGAAATTAAAACTATTCAAAACTGTATCTTCTAGCACATCATCCCTTAAGTGCTTGGCCCCAACACCCATCTGATTTTGAGTCTGTGGTGCTTAGAAGCTACTCTGGACTGGGTGCTAGAGCTTACTCCCGACTGCTCAGGGACGCCCTGAACAGTCCCTGGTCCTGGGGATAAAGCCCAGACCCCCTGCATGAAACTGTGGACTTCAGCACCCCCAGCCACCTCTTTGAGCCTGGGGAAAATATTTTAGAATAAAATTTGTATTTATGAAATCAGGCAGATCAGAAGATAAAAGCATCGTGTCTCCTTGCCACTTAACTGGATCGCTTGTAAACTGTTTCAAGGAGATATGAATCCACTTATAAATTTTAAAAAAAGGTTACGTGCCTTATTTGTCTCAACCATACCATTATTTTATCAGTTGACCTAAGTGAAAAACTATAACTCGAAGCTATTCACCTGTGGCAAAGGGCTATGGGTGACTAAATAAGAATCTGATAAGGAAAACAATCTCACTGACCAGTCCTCCCAAACTGCTTTTGTTTTATTTTTAAGGTATTTAAAAAATATCTTTTCCTTTAAAATCTGGTACTTCTGGCTTCGCTCAGCAGTGAAGGGGAACATCTGGATGAAGCTGGGTTCCGACAGCCCCAGAATCCCGTTTGTGTTACTCGGTCACCGTCTGCATCCCTCACCAGGACCGGCCTGCACTCTCCAGTCGGCACTTGGTCTCCCCGTTCCCGCTCCGGCCCCCACTTGTCTCCACTCCCCCTCGGTGGGTCTCACATGCTGTCCGGCTTCACCATCATTTTAGATAAAGGGCGGGAGGAGCCAGGTTGCTTCGCTCCAGCTCTCTGGTTGAGTTCAGAGGACTTGAGAGAGACCCCAAAGGGGAACAGTGCTATTTAGGCTGTTCCCTCCCCTTTTATTAAATAAATTTTATTGGATCACCGTGAGATACAGTTGCAAACTTGCATGATTACGTTTTAGTCATACAATGATCGAGCACCCATCCCTCCCCACCGCCATCGTTCCCAGTGTCCCTCCTGCCACCCCCCACCCCATCACACCCCCTGCCTCTGTGGCAGGCACATGCCTTCTAACTATTTCTTTAATTTTGGGCATGACAATTTGCAGTACAGATACTGAGAGGTCATCATATTTGGTCCTTAGTTTACTTCCAGCACACATCTCACATTCCGAGTGATCCAATCATCATTTACTCAGTGGCCCCTTCTCCACCCCAACTGCCTTTTCCCCCAGCACGAGGGGCCGGCTTCCAAACCGTGGCGTGATCCTCCTAGAGGCGGTTCCCTTGGGCCTCACCTCAGCGCCACATTCACTTCCTCTGTGCTCCTCGTCATTGCCAGCTGTTCACTCTGCTTTTTGATCAGCTGGAAAGACATTTGGTAAAAACAGTCCCTCTTTCTCAGTGTCGCTTCCCCAGGGCCATGGGGTTTCCATCCATCCCCTTTCTCCCCAACAGATCCAAGGATTACTAAGGAGGTTTGCTTTTGAACGGTGGCTGTACCCTGCCTTCTGGGATGGAAGAGGACGCAAAGGAAGGTCGCATCTCCCTTTGAGGGGCAGTTTCTAAGCCACGTCAGCTGCAACCTGTGGGATCTTTGGTGTTCTGCATGGTTTTTGCCTGAGTACATTCAGGGAGATCTGAATTGTCCCTTGCTTCAACTCCGGTTGGATAAGGCATGATCCAAGCAGAGAGTCATTGGAGTTACAGGAGTGATTCCTCCTCAGGTCATTTTACTTCTGTAAATACAGTGATGATTTTGGGCATTCGGTTAGCTATGTAAGCAATGGACCGAAGCCATTGTTTGTAGAATACACCTACTACCGTTTTTTTTCTGGTTATGGCAAGTCCTATTGACTTTTGCATTGAAAAGCTCCTTCACTTCTGATGCTTATGGGGTTCCTTCTGCACTGCATAAAAGTGAGATTCTATAAAGTACATTTCATTTGACTCTATTAACTAAGCATTAATCACGGGCAGGATAATAGAGTCAATGTTTATAAGCCACGACTCCTGCCCCCAGGGAACCTCCCTAAGATGTAGATACGGCAGGACAGCTTTAGACGCTTCCCTGCATAATTAGAGCTACCTAGGGAAAGTGTATTTCATCACGCACTTCACAGAAGATTCTTTGGCCCAGGCCCTTTCATAAGGGATTAACCTTCAGATGCATTCTCCTCCCTGCCCCCACCTGCCCAGATGTGTTTCTTCGATGAACATTCTCAAAGAATTCAGCACTGTAGTGAAATAACTTCTCTGGAGTAGAGAGGCCTTTTCCTGCCCCGAGGATTGACTTTTCTATGAAACACCTAGTCACAGGAGGTTAATATCTATGCATTTTTATGGATGATCAGAGTCCCATGAAAGAGGCCAGAGGGAATCATAATGCAAGACAGGCCGCAGTCCTGGTAAACATAATTGAATAAAAATATAGACAAAATAATTCCTCCTTCCAGCCATTCCATTTGCTGCACCATCAGCTGTATTTGCTGCATACTGGTCTTGAGCTCATTAATCTTTGAATACATGAATGACCATTGCTTTGACAGACTCCGTGGGATGCGCACATGCTGTAAACAGTTCTGGTATTTTTTTTTGCAAACACACACTGAATGTGCCCTGGGATTGGAGTGCATCGCTCTTCTTAAGACCTAAACATTTGTTCTTTAGCAAACCACAAACCTAACCATTACCTTACACCTGGCTCCCGTGTACCACGAGAATAAAGACACATACCGACGGGGAAAATCAATTGAAGCACCTTCCCTCCACATATCATGGGTAAAGTGTAGACCTCTTTTGCATGCTTTCCAGAGAGCCTTACTATCTCTCTGAAGAGAGACCATCTGGACTTAACTTCGCCTCTAATTAATATTGTAGTTGCCGGCATACATCCCCTCTCGGTCACCACTGCAGCCACTTAAGTCTTTGAGGTCTAAGAAAGCAATGCTCCCACTTCTGGCTGCACCGAAGATCCACGTTCACCCCGGATGCTTAGGGACGTTGAGCCTGAGGGAGTCCCGTGGACGCTAACATGGGCTGTATTTGTTAAAAGGAACCCCCCTCTGCTGGATGAGGGAAGTTTAATCCTGTGCAAGTATGGTTTCAATTTTTCATTGAAATTACAATCAAATAAGTTGCCAGCACACATTTTTCCTTGTCAGATGTTTCCCTTATGGTAGATTTGGAGTACCCCAGGGCCGGCTTAGGGACCTTGGCCCCTGCCAGTGTTGCTACAGACTCTCCTCTTTGTTTCCAAATTAATTTCGGCCTTTTCTCCAGGAGGTGGATCCATTTGATATACAGTAGTACCTGACAGGAAAATGTCTCTTCAACACTGACTTTTTCCAGGACCCTGATGGAAAGGATGACACATTGCTGGCTCATCTGCAGCTCTCTGTAGGGGACTCGGTATGATAAAAATCACAAGAGCCAAGAGCCTGCAATTTCCTGATTTTCTAGCACTTATTAAAATCGTATTTATCAAGGTTGACTCTTGGCTGCTGGTTGAACCGGCTCTCCTGGAAGGAACAGCGTTCAGAGCTGCCCGGGATGGGGGGAACGGGCGGGGGGAGCAGGGGGGCCCGTGGGCGCTGTTGGACACACTACTCTCGGGAACAATCGTGCTGCTTTCAGACGCACAAAGCCACAGGCTTCTCAGGAGACGACTCCCAAGTCGGGAGTCACTCGCCTCTTCCTCTTTGAGCAGGAGTGTCAGAGGGAACCAGCAAGGGATAGTACAGACCAGTTGTTTTGGTCGCTAGTCCCAGAACTCTGCCCCTAAAGGGTGAGAATCTACATCAAAGCAGCTCTGAGACACTGGGAGTGGACCATGTTTTGGTTTTCCACCGTCTCCAAGCAAAGGTGTGATGGAATTGATTTGGCCAACAGCCCCGGTCATGTGACTCTTCTGCCCACTCCCAACACGACCGTCTGGAGCAAATCATTTCCCTCTAGATCTTTGCGGGTGCTGTTTCCTTAGGTGACGGCCCCTGCTCTAACTGGAGAGGAGGCGGGTTCTACAAACAGAGCGGTGTTAACGCTAATTAATTCTGTCTTTGAAGACGGTGGGCGAAAAAGACCCACAGGCAGAGGACGAAATGTGGTTTGAGTTCATCTGACGGGGAGAGCAGGGCGGAAGGGGAGTGAGAGTGTGGGGCTCAGGCCGGGCTCTCTCAGGCCGTGCGGGGCAAGGTCGGAACTCGATGGATGTCAGTTTGTCTCTCACCTACATCTCACCCCACTGGCATCGTGATGCCACCAAATGGTGGGGGATACCGGTATCCTCAACTACTTCAGCACTGAAATCGCAGTGCTAACTGACCAAATATGTATTTGAGCTCTCTTTGGCATTGATTATTCCTTCACTATTACAAAGAACCCATACAGAAAAATTGGGAGATAGAAAATGGTGCTAAGATGAAAAGACATGATTTCTGAAAATACACCATCTTTTTTTTTAAAAAAATACACCATCTTAATTAATTTTTTTTTTTTTTTTTGCTTTTTGGGTCACACCCAGCAATGCTCAGGGGTTACTCCCGGCTTTGCACTCAGGAATCACTCCTGGAATCACTCCTGGTGGTGCTCGGGGGACCATATGGGATGCTGGGAATCGAACCCAGGTCGGCCTCGTGCAAGGCAAACACTCTACCCGCTGTGCTATCGCTCCAGCCCCATTAATTAAAATTTTTTATTGCCGTACTGGACTGGAGCAATAGCACAGCGGGTAGGGGTTTGCCTTGCACGTGGCGGACCAGGGTTCGATTCCTCTGTCCCTCTCAGAGAGCCCAGCAAGCTACCTACTGAGAGTATCCCGCCCACATGGCAGAGCCCGGCAAGTTCCCTGTGGTGTATTCAATATGCCAAAAACACCACAATGGAGACATTACTGGTGCCCGCTCGAGCAAATTGATGAACAACAGGACGACAATGCTACGACAGTGCTACTATGATTTACAATACTGTTAGTGAAGGTTTTCTGCACCATCGTCCTAGCACCACACCTATCACGTGGGCACCACCCTCTCTCCACAAAGGCCCTTCCCTCTCAGCTCCCCTCTCACCTACGCTCTCAGTGCTGTGGGCCAACTCTCCATGTCTCTTGCCTTTGGCCCTTGTTGCTCCCTTACTCTGTATCCTTAAGTCCAACACACGAGGGACAACCTTCTGCACTCTCCCTTTCCTTCTGACTGATTTCACTCCTGGTATTCTCTACTTCCAGCCATGCTGTGGCAAATTGCACGAGTCTGTCCTTTCTTACCACTGCAACGTATTCCACTATTTATAAGTATCGCAACCTCTTGATCTGTTACTTGACATTTAGGTTGTTTCCATATCTTGGCTATTGTACTAAGTGCTGTTATGAACATAAGTGTTCCTATGTCCTTTAAAAATTTGTGTGTGTGTTGGGGGGTAGGTGCCAAGAAGTGGTATCTCTAGTTTGTATAGGGGTTCAATTACCATCTTATTTTAATTCAGAGATCTTCAGATTGCTTTCCACAGATGCTGAACAGGACGGCATTCTCTCCAACAATGACTGAGGGTTCCTTGTTCCTTTCCCACCCAACTCTGCTGGTCCCATCTTTTAGTGGGTTTCTTTCATAAAAGTTTATATATATATATATATACTTATGAGGTATAAATATATATATATATATATATATATATATATATATATGAGGTTTCAGACTGTGCTTTTGGACAGTCATGGGGACTTAGTGGCTCTGCTCAGAGTCAGATGTGAGCCTTGATTTGAGTCTGATACAGAAGTAGCCAAGGTGTGATATGCACAGTGTGAGGTCGGGAAAGTGGGCTGCATGCCACTAGGTATTCAGGAAAATATGGTTTTAGGGACCTGAAGCGCTTTTTATGGGTAACATTTGCATTCATATAAATGGAAAGCTTTTTCTTTGCATTAATTGATTATTTCATGTTTCTTGGTAATTTCTGGAAAAAAATTGTCAGGAGCTTATTCAAACGTTCATCCTCTTGAAATAAAATTTAGCATTATTAATTATAAATAGCACTTTTTGTATTAATGCAATTTAGTGTGAGTATGTAGTATTAATAATGATACATAGCATGATTGGTGAGGCCTCTAAAATACTAAATAGAAAACATACTTTTACCACCACCATAGTGCAGTCACTGTCACATAGCTGTCGCACAGGCAACAGCCACTAATATCACCACCACTACTGTCATCCTCGCTGCCACTTTGATGGTCCTAGCGTCACACCAGCCCCAGCCCCACGCTCCCATTCTCCCTCGGGAAGCAGCTTTCCTAGGCCCTGCCTGCTGTCTCCGCTCTGTCCGCCATGTGGCTGGGAGGCCAGCCTTTCACGTGGCCCTTTGGCTCCTTCTAATTTCCCAGCTCACGCCGGAAGACTGCATTTTAGATAAGTTCTTCCTAGAGTGAGCTCACGTGTATGAGGCCCATGGTTCAAACCCTGGCAGTACAAAAAAACAAACGAAGAATAAATCAGCAAAAGTAGCACATTTTAAGTGTTTTTTCCCCCCAGTCCTGGGATTAGACTTGGGGTCTCCCCCATACCGGCCAATCTGCTGAGAGAGACGCATCCCGAGCCCTAAACAGAGTGAGCACATTACACATGGAAACCGAAACGTCCCTGACGGGATGAGGAGGCAAATTCTCTGTAAAAAGTAGAGAATCTAGAGGCTCTGACATCTAGCTGATTCTCAAGGTAAAGTCAAGACATTTCCTTTTCTCAGAAGTGAATGCTAAATATGTTCTTACTTAGTTGAACTATCATTTTTTGTTTGATTACTTTTATAATTTTGAAAGTTGTTTTACTATGAAAGAAACAACAATTTTTGAGTGTTTTCCCCCTGGAACAACAAATTTAATGTGGTTTCTTTTCAAATTGTCAAAGTAAAGTCAAGGAAACCATAAAAACTTCTCCATGGTATGTACACACACACACACACACACACACACACACACACACACACACACACATACAGCTTTCCCCGGAGTTATCGGTGCATGCTAAAGTAAATTACTTTTTGTGGGCAGTGTTGGTGATATATATTACATTCAAGGACCTGAAAAGTTATTACAATTTTGTTCTAACATAAGAAGACATTGGCACGGTATTTTTTGGCTAAGATGGAAAATAGTTACTGATTTTATTAAAGCCTTTCCTGTTACAAAAAAAATGAACCAAATGTAAATTCACATGAAACAGGCTTTTAAAGTATGGGTTAGAAGCATGACAGTCATTTTGAAAAGCCAGTTGACTCTTTCCTCTTGACATGTAAACTAAAATGTTCTGTCAGTTATTTCCAAAAGAACGGTAATAAAAAAATTAGTATTGACTGCATGGCACTATTGCAGCCAAGGCATGTCAAGGCAAGGCAAGGAAAATGGCAAATAGAATATTTATTTCTGTGTCAGCTGTTGACCAAGTTTATTTCTGTGAACCAGCTTCTTGTTGAAAATTTATATATTCCTAGTACATTAGTTTAATAAAACTTCAATCTAAATTTGGTGCCTGAGGATGTATTAGTGGTGAGAAAGGGAAGCGCTTAGCATGTTGCTATTCTCAGTTTTCAGCTACGTGCTTCACCGTCAACATTGGATTTTCATACTGTGTCTAGGAAGATTGCGTCATCAAATGTATTTTTTTTTGATGGGGAAATGGAGGCTAACTGGATTCAGCGAGTCGTCTGTGCTCACCAGCTAGAAACGACTACTCTGGGGTTTGAGGCAGGGTTGGGGTTTGTAATCTGATTTCTCTGACTGCATTCATTCAACTTGATGTATTCGCTGTATTACATTTCTGGCCAAAATCATGATGCCTTTTCTGAAGTTTGATGCAGAAAAAAAGACATTATCGTTTGCACATGTTAATAGCGATAAATATACATATTAATAAGAAATGAAAATCCAGTTTCAAACCCCTATTTCATTATCAGAAACGTGACAGTTTTAAAACTCTCTGCCTGGCATCTTCTTGCTAGCAGAGTTCCAATGGCACTTCAGTTTCAAAGGAATCATTCCATAGGGTTAAGTAAAAAACTCTAGCCATTAATCCTAACGTGATCCAGAGAATTCAGAATGTAAGCCCTCAAGGACTGATTTTTCTGCATATAGAATTTGATCATAAGGAATTCCTAAGTCTTATTAGACTTTTGAAAGAATGAGAATTTTTTCTGTTCTCTTTTGTTCTCTAATTAGAACCATACTTATTTTTTTTTTAAAGAACAGGAAATTTGGGAAGTGATTAATTCATACTATGGTACAATTATGTTAAGGTATGTGGAAGGAAAATGTAGGCACGGGAGAAGGCACATACCACGGCTGTTTTTGCCACAGAAAGTGGGGGGAGCTGTCTTGGAAAATCCATATTGAGATTTACAGAAACTCATCTTGTTTGTTATGGAAGCTTTAAAGTTGGATCTTGGGATAGATGTGGTGAAATCATCAGGAAGGAAATTCCACTCATCTTTCATTTTTTGAGTTCATACACATTCATTCAGCAATTGAATTTTGATCGATGGAAAGAAGTTAAGATATGAGCAAGAAATAATCTTTGTTTATGAGTTTATCATCCAGTGGAAGCTATATAGATATTTGTATGTGTATGTGTTTATGTACATCTCTGTCATTTGTCTGTCGTCTACCATTGATCAACTGTCATCTTCTTTTTAATTTTTTTTTATTGAATCACCATGTGATAGCCCGTTACAAAGCTGTTCATGATTGAGTTTCAGTTATACAGTGTTCCAACACCCATCCCTCCACCAGTGTACATTTCCCAGCACCAGTGTCCCCAGGCTCCCTCTTACCACTCCTCAATTCTCCCAGCCCAGCCTGCCTTTATGGCAGGCACTGCTCTCTCTCTCTCTCTCCCTCTCTCTCTCTCCCTCTCTCTCTCTCCCTCTTTCTCTCCCCCCTCTCTCTCTCTTCTCTCTCTCTCTTCCTCTCCCTCCTCCTCATTATCTTACCTCTCTATCTCATTCTCTCCTTTTGGACATTGTGGTTTGCAATAGGGAGACTGAAATGTTATCACGCATATCCCTTTACCTACTTTCAATTCTCAGTTCTTGTCCAGCGTGATCATTTCCAACTATTATTGTCATATTGGTCCCTTCTCTGTCTTACCTACCCTCTGCCCCACACGCACTTGTGGTAGATTCCAACCATTGCCCCATCATCCTGGCCCCTGTTTTCCCTGTCCTTGGATATTCACTGTCACTGTCATCCTGTTGCTCATCGATTTATTCGAGCGGGCACCAGTAACGTCTCTCACTGAGAGACTTATTGTTACTGTTTTTGGCATATCCAATACGCACGGGTAGCTTGCCAAGCTCTGCTGTGCGAGCTCGATACTCTCGGTAGCTTGCCGGGCTCTCCGAGAGGGGTGGGGGAATAAAACTCAGGTTGGCCACGTGAAAGGTGAAGGCCCAACAGCTGTGCTATCACTCCAGCCCCCCTTGGATATTAGCACATATTATTTTTTTAATATATCACAAATGACTGCAGTCATTCCTTATCTGTCTCTCTCCTTCTGACTCATTTTTCTCAGCTCAATACTCTCCATATCCATCCATTTGTAGGCAAATTTCATGACTTCATATTTCATAACAGTGGCATAGTATTCCATTGTGTAGATGTACTATATTTCTTTATCCAGTTGTCTGTTCACAGGCACTCAGGTTGTTTCCAGGTTCTGGCTATTTTGAGTAGTGCTGCAATGAGCACAGAAATGCAGATGGTGTTTTATGTTGTGTGTTTTGTCCTCCAGGGTACATCCCCAGAAGTCGTGGTGTTGCTGGGCCAAATGAGGGCTCAAATTCTAGTTTTTTGAGAAATGTTCATATTGTTTTCCCAAAAAGGCTGAACCAGTGGGCATTCCCACCACTAATGAATGAGATTCCTTTTCTTCTCACATTTGCTCCAGCACTGGTTACTCTTGTCCTTTTCGATGTGTGCAAGTCTCTGTAGTGAGAGACAATATCATTGTTTTGATTTGCATTTCCCCTATGACTGGCTACGTAGAGCATTTTTTCATGTACCTTTTGGCCGTTCAAATTTCTACTTTGATGAAGTTTCTATTCATTTCTTCTCTACATTTTTTGATGGGGTCAGATTTATTTTATTGACAAGCTCCACCAGTTCCTTCTATATCTTGGATATTGATCTCCCAATCCATAAGCAGGGGATGTGTTTCCATTTCCTAGTGTCCTGTTTAATTTCGTCAAGTACTGTTTTGTAGTTTTCTTTGTATAGGTCCTTCACCTCTTTAGTTAAGCTGATTCCGAGGTACTTGATTTTCTGATTGTGACTTGATTGTGAACAAAATTGTTTTCTCTAATATCTCTTTCTTCTCTTTCATTATTTGTATATAGGAAAGCCATTGAGTTTTGAGTGTTGATTTTGTAGCCTGCCACTTTACTATACAAACCTATTGTTCCCGGGAGCTTTTTTGTAGATTCTTTAGGATTTTCTAAGTATAGTATCATGTCATCTATAAATAGTGAAAGCTTGACTTCTTCCTTTCTTATCTGGATGCCCTTGATATCTTTTTCTTGCCTAACTGCGATAGCAAGTACTTCCAGTACTATATAGAATAGCAATGGAGAGAGTCGGCAACCTCGTCTTGTTCCTGATTTTAGGAGGAAAGCCTTTAATTTTTCCCCATTGAGAATAATGCTTGCTGTGGCCTTTTGGTAGATGGTTTTGACTATATTGAGGAAAGTTCCTTTGACTCCCATTTTGCTGGGAGCTTTTATAATGAATGGGTGCTGGATCTTGTCAAATGCCTCTTCTGCATTTACTGATATGATCACATGGTTTTTAACTTTTCTTTTTACCAATATGGTGTATTATGTTGAGTGACATATGAATGTTGAACCATTCTCTCATCCCCAGGATGAATCCTACTTGGTCATGGTGTATGATCACTTTGTTGAGTTGTTGGATTATATTTGCCAGTATTTTGTTTAGGACCTTTGCATATGTGTGCATCTGGGGTATTGAGATCATATTAATTTTTTATGAAAAGTGCTGTTGGTATTTAGCAAGGAACTCGTTAAATAAGGCATTGAGTTTGGGCATTATATATACCTTTATATATATTAAGACTTTCAATCCGTAAATGTAAGATTCTTCTCACTTACTTGTATGTCTTCTTTAATTTATTCAATAATGTCATTTTTGGTGTACAAATCTTTTACCTCTTTAAGTTTGTTTCTTGATATTTAATTCTTTTTTATATTATTATAAATGAAATTATTTTATTGAATAGTTGATCATTGTATATAAATGAAGTACTTTTATGTGTTAACTTTGTATCCTACAGTTTTATGAATTTACTTCTTGGTTCTGTGTGTGTTTTCTGTGTGCATACATGGTGTGTGTGTGTGTGTGTGTGTGTGTGTGTGAGAGAGAGAGAGAGAGAGAGACAGACAGACAGACAGACAGAGAGAGAGATCTAGGTTTTCTATGTAGGCTATGTCCTGAATTTTAAAAAGGAAGTGTTATATCCAAGGAAGTTTTTCCGTCCTGAGCAAATTGAGATTGTTGCTTACTCAGAGCGGTACTGCTGATGGTGGTGGAGGGAGGTGGCTATTGATACCAGGATTATGCTTTTTTATAAACTTGAAATTTTTGTTTTTGTGTTTGGGCTTCTTAATCAGGGCTTAAGAGGTCCCAGGGTTGCACCACCAGTGCTCAGGGGAGCATGCAGTACTAGGGATCAAACTCGGGGCCTTGTGAGTGCCAGGCTTGTCCTCCATCCCTTTGAGCCTTAAAATTGCGTTGTTTATTGTGAAATAAGAAACATTGCAGAACCCATGAGTCCCCTGTCCAGTGGTAACATCTTACAAAATGATGCCAGAATGTAGATTAATGACTGCAATCCATTGATCTTACTCAGGATTCACTAGCTTGTACTCGTGTGTGTGTGTGTGTGTGTGTGTATGTGTATGGGTGTTTATGTGTGCGTTTAGTTCCCTGCAATGTTACCACACATGTAGGTTTTACATCCCCACCTCAGACAGACACAGAAGGACACCTTTGGTTACTAACCTTTTGGACACATCCATCTCCCTCCTAATTTTCCCACCTAATACCTGCTAACCATTAGTTATGTGCTCCCATTCTAACTCAATAGTATTTCTAATATACACTCACACATGTGTGTGCATATGTGTGTGTATATATGTGTGTTTGGAATCACACTGCATGCAATTGCTGGAGAATAATTTTTACTCAACATTGAATCTGAAGATTGATCCAAATTCTTGGCAGTGTCAGTATTGTTTCCATTAGACTGTTGAGTAGTATTCCATGGTATAGGTAGCACGGTTAATTTCACCAGTCATCCATAGGATGAGCTCTAAGTTGTTTTCTTTTCTTTTCTTTTTTTTTTTGGGTCACACCTGGCGATGCACAGGGGTTACTCCTGGCTCTGCACTCAGGAATTACTCCTGGCGGTGCTCAGGGTCCCATATGGGATGCTGGGATTTGAACCCGGGTTGGTCGCATGCAAGGCAAATGCCCTACCTGCTATGCTATCACTCCAGCCCCTCTAAGTTGTTTTCTAATCCCCTGAATTTTGGCTTTTTTTTTTGGCTTTTTTTTTTTAGATCACACCTAACAATGTCATTCCTGGCTCATGCACTCAGGAATCACCCCTGGCGGTGCTCAGGGGACCATATGGGATGCTGGGATTTGAACCCGGGTCGGCCGCGTGCAAGGCAAATGCCCTACCGGCTGTGCTATCGCTCCAGCCCCCAAATCCCCTGAATTTTGGACTACTGTGGATAAAGCCATTTGCTAAGCAAGAGATGTTCTCTGTGAACTCCCCCCCTGCCCCTGCATGGGGTAGGGGATCCCAAGCAGTGCTCAGGGTAGCAGGTGGCTTCTCCTGGCAATTGTCTGTCAGCTGGGCGGCTCAGTCCTAGAGTTGGCACAGGTCCAGAGCTCTTGGTGCCCCCCAGGATTACACTAGGTGGTGCTGGATGTGGGGTCACACAGTCCCAGTGAGAGGCTCTAAGCAAGCAAAACAGGCACTGAACCCTATAGCATCTCCCTGTCCCCTGCGAACATAAACTCTTTCCTCTGAGATTAGTTTTCAAGAGTGTAATTGCTGGATTGTGTGGAAATTCCATGTTTCGTTTGATAAGAATTAAGGTCTTAAGTTTTTCATTATTGGATGGACAAATTTTGTTCCACATCTGACTTTGCTCAGGCCTTATTCCTGGCTCTACACTCAGGAATCACTCCTGGTGGTGCTCAGGGGACCATAGGGATGCCGGTGATTGAACCCAGGACAGCCATGTGCAAGGCAAATGTCCTACCTGCTGTACCATCGCTCTGGCCCCAACAACAGCCTATAAGCAGTTCAGTGCATCCTGCCAGCATTTGACACTACTTTTATTTTGAGAAAAAAAAAGTTTTTTTTTTACCTTAGCCATTCTGATAGGCCCATAGTGGTATTTTATTGTGGTTTGACCAGAATTTATGTAATGATTGACGATGTTTAACGTTCTTTCCTGATTTTATTTATCATTTGATTACATTTTGGGGGTAAAATATCTATTTATATATTTTGTGCATTTTTAAACTGATCTTTTTATAATAATGAAAGTTTCAGAGTTTTTTAGGTATTCTAAATATAATCTCTCTGCCAAATCTATAGTTTACAAATATTTTCACCCAGTCTTGGAGTGGGACAGGCAGGAATCCTCTCACGGAGCTGCCCCCAGGCCCCTTGGTTCTTGGAGTGACTCAAACTCCCACCAGTGGCAAAGGGCCCAGCTGGTGTACTGGGGTGTCTGTTTCATTCTGGTTAGACCTCGTATGCTGGGGTTAAGACCACAAGGAATCAGGACATTTAAGGGACTGTACAGACATGGTCTTGGTCCCCTCAGGAAACCCGAAGGAAGCGCTGCTGTTCCGAGGCTCCGGAGGCCCCGTCTCACTCTGGTTTGCTACTGGCAGGTCTTCTCATAGTCTTTTACGCCTTATTTAGAGGACAGTGATTTTATTTTTTTTTAATCACTGTTATGATGATCATGATGATTACTGTTATTATTTTTTAATTTGTTTTTGTTTGGGGGCTGCATGTGGCAGTGCTCGGAGATGACTCCTGGTTCTGTGCTCAGGCATCTCTCCTGGTGGGGTTCAGAGGAGTCCAGGTGCGGGGGTTGGCCCCACCCAGGTTGACTCCATGCAAGACAAGCACTTTACCAGCTCCGCTAGCCCTTCGCCCTGGAGCCCTGTTCTTCAGAAGAGAGTTAGAGTCCTGTCTCTCAGCGTGTGGGTTAAGTGCTCCCCATCGCGCGGCGACTGAGCAGCTGAGGTTAAAGAGCAGCACGTGGGTCCGGGGAGCAGCTCAACAGTAGGGCACGTGCCTCGGATGTGAACAGTTCTCGGCTGAGCCCCAGAACCCAAGAAGTAAAACACAATAAAGGGCAGCCTTCCTGATTCCACAGGAATGCGCCCCCCCCCCACCGCTCCCACCCCCGCTGGTTCTCCAACTCCAGTCACTGCATCACTGTGTCACCGTCACCCGTTGTTCATCGATTTGCTCGAGCGGGCACCAGTAACGTCTCCATTGTGAGACTTGTTGTTATTGTTTGGCATATCGAATATGCCATGGGGAGCTTGCGAGGCTCTGCCATGCGGGCGGGATACTCTCGGTAGCTTGCCGGGCTCTCTGAGAGGGGCAGAGGAATCAAACCCGGGTTGGCTGCGTGCAAGGCAAAGGCCCTACAGCTGTGCTATCGCTCCAGTCCAACTGCAATAAATGACAATAAATAGAACATCATGCAACTAGGCAACTAAAATAGCATTCTTCAATTTAACCAGGAATATTTCTCCCTCGGCTTCCAGCATCACTTTATGAATTTTGGAGGTCTTTTCTAGCCTACCGGTATTTTTTAGTTTTTCGTAGGGATCTTTAGGCATTCTGGCACTCATTTCTCTGTGGGGGGGGGGTGCAGAATAATCTCTAACGTCCAGCTACAGTCCTTCCTCTTCCTTTCCGTTTTCCTTTCTACCTTCTGAAGCAGGACCTGAGGCCAAACCTAGGCTGTGTCTTTAGGGGACGTCCTGAGCATTGTGAAGAGGTGGGGGTGGGGGCGGGGGGAGCCTGTCCTGGGAGAGAGAGCATCCACTGAAGCCACAGGAGCGGGGGTGGGGGCGGGGGCGGGGGAGCCTGTCCTGGGAGAGAGAGCATCCACTGAAGCCGGCAGGAGTGGCAGGTGCCACCACAAGATGGCACTCACTTGTTTTCCCTCACCAGCTAGAGGGGAAAACGTGTGCTATTTCATTGTGCAAGGACAACAAAAATAGACTTTGACTGTCTTTCAAAACTGCCCATGCTTCTTTAAATGCAATTATTTTTTTTTACTATGTTTTGCTTATGTACAAAATAGACTTTGACTGGGTTGGGAGGATACAGTCTCATGAGGGTAGGTTTGCTGATAAAGTAAGTTGGTGTTTGTCACCGAGTTCACTGGATACTATTGCTCTCCCCCCCCCTCCCTCCCTCCTGCCCCCCTGCCCTGCTCAGGATGCTCCGTGTCATATGCCCAACATGCTGAAACCGTCCCGGGCCACTCAGCAAGGCAGGTTCCTCCTTCGCTGCCAGCTTCACGTTCGGAAGCCGGGAATTCTCCGTGGGCAGCGGCACTGCCCGGGACACTGTGCAGGCTTGTCCTGTCCTGGGCGTTCAGTCCAGGCTCCAGACAGTAGTTGCTAGTGTTTATTTTCCTCCTTTAGCCCCCGTTTCCCTGCAGGGGGTCGCTGTGGTTGTGGTGAGCTGGGAGCTCCCTCTTGGCGGTGTCCCTGGCTCCCACGCCCCGTCTCCCCGAGACCCCACTGGGCACAGGCAGAGCCGTTCAGGGGGTAGAATGTGAGCCAGCCACTGGCAAGGCAGCTGCCCCGCCACGGAGCTACCCCAGGCCCCTTGGTTCTTGGAGTGACTCATACTCACCCCACTCCCCGACAGGGACAAAGGGCCCAGCTGGTGTATTGGGGTGTATTTTCCATTCTGGTTAAACCTCGTACGCTTGGATTAAGACCACAAGAAATCAAGACATTGAGGGACTGTACATAGTGTTGGTTTCCTCAGGAAACCCGAAGGAAACGCTGGTGGTTCCGAGGCTCCGCAGACCCGGCCTCGCTCTGGTTTGCGTTAATAAAATACTTCTTACGGGCCTGGAGGGAGATCACGGGGCGGAGCATGCCTTGCTGACACGTAGCTTGACACCATCTCCTGGGCATTGCCAGGTGCCTGGAGGCCCCAAGCTCTGCTGGGCTGGCCCGGGAGATCCCGGCGTGAGGGGTCTGAGCACTGAGCTGCTGGCCCCACAGGGGGTGGGCAGGGGTCCCTCCCAAGCATCCCAAGGAGCCCCCTCCCTCTGGCAGTGCATCATACACCGTCTAGAGCAGTATCTGGAGTTGGAGCCATGTGAGGCTTTGAATGAGACGGAATGAAGCTGTGGGCCCCAGAGTCACCGTAGCCAGATGGCAAGCCTCACAGTCACGCGTTGGTAGAGACACGGGCGGGATGCCGACCGACCTCGTCGCTGAAAGTCTCAGTGAACGAGGGAATCTGGAACTGGCACCATTGCTAGAGAGGGTGCGAGGCAGCAAAGGCAGTGACCACACCCCCAGGCATCACTCACTTCACTCTTGCTTAGATGACAGACACCTTTCGGAACACCAGCTACTCTGCGGGCGGAGGAACTGGCTCGGAGATGGGGTCACTGGGCTGAGGACCAGCCAACGGTTCTGAAAAAGCAATTTGACTCCTTAAAAATCCTTTAAGATTTTACAGAAAATAAAACTCCGAAAATATGCAGCGATAGCAGATGTCACTGCACCTTGTAAGGTCCGCGGACGGGGGTCAGTTTCCAGAAACTTGAACTTCAGGAGTGTGTCCACTACTGGCCCCATGAGAGCCGCTTCCTGTCCCGAAGAGCTTGGACTCACTTGATTTCCGTGGGCTGCAGGGGTAGGGCGGTGGACACCCACCCGTCTGCCGCCTCCCTCATGACTGCTGGTGGTCATAACATGCTGTGGACCCCTAGGCAGAAACAGGTGAAGGACACTGGTTTGTGCTGATTACCTGAAATTTGCTGATGTGCCAGGCCAGGGGGCCTCCGGAGATTTTCACCGTCCCCTGTGGAAATCTCTCTAGCATTCCTGGGAAACAGCATGTTACTTCTGGTGTGACAGCTTAATTCTGGGGAGGGACCCATGTGGCACCACCAGGAAGGGCTCTGGGGGCTCCTGGAGGGTCCTCTGGGCATGGGCATGGGTCCCTCTCCTCTCGCCAGACTTTGCCTGGTCCCCGTTCGTGAGGATAACTCCCTGCCACGAGGGCAGCGGCTGCCTCCTGTCCCCACCTCACCCGGGCCTTCGTGGGCACTCCAGCCGCCCCCACGGCGTGCTGAAAGGGTAATGGGAAGCAAAACACTTGGAAACAAGCTCGGATTCCACATAAGTTTCCATATACTTGCACGTTCTTCCGAGCCCTTGTAATGAATCTGGCAGGGGAAATAAATTCAGACGGGACAAAATTATTCTAAAAATGTGAAAAACGAAATCGCTTCCAATTAAACCGTAAATACATATAGACCAATGTAAATATTGTCTAAAACATTTACACACAATCGTTGTGATCACACTGGTATTAATTGGGAATACCCTGAATCCCAATAGCACGCTGGGATTAGGGAAGACGGGACTTGGTGAAAACCAGAAGACCCCATGAACTTCTTGGGGTTTTGAATATCCTTGGAAAAACTTCCCAGAGCTGTCTGCAAGTGTGGGCTGGGATGGCTGAGATAAGAATTTCAGCGAAACCAAAGCGCAGCCGTCTTTCCCTGGCCCGAGTTGAAAGGAACCTGCACGTCCTCTTAGCACAAGCCCCTGGATGAGAATCTGTCTTTCCACAGCAGATCGAAGTGATTGAGGAGCTCAGGCCTGACACTCTCGGGTGGATCTTGGCAGTGGCTGAGAAAGTGACTGAGAAAGACGCTGCAGGCTTCCAGGACCGGGGGTGGGAGCTGAGCCCTGTGCACCGTTACTTCAAAGTCACTTCTAAGACCCTCTTGCAGGGAGCCCTTCCTCAAAGACTGATTCTGATGCCCTGAAGTGTCTCTTGGTGTTGTGCAGTTCCTTCCCGTCCAGATTCCAGCTGTCACTCCCCTCTCCCCTCCCCGTTGTACTCTCGGTGTCTGTGCTGTGCTGTGGCCTGGGCCGTAGCTGCGAGCTCCCCCCGAAGGTGTCTGGCGGTGGACAGGGACCCCCTCCCCCTTTTCTTTCTGCCAGCCCCCGGAGTCCTTGTTCAATCAGTTCTGCAAGGTTTGGATCAAATCCTCCAGGGAGCAGTAAAATTAGCATATCCTTAAGGCTGCATAAAAATCGTTTCCAGGTTATTTTCATGCACCATCCCTACCCCCACGGTCACTCAAGTGTGTCACAAAAGGAGATGAAGAAAACAAATATTGAACCTTTTGGAGTAACAGATAACATAGCTGTTCTGACCCTTGATGGATATAATTGAATATACTTGGGTTCCACTTTCCTCTTCTCTTGGTCTAATCTTGATTTCCTCCTCACCTTGATTTCCTCCTCTGTAAGATGGGATCACAACATCACTGATTTTATTGAAGTCTTATGAAGATGAAAGGAGTTATCAAGTGTCACCTGCATAGGAGCCCTCGGAAGCTTAGCCACTACAGTGGCTGTCTCTCTAATTGCTGGCCCCAAAGCGCAAGATAATTGCATTAGCCCAGTGGTCTAGTGGAGCCCTTAAGTGTTTGGTATTGCTTTTTAAGTTTTACTCTGAGCCATCTTAGATTTTAAAAATAAGTTTCTTCTACAGATGGCATATTGATATACCTGCTCAAAAACGTGCAGAGTATGGTGAAGAAAACTGCACTACACGCCTGGGTGATGGGTCTTGCAGCCTAAGTCTAAGAGATCTGGAAGGTCGTGCAGACGGAGGACAGGAAGACTTCGTCACACTTCTATGAAGGTACTTGTTCCACAGGCTGCAGGGGGAGGGCCTAGAAACGTAAGTTGAAGGGGAAACTAAATTATATTTAGATCCGACCAGCCAGTTATCAAATCTCTAATGACACAAAGCAGGCATGAGGCAGCTCAAACAATTTGGCAGACGTTCTGGGCTTGCTGCCTTTCATGTGGGTGGCTGTGTTTCTCAAATTATTTTATAACCATCAAGTGGTAGATGAAAACCCAACTAATCCAACATGTCACTTGATAAATACAGTCTTCCTTCCAGAGTGCTCCAACCACAGATGTCACTTTTCCATACTTCATTGTCATTACATTTTTTAAAAACAGTGTCAGTAAATATTTCTTTTGCTTTCTTACTTTTTAACTGTTGCAGTGTAGGTAACATATTGACAGTGGGGTTGATATGTGTGGTTTGACGTATGACCGCTGTCCCTTCACCGCCAGAGTGTGCAGTGCCCTCCGTCCCCCCAACTACACCTACATGCAGTTTGCAACCTAAAGCCAAAGATTTGTCATGATTCACTGCGACCTATAGCCCCTTGTTCATAGACATTCCACCTGACTCCAGGCCTCTTGGTGGCATTTGATAGAGATGAGTCTTTTCCTCGGGGTACATTTCTTCAGACTGGGCTCACTTTCAAGGAGCAAGTGTCACGGATAGGGTGAGACAGGCAGGGGACCGGAAGTCCCAGAGCTGAAGGAAGGAGTGACACATGTGTGATACCAACTCCCCAAGGCATGCCATGCTCCTCCCCAGAGCCTGCTTGGTATGGCCCCCAGCTCATCTGCTCTTTGCATTTCCTTCATTTTTAGTGCTCTATTCCTCATATGATTGATGACCTACAGGGAAAAGAAAAATCCAACAAACTGATGGCAAAGGGTAGTTTCAAAGTTGCTGATGTTGAAGCCAAAAAATTACCAAGTGAGGAGGTCCAGTATCAATCATAAAATAGAAAAGCAAAGAACTCTTGGAGAGCTGGAGAGATAGTGCAGGGGTTAAGTCTGTTTCCTTGCCTGTGACTGGACCTGGTTTAATCCCTGGCACTGCAAATGGTCCTCCAAGCGCCACCATGAACGATGGCTGAGCACAGAGCCAGGAGAGCACACACACAAATGCTCTCCTTCTCCACAAAGAAGCTCTTGAAAAGTCAAAGACTAACAAAAATGTTAAATAAATAAAATATCAGAGGACTGAAGAGATCTCTTAGCGGGGCGAGCAGGTGGAGGCCTTTGCTTGTGGAAACCCAGGTTCAATCCCCAGTGCCGAATGGTCCCGTAAGCACCCCCAGGAACAACCCACAGCACAGAACCAGGAGGAGGTCCTGTGCATTGTCAAGTGTGGTCCAAAGAAACAAAGCAAGCTCAAAAAAGAAAACAAAACAGGAAACATCAGATATTTTAACTAGTACTTACTAAGTTCAAAGCTTGCAAGTCAGTTTGATACTTATGACTACTTGTGTCTAGAACCTAAAACTTCAGATAGCACAGGTTCAGACATGTTACAGGTCAATCACTCCAGGCAAGTAGAAACTGCAGAAACTGGAAATGTGGAACAGCACAGTTTAGAGTATGTAGCATTTATCCCGAGCCTGGCTCGAGAGGGACAGGGCCCTGCCTCTGAGTGTGCTGTGTGAGGGCCCATTTTCCACAGAGGGACACACATTTCACACCTGCTCCTCACAACTGCCCTGAGAAATTGGTGTCAGTGAAGTTCACCTGCTCATCCAGGGTCCAGTGAGAGGGGAAACAGTGCCCCAAACACCAGAACACACACCCTCCAGAGTTTTTCAGAATCAGTCTCAGGGTCATTATTAGAAAGAGGCTCAAAGCCGACCACAGGTTAGATTAATGTTGACGATGATCATTACCTAGCACGGCAGGAGTATCGAAAGACCTGCTTTTGTTGAACTGATTCACAGGGCTGATGTGGATTTAAAATAATTTTTGTGTTTATGAGTGTTTATGTATTGTTTGTGTCAGCCAGAAATAGAACCAAGTATTAAGTATCAGAACCAAAGCCAAGTAAATTGCAGATGCCAGAAATAACTAAAACTCAGGATGAATTACCCCAATTCTTTAGGGCACTCTGGGGTATTCATAGAGGATGTTTCCAACCCAGCTCTCAAGACACTAACCTCCACGCAAGCATCAAATGAATAGCTGGAGCACTGCATAACCTTCCTTCAGTGCCGAGAAATGGTTTCCTTAGAGAGAAGCGTCTTGTGTTTGACATAAGGTTGTAGTCTCTTGCTTTATAACTGATGTGCTCTATGATAGAAGAAATACAGCAGGTCCAAGGAAATAATTCAAAGGGATGGGAGCACAGGCTTTGCATGCAAAGGACCTGGGTGAAGTCCCTGGCAGTGCTTGCACCAACAGGATTCACTCCTACACACCTCTGGCATCACCCAATAGCAAATGAACAAACAGGCAAAATATAATAAAAGGTATGCAGTGAGACAAGCAGACACTTTTTGGTATGGTTTGATAATATGAGACTGGATTTAGAACCATGTATTTTAATTTTTGTTCAGTTATAACTGATGTCACATTAGTGTCAAGAGTACAACATCATCGTTTGATGCTTGGATATATTGAGAAATGAGCCCCATAATGTCTAATAACATCCACCCTCATTTTGGGGGTCTGTTTGGTTTGGAGACCACACCGGGCTCTGCTCAGGGCTTTCTCCTGCTTCTGCACGCAGGGAGCACTGCAAACAGGAGTACATGTGGTGCTGGGGCTGGAACCCAGGTAGGCTGCATGCAGGGCTCATACCCAAGCACTGTTGCCCTGGAGTATAACTCCCATCCTCATATACAGCTACACAATTTGTTTTCTTGCAATGAGAACTTTCAAGATTTACTTTTTGGGCAACTGTTAAATATACAGTAGAGTATTATTATCTCTAGTCGCCATGCTATGAATAACATCTCTGGATTTAAATTAGGATCATTCTTACTTCTGACTGGTCCTTATGAAATTCATAATGAGAAGTTTGTGTCTTTGGCCTGCCCGCACCTGACTCCTCACTGCTAGCAGCCACCAGCTGGTTCTCCAGGAGCTTGATTTTGCCCTTTAATTCCACATGTAAAAATTAGATCCTATGGTATATATAAATATGTTTTTTCCTCCATCTGACTTATTTTCTTTAGCACAATGCCCTCAAGGTCCGTCCGTGCTGCAGATAGAATGATCCCATTCATCTTTCATCGCCCTTTGGCCCTTTGGCCCAATCCGAGGTCACAGAACCCTGTGACCACCAGTGGCATGATCCGGCGACCTGGTGAATGGCTCCAGGAGAAGCTCAGCAGTTCTGGGGGTCACTGGAGTCCCATGTGCTGTGACCGGGGGTCACATCCATGCCATACCAGGGGTGGAACTTAGGTCCTTGTAAGAAGGCACGTGCCCTGCCCCCCAGGCACCCCCCAGGCCTAGGACTTCATTAGTTTTATGACTAAAGATTCCATCATGTGAATACACAGACACACACTTTTTTTTTTGCATTTTATTTATCCATCTATCTGTTGGTGAGCACTTATGTTGTTTTCATATCTTGGCTGTTGTTTAGGCTTGCAGGGAACATGGGGGTATATTTATTTTTCTGAGAAGGGAATTAATTTTTTTAAAAAATGTACACGGAAGTGGGATTGTTTGATCATATGGTTTTCTATTTCAGCTTGAGGACCCCGTATACTATTTTCCTTAGTAAATGTGCCTTTCACATTTTTCTCCAATAGTGCATCAGTGTTGCCGTTCTCTGCATCCTTGTTAACACGTAAGCTTTGATCTTTTGCTTGCACGCCATGTGAGCTTAGATCTGATCTGACAAGTGTGAGGTACTGTCTCTCGTGCTTCAGATTTGCATTTCCCTGATGATGACTCTTGCGTAATATCTTTTTAGGTTCCTGTTGACCATCTCCATGTCCTCTTTGGAAAAATGTGATTCAGATTCTCTACCCATTTTTTTTTAATTATTTTGTTTTGGGAGGGCCATATACAGTATTCAGGAATTTCTCCTGTCTCTGTGATCAGGGGTCACTCCCGCAGGGTTCAGGGACCCTAAAAGGTGCCAGGGATGGAACCAGAATCAGCCACCTGCAAGGCACCTAACTGTGTCCTCTCTCTCTCTGTCCCTCTCATTTGTAAAAATGTTGCTTTTTTTCTGCTACTGAGTTATAAGCTATCTTCACATATTTTGCATCACACAAAGCCTTTATCAAATATATATCTTACCAAAAATTGTGATAAAGAGAGGAGAGGGTTAGCTCTGGTGCCCCAGCGGCTGGGCCCTGACCTGCATAGCGAGGGCTGCCTGACACAGCCTGAAGGAGAACTCATAAGAAGGTGTGGAAGAAAGTCACAGTCGAAGAAGGAAGATCATAAAATTGAAGGAGATATACATCTGACTGCATGTTGGTTCCTATTCCATTTGATTTCTCTGTATTTCCAAATTAAAACTTGGTGCCGCTATATAGGGAATCAAATTTATGTCTGTTAAAAGAAAACCCCTATGCTAGCTTAACTTCCTTTTGAGGAGCCATTGCTATATAATTTGATAAGCGCTGTTGAAGCCAGCACATCATGTCACGGAGGTCTCAGATCTCTGTTTGCATTTTATGGGAGGCCAAGTAAAGCGCTTAGTCGGAAACCCTGTGTGAGTGTGAGTCCCTGGGACTCGCTGTAGACTGACCTGCTCACTCTGGCGGCCTCCTGGGACTCTGGCCCCCTAATATTAGCACAGAAGATCAGATCTAAGCTTCATTTAACAGATCGCAGGAAATCTTGTGCTTTTCAAAGAAAGGGGTTATGTAAAATGAATTTGAATTCACCGGCATAGCAACTTTTGATGAGCATTAAAGAAAATTAAAGTTCTGTGGTTGAACATCTGTAGCTGAGGATAAACACGATGATTCAGCATTTAGAGTTCAGGGGAGTGAACAAGTGAACCGCTCTCTGCACTCCCTGCTGCTGCTCTGACCTTTGATAACCTCTTTAATGCCAATATTTAGTTTATAGAGCATTTTTTATTTAAAAAACTATATTTGCTACTGTTGTTTACAAGACACTACTGTTGTTTACAAAGCAAATTTACAAAATATGTTTCCTAGGACGTATTTAACTATATACACAGATATAATTATATACACACACAGGTATGTATTTAACTATATACAGGGTATATACACAGGGGCCAGAGCAATAGCACAGTGGGTAGGGCATTTGCCTTACATGCAGCCGACCTGGGTTCAATTCCTCCATCCCTCTAGGAGAGCCCGGCAAGCTACCGAGAGTATCCCCCCCGGCACGGCTGAGCCTGGCAAGCTCCCCATGGTGTATTCAATATGCCAAAAACAGTAACAACAAGTCTTACAATGGAGACGTTACTGGTGCCCACTCGAACAAATTGATGAACAATGGGACAACAGTGCTATCGTGTTATACAGGTATCAGAAAGGATTGTGTAAAGTCTTATTATTGGTGTTGGAAGTCCAGGAAAGATATATAAAGCTAAGTGTGATTCACAGTTTCTTCTCAACAAAAATCTATTGACACCTTTTTCTGTTTGCATGGCATGTCTTCCCCCACCTCTATGATTTGAGAATTTAGAGTTGAAATTTTCAACAGAGAATTTTAAAAAGAGCGCTCCCATTCAGCCACGACCACAGTGCAGATTCTGGAAAGCAATTTGACAATAGTATGAGTAAACCTTCACTTGCCTGATGACCCAGAAGATCCATTTCTAGGCACATCCCAGAAAAGTTCTTGGTATGTGGGCATGGGAACCTTCATAAAGATTTTAATGATGATATATAGCTAATGAAACAGGCGAAAAGAAGGGAGCTACGTGTACGTTGACACTGATAGGGAAGGCTTTTTCAATGAGTGAAAAGTAAGAATCCCATCTCTGTTATGATAAACTAGTTCTCTGCTCTGGGCTTCGGTTATCTCTCTCTCACCATCTGTGTTTCTATGGGAAGAAGAAACCGTCTGCAGGGAGGATTTATACCAAATATAAGTCAAGAAATTTCCTGTGAGGATAGAAGGCGGGGGCCAGGCCAAGCCAAGTGTTCAAGGAAAATTTCTGTTTTATCAGTAATGTGGTATTTCTCAGTGAGAAGCAAATGAGGTGGCCCACAGCAACAGAGCTGAAATCAGCATATTTGGCTGCCAGCACTTGCTAACATTTGTCTGATGGATACATGGGTGTTTCTTATTTCGTTCTCCATCATTTTCCATATTAAATATCAAGAAGGGAAAAATATCTTTGAGGAACGGGGCTGCCTGTGGAAGTGAGCTGTGGCACTTGGGGGGCGTCGCCCGCTATTAACGCTCTGAGACTAGATCCTCTGCGGGCGGGGACTGTGCCCCCCTGGATATCTTTCTGAGGAGAATGAAGATGCCAGCCCCAGGGCAGTTGTTTACTTAACATATCGTCACCATATGATTTTTCATATTTAAACGTTAAACAAAAAGAGCATTTTTCTGGCAGGGTTAAAATGTGAAGATAATTATGGCGGGGTAAAAATGTGATGACCTCATTGAAATCCGTAAAATTGTTTCCAATAGAATGATGAAGGATGAAAACTTAGACCAAAATATTTTGATATTTATAGATATGAAGTCCTTAAAGGTTATGAATACACTTAGGGGCAGTTGTTCCCGAGCGTCTCTGTAGCACCGAAAGACGTTCGCATTTTCATAGCATGTTATTCTCTTAACATCGTGCATGTTTTCCTATACCTGACAGGTTTCTATCAAGAGGCATTGAAGTAAATATTCAAATGGGAGACAGGGATATAGCTCAAGTGGTGGAGCACCTGCCTAACATGGATGAAGCCCTGAGTTTGACCCCTGCATGGAACACTCTGACAAGATTCTGGGGAGAGGCCCAGGTGCCACCGGGACCACTGGAAGTGACCTTTATAAAAATTTAAACTCAATAAACTGATATGGAGTGTTCCCATCTCTATGTTTTATTTGATATTTTATAGTAAGTAAGATCCAGAATTTTAGGTCTTCAGAACGTATGATATCTTAGAGTAAGTCTTGACAGTAGAACAATTGTCAATTTATTTTAAAAGAAATCAAAAGAGATTGAAGTTAAATAAATTTGCAATGTATTTATGAGCTTATGATTAAAATTTTCCATGTTTCATGCACACACACAAAGCATTTGATGTACTGAGTAATCTGTTGTGTAATAGAAAATGCTTTCCAAACAGCACAGTACCGGGATCTCGATGCTCTCTTCTTTGTATACATTAGAGAGTTTGACATCTCCTCCTGCCCTGGACTGCTCTCTGCCATGGTTTTGAGTATAGTTATTTTCAGTAGCACTGAATGTAACGTGCATTGATGAGCGAAGATCTCAAGAACTCAGCCCTTCAGAGCTGTCCTTGGATTGATCACCTTGAGTGATGGCTTGTCTTCTCCTTTCTGGGGAATTGTTTGTGGCTACTCCTTGCTGACTGCATGTCACTGACCGGGCGTGACAGCTCTCCCAAGGCCCAGCAACTCACCGGGCACTGTCTTCCACATTGGTGTGACATCACCAGGTGCATGTGTGTGGTGGGGTAGGTGGTGATGGTGGCTCTCAACTTTCCTTTCACAGTCTTCTGGTCTTTCGCAGCTTCAGGACACAAGATTCCTTGGAAGCACCCGACATGACAACTTTATTCTGCTAATTGTATATTTTGGTGATGTTTTTGGTGATGTTTGGTGTATTTGGTGATGCTTCGAGGTTACTGATGGCTCTGCACTCAGGAATTACTCCTGGCAGTGCTCAGGGGACCATATGGGATGCTGGGGGTGGAACCTGAGTTGGGCTTGTGCAAGATAAGTGCCCTACCCCACTGTGCTATCTTCTCAGCCTCAGCCTCTGCTGAAAGTTTGACTTTTATTTCTTAATTCTGCAGCTTTGGTCTAACTTCAATGGGTGACATTATTGAGTCTTGGAACACCCTCAGAGGCCAACCAAATCCATGGACAAAGACACTCAAAGGGATGAGTGGATAGCATTGATTTTTTTTTTTTTGGTAAATAAACAGGGCTACCTGCAAGCTGCATTCTCAAGATTTGCATAGTGTTTGGGGCTACACGGAGACTTGCCCTTCTTCCCCCCCGCCCCCGCCAAATTTTATGCTTATTAAAGTATCGTTAATCACAAAGTTATTCCTAGCTGGGTATTTGACACACAGTGTTCCATCACTGGTCCTGCTGCTCGTGTCAACTTCCCCCCACCGGGGTTCCCAGGTTCCCTCTCCTCCCCACCCCACTGCACCTGCCATCTAGGCAGATATCTTTTACACTTGGCTATTAAAGTTTGGGTCTTGCGATTTCAGTGTTGTTGACTCCGTGGTTTGGATATTTAGCTCCATCATTCCTTAACACCACCGATGGGCCGAGTCCCCTTGGCCCCTGCCCCCACTGCTTCTCTTCTATCTCTTCTCCTCATTTCCTTCACTCTACTTCTTTCCTTCTCCCTATACTCTGGGGTCAAAGGTGATCTAGGCATCCTCCCTTTATTTTTCTGTGGTTTTTTTGGGGGGTTACATTTGGTGATGCACGGGGGTCACTCCTGGCTCTGCGCTCAGGAATTACCCCTGGTGGTGCTCAGGGGACCATATGGGATGCCGGAAATTGAACCTGGGTTGGCCTCGTGCAAGGCAAATGCTCTACCTGATGTGCTATCGCTCCAGCCCCAAAGGCATCCCCCCTTTAAACCATTGCATTTCCTCATCCAGTTATTCTAAGTACCACATGTAAGTGATAGCACTCCATGTTTGTGCTTCTTCTGGGTTACTTCATTCAACATATCTTCCAGCTCCATCCCTGTTGCGTCAAATTGCATGATTTCACCATTCTTACAGCTTTGTAGCATTCCATTGTGTATATATACCACATCTTCATGATCCACTGACCTGTTGTTGGACATCTAGATTGATTCCAAATCTTAGCAACTGTTCTGAGTGCTGCAGAGGTTTGCCCCTTTTTAGTAGTATTGGACACTTGTAATCTTTGAGGAGCTCCCGGTATGTGAACCTTTTTGGCCAAGATCAAACTGCTTCTTCTTAGGCAGGTTGAATGAGTCCCAACCCTTCCTAGACGCTGATGGGCAGGAAGCGTAGCTTTCACCTCGTGGGTACTTGTTAAGTCTAAGAGGCAGCCCGTCATGCCCAAGGAAAAGTCAAAGATTAAGGTAGAGTGGTGACATGAGAGGGAGGTGGAGAGATGATGTTGGGAGAGGGAGAGGGAGGAGGAAGAACGCGTAAACCTGAAAGTCGTGGAATGGCTGTGCAAACATGGATGTGTCTAGAAGTTTCCACATCTTTGTTTGTTTTCCAGCTAAGCTGGATGTTTTAGTCTTCATTATGGTTCTTCAGGCATTTTAAGCCTAAGTAGTCAGACCACTTCAGTTGTTTTAACACCCCAAATCCACATGATTGGATAGCTGCAACTTCTCCGTTGGGCTGACCATCTAGCTATCCCAGGGACCCAAGAGGTGATTGATGTGGTCTGTGAGGCTGCAATTTGTTACCCCAGAGAAAGAAAGCTAAGAAATTCTTTTGGGGAACTCAAGAGGGATTGGACCAACTCGTGTTAGATGATAGGATAATAACACAACCTCGCTGGGTGGTTAGCCCTATGAGGCGTCTTCCACACATGGAAGGAAAAAGCGACTATAAAAGTCAGTAAGCCCAAACATCTTCCCGGGTCTGTCTTTCTGAAAGAGACAAACAGCCTCCATCTGTCAGGCCTGGAGACTTAGTCACAGCCTTTCCCCCTCACGATGGCAGCTGGCTGAGGACTCGGCACAGGGATCAGAAACTAGTGTCAGCTTGACCGAAGTCACATGAAATGGGCAAATGAAGATTCAATCTGACCTGCCTGGCTTTGTCACTTTATTTTCTGCCTGAATTATATTTGGATTCATCTGAGTAATAAGACCTTGAGAGCAGCGGCTCATCCTGCCAGCAGCATCTCACCGTGTCAAGTCACAGAGCACAGAGCCGGGACCCAGGAAGGTGGCCTGGGTACATGGTGCCGAAGATTCTTACTCACCCTGGCCCCTGGTAGTGCGGGTTCAAGGAGAGACATAAGTCTAGAGAGGAAAGAAGAGACTGAGAAGGAAACAGAGAGGCTTCAAACTAACAAATCTGAGGGAGCAGAGGCTCATATTTTAGGACCCAGTAGGGAAAGAAGAAGGGAGACAAAATGGCATTCTACAAACTCCACAGTGAAAGTGCCTCTGTTTTACTCACAAATTTGGTAAGAATGGGTTTGTGTACATGTGGGAGGTTTGAGCTCAACGGTTTTGGGTGCTGGTAAAAGGTTGCAAGTTAATTGCAGAGAACTCAGGAGAAACGATTGTCATTTATGGGGCATCCACTGGGCCCAGTATGGCCCTGGTGCCATGACACGCCACACAGCCCCGGAGGTGTGGGATCACCTCCCAGAGTCCGGAAGCTCAGAGAAGAGAGCGAGGAAGGTGAAGGTCAAGTTGTCTGCCAACAGAGACTCTCTCCTGACGGCGCAGATTGCTCTAAACGCCAGTCAGGGCTGGGGCGTGAGCGGCCCTGCTGAAGCCCTGGCCAGCTGGGGACAGCCGAGTCACAGGGTGCGGTTGTCCACTTCGTGCCCGCCCCAAGGCATGTTCGCTCAGTGGCAAAGGCGGATCGTGGTGGCCAGTCCCTCCTCTGGGCCCACAGTGAGACGGGCCCCAGGAGCCTGCTGTCCACAAGCGCCTCCCGTTCCCTCCTGCCGGCTGTCCAGGGAGCCCTCAGAGGCCACAGCGCGGACAGGGAAGAGCCGCAGGGAGGAGAGACTGGCCTCTGCGTCAGTTCCCCGGGCGCCCGCTGACCTGCCTTCCAAGTCAGACCAACAGTGTTGGACACACATGAATGTGTCTCTGGTTGGAGCCCCCTTTGTGGTTTGGGGTGTTCGCTACAATACCCAGCGCTCCTTTAGCCGACCCCCTCCTGCTGAACAGGACGCATGTGGGCAGTTAGGAGGTCAGCAGGCAGGCGGTAGGGAGGCGTCCGCGCCACGAGCTCCCCCCGACCATCCTTCCCGCTGGCCGGCCTGCTCCTGTGTGAGAGAGCGGCCGTGTGTGCACGCCCTGGTCGGCCAGAGTCCACACAGTTCCTCGCACCAGATGTCGCCACCCCGTCCAAGGCCCGTCAGCCGTTTCCTGGACTATTGCAGTAGCTTCTTGGCCTGTCCCCGCCGTCCTGCACTCCGTTATTAATCAGCAGCCAGTGGGGGCCGGTTACCGCCCGGGATGCGTCCAGCAGCTCCCCGCAGCCCTAGCCCTCGGGCCTGCCCCCGGGCTCTCTCATTCGCATCACTCTGTCCTGCAGCCTCTGTCCCTGCACCCCGGCCACGCCAGCCTCTGTCCCTGCACCCAGTCTCGCTCCCGAGTCACTTGGTTTGTTTGCTTCCTCACGTCCTTCAAACCTTTCCGTTTCCACTTCCCCTTGAGGGTTTCTGCAACCGTCCTGTGAAGCGGTAACTCTCTCCCTGGTGTGCGCCTCCTCACTTTGTTATCTTTTCACGAATGTTTAGGTCGACGTAGTATGTGATTTGCTTCAATTCACGGTGTTGCTTGTTTGATGATTTGCACTAGAATGGGGGTAGAGGTTTGGGGATTTGTTTTGTTTATTTCTACTTTTGAGATTTTTATTTTTTAATTTTATTCTTGCTACTTTATCTCTAGTCGCTGGAGGAATGTCTGGGACAGAGCGCTTTCTGCTCCATAAAGGACACGTGGAATGAATGAGTGAGCGTCCTTCGAACTACAGGAAAAGTTTGGAGTTTGTGTTTCTGTATGGCTGAATGCAGTTAAAGCACGGTCTTAGCATCACCGAACATGCATTCGGATGGGGAATTTTACGTGTGAATTCTTTCAGACATGGAAGTAGTTGGGAAGAAATACAATAAGCCAGCTGGGTGGCAAAGCATGGTCCATCCACAGCTCCAGGAGCACGGGCCCCACCATGAGGCCAGGAGGTGGGCCAGGCTCTCTGTCCGCTGACGTTCCCGCAGGGCATTGCTCAACTTCTCAGAACAGCAGGGCGGAGGCTCCAGCTGTCAGAGCCTCTGCTGTCTTTGATCTGACCACAGGAGGAAAGTCCTCATCTCTCTCGTAAATAAATAACTGTGTGTTTATTGACTCACCAAATATTTACTTAGCACCCACCTTGGCGGGCACTGCTCCGAGTGTTGGGGATATGGCTGCAGACAGAAAGGTCCTTGTTCCTAGTGGGGCCCACCAGCAGGGGTGGGGGGTGGGGGAGAGTGCTCACAGGTAAAGCAGGATGAGGAATGTTTTAGGTAAGAGCCACCACAAGACACCTCGAAGAGTGTGGGCCAGGGAGTGGAAGGAAAGCCTTTAGCCGCAGGGCCATGGAAGGCGTCTCTAAAGAAAGCCCAGGTGTGGGGGTGACTCTGGAGCTCAGGATATGACGCTCCCCGCGAGAAGAGCAAGTGCAGGCTCACTGGCTGGGGCAGAGACACGGCGGAGAGCGGGTGACTGGGACACAGCGGGGAGACGAGGAGCATTTGGACACACTCTCAGGGGCCGAGAGCTGTCGGGGCCTCAGGCACAGGGGGAGAACTTGGGTGACTCTGGTGGCGATAGGGGCTCTGGCCCGTTTGGATGGAGAGTAAGTGCTCACCCTTTCACCCCCAGAAGGACGCCCCCCTCCTCCTGCCCACCCCCTTGCCCTCCTCCTCGGGGAGCTGCTGTGGTTCACACCGGGTGTCAGGCTTTGTTTGTGCAATTGTCTTGTCGGATCCGTTTGTTTTAGTAATTTGTATCCCACATGTGCCAGGCTATCTGGTAACTGTCTTTCATGAAGAATGCAATTCTTTTCCAGTGAAGTGAAGTAGTTCTCTTCTAAGCTTTTATTTTATTATGTTTTTATTTTTATGAAGTTGTTCATGATGGTTTATTACATCCGATACTCCAACACCAATCCCACCACCATTGCACCTTCCCACCACCATTATGTCCAATTTTCCCAACCACCACCCAAGCCTTCCCCAGTAGCAGGCCATAACTAATTTATTTTACATTACTTGTTATGAATAATTTGCTAAAAATGACAAGAAAAATGTTTCCTTAGAAGAAAGCATGTGAAGATTGTTGTATCTCACCTGGAGCAGGTAAGCCCTGGTATAGGAGATTACTAACATGTTACAGGTTAAGCTTTGTGTGTTAATACTTCTTATTCAAGACCGGTTACCTTCCATTTTACATCACATCCAGTGTGGTGTGCTATTCCTGGTGTATCAGCGGAGTAGAGTAGGAGATACCACGCAGCCGCAAATGCCATCATGTGCTCTAGGAATTCTAAAATTTTGAATGGGGTGATACATCTGGAGTTCAATTTTTAACTGGATGGTGAAGCAGAAGCATCTCTGCAGCTTGCTGATCTCTTTCGAGATGTGTGAGTCTCTGGATCATGGCCAGTTAATGAGCTTATATGGCGCCAGAGGCAGTTCATGCCTGTGACTGCTCAGCTCCCAGAAGACCAGGGAGAAGGGGGAAGGTCGCCCGCCCCTGCCTCTGTGTGAGCCTGGAGATTTGGGTCACAAAACCCACATACTTGAGCTTTTCAAGAGATTCCTTTCTGGAAGAGGTATACCCCTGCCCGACTGAGAGCATAGCAATGATTGGAGTATGGAGGCTTTGGGCTGCCGTGAAGTGGTTTTATTTAAAGAGATTCACTTTGGGAAATGTAAGGAGAGAGAGAGCGACAGAGACAGACAGCACCTGGGCTTCCCAGAGGCAGGAAGGCCGAGAGTGAGAGTGTGGTCTTGCACATGGGCCCGCACCGGGGCTGGAGCCGTAGAACAGTGGGTAGGGTGCTGGCCTGGCACGTGGCCAAGACAAGCTCAACTCCAGGGACCATATATGGTTGCAGAATCAGGAGTAAACCAGCACCTCTGGAAAGGGTCTAAGAAACAAACAATAACGATGTCGCTGAACTGCCTGTGGGCGGCGCCATCAGCCCAGGGAGCCCTTGTTTGCAGATTCCCTAAGGAGCCGGCAGCTCGGAGGTGGGGCAGGAGTGGAGCCGGGGGCCTTAAGTGTGTTCACTGGGGAGAAGAAACTATGCCCACAGCTTCAAACCATGGCGGGGTGAGTGTCAACCCTGGACACAGACTTTGCTGAGGAAGCTTCCACCAGCGATTTGAGTGGGGTTGGTAACAAATGTTTATTATTATTTTTAACTGGCTGTGATCAATTCATTGTAACCACCACTGCACTGGACCGGAGGATAGCACAGCGGGTAGGGCGTTTGCCTTGCACACGGCAGACCCAGGTTCAATTCCTCCGTCCCTCTCGGAGAGCCCAGAAATCCCGCCCACACAGCAGAGCCTGGCAAGCTCCCCATGGCGCATTCGATATGCCAAAGACAGTAATGACAATTCTCACAATGGAGACGTTACTGGTGCCTGCTCGAGCAAATCGATGAGCAACGGGACGACAGTGCGACAGTGCTATTATTTTTAATTCAATCTCTTAGAGAGATGACAAAATAAACCCAAATGACTCCCTTGATGTTAAGGTCTTCTGTACAAAATGGCTAAGGGATTTTTGTTGTTGTTCTTGTTTTTTCAGGTTTTGCTCCTGAGGGTGCTCAGGAGACCTTCAGAGCCAAGAGCTAAACCAGGATTTGTGACATGAAAGGCAAGGGCTATCACCTCCGTGTTATCGCTCTGGCTCAAGCAATTTCTTTTTTACTTTTAAATTTATTTTATTCTATTTTTTTTGCAACTTCTTTTTACACTGAAGTACTGCTGTGATTCACAAATAGTAATGAACGATTCCTAGCATCCAAGATGATATAATCTGTGGTTGGGGAAACAAGTCCAAACGACCCAGTGTGATGGCAGGATATACTGAGTGTTATTGGACAGAAAAGCTTTGTCTCGTGATTGAGCATAAGTTAATGCAAAATAGGGAGGAACATGGAGCAAATAACTAAGCTGACTTCTAATTTATCAAATGTACTTTGAGGAGCTGGGAGGAGGCTGACCACGGCGAGGGTAGACTGCCAGAAGGAATTTATAAACAGCTCAATCCCATCCTCGGGGAGCCCTGTTATCTGGGATAGTCCAAAGGCATGTTTGATGGGTTTATCTAAAGAGCTTCTTGCTCAGTCTAGAGAAGTGCCTTTGTGAGACTCCAAGACTGAGATGCCCTTTAATGCTTCCTCTGAGAAATGGTACTGACATCCCCATACTACGACCGAGTCTGGGAGACCCTGCAGGGCAGGAAAAATATATGGTTTAGTTATTGCTCCAAAGCTTTCATTTGAAGATCTGCAGGAATACGGGCACCCCAAAGTGAGGACGGGAAAGGTCATCTGTTAGAAAACTTAAGTTGAGATATAGGAGCTGCTGGTAGCTCTGATTTTTATAACAAAGGTTTATTCCACATATATGTATATCTATGTATATAGATCTATTTGTGTCTTTAAGTATAAGTGAATATAGCCAGTCTGTAATATAATCAAAGGCATGTTGACTTTGAGGATGGAAATACAGATGCAGGTTCATGAGCTAGGATGAGCCCTGAGACATTGTTCCAGCACACAGGCCTGGCGAAGCCTCAGGCAGAACAGCCCGGGGGGCTCACTCTCGGGTGGTGGGCGTTGTTTCTCAAGACTGGGGTCTTCTGCCATATCTGCACACAGTCTTTTTAGTTTTTGCTTTCTGTGGATGTGTCATCACCAAACAGTTGGCCAAGCTCGGCTGTTTAATTTTCACACAGAAGTCTCAACATGGCGGCTTCGAGGCTTCGAGAGAAGACAGTCTGTGGGACTCAAAATAGTGTTCCCAGGGTGGGCCTTGCTCTTCCGTGACGCTTCACACACAGGAGGATCAGTCATGTGTTCATTAACCACCCCTGGGCCCGTATCTCTTTCTACCCATCCTACCTGTATTCGGAAACATACCCACAGCATATTCTGACATATGCCCACGTGAGAGGACTCCAGGGAACTCTTTATTGCAATAAAATTCATTTGGAGATGAATTAGGGGCAAGAGTCAGGAGTCCAGTGGAGCTGAAAAATGGGCGTGTTGTGCTGGAGAGAAATTGGGAGAGTGAGCAAAGGGCTCGTGAGTCACATGAACCCAGGACATCAGTCACTTCAGGAAAACAACTTTCCACCTACAAGTCCCTCTGTCCCCTCATTCTAAAAGATGTCAGTGTTCCCTTCCCCTCAGTTCCTCTGAAGTGTCAATCAACAGTAAGATATTTCATTCATCGAGGCCTTACCTGAACAGCTTACTCGAACACTCGTTCTATAGTTCCGAATACCTGTGCAAAGCTCTCTGAGAGGGACGGAGGAATCAAACCTGGGTCGGCCGCATGTGAGGCAAACGCCCTACCCACTATGCTATCACTCCAGCCCGGCAAGCTACCGAGAGTATCCCGCCCGCATGGCAGAGCCTGGCAAGCTCCCCGTGGCGTATTCAATATGCCAAAAAAACTGTAACAAGTCTCACAATGGAGACATTACTGGTGCCCGTTCGAGCAAATCGATGGGCAACAGGATGACAGTGCTACAGTGCTACCAGTGCAAAGCACTCAGCTCGGCCGAGTCTCCCACTGGCCTTCGTGGGATGCTCCCAAAGATTAGAGGGAATGACTGAGCGCAGCACTTGACTCCATCCTCTGCTGCCCACCCTCCAGAGAGCCACACCTGCAGAGACAGCTGGCGCCAGGCGGCGCGTGACCTTGCTCTTGGCCAACAGCGCTCGGTCTTTGAAGATTCTGGAACAGGGAAGAGACGTGTTTATAGCAGCGATTTCCCTTTACAAACATGCCGGTGGGTCCTGTGGGTGGGAGTTTTTTCTCATTGCTTCATCCACTTTCTGAGAGATTCAGATTTTCAGTGAAACTTGCAGACTGACACGGCATCATCATGCTGGAGGAAGAGACGCCCCTAGGATGGCTCCGAGAGTCAGCGGCACCTCTAGGTGCTGCCGCTGTGGAAGTGAGTTCTCGTGTCCTCCGGCGGTACCCCCGAGACACAGCCGTTCTCCCCTGAGCCCGGCGGGTGCCTTTCTCTGCGTGTTGCTCACCTCAGCCAGCCCACAGTCCTGCTTTCTTTTGCATTTGCTCTAGCTCTGACACGCCAACCCGAGAACCCTCTTTCAACAGCCCTGCTCATGTCCGGTGCTCGTGAGTCAGTGCCCATGAGCCATATCTACACAGAGACCACTGGACAGACACTTCTGGAACGTTCTGGGGTCTCACATATCTCCATCCTATCTCTGCTGGTTCAGTCTTTGATCATTGCTATGAATACACACCCCCAATTAACAACAACAACAATAAACAAGATAATCAATGCCACATCTTCGTCCCGGGATAATTCAAGACTAGAATACAAACAGATTCCAAGGCTGAAGGAATTTGTTCATTCTAATGAGCAACTTTACTGCTTAACCAAAGGCTGATAAACTGAAGATGAGAATAAAAAGTATATTTATTCACATACAGGGTCGATGAAAACCCACAAGCAGACTGCATTTTTTTTTAATTTTTTTGCAGACTAAATAAGGCAGAAATATGGTAATCATGATTTGGGGGTTTGCAGATTTAAAAATCCCTTCACCACATTTTATTTTAATTGAATGTGAATTGCAAAGTTACTCGTGACTGGGTTTCAGGCATACGATGTTCCAACACCCGTCTCCTCACCTGTATAAAAATAAAAAGAAAAGAAAGGTCGCTCGCGCAGGCGAACGAGGCAGGAGAAGGAAGGAAGAAGGCCAAACTGGTTGCTCGATCGGTTTATTTCATGTCCATCTCCATTCTCCTCTGATTCTCCTCCTGCTTCTTTCTCCCCCATCCTACTTCATTCTCTCTCTCTGCCTCTCTCCCGGCTCTCGGTCTCTCTCTCAATCTGTGGATCTGGCCCCCGTGGATCTGGCCCCCATGGATCTGGCTCCCATGGATCTGGCCCCGTGGATCTGGCTCCGTGGGTCTGGCCCGATGGATCTGGCTCCCATGGATCTGGCCCCGTGGATCTGGCTCCGTGGGTCTGGCCCGATGGATCTGGCCCCTGACCCACTCTTACAGCCTAGTTAAATCTCCACAGCATCAGGGGGTTGGGGCATACACATAGGTGTGGTCAGCAATAGGGTAAGGTTCTTTTCCCTCAGGGGATGCTTCTCCTAGGACTTAATTCTCTTTCAGCAGGAGGATCCACCCAAGGGCAGAGTCCCATGAATGTGTTTCTCTTCTCCTCAGCCAGCAAGCATATAAGAATTCATAATATTAATTATTTTGTATGGACACAATAAGAGATGCATTAAAGCTTATAGAATTGCTCTCCTGGGGCCATCTCAATCTCAGACTACAGTGCTCAGGCCACATCAGTCTTTCCTAGCCCTGGCAGGGTCCCAGTCTCATAATTACTATTGGATCATGACAGTATTTGTCTATGATCAAGCTCTTAACTTATAGTTAAGAATTAGGCACTTTGGCCAGGCCCATCTCGATGCCAGGGTAGCACATAACTCACCGCTTGCCCTGGATCCTTCCCGTCCCACGTCGGGGACCCTCCTTTGGGGTGCTAGGAACTGAGGGCAACTGAGGCTTAAGTGGAGAAAGCAGATGCCCAGGAGGGAATATCGAGGCCAATTAAGTCTTAAGTTATAAAAACATAATATTGTCTTCTTGTGTCTATACAAAAAAGACATAGCTTTAAAGTAAATTATTCAAAAGGCATAAAGAGGAGAGAAAGGCAATGTTATAATATTCAGTGTCCTAGGAAGTTCTGACCTTACCAATTAACAGAGTTTGATTAAGGGAAGAGCAGATAAACTGGTAGAATTGGTTACAGATAAACAAAAGAATGGGAGTGACTCGGGAGCACTTTGATGGGTGTGACTGATAAACCTAAGCTCCTAGTGGCAAGGGGGAAAGGACAAACCAATGATATCCAACACTCACCAACGTCCCCATTTTGCCTCTGGCCCCCACAGCCTGCCGCTGTGGCAGACACTTATTTTCTTTTTCTTTTTTCCTAGACGCTGCACTTCCCCCCCACCCCCCTATTTTCCCCTTTTAGGCTCTGTGGTTTGCAATACTGGTACTGGTAGGGTGTCATCCGTATCACTTTACCACCCTTCAGTGCCCAGTCCCCGTCCAGAGTGACCGCTTCCATCTGTCATCGTCACGGTGGTATGGCAGTGTCCTTTCTCTGACCTCTCAAGTTCCCACCAAGGACTAGTTCTCCCTTCTGCCCTTCATTCCTATTCCAGTTGGGTGTTGGTCATCCCCCCGCTATATTTCTTTCTATCACACATACAGGCGAGATCATTCTGTGTCTGTCCCTCTACCTCTGGCTCATTTCACTCAGCACGACCTCCAGATCCATTCATGCATCAGCAAATTGCGTGACTTCATCTTTTCTTGTGGCGGAGTAGTATTCCATTGTGCATGTGCACCACAGCCTCTTTATCTGGTCATCTGTTCCCGGGCACTTGGATTGTTTCTATCTATACTTTGTGAATAGAGCTGCAGTGAGCATAGGAATTCAGTGCCTTTTCTTCGATGCATTTTTGGACTCTTGGGGTTTATTCCCAGGCATGGAATTGCTGGGTCAGATGAAAGTTCAATTCCCAGTTTTTTTTTGAATGTCCGTATTGTCTCACAAAAGGCCAGACCACAAGTCAATGATGGTCCCAGTTTCCCCTGCATCCACACCAACTCTGGCTGTTGTTCTTTTTGATCAGTGCTAGTCTCTGGTGTGAAGTGATATTCCATATTCCATTGTTGTTTTGGTTTTCACTTCCCCAGTGATTAGTAATATAGAACTTGTTTTTCCCCCGGTGCCTTTTGGGCATTTGTGTTTCTTCTTTGAGGAAGTTTTTGTTCATCTTTTCTCCCCACCTTTTGATGGGGTTGGATGTAAGAACTTCCTCTTGTAAAGTTCTCTCAGTGCTTTATATATTTTGGATATTAACTTTTGTCGGATGAGTGGTGGGCAAATGATTTCTCCCACTCTTGCTTGGTCAGTGGTCTTTCCTCTTTCGGGATGACTCTGTCTTCGATACTGTAGAGTTCTGCCTTCATCACATGTTAGGATATACCCAATATGATGATATTATTTGGCGGCAGTTTTATAAGTGGGAAATGGTGGGGGGAGTCTCGTTGCTGATGTCTTACTATTCCTTCAGAGCTATCGCCTTGGGTCCCTGGTCAAAGGAAATACGTAGTCCCCACAGTTAAGACATGTGGTCCCAGCCCCTGTCCCCTCCAGGACTCAGGGTCCATGTCTGTGCAGATAGGTGTTCCCAGGGCCCGAGGGTTGATTCAGCCTGCTCGGAGCCAGAGGCACCTGACTTTGATGGACGCTTTGGACTCGTGTCCAAAGCTGGCTTGGTTGCTCCTTGCCTTGCACTTCCTCATGGTCCATGCAGCTCCAGACAGTTTCTGAGTCTGTGCTCAGCTCTGTACCTGGCTCATTAGAGCTGTCTTCTAAGTCAGTGCTTGTTCAGCTGATGATGGAGAAGAGCTGGTTTGCTTCTTGAGCTCTGATCCACCTCTTCGTGATTCTTATACAGACCACCACCACCTCCAACTTTCCCCAAATTACTAGGAAATAGAATATAATTTTGCTTTTCTCTTTATAATCTGTTTTTCAGGTTATAATGTAGCCCAGACAGAGCGGGGATTTTATTTTGTTCATTACTGTGAACCAAAAAAAGCAAATAAATAAATAATCCCCAAACACTTAAAATTGCTTGATACATGATAGAAAACAAATACATATTTTTCTGAATAAAGAAATAAATGAATCTTGATTCATTTACCTCACATTTTAATGATTTAATTTGAAATTTTTTACAATGTTTGTTACTTTAGAAACTTGGAATGCTCTCTTTTCCTTGAGTTTTGCTAAAGTTTTAGTGGAAAATTCAATATTTGAGGTAATTTGAACACAACTTTGAAGGCTTTTCAACTTGGTTATTTATAATTCTAGGTGCATTTTCCTCCTAATATATCAAAGAGGCATTTGATGCATGTCAAATTCAAAGCTCTCTTTCAAAAACATAGTTTGGACTCACTTGAGTCCAAACTATGTTTTTGAAAGAGAAGTTTAAAGCAGGGTTTATAAACATATTGATAAGCCATAAATTATTGAGTCTAAGTCTTTCATATTTTCTAAGAAAAACTAACTTTAGACAGAAAAAATTAACAGAAGAAATACCAGCGTTAAGGATATATGCTTTTTTTAATGTGAGAAACTCAAGTATCTGTTTTCAAATACTTGTATGGAATCTTCTTAACCACTGTTTACCATGACTCTATAGTATCATCAGCAATAAAACCAAGCTGAAAACTATAATCCTACATTTACAGTATGTGGAGAAGAGCCCAGATCTTTTTATTCATGTCACGAGCAGTCTTGACTTATTTTCAGGGTATTCTAACTCTGCAACTAAATGAAAAACCAATCTGACTAATAATGTGACTCACTTCAGAGGGGAAAAAAATGACTGCAAAATATTTAAATAGATAAAAACCCTTTTTATTGTCTTTTTAAGTTTGTTTTTGGGACCACACCCAGGGTTACTTCTGGCCCTGCACTCTCCTGGCAGACTCGAGGGCTACCAGGGATTGGATGCTGGTAGCAGCCTGCAAGGCAAGTGCCCTACACACTGCATTACCTCTCCAGCCCCAAAACATATATTTTTTTATATTTTATTTTTCTCTGGGCCATATGAGCCTTAATTTATTATTTTTTAAAATGAAGCTCCCACATGTTTTCTTCTCTGTCCTATTTCCATCTTGGCCAGCCAGTGTTGTCCATTGTCCCCATTCCTGTTGCGAGGTTGTTCCGTTTCAGTATTCGCATGTTTGGGATGGCGTGTGGTGGGGGAGTTGGACCATACCTGCCTGTGCTCAGTGCCCACTCCTGGTGGTGCTTGGCGGGTAGAGCCAGGGCTGGCCGTGTGCCAGGCAGGTGCCCTTCCTACTGCACTATCTCTACGGCCCCCAGTATTCATACTCTCAAAAGGGGTTTTGTTCTCAGCTGTAACTTCTGCACAGAAGCAAAGATTATTGTATGCCAATTGGAATGTTAGCATTGAGAGACCTTATTTTCCCTCTTTCTGTGCTGCTGCTGCATGCGCCCAGGAAGCAGTTCCGTAGACAACCAGAGCGAAGCCTTTACTTTCTTCTCTTCCTTGTCCTGCCTCTCCCCTCGGTCTGGTGAGTGAAACGGGAAAGCTGCGCAAACCCCGAGTCTCTCCACCCCCTGCCGTGAGCTTGCCTGGAAGAAGACCACTCTCTCTCTTCCTCAGGGCCTGCTCCGGGGCCTCCTGGGTCCGGGAAGGGATGTGGACGCAGAGACAGCGGCGCTTCTTCAGAGCAGTAGTCCTGGTCCGTTGATTTGAGAAGAGTGGGCTGTTCTGGTTTTAAAGCAGCAACTCTGGTAATAAGCTGCATTTGTGTATTCTTTAGTCCAATACTAATAATAAAACCAAAACTTTGACGTGATCTAAAGTATCTGACTAAATATGCATCTGACTGACGCCACTGTTCTCTGTTTGTTCAGCACACGGAAGCACAAAGCGTGGGGCAGAGTGGCTATTTCGCCTTCAGGGCAGGGGGTGCCGCTTTGGTAGGTGCCCAGTAGGACAGCGGGTGTTCCAGGAAGGGCACCATGCGAGTACGCGTTTGTAAAGTCAGTACTTAATTGCTGATGTTTAGGAGGTTTGAGGGGGACGAGGGGCAGGGCTTCAGGAGGGATAAACATTCAGCAAAATAGGTGGGGACAAATGCAGCTGAAATTCTATGCAAGAAAGAGCCCGTGGAAAAATTTTAATCATGAAGTCAGACGCTGAAAGGCTACGAGCAATGTGAAGGGAAGTCTGAGGTAGAGACAGGAATAGTAGGAGATGGTTAGAAGGAAAGAGAAGGACACTGGCCAGGTTCTTCATCCGGCTGAAGGACAAAAGGAGAGGGCGGGGGGAGAGAAGACAGAGATCATTTAGTTATAAAATTTCGCCATGGCCACTGAAGTGATTAGGTGCTGCAATTTGAAAACTGCCACGCCATGAGGCTGGAGCGCTAGGATAGCGGGTAGGGTGTTTGCCCAACACGCGACAGACCTGCGTTCCCTACCTGGCACTCCATATGGCTTCCTGAGCACTGCCAGGAGTGATTCCTGAGTGCAGAGCCAGGAATAAGCCCTGAGCACAGCCAGGTGTGGCTCCAAAACAAACCAAACAAACAGCTGCCATACGGGCAACACATTCATTTACGTACCGTAGTTCACTGGGTCTGATTCCTTATTTGATCCACTACTGACTGAAATCATATGCTACTCAAGAAGCCTAGATATTGGTGAGAGGTGCTATTTCACAAATTTTATTATCAATAATACTGAGCTCTTGTATGTTTTGAAGATGTAAAAGTCCCCAAAACACACCTGAGCACCATTTGCCTGACCACAACCCAGGAGTGGATTATAAGGGGCTGAAATGAAACAAAGTTACACCTGCTACCCGCTGAATGTGATTTCTCTCCACTGACCCAAACCCCCAAATCTGAGGATGGAACAGATTTGGGGAGGAGGTTTTCTGGGATATGATCCAATGGTAGAGCACGTGCCTCCAATGTGTGCGGCCCTGGCAGATGTTAGGATGGGCGAGACCCTCAGCAGGACCGGTTCCTTCTAAGACAGACAACGAGGAACTGCACAGAGACGGCATTAAGACCATCAAAGTGAAACAAGTCAGGAAGAGAGGGACAGACATAGAGTGACTGCCCTCGTCTGTGGAATATAAAATAACGTAATATGAGACTGACACCCAAGGACAGTAGACACAAGGGCCAGGAAGATTGCTTCACGGTTGGCAGCCCGCCTCGTGAGCTGGGGGAGAAGGCAGCTGGGATAGAGAGGGGCTCACTTGTCAGTGATAGTTGGAGAAATTGTTCAGGATGCGAGATGTGTGCTGAAAGTAGATAAAGGGCCAAACAGGAGAGCCTCTTAGTCTCGGTATTGCAAACCATAATGTCCAAAAGTAGAGAGAGAGTGTGAGGGAAGTTGTCTGCCATAGAGGCAGGGGGAGGGCTGAAAGGGGGGGAGATACGGGGGATATTGGCGGTGGAGAATGTGCACTGGTGGAGGGATGGGTGTTGGATCATTGTGTGACTGAAACTTAAACATGAAAGCTTTGTAACTGTATTTCATGGTGATTCGATAATTTTTTTTTTAAAAGAGCATCAGCTGAAGAGACCAGCCCGGAAGAAGCCAGCGTTAGCAAAGCCTTGAACCCTGGACTTTCAGCCTCCAGAACTGTGAGAAAATTAATTTCTGTTGCTCTCACCATTCAATTTGGAGTTTTATTGTTGTGGCAATCCCAGCAAACCCAAATACGGCGAAACTAGGAGCACTGGCGAAACTAGGAGCACACTTGCTCTCTATTTTTTTTAGTCAAACACTTTTTTAAATTGAAGTACCTTTACACTGCAACGTAGTGTGCATCACTGACGTTCAACAAACTGCTGTGGAACAGGAAGTTCCTTACTGAAAGTCCAATTCCAGCCTTTCCTGAACCTCTGTCTTCGTCGCCCCAATGTACCCACTTCCTTTAGACTCCTGACAGTCTAAATGTTTGTTTTCATTTCATTCATCCCTTCGGTTAGAAACAGACTTTCCAAGAGAATGAAACTATGGATACTGGCTGGGTAATTTCTAGATCAAGAGTGTGAAACAACCCACGTTTAGATTGTGACAAACCAAACAGGTCCCGTGGAGAGTCTGAGGCTGCAATGGGGCATGTGGTCTCCTTGGGTGGGGGCCCAGCGCCTCAGCCTCTGGCCGCTCCATGCGCTTTGATTCCTGGAGCAGCAGGCAGGCCGTGCTCGTCTCTGACTGGGAAAGAGCTCGCCGCTGGTCATACTGTGTGAAGGAACAAAAACAAAGTCCTTTACAAGATGTTGGCTTTCTCCGCAGCATTTTATAGCCACATCTATGGAGATAGGCAAAGCCTTTCTGGAATAACGAACACATAAAATTCAAACCAGCCACATTTATCCTTTCACAAGCACTTGTAAAGACGCTCGTAAAACACACACACACAACACTGGTCCTTTTAATGTTTTTAGGAGGCTAGCCTGTGATTGTTCTCAGAGTCTCAAGATGGAAACGCAAAGGCCTCCCTTCTTTACAAGTGGTTGGATCCCGCGGCTAGCGCGGTCCTCGCCCGGATGGTTCTCCCGAGGGGCAGGTCCAGACAGGGCCAGTATTTCTCTGTGTTGAAAGGACCGTCAAGGAGCAACAGGCCACGCTCTGTGGGTTGATAAATAGCTGGACCCACACAGCCAGAAGAATGAGCACTGTGCACAGGGCACTTCTAACCTGATTTTTGTTTAAAGACAGAAAGGAGGAGAGGGACCACCATGGTTATTTCTCTGCTCTGAGCCTCCCTCGGTGACTTGGCTGAAAAAAGGCGTGTCAAAGCATTGACAACCTGGCATGCAAAGCCCAAGGTTAGACAATGAGAAGGACTTCACGGACCCCCGCCCCCCATTGATTTCTGATTTGAAATGAGGCATCGCAAGTGATGTTGGTACTTGTTAGAAGCCACGCTTTGGTGGTCCCGTTCGGGTGACATGTGGAAAAGAAAATTGAAGTCGAAACAAAAGCTGGAAAGAAAGATTGTTTTGTTTGGGCTGGTTTCGTACTGGGTAGATGGTTCTGGGAAGGGTCTCTCTGCACAGTGCTCAGATAGAGAACGGGACGGGGCACGGGCTGGTGACAGGTGCCACCTGCCAAAGCCCTGTTTGTGACTTCTCTGGGGGACATGAGGGGTATTTGCACACACCCTTCCCCTCCCCTCACTTCCTCCTCCTCCTCCTCCTCCTCCTCTGGCTCTTCTTCCTCCTCTCCTTTTTTTTCCTCCTCTTCCTCCTCCTCCTTCTTGTTCTTCTTTTGTTATTGTAAAGCCTTAATACAAGCCAATACAAACTCACTTCTTTTTTTTTTTTTTTTTTGCTTTTTTTGGGGTCACACCTGGCAATGCACAGAGGGGTCATTCCTGGCTCATGCACTCAGGAATTACCCCTGGCGGTGCTCAGGGGACCATATGGGATGCTGGGATTCGAACCCGGTTCGGCCGCATGCAAGGCAAATGCCCCACCCGCTGTGCTATCACTCCAGCCCCACAAACTCACTTCTTATAGACGTGATCTTTGTATCACGGTATCACTGTCATTCTGTTGATCATCGATTTCCTCCAGCAGGCATCAGTAACGTCTCCATTGTGAGACTTGTTACTGTCCTGGGCAAAGAGAAGTGGTGAGATTCTTTTTTTTTTTCTACTTTATCCTCAAGAATTGTCTGGTCTAGACTGGGATAACTGAAAATTTATTTTCTCACATAAGTGAAAACACTGTTTCTTCAACACATCAAAGCTCATCTGAATTGGCTCACATCATAATTTATTTTATCAAACAGATTTTAATTTTTTCCAGACTTAAAAAATTTCCAGATTATTTCAAATTTATGAGCTAAATTCTGCCCTCAGTGATGCACACGCAGCTAATTGCACACACCACTGAGGGCACAGTTTGACTTTGGAGCTGAAAATCTCTGGGCGCTTCCCCTCCCCCTTCTTGCAAAAGTCCAGACTTTAATCTATGAAAATCTCCCAAATTACTGACATCACTCTTGGAAAACTTCTTTCAAGCAGTGATTATTTAACCCACCACGCCCTTGTGTAATCACTCTCTATTATCATTTTGCAGTGAGACAATAGCCATACAAGTGACTTTATTATTGCTTAAAGCCGCACAATCTAAACAGTGGTCAAATGAAGGTTAAGACTGGGCATTCCAAGTCTGTTTCCTGATGCTAGCTGGAACTATTTGTTAATATTACATTATTGTTTGATTAATTTGTTATTTTTTCTCTGTTGTCCCTTATTACTCAAAATTAATGGTTTTTATTATATTCAAAAATAAAACTGCAACTATGACATTGAAAATAAATTTAAAGCGGGCCAGAAAGATAATACATCAGGTAAAGTGCATTTTGTGCAAGTGGCCGACCTGGGTTTGACCCCTGCATCTCATTGACCGTCTGAGCCCCACCAGGAGGGATCCCTGAGTGCAGGTCCGGGAGTAAGCACTGCTGATGTGCCACACTCCAAAAAATAATTTTAGGTATACAGAAAAATGTAGGTAATAAGAGAATCACTTAAATTCTCAGTCACATTAGGGATTATTTATATTTTTGAATACTTTTCTATTATCAGAGTCATCAGACTCTATAATTTTATATCAATGTGATATACTGTTATTATAATCAGTGTAGCTTTTTGTAGTGCCAAGGATTCAACCCAAGACTTTACATATGCAAGCAACTGTTCTACCGCCAAATGCCCTTTTCACCAGGAACATATTGGAAATCTTTTTACATCAAGGACACAAACATACTTCTTTAAAATTGTGGAACTTGAGGCTGAAGCCATAGCATGGCGGGTAGGGAGTTTGCCTTGCAGTCAGTTGACCCGGGTTCGATTCCCAGCATCCTATATGATCCCCTGAGCACCACCATAGGTAATTCCTGAGAGCAGAGCCAGGAATAACCCCTGTGCATCGCCAGATGTGACCCAAAAAGCAATAAATAAATAAATAAATAAACAAATAAATAAAATAAAATAAAATTGTGGAACTCAGTATAATGTGAGAAAGCCAGATTAAACCTGAAAACTCATAAGTATTATATTGTTTACTTTGTATAATTTTGGTCACATATGTCATACATCTTTATTTGATATGTTATTATTGTGTCCTAATAGTGAACAGGCCACATTGAATGTGAGCATTAATAAGAAGACCATTTAGAAACCCTATGTGATATTCCATTAGACTAGCAATATACTGTAAGTCAATAATTTTCACATGAACAAATGTGCTGAATTGTAAATTTTGTCATTATGAATATATTTGTTTATTGTAATTAATAACTGAAAGTCTTCTCTTTTTTCAATTTTTAAAAATTTATTTTATTCTTTAATTAGTGAATCACCATGAGAGTACAGATACAGATTCACACATATTCGAGCTTGTTTTTCCCTCATACAATGTTCACAAACACATCCCTCCACCAGTGCCCATTCTCCACCACCAATAAACCCAGTACCCCTACCAATCCCCAATCCCATCTCCCCCCTACCCCACCCTGCCTCTGTGGCATGGTATTCCCTTTTGATCTCTCTCTCTCCAATTGGGTGTTGTGGTTTGCAATAGGGGTATTGAGTGGCCATTGTGTTCAGTCTCCAGTCTACTTTCAGCATGCATCTCCCTTCCCGAACAGGATTTCTAACCACATTTTACTTGGTGTTCCCTTCTCTATCTGAGTTGCCTTTTTCCCCAGCATGTGAGACCAGCTTCCAAGCCATGGAGCCAACCTACTGGTACTTATTTCTACTATTCTTGGATATTAGTCTCCTACTCTGTTATTTTATATTCTACAGATGAGTGCAATCTTTCTAGGTCTGTCTCTCTTTCTGACTCATTTCACTTAGCATGATACTTTCCATGCCGATCCACTTATATGCAAAGTTCATGACCTCATTTTTTCTAACAGCTGCATAGTATTCCATTGTATAGATGTACCAGAGTTTCTTTAACCAGTCATCTGTTCTCGGGCACTCGGGTTTTTTCCAGATTCTGGCTATTGTAAACAGTGCTGCGATGAACATATAAGTGCAGATGTCATTTTGACTATACTTTTTTGCTTCTCTGGGATATATTCCCAGTAGTGGTATTGCTGGATCAAATGCGAGCTCAATTTCTAATTTTTTGAGAAGCGTCCATATTGTTTTCCAAAAGGACTGAACCAGTCGGCATTCCCACCAGCAGTGTAGAAGGGTCCCTTTCTCCCTACATCCTCTCCAACAGCGGTTGCTTTTGTTCTTTTGGATGTGTGACAGTCTCTGTGGTGTGAGGTGGTATCTTATGGTTGTTTTGATATGCATCTCCCTGATGATTAGTGATGTAGAGTACTTTTTCATGTGCCTTTTGGCCATTTGTATATCTTCCTTGGGAAAGTTTCTGTTCATTTCTTTGCCCCATTTTCTGATGGGGTTGGATGTTTTCTTCTTATAGAGTCAAACCAGTGCCTTATATGCCCTTGATATCAACCCTTTATCTGATGGGTATTGAGTGAATATCCTTTCCCATTCTGTAGAATGTCTTTGTATTCTGGTCACTGTATCTTTTGTGGTGCAGAAGCTTCCTAGTTTAATGTAGTCCCATTTGTTTATCTCTGTTTCCTCTTGGTTGGTCAGTTGCATGTCATCTTTGAAGAAACCGTTAGCTTCAATATCGTGGAGGGTTTTGCCGACCTTGTCTTCAATGTACCTTGTGGTTTTTGGTCTGATGTTGAGGTCTTTAGTCCATTTTGATCTGATTTTTGTGCATGGTGCCAGGTTGATGTCTAAGCCCATTCTTTTGCATGTGGTTGTCCAGTTGTGCCAGCACCATTTGTTAAAGAGGCTTTTCGTGCTCCACTTCACATTTCTTGCTCCCTTATCAAAGATTAGATGATCATACATTTGGGGTTGTGTGTAGGGATATTCGACTCTGTTCCATTGGTCTGCAGCTCTGCCTTTGTTCCAGTACCATGCTGTTTTGATTATTACCACTTTGTAGTAAAGTTTGAGGTTTGGGAGGGTGATGCCTTCCATCGTCGTTTTCCCAAGAATTGTTTTAGCAATTCGTGGGCGTTTGTTGTTCCGTATGAATTTCAGGATTGCTTGATCCATTTCTTTAAAGAATGTCATGGGTATCCTTATAGGGATTGCGTTGAATCTGTATAATGCTTTGGGGAGTATTGCCATTTTGACAATGTTGATTCTCCCTAACCATGAGCAGGGGATATGTTTCCATTTCCTCATGTCCTCTTTTATTTCATGGAGTAGCATCTTGTAGTTTTCTTTGTAGAGGTCTTTTACTTCCTTAGTTAAGCTGATTCCGAGGTACTTGATTTTGTGGGGCACAATTGTGAATGGGATTGCTTTTTTCACGTCCCTTTCCTCTGTCTCATTGTTTGCATATAGGAAGGCCATGGATTTTTGGGTATTGATTTTATAGCCTGCGACTTTACTGTAACAAGTCTATTGTTTCTAAAAGTTTCTTAGTAGAGGATTTAGGCTTCTCTAGATATAGTATCATATCGTCTGCAAATAGTGAGAGTTTGATTTCTTCCTTTCCTATCTGGATGCCCTTGATATCTTTTTCTTGCCTAACAGCTATTGCAAGTACTTCCAGTATTATATTGATTTCCGAATGTTAAACCATCCTTGCATCCCCGGGATGAATCCCACTTGGTCATGGTGTATGATCTTTTTGATGAGTTGTTGGATCCTATTTGCTGATATTTTGTTGAAGATCTTCGCATCAGTGTTCATCAGGGATATTGGTCTATAATTTTCTTTCTTAGCGGTGTCTTTGTTTGCTTTTGGTATTAGGGAGATATGTGCTTCATAGAAACTATTTGGGAGAGTTCCTGTTTTTTTCAATTTCCTGGAAAAGCTTGAGGAGAACTGGCAACAGGTCTTCTTTAAATGTTTGGAAGAATTCGTCAGTGAATCCATCTGGACCTGGGCTTTTGTTTTTGGGGAGATTTTGATTACAGTTTCAATTTCCTTGATATTACTGGGTCTATTCAGGTATTCCAAGTCTTCTTGTTTCAGTCTTGGGAGATTGTAGGAGTCAAGGAATTCTGACATTTCTTTTAGGTTCTCTTGTTTCGTGGCATATACACTAAGTAGTCTCTGATGATCTTTTGAATTTCATTGGTTTCTGTTGTGATGTCCCCTTTTTCATTCCTGATTCGGTTTATTAGGGTTCTCTCTCTCTTTCTTTGTGAGTCTTGCTAGCAGTTTATCATTCTTGTTTATTTTCTCAAAGAACCAGCTCTTGGTTTCATTGACCTTTCAGATTGTTTTATGGGTTTCCATGTCATTAATTTCTGCTCTAATTTTTATTATTTCCTTCCTTCGGTCTGGTTTGGGTTCCTTTTTCTGGTCCTTTACTAAGGCCTTGAGCTGTGAAGTCAATCTATCTGTGTAGGCCCTTTCTTCCTTCCTAAGGGATGCTTGCAGAGCTATAAATTTTCCCCTTAACACAGCTTTAGCTGCATCCTATAGGTTTTAGTAGCTTGTGTCTTCATTTTCATTTGTTTTGAGGTATCTCTTGATTTCTTCCTTGATTTCCTTCCTGACCCACTCACTGTTCCACACTGAGCTACTTAATTTCCAGGTGTTTGCTTTGATTCTCTGCATCTGTGTGTGATTAGCTTCTGTCTTCAGCGCATCGTGGTCTGAGAAGGTAGTTGATACAATTTCTATTTTTCCAATTCTATTGAAGTATGTTTTGTGGTCCAGTACATGGTCTATTTTGGAAAATGTTCCGTGTGCACTGGAAAAGAATGTGTATTCTTTCTTTTTGCGGCTGTAAAACCCTGTATAGGTCTATTGGGCCTCTCTCTTCTATTTCTTCCTTTAGTATCAGTATTTCCTTGGTGAGTTTTATTCTTGTCGATCTATCCAGAGGTGAAGTCTCCAACTACTATTGGGCTGCTAGCAATGTCCTCCTTAAAGTCTGTTAGGACTTGTTTTCAGTATTTAGCCGATCGCTCATTAGGTGCGTATACGTTTAAGAGTGTGATTTCTTCCTGCTGTACATGTCCCTTGATAAACAGAAACAACCTTCGCTGTCCCTTCTAATCTTTTTCAACCTGAAATCTATGTTGTTGGACATTAGTATGGCACCCCAGCTTTTTTGAGGGGGCTGTTTGCTTGCAGGATGTTTTCTATCCTTTTACTTTCAGTCTGTGTTTGCTCTGACTGTTCAGGTGTGTTTCTTGTAGGCAGCAGAATGTTGGGTTTTGTTTCCAAATCCATTTTGTCACTCTGTGTCTTTTAATTGGTGCATTTAACCCATTGACATTGAGAGAAATTATTGTCATGGGGTTTTGTGTCATTTTTCTGCGGGGTTTGTTGTTCTTGTAGGGTTTTTCCTTTTCTTACAAAAGCCCCTGTAGACTTTTTAAGCTTGGTTTTGAGTCTATGAAGTTCCTTAGTTGTTGTTTATCCATGAAATTGTGTATGGTTACTTCGAGTTTGAGTGAGAGCTTAGCCGGATAAAGTATTTGTGGTGAGGCGTTCATTTCAGTGAGCTTTTTTCACTATATTCCACCATTGTCTTCTGGCTTGGAGGGTTTCCTCTGATAAGTCTGCTGTGAATCTAAGGGGTGCTCCTTTGTATGTGATTTCTTCTTTTGACCTTGCTGCTTGCAGTATTGTGCCCCTATCCATGGCATCCATTTGACTATGATATGTCTTGGAGTCTTTTTATTAGGGTCTCTTCTAGCTGGCACCCTTCTGGCTCCTAAGATCTGAACATCTGCCTTATCCAGCTCTGGGAACTTTTCAGCAATGATTTCTTTAACTGTGGCTTTCTCATTAGGGTTGCCTCCCTGTCCTTCTGGAACTCCAATGATTCTTATGTTATTCCTCTTGGCATCACCCACTAGGTCTCTGATTCGCCCTAGAGCTATTTTAAGATCTTTTCCAATTGTTTGTTGTAGCCTGTGGGCTTTCTGTTGCTCATCTTCAAGCTCACTAATTCTCTCTTCAGCTGCAGCCATTCTACTATTGAGGGCTCCAACTGTGTTTTTTATTTCACCTACAGTGTCTTTTATTCGTGACATTTCTGAATGTAGCTTTCCTATTTCTGCTCTCATTTCTTCCCGTAATTTCTTCACTGACTGCTCCACCGTTTCGTTAAATTCGATGAACATTCTCAGAATTTCTTCTCTGAATTTTTTATCAGAGACATCACACTTGTGGGAAACCCCTGCTGAGGCTTCTGGACTCTTTTCTTCGTCCTCTCCTTGCTGTGGGGATTTGCGCTGTTTCTTCACGCTGTCACGGTTGTATGGAGGTGGGACCTTCCAGTTCACTAGAGCTAATCTCTCTTTTGTGAGTTTTCGATATTTTGGTGCAATGGGAGTAGGCTAGTGGTTAATTTAGTCTTTTGTGTTTGACGTAGTTGGGGAGATCTCCCCAAAGTTAGTTAATGGGGATTGCGACGTCTGTCAAGAACACAAGAACAGGGGAAAATAACTGCGGCCAAGTAAGCGGCCACAGCTCCCGGTGACCACGCCCACTGCAGCGGGGCCACGCCTACTACCAAAGAGGCCCCGCCCCCTTTGGCCACTGGACACTGGCTGGAGATCAAGTCCAGGGGCCACGCAAGCAGCGGCTGGGCGCCGAGGGCTGAGAAGCTCAGTGAGGGAAAGAGGCGCACCTGGATGAGGAAGCAGGAGGCACAGGCTCCATTTTTTAAAATGTTTTAATTTTTAATTTTAATGAATCACCATGAGCTACAGTTACAGACTTACAAACCTTCATGACTGCATTTCAGTCAAACAATATTCAGGTACCCATCCCCCCACCAGTGCCCATCCCCCACCCCCAGTGTTCCCTGTATCCCTCCCCCAACCCCACCCTTATTTAGCCAATGCCAAAGGTGCCAGATTTCTACCAAAGCTCTTTGTTATTTTCTTAAATCATATTTTGAGTTGCACATTCATAGACTCTTGATGGTGCTTGGACATAAAACCTGAAGATGTCACAACAATAAAACATGTGAATAACATAGGTAAATAAAGTCCTCAGAAGTCTCAAAAGTATTTGGCCCGAAAGATCTCTTATTGTTCTCAACTTCACGATCTGCTAAAAATGTCCAAGTTGGTATTTGGGACTCTATTTGCTCAGAGTCCTTGGGGGAGAAGTGGCCTGGAGAGGGGTCTCGCATCGCTCCCCTCAGTGTCCAGAGCACCACTCCTTCCCTTAAGGCTGCCTGACTTTGCAGCGGATCCTTTGGGTCCAGTGGATCCCAGCTGGATCCTTTTCTTTCTGACTATTGGATTAGTTTCTCCTTTTCCCCTTCGTCCTCACCTGCACTTTTGGTCTTATCATGGCTACGATAATTTCTCTCATAGTCACAGTTCTCGGATCATCTGGCTTGGGACATAAAACCCAAATACCTGAGCTTTTCAGCAGACTCACTCTCATGCGTGAGGAGCATGTTGGATCTCCTCTCCTCTCCTCTCCTCTCCTTTTTTTTCTTTTTTTATTGAATCACCGTGAGATACAGTTAGAAGCTTCATGTTTCAGTTTCAATCATACAATGATCAAGCACCCATCCCTTCATCAGTGCATTCTCTACCACCAATGTCCGCAGTATACACCCCCTTCCCAACCCTCCCCCTGCCCAGGTGGGAAGTTTCTGCTTTCTATAGACGAGCTAGTTCTGAGACGTGAGGGGGGAGTAGGAGGTGTGTAGCCAATTCTGAGAAGGGAATTGGTTGTCTATTCACTGTTCTGAGACAATTTTGGGCAGGAAATAAGATGTGCATGAAAGAGATTGATCTTATACTGGAGTGTGACTGGGTCCATTCTAGGAGCTGGGTAGCAGAACTTTTTTCTTCTTTTCTTTTCTTTTCTTTTCTTTTCTTTTCTTTTCTTTTCTTTTCTTTTCTTTTCTTTTCTTTTCTTTTCTTTTCTTTTCTTTTCTTTCCTTTCTTTTCTTTTCCATGAGGCGGAGGGGGGAAGGGGAGGGGGATGGGGTGGGGTGGTGCACAGCTGACCATGGGAGGAGGGCCGGGCTCAGCCTATCAGCATTTCAGATGTGGGGATTAGATTCAGCAGCTTTTTAGGGGGCTTCTCCCAGGGCAATTGACTTTGCTGTGTGCATTTTGAAAACACTGTATTTGCCTAAAATTTTTAATTGTTTCATTTCTCTGTCTCCACATGAATATTATCCTTGATTATCTCCTCGAGAACACCGAGCTTTGTTTTATTGTGAGGGGTGGAATTATAGGTAATTACCCTCTTAGTAGGGCTGGAGCGCTAGCACAGCAGGTAGGGCTTTTTTGCCTTGCACTCGGCCAACCCGGGTTCAATTCCTTTGCCCCTCTCGGAGAGCTACCGAGTATCTCGCCTGCACGGCAGAGCCTGGCAAGCTACCTGTGATGTATTCAATATGCCAAAAACAGTAGCAACAAGTCTCACAATGGAGATGTTACTGGTGTCTGCTCGAGTAAATCAATGAGCAATGGGACGACAGTGACAGTGACCCCCTTAGTAAAATGATAAATAAGATAACTAAATAAAAAAGCCAGACCACACATAATCAATAATGGGACCTTGTCATGAACAGTAGACAGTGTGGTTAAACTGTTATGCACTGGAAATTAAAAACAACAACAACGATGAACCAGGGTGGAAAGGAAGAACACTGGAATAAGAGGAGGCAGAATAGATTAGTGTTCTGAGTCTGCTGGTTCTGGGTCTATGAATTTTCCTACCCTTTAAAAGATCTTGGAAAGGAGTAAAGTAAAAGGTAAGATGATGCTGTTTGACGCTTGATCTAAGATTGATTAAGGATTATGCTAGTTTAGGGTAAAAAGGGAGTAGGTTCGGCTTTGGAACATAAATGTATGCATCATTGGTCCATCCCATTAACACTTCTGAAATCTCCCCCCAGCTGTAGCTTATTAGTAACAAAAAAAATGTCAAGGTTTATTTTGAGCGTTTTGAAGACTACTCTAGGGTCTTGAAATAATTAGTTGTTCAAGGCTTCATTAAGAAATAGAGCATATACAAAGCTATACAACTTGGCTAGTCAAGAAAGTAAAATGCTATTCGGCATTTTATTCAGAGAGGTAAATTACTGTGCCTTGTGTAATTGGTTAACCCAATGCTGAAAGTATAGCAGATTGCTTTTGGAAAAAAAAATGAAACTTCCCAAGCTGGGGAAGAGAGGAGAAGATGTCTGGGAGGAGAAGAAGAGGGAAGATGTCTGGCCAACACAGTTATTTTTGTTGTAAAAACTATCATTTGCTTATGTCATTGATTTTAACACCAATTAAAATCTTAGTAAGAGAACCTAAGAAGTAAAAAATTCTGAGAAATTTTTTAAAATGTCCTTTAATTTCTGCATTTTGATAAAACAAGTAAGAAACCTTGAGGCATGGAGTGCTAACATTGGCTGTGGAGCAGAGAAAATATCTAGGTGAAATAGAAATATAAGGGTACTTTGAGAATTCTTTCACTAAACTTTATGTGGTGAAGCAATTTTAAATACCACCTTCAAGGGTTTGAGGGACACCCTCCACCTCGAATAAGACACCTCTTTTGTAAAAAACAAGTATATATATATGTATATATATATAGAGAGAGAGAGAGGGAGAGAGAGAAAAAGAGAGAGAGAGAGGGAGAGAGAGAGGAGAGAGAGAGAGGGAAAGGGAGAGAGAAAAGACACAGAGGGAGAGAGAGGGAGAGAGAGAGGGAGAGGGAGAGAGAGAGGAAGAGAGAGAGAGGGAGAGGGAGAGAGAGAGGGAGAGAGCTGCAGAGGGAGAGAGAGGGAGAGAGAGGGGGAGAGGGAGAGAGAAAGGAGGAGAGAGAGAGGGAGAGGAAGAGAGAGAGAGGGAGAGGGAGAGAGAGAGGGAGAGAGCTGCAGAGGGAGAGAGAGGGAGAGAGGGGGGAGAGGGAGAGAGAAAGGAGGAGAGAGAGAGGGAGAGGAAGAGAGAGAGAGAGAAAGGATCAAATAGGCGAAATCAAGAAGGTGGCACCAGCCACACATGTGCCCTTGGCAGAGATGAAGGGGGAGAAGGTGACTTCCTGCCCTCCACCAATCCTGCTGACCCTGGAGGGCCATGTCTGGTGGAGGAAGGGAAGAGGATCTCTCGGGAGCCCAGGCCTGGCTGCTGGACACAGGAGGAGAGGAGGGGCCCGAGGGACGTACTGGATCACCGCCCTGTGGTAACCTGCCCTTTTCGGACCGCGCGTGAGGGGCAGACGGACTGGGGCTCATCCCAGGCCCAGCCTCCCGCTGCATCTCTCAGGGCCCGCCCGGTGATGAGCCCAAGGCTCACCAACCGTCGACATGGGGGTGGACAGTCCCGCCTGGGCGCCTTGGCCCTGGAGGACGAGCCAGGCACACCTGCCGAGGTCCAGCTGTGGAGGAGTCCCGCCCGCCCCAGGTGCTGGACTGTGAGGCCAGAGCCCAGGGCAGACCTGCTGACTGCAGGGTGGCTCAAAGGGCTGTCGAGCTCCTCTCCCTGGAGGAGCCTGGGGTAGATCCCCGCAGACGCCGCTCTCTGTCCTGGGTGTGGGGGGACGGTCCTCCCTCCTCTTGGGAGAAAGGGGAGCGTGGCACTCAGCGCGAGGGGCGGCAGGGAGAGGCCGGAGGAGAGAATTCCAGGCAGGTGCAGGACCAACACGCTCACGGGCTCGGTGAGCGGCTCGAAGCTCCTGCTCTTCCTTAAAAAAAAAAAAAACAGACCTTGGGGCTGGAGTGATAGCATAGCTGGGAGGGCGTTTGCCTTGCACGCGGCCGACCCGGGTTCAAATCCCAGCATCCCATATGGTCCCCTGAGCACCGCCAGGAGTGATTCCTGAGTGCAGAGCCAGGAGTAACCCCTGTGCATTGCCAGGTGTGCATTGCCAGGTGTGACCCAAAAACCAAAAAAAAAAACAGACCTTCTGCTTTCTAATCTGCCTCTCTCCCATTTCGAATCATCCTTGTCCATTGATCAGACCTTCTACTGGTCAGGATGGGAGGGAACAGCTGACCCCACACTGCCCCACTGAGGATCTCCCCAGCTCGGCATACTCAGGCACTTATTTCAGTGAAGTGAGTTAGACATCCAGTGGCCGTTCATTTCTGTGGTGCGCCCTCACGTGCATCTTTGAGGCTGCGCTCTGCAAATTCAGTTTGAGTCAGATGTTATTTTGATCCCATGTGGACTCTAAGCACCAGGAATAAGGCTTTCGCCGTTTTAGAAAGCGCCCCTAACTCACAAGTATAATCACATTTAAGATGACGCCGAGACTTTGCACGATTCTTGTTCAACTCTTGTGATTTTATATAGTCTGCCTCGAGGCCCCCAAGGGTGGCCAGGGGGGCACTTCCCTCCGCTAAGCTGTGGGATGTGAAGGATCCAGTGCGTTAAAAAGTAAAACTTGATTTGGTAACAGCAGAATAAACTGTGGCAAACAGAATCCGCCCCTTGACAGCTGAGGGATGGTCCCCTCCGCTCGCAGATGTGAATCTACAGGGCAGGTCCTGCCTAGTTTTCACTGGACCATCCTGGGGTCATCAAAATGGACTTCTCTCAATCTTGGTGTCAGCGGAGACTGGTGTGTGTGGGACTCAAGTATAAACCTGTCAGATACGGTGAAGTTTGTGATTCCGTAGGGCCCGACCGTAAAAATCAGCTTTGAAACCTGCCACACTTAGTGAAATTGGCTGATTCAGGGTCTAGGGCTTATTGCATAGATTTGGATAATGTCTGCACATATGTTTAAAGACCTCTTGTTTCCAATATGTTTGTGTTTAAGACTCCTTCAGTAAAGGATTTGTAACAGTAAATAAATACAATGGAAAACAAGTTTAAACAAACGTTTTAAATTTATTTATCCACTTTAGCGTTTGGAATACTCTATTCTCCACCCAAAACGACATTTTCTTCCACCACAATCTCTTCTTCTCAAATCCAAATGTTCTTAACATTAATTTAGAAGCTGTGTAAAGCCAGGCCAAGGAAGAAGAGCTGGAACTGTAAAACCCAGTTAGAAAGTGAGAGGCAGCGAGCCAAGCCAGAGGCAGCCCCACTCCAGGAGGATGCGGGGACACGGGTGGAGAGGCCGTTTGGGAGCCGTGGCAGCACAAACATGACCTCATCTCCCTCTGGAGCTGCGAGGACGACCGCATCCTCTCGGCCTCGGGTGGCCTGCGTCTGCTGAGGACACGAGGCCTGTCCAGCCCGGGGGACCTGGCAGAGCGAGGTCGTGGGTGCTGGCCCCGTGAGCAGCATGGACTCAGTCTTCCTCCGGATCATGAAGCCACAGTCTCACTCCTACCTGGCAGAGCCCGGCCGCAATGCAGAAGCCCTGGTCCCACGGCACCGACTCTTACTGTTCACTCCACGCTGGCACATCGCTGAGGATCCAGGGTGTACTGGCCACACGGAGACAAGGCGTTGGGGCCGACTACAGTGCCAACAGGCCAGCTTGGCAAGGGAACGCCCAAGTGAGCACTGTGAGAACTGTCTCGCAAGTGGGGCAGACTGTTTGTCATACAACAGCAGGTGGGAAAAGAATAACAGTAAACGCACACCTGTGTCTGCAGCTCTGTCAAACCTGTGTGTGCATAGGGGGAAACCCTGAAAAGATGATTTAAAAGGAAAGTTACTTCTTCAGAATAGTAAAAATCATAGTTAACTTTTATTTAGAAACTTTTACAGTGCTGGGATTTTGTCATTAACATCTTTTATTAGTTCAATGAGGAAAAATATTGACTGTTAGTGTAAGCCAATGAGAGAAATTGGAGAAAGCCACCCTCACATGAAAATGGCGACGCGTGTTAAAGTGCATAATCCGCTTTGGGAGTCAGGCACTGATGCTCTCTAGCTAATCACGCGTTAGCCAATCAGGAGGGAGTTGGTAACTGTTTTACAGGTGCGAATGCTTCCTTCCTCCTTCCCCAGAATGCTGCATGAAAGTTGGCATTTGAGAAAGAGGGAGCTCGTGAAATGGGGTCTCCCTCCCCTTCCCCAGCTGCGAGGGGCAGAGCCGGCTGCCCGCCTGCTCCTTAGGGAGTTTATGCAGAACCACGCCTGGCATTTCTGACTCCCACGGACGTGCTGCCTGTTCCTGTGCCTCCAGCTGGAAAACATTCTCCACTCGCGTAGGCTTTGAAGGGTTGCAGTGATTCTCACCCCAATCCCCACAGAAGCGTCTAGAAGACTCCCTATTCACAGTCCCTGTAACCTTGATTGCGTCTGCAGAGACTAAGTCTATGATGTAAGTTAACACACTTACAACTTCTAGGGAATATGGGCAGACATTTGGGAGGACTTACTCAGTCTATGGCAACGGGGAGTTATGGGCTTCCGGCCAGTGGATGGATCTGGGGGTGCTGTAGGGCTGGGTGAAGAGAAGGAAGCTGGAGTGAGTTAAGTTCCTTTGTAAAATCCTTTCAGGAGCCCTGAATGGCCCCTTCCTCTGGGATTCTTGTACATGAGAAACACATCAACTTATTGCATTCCTGCTGTTCAATATTTGATGATGTTAATAGATGAATCGACTATTGAAAAATATGCTCTTCAAACTTTGTAGCATTTCTTTCATTTTATGTGTTACATAAAATACACCTGTAATTAAAAATATTCGGCTTGTCAATTCATCACATTTAAAATGAGTGATAACCAATATCCAGGGTTTTAAAATGATTTCATATACAGTTTAAAAATTGTGAAATGAATTAATTTTTACTTAGTAATGTCTGGTTCTTTTCACTGTCTTCAAAAATGTTAAACCATGTAGTTACAGTCTAATATTTTTTCCATTACAATAAAAAAATAGAGACAGTCTCTAAGTTTGAAGCTGAAATAGGCAGGAAATTCCCCATTTTGGTCTTAGAAAACACATACAAATCTTAAGAAAGGAATACTAAGACTTAATGAAATGCACATTATCACAAATCCTCTCCAATTTAATCAGCTGCTTTCCATATTGTCTTAAAACATTTTCTTGTAAGGTAAACAATGGAAGAATGTGAATTATCCCCAATTAAACAATATATACTATGCATTTGCCTTGTTTATGTTGGAAACTTTGACAGCTCTCTGAAATTCAAACATTCTTTAAGATGAATTATGAAGAACATTTATGATATTTCCACAGTCTCCTATGGATATAGATTTGGTAAGTTATAGATAAGGAAAAAGGAATCATTTCTTAAATTTGGACCTCATTCTAATGAAAGTTCTTTAAAATATCATGATATGATCTTTGCGAATAATTTCAATGAAGTATAATTTTAAAAGTTACTCAAGAACAGTATTTAAGAGTATTTTCATGCTGGAGTGACAGTATAGCGGGTAGGGCGTCTGCCTTGCATGCTGCCGGATTGATTCCCAGAATCCCATATGGTCCCCTGAGCACCGCCAGGAGTAATTCCTGAATGCAGAGCCAGGAGCAACACCTGTGCATTGCCAGGTGTGACCCAAGGAGCAAAAAAAAAAAAAAAAAAAAAACCAGAAATACAAAAAAGAGTATTTTCTAAAATTCCCTTTTCAAAAAAATTTTTTTTTTCTTTTTGGGTCATACCTGGCAATGCACAGGGGTTACTCCTGGCTCTGCACTCAGGAATTACTCCTGGCAGTGTTCAGGGGACCATATGGGATGCTGGGAATTGAACCCAGGTTGGCCCCGTGCAAGGCAAACGCCCTATCCACTGTGCTATCGCTCCAGCTCCCCCTTTCAAAATTTGATGAAGCTCATCTTCCCATAAAAATGTCCATTTATGGGGGCTGGAGTGATAGCACAGAGGGTAGGGCGTTTGCCTTGCACGCGGCCGACCCGGGTTCAAATCCTAGCATCCCATATGGTCCCCTGAGCACCGCCAGGGGTAATTCCTGAGTGCATGAGCCAGGAATGACCCCTGTGCATTGCCGGGTGTGACCCAAAGAACAACAAAAAAAAATGTCCATCTAGGATTACATAAGCACTTTTTAGGCAATCGCATGAACTTTTCATAAACCCTATGTCATCTAACCATAAGTCCTGTGTGAGGAGTCCTTGACATAACAGTCTACTTAATTAGGAAAGACTTTGTTTACAAATGTTCTTGCTCTAGCTGGCATTTCCCATACATTACTAAGCGACTCACCGCTGATGAGTTGATGTGTTTTATTCCTCCCCTACTCCTTTTTGTTGTTGTTACTTTGATTGGAGGTCGTGCACACTCTTTGCTGTGGTGCTTTCCAGGATCACACACTTAGTTGAGGGTCACAGGTTATGTCTGTGGCGCTCCTCAGGGGCTGCTTCAGCCTCACAGGGTACCTCAGGGCTTACGCTCACACACATCTTTGCTTATTGGGGGATGTGCATTTCCTAAGTGGTGCTCACGGAATGTGGTGGTCACTCCCAGCAGTATCGGCCAGCTGGGCTGTAGCCAAGTGCAAAGGCCTGCGATGGGCTTATTTTGGGTTCAGGGGACACTGGAACACCCAGAGGTGCTCTGGGCTTCCAGGGCTCCATCTGGTGATGCACAGGAGGTCGTGAGAAGCCAAGGATCAAGCCCAGGTTGACGCATACCTCATCTCTGCAGCTCTTTCAGATGTGCTCACCAGGGGTCACGCCCTTTCTCAAGGAGCTGGCACATACCTGGCTGCAGTGCAGCCTGAAATCACTCCCAGCGCAAGGCCACGTGCATGCATGGATGGGACACCAAAGATTTGAATTTCTGACCGGATGCTTGTGAGGCAGCTGCTCTAGGACCCCACGTACTTCCTCCAGGCCAACACGAGTGGTCTATTGTGATGACTGAGCGTTGTGAGCTACCATAAAGGTTATGTGTGTCAGAGCCAACCAACAGTTGACAAGAAGATTGACTTTTATGCATGTTGAAAGTGGACACAGAAACAATTGTTTTTATTCTTTTCTGATTCTTTTCCTCTTTTTGTGCTGGGGATTGACCCCAAGGCCTTATACATTGAGATAAGTGACCTATCTGCATGATTCTGGAGCTGCTTTCAATCTTAAAAGTGCTGTTGGGGTGCCTCAGAGGGGAGCAGGCATCATCCCACCTGCCCCCTATAATCCCAGCGGCCCAAAACTCCAGAACCCAGTGAAAAACCCAGGTACGTGGGTCCAGTGACTGCAAACGCCAGGTCTCAAGAGATCAAAAAAGGGTCACTCCTTCCCATCTCCCCGCCCCTTCGGGGTCCAGGTTGTCACTCCTACAAACTGCCTCCTGGTGCCATTTAAGTGCATTAATGGCTGTGGTGATCTAGAGACTCACAAACGAATCTCGGAACTGAGCAGCTCACTGCAGAGATTTCTCTGGATCCTAATTATTTAAAATTTTAGAATTCTGGGAGCACACAGCCACGAGCAACATCTCATGCTGTTCATAACAAGCAATACAAAATAAATTATCTAGCATCTGCCTGTGGGGTAGGCTTGACTGGTGGTGGGAAAATTCAAAATAATGGTGGTGGGAAGGTTTGTAATGGTGGTGGAATTGGTGTTGAAATATTGCATGTATTCAATTATTGTGAACAACTTAATGAAAATAAAGTTAAAAAAATAAAAGTGATGTTGGATATTGGAAATTTCTTTTTCTTTTTCCTTTCCATTCATCTTCCTAGGCCTTGTGATACTTGTTTTTTGATTTTTTTTTTCTGAGACAGTTGAAAGAATTTGATGTTGAATTTAACGGTGTTGACTTTGTATAAAATTCACATTTGGCCAGAGAGACTTCTCTCTCCTCTCCCTCTCTTTCTCTCTCTCTCACTCCTCTCTCTCTTTCTTTCTCTTTCTCTCTTCTCTCGCTCGCTTTTTTTAATATAAGTTGTTCATAACAGACCTCCAAGTTTCATTAAACTTCTCAAACTTCTTTGTCTCCGAACTCCTTTATAGTCTTCAAATTATTTTACACTCCAAAGACTTTTACCATGTTAAAATTTAAAACTGAGAAACTTTAAAGTACCATTGTGAAGCTAGACCACAAAGTGTGCTAACATTTTTGTTTACAAAATTAGGGAGACTTTGGGATTTCAAAATAAGGAAATGTTTTCTAAAAGTTGACTATTTAAGAAAAAAGCTTTTGCTCTCATATCTTAGCTGTTATACTAAAGTTCTGCAATGAATATAGGTGTGCTTACTTCATTTTCCAATTAATGGCACCTGATTGCAGGCAAGAAAAAAAAATTAACATTCCTCACCAGAAAATTAGCCTAGTTCTCCCTCTTGGATAACCTGGCAAGCTACCAAGAATTTCCTGCCTGCACGGGAGAGCCTGGCAAGCTCCCCGTGGCGTTTTCATATACCAAATACAGTAACAATAATGGGTCTCATTCCCCTGACCCTTGTGTAAAAACACAAAAATAAAAGAGAAGCGCGGGCGATGGAAAGAGCGCCTCACCGCACCGAGCCAGGCCCAGGGCCTAGGGCAGCAGCTGTCTCTCCCGCCACCAGAGTTCGGTAGTCTCCAGCCGCTTCCCCCACCCCGGGGAGGTTGATGGCGATGATGTGGCAGGTGAAGGAAGGAACGGAGCCAAGATGGTTGGTCTCACTTGCAGTTTATTCCGATCTTCCCTCCATACACTCTCCACCCCCTCTCCTTCTCTCTGAACCCCTTTTATTGATCATGGCACTTCCAAAGGGTGCAATACATTGACGTCACCAAAGGCACCAAAAGATGTTACAGGAAGAACATTGAGGCAATGTTATTCTCTTGTATCTGCAGGCCATTAATCTAGGCCCCCCGGAAAGAAGATACAAAACCAAAACCCAAGCCTTCCTTGGGCTGAAAGCACTCGGATTTGCATCCCAAAGACCGGGCAGGGCTGCCACAAGAAATCTACATGTCAGTTACAAACTAGGCAGCACCTGAAATCTACATCCCAAACACTAGGCTGGGCCAGAGCCTGGAATCTACAATGTCAAGTCAGGCGTGGCTAGCACCTAAGATCTGCGTGTCAAAGATCAGCTAGGCTTCTGTGAGAAAAGGGAAACTGCCTCTGAAATTATTTCCAGAAGGCAGCTGAAAAAGGGAGAATATTCCAACAACCCTGAGGAGCCTCTACTGTGGACCACTGGGAAGGGCGAGTAAAGAGAGGCCTCTAACATCTCAGGGCTAGGACGAATGGAGACGTTACTGGGCCCACTTGAGCAAGTCGTTGACCAACGGGATGACAGTGATACAGTGATGTTGTTGTGGTAGATGTGAGGAATAGGATTGCTTGGTATGGAAGCTCTGTTCTTATTTTTTTAAGAGGTCTCCAGGGCCAGAGAGATAGTTAGAGGGTGAGTGGTTAGCCTCGAACCTGGTTGATTCTGAGTTGATTTCCAGCACTACCTTTGGTCCGCCCAAGTGCTGCCAAGAGTGAGTCCCGAGCACAGAGCCAGGCATAAGCCTGAGCAGAGCCTGGTGTGACCCACCACCTCCATCCCCAGAAAAGAATTCTCCATATTGTTTTTCCATTGTTGCTGAACCAGATGACATTCCTGCCAATAGTAACTGAGAGTTTTTTCTTTTCTTTTTTTTTTTATCACTTCTCTGCCAACACTGGTTGTTTTCAGTTTTTTTTTTTTTGTGTGTAAGCCATTTTCATTGGTGTGAGACGGTGTCTTATTGTCATTTTGATTTGTATTTCATTACTAAAAAGAAAAGGAGTACTTCATTTGCCTATTGGCCATCCCTAGCTCCCGTCAAGGGACTCTTAATATTTTCTCGCCATTTTTGCATGGAACTATTGTTTTTTTGGTCCTTGTTGAGCTCCCTATATCTTGGATTGTTGCCTTTTATTCTAAGTATTGTGCACTAATGTTTTCTTGCATTTCAGTAGGGTGTCTTTATTTTAGTCTGAGTACTCTTGGACATGTAAAACCTTCTTAGTTTAAGGTAGTTCCATTTGTTTATTTTTTGTTTTATTATCTTTGCCAATGGAGTCAAATCATCGAAAATACCACTGAGGTCTATATCCCGGAGAATTTTGCTTATGTTTCCTTCAATGCATTTTATGGCTCCTGGTCTAAACCTGAGATCTTTAACCCATTTTGAATTGCATCTGTGTGTGGTGTGAGACTAGAGTGAGTAAACAGGCTATTTTTGGAAACTGTGCTGGGAATGTGTAAGGCAGCCCTTTTTACAATGAATTTTCTACCTGTAATTGTAAGTAAATAGCTGCTCCAAAGTCTTTGAAAGGGCCTGAGTTATCTTAGCAGGATTTGATGCTAAGCCTGGAATTATAGCAAACAGTCAGGGTCAAGGAATTGTTAAGTAAGCCTATTGGCCAAATAATTAAAATTTATAAAAGAAAATAGTGCATTTAATTGTAACAATTTTATAAGGCATTTTAAAATCTAGTTTTTATTTCCTGGGGAGTTTAAGAGGCAGGGTAGTTCTGGGCTAGGAAATTCTGAAGAGAGGTTGAGTGTCTTCCTCCTAATTAACGAACTTGGTGTCTTTAAACCCCTGCACGAATCACTGGGTTGTTGCTATTGGAGTTAGGAAAGCTTCACAGGAAGCTGAGGTTTTGGAGAAATGATATGCCTTGGAGATAATTTGCGTGGTGTCTCTATCCAGTTTCTCTAGTGCACCCAAATCTCACCTTTCTAGCTGGAGAAAATTGTTTGTGAACCCTTGGTATGCACAAACTCATCACTTCCAGGTCCTGAAGACCTTTATCTGCCCTGACCATCTCCACTTTCAAACATCCTTGGCTGGCTGCAGTTCCTTCCTGCTAAACTCTTTCCCAGGACGTCTGGGCCAGCTTGGAGGGGTAACACATCAGTGGGGATTCCAGTGATACCGGTTGGGTGTTGGGAGAAAGTCATGCCTGGAATTCAGAACTCCTTACTTCCCGTGTCCTTCTCAGCGCGTCACCACGGGGGAGGGCTCCAGCGACAAGTGCCCTTCACCCGCTGAGCTGTCACTGCAGTACATCATGGTTTCCCGTTGTTCACTCCCTTCCCACTCCACTTCCTGGGAACCTGCCCCCCGAACCTCGGCTGGTTGGTTGGCTCCTGTCCTCCTCCTGCGATCAATGCCCTGTACTTGTTGGTTGGGTTCCGTGCTAGTCTCTGCCGATCAATGACCGTCATCTGTCCTTGTTTACCTTTTTTTCACTGTAATAGCACTAAAAACCCAATAAAGTTGCATCTATCAAATATCGTGGGAAATAAAGTATGTTACTAAGCTGTTATTTGGTCCAAGTTGTTATTTGCATTTAAAAACAACTGGCAGATAATCCTAAGCAGGAACAAGGCGGTGAGGAGCAGCATTTAGAAACCTTGAAAATAGAGAAATGCTGATGAAATCCAGGCTAGCAGGGATGGGGAAATCCGGAGGGAAAATCTTGCTGCTAGGTGATGGGACGGCGAAGGATATAAAATTAGCCAGAAGAATGTGAACCACACCCAAGAATTTTCTACCAGCCCAAGTGAGAATCAAAGCCAGCAAACAGCTAAGGCAAGGACAGAGAATATTGCACATTTGAGCTCCCACAAGGAAAATTTTCCTCAGTGATGAAATCCATACACCCCAAAGGTGAACCAAGACAAAGGACTCACACATCAGCTGTGGCTGGAATCAAAAGGCTTAATAGCAACACAAGGAGCCAAACTAAACCCACAACAGAGTCCGAAGGCAAGTTCTTTTCAAGATAAAGCACACTTTTTGGGGGTTTTGTTTGGCAATGGGAGAATTATAATTTAAGATGAAGAAATGTGTGTTATAAGCCTGGGGAGTGGGGAAGAGAGGATTTTTGAAAAGTAATGAGGGAGTAAAGTCCTATCCTTCCCCGCAGGTGAGCCCTGCAAATGCTCAGCATTACCCTGGCTGCTCTCCGGGCCCACCCTGGGGAGAGAGCACTGAACCTAGGGTCCTACCTCTACCCTATAGGCCCACTGAAAAATCCTCATGGGCATCATGGCACCCTTGGCTGCTGGAAATCAGGAGTCCCAGGCCTCAGCTGGATAGTGCTCATGGGAGAACGGGAACCCCAAGATCTGGAACTGGGACCTCTTCTGTTCACTCCCAGGAAGTAATAGGAATAATGAAAAAAAAAAAAACTTTTAAATGAAAGAGTTCTCCTCATGGAAGTCCTTAGGCATGTCAGAACTTTCACTACTGCCCGAGAATAAATATTAGAGCAACAATCCTCCCGGTGTTCACCGAACTGAGGAAATTGGAGGGGTATTTCTAACACTCGACATATTACACAAAGAAACTCGGTATTTTTGCTTTAAGATTGTAAACAGGTTATTAATGAATCCAATGAAGGAAAGATTGTAGACTCTTTTAAACATGGATGATATGTATACTATGTGGCTCACGTATGCTATTTTACAACGCGTAGGTACTGCTCTGACTCGCTACCTGTCCCTGGGCAGTTCCATCATCTCAGATGTCAGGTGGAAACCGGACTGTCCCGGGGTTTCAGTCAGTGGCAGAGGGTCAGAGCAGCCTGCAGCCTGCAGCCTCCCTCCCACTTCCCTCTCCCGGGCCACTCTTTGGCCCTGAGGCTTCTCTGTAGAATGTCTGCTGAGGCTCAAGTGACAAAAGGGAATCTGAGTCCCTCAGCAGGTGAGAACTTCTGGGTAACATCCCCCGTGGTAGTTCTTTCATTCCTCCTGGGCCTGCATTCCTTTGTCCACCCTGACATTTCCCAAGAAAGCAGAAGTCCCCAAGCTCTAGTCAGACCCTGCTTTCTAAGTGGGTCAAGCAGATACTCCCAAGTATAGTTCCAGAGTTTAATGATGGATCATATTTGTGATTTTCTATGCCCCACTCCACTTCATCAACATAGCTTTTCTATTCAAAGCAGAAAAGGAAAAGAACAGGAGAGATCAGCGTTCATACGGCTCTGAGTCTGGGCTGTTCGTTCTGTGTGCATGGGTCTCGCGCGCTTGCAGCAAATCTTACAGCTTCATCCCTGTGTTACAGATGAGGAAACTGAAGTCCCCAAAGTTTTATGGAATTAAAAACATTTCCTATGGTTATTAAGTGAAGGCCTGGGGCTTAAAAGTCAGATTTATTAGTCTACAAAGCACATGCTTTCCTCTTTAGCCAGTCAGCCTGTTAAGCCAGTGATAGGACAATATGCCAGAAAGGATTTTTAGTGACTTATAAGCATAAATAGCAAGGGACAAAATAATATATATCTTATCTATCAAGATTCATGGGAGAATTTGCTAAGCAAACAGCATTATCTACTGCCACCCTGCCTGAATTTAATGCTTCCCTGAAGAAAGGGCTCACCTTCTCTAACTGCGATCACGTTGGCCCTAAGTCACCTGTGCTCACTTCAATGACTGTACCAGTCCTGCGTACTTAGGCCTCGAGTGTAGCAACTGAAATATGATCTTGGCGTTGGCTAGATTTTTTTTCAACATGACAACTGAAGTACTTATAGGAATGTCATTTTTCCTTCTGTTGGCTGTTGGTATTACCTGTACGGCAGAAAACAAACTGTGCTCTTCTTTTCTGGCAGACTCACTTTATGTTATGCAATTTGTAATTTTACTCTTCTGGCGTAAGGGATGTATCTTTCGATAGGTAGGGGGTCATATGGCCTGAGGGAAACAGGCCACCTAGAGTCAGAGTGTGGAGTTGACCACCCCTCAAGGACAGAGAACAGCTGATAATGCAAATCACATAGTGAGGTTTATTGCTCCAGCTAGCTGGGGTGCAAGTGTCTGCCCGACACAGCGGGCTTCAACAAAGACCCCGAGCACTAGGTTCAACAGGTCCTTATGCTTTCATTTTGGCAAGTCAGCGTTACTCAGCGATGTTCTATTACCTACAGAGTACACATCTATTTTGTTATTGTTGTTTTGGCCCGCAACATCCAGCCACCTCCTGACAGTTCCATTTCAGAGACACCTAATCTTATTCTGGAGATGTCATCTTGGACAACAGCATCTGGTTTTTCTGCTTTTCTTGTTCCTGGAAGAAGCCCAGGTCACTCAGAAGGCCACAGAGCCTGTCACGGCGGTGCTTCGGCTGAGCCGGCCCTGACACTAGTTAGTGCTAATATATCTGCTTCCTCTTTGACTTCCTGCTGTAAGTTCACTTGGTTTCTGTGGTTCTATGTTGTCCCATTTTAAGAGGGGGGTCATGTAGAAATGATTAAACAACTCTTGCCACGGTCACCATCGTTTCGCTCTTGAAAGAGGAAGCCTCAGTTTCCCCTTGCCAGCAAGAGGGGACCCACAGTTTCCCCCTCGTCAACAGTTCCACTTCTTCCCATCCACTGGACACACCTCAGCCCCAAGGCCCCACCTTGAACATTCCTGGAGTTCCCCAGGACCATATTCTTCTGCCCAAGAAGTAGGAGCCACAAGTCTAAGATAAGGAACAATACCCGAGGCAGATGAGCAGGAAGACAAACAGTCCCATCACCCTGTGGATTCCTGCATTCTGTGTCACGCAAAGACCTGGCTTTCCTATACAGGTCTCACAGAAAGAGCCAGAGTTAACTTGGTCCCGTGCTAAGCTCCTCCCCACCCGGCGAGCTCCTTTCCTCCTCTATTCTACTTTCCAATAAACTTACTACTTTCCAACTCTGAGTCGGAGCATCTTTGTTATTCTATATTTTCATTCTTGAGAATATTGAGGAACCTGGAAGTCACAAGCAAACCCAGAGATCACAACCGCCACTCTGGCATGCCTGTACATCACTCTCTGCAGTCAACAAGAAATCAGGGGTTAATTTAAATAACGCCTCGTGCCCGATAATTTTTTTCCCAGAACATATTGTCTTACTTGTGAACTTACATCTAAAAGAATAAAAGAGCCTAGAAGATTTTCTTCCCAAAAGTCTCATGGAAGGTGCAAAATCATAAATTAACAGTAAGCGTACTCTAGAGAAATATTCTAATCACGCAGGGGAGTTCCATGTTATATTATCTGTCCTTCCTTGGCCAACTCTTGTAAAATTTCTCTTTGTGAGAAAGATTATAACAGATGCATTTGAATGAATCCTCCTTTTGGAATGGTGTGGGATTAGGCCCAATCCTTTCATTTAGAATGCTCCCTGTGACATTTCCCTTCTCTCTTTGGGAAGTGAAATGACTTATCCTTAGCTCACACTCACCGTGATTCATTATCCTCTTGTAAGGTTATAGAAGTTGTGAGAAGCTGTAAATTGCTGAGAAGGTTTAGGAAAGGGCACGAAGGCTCGGCCAGGAGAGCAAGAGTTAGCGTTCTTCTGAGGGGGATGTTAGCATCTGATTTAAGATGTTCCAGTTGGTCAAAAAACATTGCTGAGTTTCAGCAATTAATAAACCTTTATGGCATTTTCCTATTCCTGATTAGATTTTAATCTAATCTTCCACTGCCAATTTTTGAAATAGAAAGTTGAAAGGCAACTTTTATGTGTATCCTGAGACCAATGCTGTTTCCCTAGTTTCTAGGAATCTAGAAGATAAGATTACTTGTTAAACACACAAAGAGTCTTTTTGTTGGGCTAATGGAGTAACCCAGGCAGTGCTTTTGTTTCCTTAATTGTCCCCCCCACCCAGGATAGCGGTGTCAGGGTGCTATACTAGAGGTTCCTGGAGCTAATCCTTACCAGTCATTTGTTTGCAACTCAGTTTGCAAACAGAGTTTGATGGACCCAGTTTATAAGCCCTCACTTGACTCTACAACCACCTATAAAACAAAAGCTGTCAAACTTCTTATCTTAGTGGTTTGCTGCAGTAGACTGAGGGGTGAGGACGCTGAGAAAGTTATATATTTTGATCTGAAGGACAGTTACACAGACACACCCACTGTGGAAATACACTGTGAAAATAATTATAATTATGCTTCAACATAAAAAGTAAAATTTGGAAAAGGTAGTTCTGAGTCACATAAAAGAAACACTTTTATACTTCGTATTTTTTAATTTTTAATAAAAGAACTATGATTTCAATGTTATTGATGGCTATAAATAAAAGAGATTTCTGCCTCTGTCTTATAAGAAAATATGTTAAAGCAAGTATGGAGGGTTCATATATATTTATCTATCTATAATATTCTGGAGTGATAGCACATCGGGTAGGGTGTTTGCCTTGCACTCGGCCGACCCAGGTTCAATTCCTCTGCCCCTCTCGGAGAGCCTGGCAAGCTACAGAGAGTATCCCGCCCCCACGGCAGAGCCTGGCAAGCTACCTGTGGCCATATTCGATAGGCCAAAAACAGTAACAGCAAGTCTCACAATGGAGACGTTACTGGTGCCCGCTCGAGCAAATCAATGAACAACGGGATGACAGTGACAGTGATAATGGGATAGAATATCTAGAAATGTCAAAGGTAGCTTTAAGAGTGATTTTTTTTCAGTGACTTGTGGAAAAGTGTCGGTGAAGCTTAGATGGATCCTACCCTTGGGCGGTTCCCCTCCCTGGTGTGCCTGGAACAGGAATGAGTACATATGTCTACTGCCAGTCGGGAAGGCGTGACCCAAACTGGCCAAAAACAATACAACGATGATCTCACAAGTCATGTTCAGTTGTAAAGTCCAGACATCAAACTTCTTATCTTAGTGGCTTCCTGCGGCAGTAACTGAGGGAGAGAAGGGGCTGAGAACTTAATATATTTTGATCTGGAGGACAGTTACACAGACACACCCACTGAGGAGATTCATACAAGCTTCATACTTGCGAATTTTAGAGCATAATTTATACTTCAACATCACTGTAGCACTATCATCCTATTGTTTACTGATTTGTTCGAGCGGGCGCCAGTAACGTCCACCTCTATTCGTCCCTGTCACGTGCTGGTGTGGCCTGATGGCATATTTGGGGCTCTTTCAGGATCAGGGGAATGAGGACCTTTGTTACCATTTTTGGTATATCGAATACACCATGGGGAGCTTGCCAGGCTCTGCTGTGCAGGTGGGATAATCTCGGTAGCTTGCCGGGCTCTCCAAGAGGGACGGAGGCTTTGGGGCGGCCTCTGATCTCCTTTACGGTGTTCCCAGTCTACCGAATGTAAGCTTTTGGTCGACTGGCATGTTGTAAGGATCTGCACACTGACAGACACGCACCTGCCTGCGTCTCTGGGCAGTACCTGGGACATTTGTGGCCTCAGGTTGATCTCCTTGAGGCTGATGGAGTGCGCCCGGAGGTTGTTGAGCAGCTGGCAGAGCAGGACTCTATCTCGGAGGGTCTGTGCCAGGTTGAACACCTGCGCCGAGTCCCAGGTCACCCGGTGGTTGGCTGACCACACCCCACAGTGGATGAGCCACTGCGAGCACTGCCACCACGGCTCTATGATCGACAGCGCTGTGACTTGGCCTGGCCGGGGCAGGCAGGGACGCTGTGGCCTCCGCTGTGGCTTCTCCATGCCTCGTCCATGCCATTTTGACCGAATCTTGCAAAACAGCCGGCAATGACCAGCAGGAATCAGGAATCACGTGTAGAGCTCCACGCCTGGCGTGCTGAGCCGTGCGCTGTCTAAAGCGAGATGGTGAGCCGGGTTCGGGAGAGTGCGAGGGGTTCGGGCGGCATTGTGCCATCTTGTCTCCATCTCCAACATAAAAAAGCAAAATTCGGGAAAGGTAGTGCTGAGTCAAGTAAAAAAATACTTTTTAATTTTTCTAGATTTTTAATTAAAGAACTGTGATAGACAATATTATTGATTGTTTTAGGCATACACTCTATTTCAACGGTGCTCCCACCAACCATGGCGGTCGACGTCCCTACACCAGTGTCCCTGTCATCTCTCCCCACCCCAGACCCCACTCTATCCTGCTGGTCAACTTGACAGGCACGATCAAAGGTCCAGTGGTTGCACCTTAGGTCTCACGTTTCCATTGTTGAGTCTGTGTGTGGGATATTTGGCTGTTTCCCTCCCCAATAACACCAGGATAACGGAGCCCTGATGCTCGTTTGCCTATTGCTTCCCGTTCTCTTCTTCCCCAGTTTCTTTCCTTGTCCTTCTCCTGTCTAAACACTGGGGTCAAGGGTGAGCTAGGCACCTCCCTTGACTACATTTCCTCGTCCACTATTCTGTATACCACAGAGAAATGAGATCATCCTGTGTTTGTATTTCTTCTTCTGGCTTACTTCACTCAACATGGTATCTTTCAGTTCCAATCACCTTGCAGCAAATTGCATGATTTCATTGTTCGTTGCAGCTGCATAGTATTCCACTGTGTATATATACTTCAAAATCCATTCATCTGTCTTTGGACACCTAGGCTGATTCCATATTTTAGCTCTTATACTCAGTGCAGCAATGATTAATGGTGTGCATATGTCTTTTTGAGAGAGAGGAACACTTAAAATATCTTTTATTTATTTATGTATTTTCAAACAGGAAAGTGAAGCAATGCTTTATATCTAGATTTTATACTCGCAGGGTACTTGTATATATTTCCCCCCCTATTTTTGTGCTTAAGAGAACAGGTTGAGAAGTCATGATTATTTATAATTTAGTAAATCATTAATCACATAAATAAGTCTGTTTTCATTACATAGTGGCAGAATAAATCAAGGCTCCTCTTTAAGAATGTCAGGGAGGTACCTGAGGGGACAGTAATATTAAGTGGTTGCTTCACTCATTTCTGCTTTTCCCCCAACCCCCCCATTGTTACCAAGGGAAAAATTATTCACCCTGAATTTTTCTTTAAGTCTCACTAGTGTAACTGAATTGTAATTAAAGGCCCATTGTTGTTTTCCATCTTTCTAAAAACACCTTTTGGAAATAAGTTTGCATGAAAAAGCAGCCAAGTGCTAGTGGTATTATTATTGCGATCAGGGCAAGTGTTCTTTTGTTCAGAAAGAATTTACTAAAGACACCTTAGGTTTAAGTTACAAAAGGAAGAAGTCAATGTCTTAGACTAAGAATGCCACAGAAAATTAAGTGCTATAAATTAACAAAAAGTCTCTCAAGGTCTTCTTTATACATGATTCTCCCAGAATTTCTACTCTGACACTCTGAATTATGAATTTTAGCCTCCACATTATTTAGAAGAACTATAAAGTTTATGTTAACAGAAGCTTCTGTTTTTCCAGAGAAGTGCTCAAAATAATTTTGCTCTAAAAGGCAATTGCTTAAAATAGAAATGAAAGTTTGCCAGCCTCTCCAAATTAAGGGATATTAGAGGTTTGGTGAAAATTGTTCCATTCTTCATCCAAAAAATTAGGTACACAGTCACTTTCTTATTGAAGTTCGCACAATTTTAAATATGACATTATCTAAGAATGCAACTTTCAGTAAGCTAGGTATAGTCTTTTGTAGTTATTTTATAATGAGATTCTGATTAAACCCATTCACCTCCTAAATGATAGGTTTTCTATGATTCCCATGTCATTTCTTAAGTATTGTTTTACATCTCCATTTTTTAGTCATGTTTCAGTATCAAGAAATAAAATCTGTCATATGAAATTTTAGAGAGAAACCATAGACAGAAAAAAGTTATATTGGCTCAAAATAATAGTTCCTTTATGAGTAATAAGAGGCCAAACAAACCTACTTAATTAGCTAGTTAATTGAAAAAAACACAACATTCATGGGAGCCAACTAATGTTTTAATTGCAACATAGGAATTTTATTTTTATAGACTATTGAATTTAGAGATACGTGATTGTTTACAATACTGGTTGCTTTCTTTCCTTTTATCCTTCCCTCCCTCCCTCTCATCCTTCCCCTCTTCCCTTCCTCCCTCCCTCCCTCCTTTCCTCCCTTCTATTCTCCATACTTGGTGGTGCTCAGGGGTTCCTCCTGGCAGTGCTCAGGGGGCCAAGCAGTGTTGGGGATCAATCCCAGGCTTTTGGCGTGCAAAACACACTCTGCCTGTTTCTTTTTGGTTTCCGGGAGAGTTGACACAGATGGACTTCAGCTCTACGCTGATTGCCTGAAAGGGCCAAGAGCTGAAATCCCTACATGTTCAGCTGGTCTATTTGAACTCTGTCCAGCACATGCATAATTTAGTGTAGAATTTACACGTAGAATTTGAGGCTTCCAGACCTAGGTCTTTTCCAGAATCCTTCCCTCATTTTACAGTTGCTTTGATCTGTCTCAATTTGACCTCATTTTTTTTTCTTTTTGGGTCACACCTGTCGATACTCAGGGGTCACTCCTGGCTCTGCACTCAGGAATTACCCCTGGCAGTGCTCAGAGGACCATATGGGATGCTGGGAATCGAACCTGGGTCAGGCACGTGCAAGGCAAACGCCCTCCTCGCTGTACTATTGCTCCAACCCCTTGACCTTCTCATTCTTCATGCAAGTAAAAGTGTTTAACTTTACTCAAATTTTAGTTATTTACCTTATATGGTGTTCATGACACTTGTAGACAAGCAACATTTAGGAAGTTAAATTTTGAAATGGTATCTGCAAAATCATCCTAAAACAAAAAATGGACATACATTAAAAATAAAAATGTATATTTATTTTATACATAAAGAAATTATATAATGAGAACTGTAGAATAATGTTAAGATATATGAAACAATATAGAAATATGTCATATTGATATTGTTGAATTGTCAGTTTTCAAAATGATCTATAGATTTTTTTATTCTACTAACAAAAAATTTGACCTAGTCTTTGTGCATGTAAAAATGGGTTAAATAAGTTGATTTTAAAATTTATATGTAAATGCAAACAACATAGAGTTATCAAACAAGTTTTGCAAAATAAAAGGCCACTTCTCTTTCTCCTCCTTTTCCTTTCCCTCTCCTTCTTCTTCCTCTTCCTTCTCATCTTCTGTGGTGGTAGGGATTGACTTCACATGGAAGGCAAGTGATCTACCACTGATTTATATCTTGGTCCTTAAAGAGACAAATTTGGAGGTCTATATTATTTTATTTTAAGACCTAAATCTAAAGTAACCAGGATATTTTGTCAAAGACTAAGAGCTCATTAGAGTAGATGCGAATCCAGGAATAAACTACATCTGTATGATTGATTTTGAATGAAGGTATCAGAGTAATTCCACTGGGAAAGGAAGTGATTATGATGCCAAAACATTTTGTATCTCCAATTTTAAAAAATCAGAGCTGATAAGCTCCACAACATACACAAAAAATAATTTGAGCTATCATCGACCTAAGTGTTAAGTGAAAGCCATAATAATGCTTCTAGTACGAAAGAGGACGTGCCATGGCAATAACTCAGAGGGCTGAGTCCATGCTTTCCAAGAAGGAGACATACAGGAGACTTGGGTGGCTGCTCCTGTTCCTTGTGGTTCCCTGAACACCATCAGAAGTGACTTCCTGAGGCCAGAGCTAAAAGAAGCCCTGCAGGATAGCTAGGTGTGAGCCACCCCAAAACAAGACAAAGCAAAAGCTAACTAAAGTGGAAAACTCAGCATTGAGAGGCAAGATTTCTTAAGCAGGACATCAAAGAAATGAGTGATTAAATGAAATTCATAAATATTAAAAATTTTTGTCAAAACATTTTCTTTTAAGTATGAGGTAACAACTTACAGACAAGTGGAAAATATTGAAGTATTCTCGTAAAACCTATGTAAGCAGAATATATCACTTGTATCACTTGTCATCCTGTTGAACTTTGATTTACTCAAGTGGGCACCAGTAATGTCTCCATTTGTCCCTGTCACTTGCCAGTGCAGCTCAATGGTATTTGCTTGTTCCAGGAACAAGAAGAGCTTCAAATCATTCATTCAGGAATTTGACGAAAAAATCTGACCATCTAGTTGTTGGGCAGCCACTTGGTCTTCTGACGTCCTGTGGAATCCAGTCGGTAACAGCTCTAGTCCAGCGCTTGTCTCTGAATCGCATTACATGACCAGCCCATCTGATTTTTGATGGCTTGGCAAACGAGACAGCATCCCTGATTTTTGACTGTTGATGGAGGTCAGAACTCCGGATTCCTTCTCTCACTTGAGTGAGACATGATATTCCCAGCATAGCTCTTTCGATTCCTCTTTGGGATACCCTAATAACATTCTCATCCTGTTTGCATAGGGCCCAGGTCTCTGAGGCATATGTTAGTGCAGGAAGAACGGTAGAATCGAAAAGATGTGCCCGGAGTCGGAGGTTCTTCGTTCTCTTAAGCACCTCTTCGACGCTCTTGAATGCATTCCACGCTGCTCTCTTCCTCCTTCGCAGTTCTGGCACCAAGTTATTCCTCATGTTGGTTTCTCGACCCAGGTACACATAGCTGCTGCATTCGGAGATGTTTGTTTCATTGAGAGCAAATGGAACTTCAGTGACCAGTTCGTTTTTCATGAACATCGTCTTATTGAGATTCAGCTGCAATTTGACATTTCCACACTCGTGGTCGAAGTCGGTCAGCATTTGTGCTGCTTGGCTAATGTTTGGTGTTATGAGAACGATGTCATCAGCGAAGCGGAGGTGGTGTAGTTGCCGACCGTCTACCTTCACTCCCATTCCTTCCCATTCCAGTCATCGCATGATGTTCTCGAGGGTGGTGCTGTAGAGTTTTGGTGAAATGCTATCACCCTGCCACACCCCTCTCTTTACATCAATGATCACTTCCTTGTAGAATGGTGAGATCCTGGTGGTGAATCCATAATACAGCTTACGGAGGATTTTGACATACTGAGTTTGAACGCCCTGTTTGGCCAGGGCTTCGATGACCACCTCAGTCTCAATAGAATTGAAGGCCTTCTTTAAATCGATGAATGTTAGACAGAGCAGCATCTTGAACTCTCCCGAAACTTCAATGAGTTTGGTCACTGTGTGGATATGGTCTATTCTGCTGAATTCCCTTTGGAACCCGGCTTGTTCACATGGTTGTCCTTCGTCAAGTGTTCAAGCAGAATATATATATATATAAATTATATTACTCTATTATAACAAAATGAAGACTGAAAATTGGACATGTTAAAATACATATCATTAGGGATATAAAAATAAAATTCAGAAATTGTACCTTTTTACAATTACAGAATGATAAAATTTTTTTAAAATTGAGAATATCATATAGTATCAAGGACCAGACAACTGTTAATGACATGTAGTTCCAATTAGAAGATAAAATATCACATATATTAGTTTGTATAATTATTGGGAAGATTCTTATAAATTAAATATATTCAACAATTTCAGTAATCCATTCACGTACTGTTTGCCATGAGAAATGGAAACACACGCATCTTCCAAAGAAGATTGCTTTGCCCTAATAGCAAAAATTTGAAAAGCACAAAGATGCCTATCAAAAGAGAATAGACTAAGAAAGAGTACTGTGTCCAGAAGACTAAGTAACCAAACTGAAATGAACAAATATACTAAGCTAGCAGTGTGAGGATATTCTAAAAATGTCATGCTGAGTGTAGGAATCCAGAAACAAAAAGCTGGGCACATACTTATGTGATGCTCGAAAATGCACCAACTAACCAGGAAGTGACAGTGACATCTACCCGTGAGAGAACCAGAGAGATTCTCTGATGCAAACTCTTGAGCACTTGCTTACTTCAGGTATGGTTTTAATAGGTATGCTTATTTTTCAGTACACATGGAACTGAATTTAGAATTGCACATTGAAGTGTAGGAAAATGGTTACTTTCAACAACAAAAAAATAATATGTTGAACAATGGCCCAAAGTAAAGGAAAATCTATATATTTAAGTTACCCCTGGGGGACAGAGAGCTGGCTCTTAGAACAGCGCAATACCCACCGTGCATGGCCACAGTTCCCAATCTTGCACTACGTGGTTTCCCAAGCACAGCTAGGGTGTCCCTCATTTGAAAAAAGGATATTTAGAATACTGAGATTTAACCTATCCTTTTTTTTTTTAAAGAAATATTTTATTGAACCACCGTGAAAACAAGAAAAAAATACAAAGCTTTCAGGTTTAAGTCACAGTCAAATACTGATTAAACCACCATCCCTTCACCAGTGCACCCGTTCCACCACCAAGAACCCCAATACACCCCCTCCCACCCCACCCCCCATCTGAGTAGCTGATGATATTCCCATTATTCTCTCTATATATTGAGTACATTTCATATTTCCACACAGAACTCACTATTGTTGATTGGAAATTTTCCCCAACAATCAGGCCTGCTGAATAAGCATCATCTAATAATTTCTCTTCCTTGGTAAAGGTGAAGACTTTGAGTCCGCGCGGCCGCAATAGCGCGGTTTTGGGTTTCTAATATTTTAGCTCAGTTCACAGTCAAAATGGATGGCTGCAAGAGTCTGCTCTGGTGCCAAAATGGGTTAGGAGACCTCAGGATCACAGTCAGTAGGCGGGAGGCTCTGCTTCTCGTGCCGCGGCTCTTGGTTCACCTCTGGGCGGAAGGCGCGCCGGGAACACCTCCCCTCCCAGGATCACCTACAGGCTACGTCACTAAAGAAAGTCCTACCTCCTGGTGTAGGGGTTTTGGGGGTGGCTCTCACCGCGTGGCTGCTGCCGCTGCCGCCATTTTCGCTCAGAAAAATGGGGTGGAGAGGGAAAAAAATCCCTCCCCGGGCTGCACGAGGTTGTAGTTCAGTTCACAGTCAAAATGGATGGCTGCAAGAATCTGCTCTGGTGCCAAAATAACCTATCCTTTTTTTTTTATTTTTAAGTATTTTATCTTTAATGAAGTCAGGGAAAGATCTAACTAAGTACCTACTTCGCATACATTACATCTAAAGTTGGGGCTATCTGTGTATGCTCATTGACATCTAAATTAAATGTCACTCAGTATTAATTAAATGAGTCAAAGTTGCAATGCATTCATAGCTGTTGACAGAGAAATATTAATATGTCCAAATTATCAGGGACACCAAGATAAAGTACAGTGGGTAAGACTCTTGTTTTGTGCGACCCTGGTCAGCACCCCAGCATCCCATAGTGTCCCCTGAGCTCTACCAGGAGCGGTCCGGTCCCTGAGCACAGAGAGAGAAGACCTGACTACCATCCTCTTCCCACAAGTTAGAATTTTCAGTAAATTACATGTGAATAATACATGCAATTATTATATAGACTTCTATAGGTATAGTTATTGCAAAAAAGTCTAACTTAATAATTTAAAATGTTTTTTTCCCCTATAAGTAGTGTGAATAAAAGTCTTTACTTCAATTTTGGAGCACTTAATGTTTTATATTTTGCTGCTTTCATGAGTTTTATCATCACTGACTAATTATTGAGACATATTTTTAACTATGTGAACCGTATAGGAAATCTACTTTCTGTACATAAGTAGTTAAAAGAGCACACGTGTATCCTTGGCCTAACTGGCATGTGAAACTGTAAGTGCTGCCAATGTTTATCTAGAATCTCTCCCTTTATATATGCAGAGAGCTCACGTGTACTGCATGTGACTGGGATTCTTTGCCTAGCTGTTGTCCGCCTCACAGATATGAGTGAGTTGATGACAGTTTCCTAAGCTCCTAGGGCGAAGGTGAGAGCCAGTGGAAATTAAGTCATGTAACTAAGTTATGCTATGGTTTATTTAGAGCCCCAACCTACTTGGTAATAATGAATTTTAAATTCAGCTTATACATAGGACCTTTTAAGAGCACATGGATATTTCTAAGTTTGGTAATTGATACTAAATTGTTCATTTTTTTTCAAGTTTCAGTCAATACTCAGCTAAATAAGACATGTTCTTTTCACTGAAGATACTCTAGCCTATAGATTTTTTTTTTGGAAGGGGAGCATTAATTACTTTATAGGCACAGAGAAAACAAAGACAACAACATATATATTCTGATTTCAATGGCTTACAACTTCAGGGAACTGACACTAACCTGAATAGAAAAGTAGAATAAAAAGAGGATTGCTAAGGAAATAAAACACAGACTTCACACAGGCCAGGAATCAAATCTAGATTTTTGGACTTGGATTTTATTGGGAGTCCTGGAGAGAGGTAACATTTTCCATAAGTTAAAAAATACAAACTTGTAGGAGGTTAGGAATTAGATAAGGAGGTGGAGACATTTCAAACAAAGCAAAAAAAATATTCATTGTAAATTATGGGGACCTGAAAGGCGGCTGGATGGAACACGGCCAGTAAGTGATAGGAACTTTCATTGTGGTGGGTATAAAAAGGTTCTTATGTGGATGCAAGAGAGTTAAACCAGATGCTGGGTTGGAGGCATGAATGTCAGGCTACAGAGTCTGGTTTTATTCCTTACTAAGCACGGAACCAAGAGAAGTCCTCAAGCTGAGGCGGGGTGTAATCACACATGTTCCATTAGGATCATAGTGTGGGCAGTGAACTTGGATGAAAAATGCTGATCGTAGGATATAGAGTTTGGAGTCCATAGAGGACTACATATAAGAGATTAGGAAGTCTTGAATGGAGAAATGGAGGTAGAAATGGGGAAGAGGGAAGTAATACAAATTACTAGTGAGTAGAATCAGTATCTCCTCATCAGCCACTCTCCAGAACTCACACCTGCTTCTCCGGGAAGGGAGCAGAAAATGAGGTCCCCATACCCATGCTACCGGGCTTCACATCAGGGGCGCCCCACAGGGGGGGTGGGTGAAGGCCCTCCCCATCCCAAGGACCCAACCCCGGCTGTCGACCTCCACTACCCAACCACCACCACACTCCAGGCCGCTTTCCACATGCTTGGACCGAGCCTCATGCATGAGTGAACATATTCCTGAACACATCATCATAAACATCATAAATGCATATATATTTATATTGGCACCCACTCGTGTAAATTGATGAACAATGGGATGACTGTGATGATGATAGAATCAATAGAACATCATGGTTAGTTGCCTATGTTTGCTCAAGAAGCCGGGAGAGTAGAAATGACGCCTTATCACTTTTGGAGAACTGGGTACAGAGTGGCACCACTAAGGAAGATGAAGGGGTAGGAGAAGAAAGATGGCTATACCAGGATTTATTTTAAGTCTGAGATACCTTTAGTAATAGACGGTCTGCACACGATTAAGCAATTTCTTATGAGCAGATTGTCAGTTACTATCTAATGTCTTTGTCTTTTCCTATCACTGCCAACTTAAAGACTATTTTAATCCATTGTTACAAAAGGCCACGAGAGGCTAAAGAGAAAGAAGATTGCAAAATCTCTTAGATAAGCGCAAGTTTATGGGACACGCATTTAACTATATAAACATGTAAATACATCACTCTTGTGGGTTCCCCTCTATAAATTTCAATTCCTCAGAGGCCATTTCAGTTGAATTGTTAATCTTTTCTGTTACTTTTCTCTCATCCTTCTCCAAGTTTCCTATTCCTGTGTAGTTTCTGGACTTCAAACTGGAGATAGTACTCTAATAATTGCCTGCCCAATGCCCGGTGGGACAATTGCTTCATAGTGCTTGCATATTTCGCTCTTGTTAGTGCATTCCTCTATCTTGCTGGTTTTAAAAATAACAGCCACATAGTGCTGACTCAGGCGCTCTGAAAGCTCACCCCGGGCACCTCGTAGACGCTGCGGCAAACCCTTCCTTTCCCATCCTGCACTCATCTCACGGATTGGGTTTTCTCCTGCTTGCCTTCTTGCCAAGAACTTGCTCTTATTTCATTTGTCAAGATCATTTTAGATTTTAGTTTAGGAACCAGATATTTCTCTCACTCTCGTGTGTTAATCCAGCTCTAAAACGAGAGTTTCCATTCCCATACTCCTCCGACATCCTGATAGACATGTGGCAGCAGCCGTGGCAGTGGACGGGCCGAGTCTCAAGACTGACAAGGCCATTTTCTGGAGATACTTGGGAAGGTGACACTAGTCATTATTCTCTTGTCATATACAAAAGGATGAATGAAGCAAAAGACCTAATTAGCCTCATAAAATGTGATAAATAAAATGCGTGTAGCAATAAGTTGTTAGATAAACATCAGTTTCCTTCCCATTTGACTAAACTAACAAATATTATTTAACCCCCTCTAGAAAGAAGTTGGTATTCTTTAAAGGCAGAAGTTACAAGATCTTGAATAACTAAATTTGTAGGATTTCAGAATAAAATTTATTTCAGCCTACAAATAAGTTTATATCACAAGAAAACAAACTTTACTTCTCTTTCTGTAGGTAAGTCGACAACCAAACGATATGCTTGAGTCATTAGATGTCTTTTAAAAAAGTCTTTTAAATTATCTTTTAAAAATGAGGTATTTTAAGTATTTCTAAATGTTTTCAAAATCATGATCATAAATAGATGCATCAAGTAGATAATAATAATTTCTATTGTATGATGGTGCTTAGAGGACCTAGTGGCGTGAATGAGACTCCCACATGCAATGTGCTCCAACTTTTTGCACTATCTGCCAAGTATTTCTTTCTCTTTTTTTTTCTTTTTGGGTCACACCCAGTGATGCTCAGGGGTTACTCCAGGCTCTGCACTCAAGAATTCCTCCTGGAGGTGCTTGGGGGACCATATGGTATGCTGGGAATCGAACCTGGGTCGGCCACATGCAAGGCAAATGCCCTCCCCGCTCTGCTATTGCTCCAGCCCCTGCCAAGTATTTCTTGAGGACCTACTAAGTCAAAGGCACTGTGGAACGTGTCTAGGATACAAATTTGCAAAAGAAATAGTCATTATTTTGAATTCCTTTCATCCTTGAGATGATGTGCATGTTAACAGACATTTAAGTAACATACAGAGGTACCTTCAAGAGTTATTATGAGGGTGTCTTTGTGAATGTTTTTTTCATGCTTGCTTATAAAAGTAAAGCCAATGTACAGCTTACACCTTTTACTACCCAAAACAAATATGTATGCTTATTTGTAGTGTTAACCAAGAAACCAAAATCTGGCCAACCTGGAATGGAAAAGATACTATGTGTTTTGGGATTTCAGCTTGCAGATTGGGGGAAAGGAGTCTAGTAGCCGCTGAAGTGTGGTCCACTATGCACAGGATGCTCGGAGTCACCTTAGGATTGATGCTAATTAGGTGAGATTGGCTAAGCAGCGATTGGTTGAAATTTTATCCTGTGTGATTTATGCTTGTGCCTTCGTTTCAGTTCCTTCCAGGAGATAGGTGTGTGGAGGCATCTGGACATAACCTATAATGTCATTTTCAATGTCTCTCAACTGGTTTTAGTTTTTCACTTTGTTTAGGTTTCAAGTTCTGGTTATCTTCCCTTTCTTCCTTCCTCTTTCCGCTGTTTCGTTTCAAATTTATTTATTGAAGCTTATAGTCAGACATTATGTATACTATTTAGAATGTAGAAAAGAACAAGACTAGCATAGTTTCTGTCTTTATGGATGATGGAATGTGAGAATAAAGTAAATAAATTATATTATTATGATTACTACATAAATCATTATGATAAGATGTGAGTAGGAGGTTGAATCAGTAAGCACGCAGCCCCTGGTCTTGCTTCTGCTTTAGAGAGAAATTTTTCACGTTTCAGGAGTTCATTAAAAAGCACACACATATTTATATACACATATACACATTGCTTTTCTGATTAAATGTGTTTGAGGGTTAGTATATTAGACTGTGTAATTGATCTATAAATTAATGTATTTGATAAAGTTTAATTTAAATATAATACCTGAAATTTTCTTGGTTGTTTTTTGTTTTTGTCTTTTAGTTTGGCAGTGACTCCAGTCCAGTCCGTTAGTGTGTTGACAAGGGGCCAGGATATGGCTCAAGTTGAAAAGCACGTGCCCACCACCTGTGGGACCCTGAGCTTCACCCCTAACACCCAAGGCCTAAACAACACAGGCATAGACTTGGGTGCCAGATGTGACCCTGAGGGACCCTGTGTACGACCAGGAACGTACCCCCACCCCAAAGTGTTGAACTTGCTGATGCCATATTTAGAGTATTCCCCACCTACCTCCACGCTCATATTTCAGTCATTCAGAAAAAGGTTGTTTCAGAGTTCTTTGTTAGAAGTCGTATGCGAGGGGACGAAGTGGGAGGGGCTGTTGGCGTCCCATGATTGGATTGCCTGAGAGATCACCTGAAGGCAAGACCTGGTGAAAAAAAAATTGATATATCAAAGTACATGTTTTATATTAAAACCTGGTTTCTTAAAACCTAACAACTGGGGCTGGAGCGATAGCACAGAGGAGAGGGTGTTTGCCTTACACGTGGCCGACCCGGGTTTGATTCCCAGCATCCCATATGGTCCTCTGAGCACTGCCAGGAGTAATTCCTAAGTGCAGAGCCAGGAGTAACCCTTGAGCATCACCAGGTGTGACCCAAAAAGAAAAAAAAAGTTAAAAAAAGTTAAAAAAAAACCTCAAAAAACCTAATAACTAATAAAAATCTATTGCCTAGTGTCTAACAAGAAGTAGTGTTGTAAGAGACAAACTAAAGTTTAGTTTGGGTTGTTTGTTTCAGTTTTTCAGCCCTTCATTTCCACCCCCCTTCCCACAATAAGAGTATTGTATGCAATCCCTGCTGTATGCTCCCCCCAAAACAAACAAACAAACAAACTCCCTGTCTGCTCCCCCCGGTATCACCGCATTCATGGGATTGCCTGGACAAAGGTCTTGACAGCTCAACTCCAGCTATAACCTTACATTGTTCCAGAATCTGTCTTAGTGGCGTCTCTTCGATATAGTGCAGAGGACAATGTCCACTCCAATGGTCCACAATGAGTTCCAGTTTCTAATTTCTAAGCTTCTTTTCAGAAGCTAGTTTTAGTTTAGAAATGAAAAGACAATGGATATTCGTATTTAAGACACGTATCACTGTATCACTGTCATCCATTGTTCATTGATTTACTCAAGTGGGCACCAGTCTCTATTCCTCCCAGCCCTGAGATTTTAGCAGCCTCTCCTTACTTGTCTTTCCCAATGATTGGAGGCTCTTTCGGGGTCAGGGGGATGAGACCTATCGTTACTTTTTTTGGCATGTCGAATATGCCACGGGTAGCTTGCCAGGCTCTGCCTGTGTGGGCAGGATACTCTCGGTAGCTTGCTCTCCAAGAGGCATTTGTATATCTGCTACTGTATTTGGGATATGAATATGCCACGGGGAGCTTGCCAGGCTCTCCCTTTTTAAGACACGTAAAATACATTAAACCATTCATTTACCATTATTTCCTTAATTTCTTTGCCTTTACAAAAAGAGAATCCAAATATCTAGATCCAGACTTCAATTAAAATCATACATTTGAGGTTAAATCAAAGATCCTAAATATGTATAGACTGAGAATAAAGGGACTTTCGTTGCTGCACTATTCCTAAGGAAAAGAATCACCCTATCACTGTCAAGTAAACAACATGGTTAACTATCTAATAAATTTAATAGAATAAAATATTTCTTGTCTTTCTTATCATTCTAATTTCCGTACTTAAAATCTTCATTTCTTTACATTAAAAATGGAGTTATTTAGCCAACTTCATAGAAGTTATCTCTCTGTCTCTTGTTATTTAGGAATAAAGCCAATGGTGAGCTCTATGCTTCTGGTCCTGTCCCAGTTATTGGAAGTTGCTTGCAGCCCGGGAACTATTCTGCTGAAGCATCCACGAGAGGGCTGGCTGGAAGGGCATCTTCTTGGCACCATTTCTCCAGGCTCATAAGACACTTACTGACAGGAACTTTTTCAGTGTCAAAACGCTTTGCAATTGTTATTTGGTTGATCACATCTTTAGTCTCCAGGGCCCTGAGTAATCCAAAGCTTTGTTTCCCTTTTGTAGTTTGCAGTCTTCATTATAGGCCTATTTATTTTGAGCTCCTGATCATGGTTTTATTGGAATATGTTTCTTTTGGATGTGTTTGTAGTTATTTTTCTTCTTCCTAATTTTGCTAAGATGCCCAAGGGGCTTGGGACATGACTGTCTACAAATAAAAACGAACTACATTTGTATTCTTTGTCATCTGCTAAAATGCCATTTGGAATCGTCTCTTGGAATATGACTCTCTGGAATACTCACCACAGTGGAATTCAGGTGCCGAGTAAACACTGCTTCTTGTATCAGCATCCATTTAGCTGGGGACAAGTGGAGAATTTTTATGCCTATTGTTATTACAAACAGATTGCCTGCCATCTGCTATCTGGAACAGAAAGGAGGGAGTGAATTAAGAACCTGTATTTTAATTAATTGACTAATTCTGCACCTACATTTTGCCTGATTGACTGTTGTTTCTCCATGGCCGGAACAAATATAACTGTCACTATGCCAAAAAGCAGTTCAAGTCTCAAATAGTTTGTTTTCCCTTTTAGAGCTTGCTACGGTCCTTCTCCTGCTGGTTCTCACCTGCACAAACATTGTGAAAAAAAATGCCTCCTTGGTGAGTGGTGTGACTTCTTAAAACAATACACAACAAATCATTTAGATGCTCATTGCAAGGGACATTCTTGCACTCACCAGTGCTGTGGAGCTGACCAGATGACCCTTGGGTCTCAGCGTGGTGGAGCTGTCGTGAGCCCCTGAATCCTTTCCTGCCTGCAGTAGTTTCACATCTGTTGTATTCACACACATGGATCCACGTTCAACAAATAGCTCGTCCCCTCTCTGGGCCTGGACTCTGAATGTGTTGCTAGCTAGAAAGAGGCCTTGTTCCAGCTGGCAGCGGCGGGTAGATTGCCAAATGCAGAATTTCATCTGAACTGGGACGAACATTATCCAAAGCATATTTATGTTTGGTGCGGGAGGGCTGGAGTCACAACAGATACGTGGAAGATTGTTTCATGATGGATTATATAAGACACTGTTTTTCCAGAAAATGTTTTCTCGCACAGAAAGGCCAGAGATCACATAACTCCTGTTCAGGACCATCCATCAAGCAAACTTATTCTTACCAAAAGACTAAGTTGCCAAAAAAAATAAAGAAGTGTCCGAAGGACTTCGGCATTGTTATCCAATGTAACACTTGTCATAATCCAATGGCTATGGAGATGGTTGTGTGCCCTCTGCCACAAGCTAAGCTGTGTTTGGCTGCAATCAGGTAAGGTCATCAGAATAGCTCAAGCACGTCAAATAGCTAATTGCTGTCTCAAAATAGAAACCTATTTTAGTGATTTTAGGATAAAAGAAAGAAGAGATCTAGTATTTAGAGTACATGGATTTAGTTGAAGACATTGACAGTGATATGCATGGATCGTGGTTAAATATGTCTGCTTGATAAACTCAGGCCAGTGGCAGAACCTGAGCAAGAAGGCAGGTTTTGATCAGACTAAGTCTCTGAGCTTAATTGGAATGTCTTGTTTTTGTTTTTTGCTTTTGTTTTTTTTTTTTTGGTACAGCTGCAGGTATTAAAATGTTACACTGAGCACTAAAGAAATATGTTAGAAATGTTATTCCATCACCTATCAGCAGAATTAGCTCTTAATTTTTGAAATGAAGAGGGAAATAGTCATCACAGATATAAAATTAACTTCTAATAAGAGATTCAGACTCCATATATATTTAATATGAAAATTTATAAAATTCCATGCCCCTATATTCTACTCAATGTTTTCAAAGGTCTATCTCTAGGATACTATGCACATTTTATCTTCATATATATTTCATTGTTTAAAAAGACATTACAGACTAAGTTTGTTTAGTCGCTAAAATTGTTCAAGGCAAATTTTAAGACAGGACCATTAGCCTGCCAAGGTGATATTTTATTTTACCAAACTAATTAAATTGAGGAATAGGAAGCATATACATTCATTTTAAAAGAATTTTCATAGAATAGCCAGTTCAAAATACAAATTCCATCGTCGAATCACCTCGTTACCCTTGCTTAGCTCTCTCTACCGGCACCAACTTAAATCACTTTAGTGATCCGTTTAGAATCAGCAAGCTTCATATTTATCTAAATATACTTACGGGCTCCAGCACACAGTGCCATGAGCACTGTCTTTGGTGATTTTAAAGATAAGTGTCATTTGGTTGATTATGAGGCATTTGGCGTGTTTGCTTTCGGATAATGATCTATTTGCTTTTCTGACCTAATGCTTGAGGCTTGATTTAATTAATGGAATATAACTATTGTTCTGTACAAATGTGTGATAAAACATTTTCTTTTTTCATTTCCATTTTCTTCAATTCTTTTTATCATTTGGTTTCAATACCAGGAACCAGAAAATCCCCGGAGTCTAACAAATGCTCTGTGATTTTCATCCCTGCCCAGGCGAGGCCTCGTTTCTCCTTCCCATCTTCTGGTTCCTACTGAGCGAGAGATCCTATTTCAGGTTCTGGGACATTCTGCATGAGTCAGCCTATGGGACTTAAGGCAAGATAAAGTGAATCCAGTATGAATAAATCAATTCATTAGTGGCTTCAGAATCATAGAGAACCATTTTTTTAATGCCTAGTTTTAGACATCATTTAGGGTCTCAAATTCCAACCTTCTTAATTCATCCTCTGTAATTCTCACACATTTTCATTTGCGGGGAAAAGTGGCTTCAGGATTCAGCTGTGACCTAACGTAACGTCGCTGGACTGAAACACCTAGACTTTGGTTCTAGCTTCATTTTTCTCGCTCTCAAACTGCTTGTTCTTCGACCAGGGGTAGCTCGGGGTCCAGACACGTGCCCCGCGTGCTACAGGGTCTGAGTCTCAGCCCCTCATGACACCTAGAACTGCTGGTGTGGCCCAGGTGTCCGGCGAGCACTGTCTAGGAGGTCGAAAAAACAATGTCTGGGCCCCTCTGATGTTCAACTTTATCATATGGAGTAAGGGGATTACTATCTTATATTCCTGACATTGCAATCTAATATCTACCCATTGTGAGGGTTAATTGGATAGATGCTTCAAAATGAACTTCTGGGAAAACACTAGGTATTTTTTGTCTTCGTGTAATGGCTGGCAAATTGTAGCACTGTAGCGCTGTTGTCCCATGTTCATCGATTTGTTGAGCGGGCACCAGTAACGTTTCCATTGTGAGACTTGTTGTTACTGTTTTTGGCCTATCGAATACACCATGGGGAGCTTGCCAGGCTCTGCTGTGTGGGCGACATACTCTCAGTAGCTTGCCGGGCTCTCCAAGAGGGATGGAGAAATTGAACCCAGGTTGGCCGTGTGCAAGGCAAACACCCTACCTGCTGTGCCATCGCTCCAATCCTGGCAAATTAAATAATACAAACTAATAATCTTAAGGGACTAGACAGCTAGTGGTTTCATTAGCATCTACTTATAAATATTTTGTTGATATATAAAAATGTAGTTTCTACTTTTAGTCCTGAGACTCAAATCTTCCAAACCTTTTACTTTTGGCTGTTCATTTTGATTTTCAGAATTTTAACTTTTTTTTTTGTTACCAAAGATGGGGGAGTTGATGATTCTTGTTTATTTCATTTCATTTCATTTTTTATTTTATTTTTATTTCTTTTTTATTTCATTTTGCTTTTAATTTTATTTTATTTTCCAGGTCCTCACCCATGGAAGGATACAGCTACATCCGTAGCCTTTTGGGTCAGTATTCTCTCTCTCTCATATATATATGTATACGCATACATATATATATATATACATATTTGAATCGTCATTAGATAGAGCATTATGAAGCTGTTTATGATGAGTAGGGTTCAGTCATACAATGTCACAACACCCAGCCCGTCACCAGCATCCATTTCCCAATTTCCCAGCACCAATCTGGTCAGTATTCTAAAGTTTTCCTTCACAGGAATCTGCTGGCTGACCGAGCAATGCTATCCTCCTTCCCACTGGGGTCCTCGGGCAGGTAAGCCACCCTCTGTCCCTAGGAATAAAATGGTGAAAGCTGTGGTATGTCTAGCGAAGGATCTCCAGTTGTCTTCCTCCATCCATCATCTACACTGGATTTTTTCGAGGAGTCACCCAAGCAGTGCTCAAGGGGACACGGGTCACTCTTGGTGATTCTTGGTCTACTGGGTCAGTGCCTCACTGCAAGGACCCAAGGGTGCTGCAGTGCGCTCAGGCCCTGTGGGAAGGGGGCCACCCTGGCCAGCCTGGTGGTGCTCGGGGCTTCTAGGGCCACATCTGGCAGTGCTCAGAGACTGCGGCAGACATACTCAGTGCTCCCGAGGCCCTACGGGCTGGCCCAGCAAGGGAGCATGTCATGCTGGGGGTCCAGTCGGGATTGGGCACGAGCCAGACAGAAGCCTGCAGCCCTGTATTGTCTCTCCGAACCCCACTACGCCGCTGTTTGAGGCTAGAATCATCAAGGAGGATTGGGTAGAGGAGAATCCCGAGTACCCGGTTCTCAGGGATGGAGGCTGAGCTCCCGGCCGGCCAGGATGCTGGCCCGCTGGCCGCAGTCTCCCTCCGAGGCTCTGAAATCAGTCCAAATCCTCCTACACTCCTGCGTGGTGGAGCCTAATACAGTGGAAGGAAGTGCTTCCTGTTAGAAGCAAAAGGATGGAGTTAGGGGGCTTGCAATGGTCTGAGTGTCATGAGGAACAGAAGAAGGGACCTTCACTCCCAAGGAGGAAGTCGCCCCCCTCCCGTTGCTGTAGCCTGCTCTGAAGCTGCCGCGCCCTCGCTGTCCCTTGGAGCCCGTCCCAGACGGGCTCTTTAGCCTGCAGGCTGGCAGCACACGGCTCGCTAGAACCTCTTACACAGACTGAAATTTGGAACGTCCCTGCACTTTCCAGCCTTGCGCTTCTAAACCGGTGTCCTGCAGCCGACCCTGAAGTTCTGTCATCCCTTCCAGAAACATCCAGGTGATGTGCTGGCCATCACCGTACACCTGCCTAAGCCAGCAAGTTTAAATGAATATACAAAAACAAGGATAAAGGTTTTGTTTTAAAGTAAAATAGCATCGTTTTGTGTAACGCTATCGTCTGCTGCAGGCAATCCATATAGAGAAAATGCAGGCATTTTGCTTCTGTCATTACAATACACAGCAAAGCGATTCCATGAAAACCAGCTGTTGGCTCGGTTACAATGTATCAACTTGTTAGTCAATAACCTTCGCTTTCTCTCTTTGCATGTGTGAATGAATATGGCTTGTGGATTCCTTTGGGCACATTTTAGTTTGCCAAAAAATTAATCTGGAGGAAAGATGTACTTTCACTCCTTTGGAACTCTCTGGAAGTTTATAAAATGCCAAATGAGAATATTAAATATGATATTGGAGGGTCATGATGTGCTGTGCTGAAGAAATTATTTGAAATCTTTTTTTTTTTTTATTGGCAGCAGGTACGTATGAAGAGGAAACTCCCTCCCTAAAATCATCCAAGTTCTTGGCTTTCTGATTGTTTTCTACATTTTCAATTTGGCCTCTTGCCACGAGTGCAGGCCCTAAGAAATTCTTCACTTTATTGTTATTCTATCACTTAGCTTCTTATACCGTGGATCATGAGCCCATCTGGGTCCCTTGAATGAATGCGGGGGCTCACAAAAAGTTGACAAAATTAAAATGTTTGAGTGCACAGTGTCCAGAAATTAATTCAGAATCAACTGTGTGATGAAGCTGAGGTGTTCTGGCGGGATTCAACTGTGTTGCATTTCTCAGGCGAAAGGGGTTGACACTGGAAAAGTTTAGACATCCCTGCCCTATTACACATTGTAAATTTCTTTATGTAGCTCAAGTATGCAAATCAGTTAATGATCTTTTCAGGGATTACTTCCTTTTCCTACTCTTGTTTCAGAACTTTCTCCTTTTCCTTTTAACCATTGAAGAAGGGTGAACTCTTACTTTTTTTTTTCCCCCCTGATTTTTTTTTTCTTTGGTTTTTGGGTCACACCCGGCAATGCACAGGGGTTACTCCTGGCTCTTCACTCAGGAATTACCCCTGGCGGTGCTCAGGGGACCATATGGGATGCTGGGATTAGAACCCGGGTCAGCCGTGTGCAAGGCAAACGCCCTACCCGCTGTGCTATCGCTCCAGCCCCTGTTTTTTTTTTTTTTTGAGAAGAGTTGTGTAGTCCATACTGCATTTACTTAGAATTTTCTATAGATATTTAAATAGAAGGATATAAAGGGGTTACAGTACAATTGTGTTCTGTGATTCCATATACAGTGTACTGTGCAAACTCATAAACATATGAAGCGTAAAACACAGTTTATGTAATAAATGCTATATCCGAGGGAATTTGCAATTTACTCCTTTGTCATTCCATAAAAATTTTCCAAGGTATATTGTTATATTGAAAAGTAAGTCTCATAAAAAGCAGATCCGTGGTTGCCATGCCTACCGGTATAGGAAAGACTGACTTCAAGTGGTACAAAGAGGTTCCTTCTGGGGGAAGAAGCAGTCTTATATTCTCACTGTGGTGATGGGTGACTACACAGCAGTACACTAAATTCACAGACCTGTACTGTAAAACAGTTAAAATATATTGTGTTCCCTGACACAAAAAAACAAAAGCAACCGGTGTTGGCGTGGATGTGGGGAGAAAGGGACTCTCCTTCACTGCAGGTGGGAATGTCGACTGGTTCAGCCCTTTTGGAAAACAATATGGACGATTCTCAAAATATTAGAAATTGAGCTCCTATTTGACCCAGCAATACCGTTCCTGGGAATATATCCTGGAGAGGCAAAAAGGTATAGTAGAAATGATATCTGCATTTGTATGTTCATTGCAGCACTGTTTACAATAGTCAAAATCTGGAAAAAACCCGAATGCCCCAAAACAGATGACTTGTTAAAGAAACTTTGGTACATCTACATAATGGAATACTATGCAGCCGTTAGAAAAGACAAAGTCATGAAATTTGCACATAAATGGATAAACATGGGAAGTATCATGTTAAGTGAAATGAGTCAGCAAGAAAGAGACAGACATAGAAAGATTGCACTCATATGTGGATTATAAAGTATCAGAATGGGACATTAACACCCAAGAATAGTAGAGGTAAGAACCAGGAGGTCTGCCCCACAGCTTGGAAACTGGCCTCACATGCTGGAGGAAAAGGCAGCAGAGACAGAGAAGGGAACACCTAGTAGAGAATGTTGGGGAGGACCCACTCGGTTTAAAAGCCGAGTACCAAAAGGAAACTATAAACCGAACATGAAGGCCACTCAATACCTCTATTGCAAACTACAACATCCAACAGGAGAGAGAACAAAAGGGAATGCCCTGCTGCAGAGGCAGGGTGGGGTGGTCGGTGTTGAGATGGGTCGGTGGGAGGGATACTAGGATCATTGGTGGAGGAGAATGGGCACTGGTGGAGGGATGTAAACTAAATACAAACAGGAAAGTTCATAAGTTTGTAACTGTACCTCACGACGATTCACTAATAAAAATTAAAAAATATATATATTGTGTACACATAGCTTATATCCCAAGAAACCAGAACCAAGGAAGAAAAAGCCCCAGAGTACAGAGAGAACAGTACTGTCCATGAGAAAAACAGGAACCCACACGAGTCACCTCAAGCCGCACTTGGATGTCAGCCCGTGCTGTGTGTCCAGCGCCGTGGCCTCTCTCCTGCCCGCGAGTGCCAGCCTCGCTCTCCTGCCCTGCTGCCACCTGCCCTCCAGCCTTGTCTGCGTTAGGACTCGGCATCTCGAGTCAAAGTGCTGGAATTCTGACACCCCTGTGCCACTGGCTAGTCGTGTAAGCTTGGGCCGGTCACTTAGATTTTCTGTGTCTCAGTTTCATGTCCTTAAAACGTAGATACTAGTCATTGCAATGGACTATGAGAAATGGGTCAAGAGTTCCCCAGGCCTCCAGGGTGGTGAGCAGGGGGACACGGTGGCCTGGCCTCCCCGTGGGACCAGCGGGGGCAGCAGTGACCTGCAGCACTGTGGGCAGCGTCTCGCTGAAGCGAGTCCCCTTCATTCCAACACACTCGCGCTCACCAGACACAGTGCTCTCTGGGGGTGCTGGGCCAACTGTTGATGCAGTTGGTGGGGTTGGCTGAGTGTTACCCTCCTGGCGCCAGTAGGCAGCCAGACCTGTCCACCGAGAAAGGCATGGACAGGTCAGCTGCCCACTTGCAGCCACAGCCTTACTCTCCACGGACCTAACAGGCTTGGAGCAGCACCGGGGAATACTGATGATTCATTCTCATACGAAGGTTTTCTTTTTTTCTGCAGCGTTTTCAGAGCCTCTATTTTTTCAGGGAGATTTTGGTGTGTTGTGGGGTGTGGGCTCCAGGTGGCCGTGCAGGAGGGGGACACATCACAGTGGTGGGATATGTCTTGGGGGGAATGTGGTGCCAGGGACTGAGCACAGGGTCTTGCATCTCCAAGCAATGAGTGTCGCCTCCCACTCATGCCACCTCTTTGCTTTCCGGTGAGGTCTGACTGCTGGGTCTCCATGTCTCTGCTGATTCTAAGCCATTCAGACATCGCGTAGGACGGGCAGTTACTTAACAGGCAACACAACCAAGTGAAGGACTCCAACATCTCTACAAAGATTACATTGAAAAGTTAGGATCCATCTTTTTTCCCCCCAAGACTAAATTTTTTTATAATGGTCTCAAAATTATATCCTGGGAAACTCACATTTTAGAGGCAGCTCCTAACAGTTAATTATACCTTATTTGATAATGTAAAAAGGTTGTTTTTTTTTAAAAAAAGTGATTTTACTTGGTGGATTTATTCTTATTTTTGATGGATCATGTAAAATGTTGCAGATTGTCAAGAACTCAATAGGATGTGTTTTCTGTCCATTCACAGCTAGGGCGGAATTGGTTGAAATTTGAGCTCTTTCATTTGACCTTAATGTAACCCTGACCTTGGAGGACAAGTCCTCTCTAGGGGGGGGAGATAATTTAATTTCCATGCATGTCAAGTCCTCCAGTTCTTCAGTGTGGAGGCTGCAGAGAAGTGTCAAATTCTGCAGAATCAGGTGTTCTGTGTTGGAGAATGGAGTACGATCTCCAGGGGTTAGAGTTGAGACCACCGTGTAGACTTCATTTCAAGGCCTTCGGGGAGTCTGGAAACTATAGATTGTGTAGATGGAAAATATTTCTTTAGCCTGTAAACTATTCATCTTTCATTTCACTTTTAATATGTGTGTTCACAATAGCATCAACAAAGAAAGTTCCAAAGGCCACACTTAGAACATCTCAGTTTATTATTTTATATTTTTCCAAATGAAAACAATGGTTGAAAATTCCAGTGTGTTAGTTTCTGATAGAGTCCCTGTGTTTTCATTCCCAAAGAATTGTAGTGTACTGCTCTCAAAGATTAAATGAAGGAAATTTCCATATCTACAAGATAAGGTTAATTCCACTTTGCTACTTGAATTTCTCTTTCCTGTCTTATCTCTGGTTGTGGAAGAGTTTATTATTTTGTGGAGAAAAAAAAACAGCTAAGGAGACCAAAGTTAGTGGTTGCACATGATTTCATACTCCAGTGATCCTAAAATAGCAATGTAGCTCAGTATAAGGTGATCTCAGCTCTGTTACGTACTGCTGGTCTCAGTGGAATCAGGTTCATTATCCTACCGGAGGAGCCTCTACTCATCCAAGTGAATTATAGTAGCAAAGAAGGAGCCGGGTTTTAGAATGGTCATAGGATGAGTCATGAGTGAGGAAGATGCAAAGGAAAACTGAGAGACACGTAAACCTCCTACTAGCTTGGCCTGGTAGATTCCTTCCACTGTGAAAAAATGCTGTGTGTGTATGTGTAGCTATTTAAGAAATTCAGAGTTAACTAATTTATATTTGAATGTGACGATATCTTTTTTTTTTTGCGTCACACCCAGCGATGCTCAGGGGTTACTCCTGGCTTTGCACTCAGGAATTACTCCTGGCAGTGCTTGGGGGACCATATGGGATGCCGGGGATCGAACCTGGGTCGGCCACATGCAAGGCAAACGCCCTACACGCTGTGCTATTGCTCTGGCCCCGAATGTGACAATATCTTATGGGATGCACATGTTGTTAATCTGGGTATGCTAAAAGATGTAACTGACAATCACTAAACCCATCAGCTGTTGCCAAAAATGTGCCCTGTAGTCGGGACCTCTGCTTCCTTTATGGGGCCGTACAACTCTCCTGTACAGTTTGACCTGTTCTGTCTGTAGCCAGAGGAGAGAAAGCAGGAAGAAGACACACTTGTCTTCACTTTCTGGGAACAGAAGTGAAAAAGTGCAAGAACTCTAGAAAAACAAGCGTTTATTTGTACCCAGAAAGAGAATGATTGTTTGCTGACATAAACCTCTCTCTGGCACAGCTGGCACATGGCACTGGAGGAAAGGATTTTCGGAAGAGCTCCTGAGGTGGCACAGGGTGGGTGGTTTTGGAGAAATACATAGAAAAAAAAATCTGTGTGTTCTGTTTCTTCATAGTTTGGGCAGTGTTACCAGTGTTATCTCTGGTAACTTTGCCATTTTGAGGGTAGCAGATTTTTTTCCTTTGATAATTCTTTAAAATTGTGTCCAATATTTTTCTTGGCAGATTTGTATCTTTGGCTAAAATTTGAGGCAGACTACCATATGTGTGGTAAACTTATCCTTTAAAATATCTATAGTACCTTGAGTTTTGACATCAAGAACTGGTATGGAGAGAAACTAAACATCTCCCTGTACAAATGGGTTGGTGTGGTTGGAAAGACACTCTGCTCCATCCATTCCCTAAATGTCCTGATGGTTCATCTGAAGCCCTTTTAGGAAACAATCCTTGACAAGTCTAAGGCTTTTAAACTAAAGATAGTGGAAGTCACAGATGACTAGGGATCATCTACTAGCTGTTAGCTGTATCCAGATCTGTTTTTTAAATGATCCTGAAGCTCAAGCAATTGGGGAATGTCATATATATTCTGATCTCAAAGAGAAAAACACCAACTTGCCTATGTTTACATAGAAATTATTTTCTTTATAAACCTTAAAATTGACATTGATAGATTTCTTCCTCATCATTTTAATTGAATAGACTAAAACTTAAAAAATTTATTGAATTGCTGTGCTGTGGATACACAGTTACAAAATCATTCATGATTGAGTTTCAGTCATACAATATTCCAACACCCATCCATTCACCAGAGCACATTTTTCACTACCAAAGTCCCCAAGTGTCCCCCCTGCCTTCTCCCTGTCCTGGCCCTGCAGCCTGACTCTATGGCAGGCACACCCCTCCCTTTCTCTGTCTCTCTGTCTCTCTGTCTCTGTCTCTCACTCATATTTTTCTTTTAGACACTATGTTTTGCAATACTATAAAATTAATTTTTAATTAAGATTTTTTTACTTAATTGAGTCAAGGAACTGAGATGTACAGTCACGATAGTTGAGTTTTAGGTATATAATGTCTTGTCACCAGTCCCATCACCAGTGTCAACTTCCCTCCACCGGTGTTCCCAAGTCGGCCCCCAGCCCCCAACCTCCCCGCCCGCCAGCCACTGCTAGCCTGTCTCCTTGAAGGCACATTTTAAAGTTTGGTGATTGCTGTCGAAGTTCATGTTTCCAGTGCTGTTGTGCCTGTGGTTTGGATACATAACCGTAACACTCCCCCAGATCACCCCGACTCATGCTCCTTCATTGCTTCCCTTTCTCATCGTCTTCCTTCCCCACTCTGTCTCTTTCCTTTTCCTGTGTCTGTCCTCCTCCTCTGGGCTCAGAGGTAAGCGAGGCATCGCCCTTAGCTACACTACATTCCCTACTCCAGTTATTCCTTACACCACAGGTAAGCGAGATCGTCCTGTGTTTTTCCTTTTGACTTAACACGATATATTCCACTTCCATGGAGGTTGCAGCAAACTGTATCTGTCAGGGTCCTGGCCAGTCGACCCCGACAAACTGGAGTATGATCCCCCGAGCCACCGAGTATGGGAGAGGGAGTGAGAGAGGGAGAAGCCTCTGCCCAGCCCCTCTGCGCACCGCGGCCACCCCACCGCTGCTACCGAGAAAGAACCACGCAAAGCGGGGAGAGCTGGAGGCAAGCAACTCTCATTTTATTAGCTCTCACACTCTGATATTTATACACAACTTCAGGGCGGCGTGGATATTGTGGACACCTGGTTATCATACATGTTGCTGGGCCCATTAAACATGTTAGCTAATGATTTATGCTTCCCGCTTCTCAAGGCCCGGTATGCTAGCTCAGACAAGTGGTGACTGTCAGGTTTCATCCCATTATCTCCTCACCCAGAGCGCCTTTCTGGGTGGAGTGCTGGCCCAGGGCCTTAGGCCCCTGTGAAGAGAGCCTGCTCCTGCTTCAAAGCACAGGACAGTTGGCCAGGGTCTCAGGCTGGCTGCTGAGACCCCAACAGTATGATTTCACCATTCTTTGCAGCTGTATAGTATTCCAGTGTGTATAGATACCTTCTTAACCCATCTCTTGTTGGATACATAGGTTAATTCCATATCTTAGCTATTGTACTAAATTATGCAATGAATAATGTTGTGCAGATGTCCTTTTGAATGAATGTTTTAGTGTCCTGGGAATATACTCCAAACTGGAATTCCTGGGTTATATGGCATATCAATTCTAAGTTTACTGAGAACTCCCCATACTGTTTTCCACAGAGGGTGAACCAGACACCATTCCCACTGGCTAGATGAGAGTTCATATTTTGCCACATCCCCAACAACACAGATTTGTTTTTCATTCTTTTTGATATATGCCATTCTCATTGGTGTGAGATGGTATCTAGTTGTCGTCTTGATTAGTATTTCCCTAACAAGTGATGAAGAGCATTTTTTCATGGACCTGTTGGCTATCTTCCTTTGAGAGGTGTCTATTCATTTCCTCTTCCCATTTTTCAATAGGGGTTCTAGAATTTTTTTGTTGTTGATCTTTGTGAGTACTTTATATATCCTGGATCTCAACCTTATCTGATGTGTTGAATGCAAATATTTTTTCCCATTCAGTTTGCTGTCTTAGTTTTATCTCTATACAGAAACTCTTTAATTTAACGTAGCCCCATTTATTTATTTTTGATTCTATAGCCGTTGCCAGTGGCATCATATCACTGAAGACCCCATTGAGGTCTAAACTTTGGATTGTTCTGCTTATATTTTCCTCAAAGTACTTTATAGATATTTCTGGTTGGATCTCAAGATTTATGATCCACTCTGAATTGATTTTTGTATAAGGCGTGAGTTATGGATCCAGCTTTAATTTTTCAAACCTGGTTATCTACTTTTTCCAGTACTATTTGTTGAAGAGGCTACCTATCTTTGTGGACTTTTGAAGGTCTTCTATGTACTTTATTATTTTATGTTCTTGGGTCCTTTGTCTAAAATTAGTTGTCCATAAATTTGGGAATTTGTCTTTGGGTAGTCAGTTAAGATCATTGCGCAGAGGCTCTCTTTATTGCAAAATCATTCTGTTTTGATCACTATAGCTTTATAGCATATTTCCAATTAGATAATGAGATAACCCCCAGATTCTCATTTCTCAGTATGGCTTTGGTTATTTGACACGTTTTCTGATTCCATACAAACATTTTTACTGACTTTTCTAGGTCCTTGAAGAATGTTGTCAGAATTTAGATGGGGATTGTTTTGAATCTATGTTATAGTTTAGGTAGGATAGTCATTTTAACAATACTGATTCTTCCAATACAGGATCATTGATCTATTTTTTCATTTCCTAAGGTTTTCTTCTATCTGTTAATTGATCTAATTTTTTTGTGATATAGTTATCCCACATCTTTTGTTAAGTTGATTCTTATATTCTTGATGCTTTTGGCTTGTATGATTGTTTCCTATCTTTTCACTCTGAATCTATATTTTTCTTGTGAGTATAGGAGTGTTTCTTGCAGGCAAGAAGTCAATGTGTTTTCTTTCCTGATTCATCCTGCTACTCATTCTTTTTATAGGAGAGTTTAGTCTATTGACATTGAGAGATTGTTGATATAAAGAGCTGTTTTGCCATTTTTGTGTATTTTGTGCGGAATCAAATTGTTTTTGTGTACACAGTCTTTTAGTAATTCTTGCAAGATTGGTTTACTTGTTGCAAGTTCTTCCAGCTCTTATTTGTCTGAAAAGGTTCATATCCCTCCCTCAAGTCTAAATAAAAACTGTAATGTAGTGAACTTGAGGTTGGAAGTTTTTTTTCATTCAGCATTTGAATATGTCATTACACTCTTTTTGGGTAAGATATCATATGGAAAGTCTGTGATTCTTAGGTGGTTCTTGTTTCCCTTACATTTGAGGTTTTCCTTCTCTCCTTATACTCTCTAAGTAGTATGCTTTTTTTTAAAAATACCATTCAATCAGTATATCTTGGTAGTGTTTTGTTTGAATCTTTTTTCGTTTGTATGTTTTGGGCTGCTTAAATCTAGCAGAAGCCTTACTCCAAAGACCGGGGAAGTTCTCAGTTATTATTTCTTCCACCAATATTCTTCTCTTTTTTTGCTCCTTCTGACATTCCTATAATCCATAGATGATATTCTTGTTATTAACTATCAGTAATCTTACATTCTCTTCTATTTGTTCTCTTTTCTTTTGCCACTTCATTATTTTGAATACTTTTCTTCAATATCACTGATATGGTTCTCTATCTGTGAATTGTATTCTTTAACTCCTTCATTCCATATGTGTAGACTCTGATACCGAGGATCAGTTCATCTTTGAACTGATTGAATTTTTGTTTTCAACTGATTGCTTTTTTCCCCATTGCTTTTGCCTGGAGTGTTGATTTTTTGGTCCTCCTCACTGAGGCTTGAGACTTTATTTGAGCTCAATGATTTCCTAGGAATTCTGTCCCTGTGTGCCAAAACACAGAATTCCTTTGTTTTCCTATTATTCTTTAAGATTTGTGGGTGCTGAGAGTTGAGTTTTAAATTTCCAATGATATGAGATCTGATATTATTTGTTACTTTTGAGTAAGGGGCTACTACTTACAGTCTGTTATTCAAACAATCTCTGTACCCTTGAGATGCTATTTTAGCAGCCATGCAGGTGACTATCTAATTACTACTGTTTACATTAGGTTATTATAGTTGGGATATTTTAGTCACTGTCATCTCACTGCTCATCAATTTGCTCAAGTGGACACCAGTAATGTCTCTGTTGTGAGACTTGTTACTGTTTTTGGCATATTGACTACTCCACGGGTAGCTTGCCAGGTTTTGCGGTGTGGGTGAGATACTCTCGGTAGCTTGCTGGGCTCTATGAGAGGGACGGGGAAATGAACTTGGGTTTGCCACATGCAAGGCAAATACCCTACCTGCTGTGTTGTCGCTCCAGCCCTAATATCCAGTTGGGATATTATGTAGGGTTATTCTGGAGGTATTTGAGGACAGATACCAGAACTTACAAGTCCTTAGAGTTGGTGGGGTTGAAGGAGTAGGTTGTCATGTGCAAACCCAAAAGGTGGTTTTGGGTTTGGGGCCAAAGGTGTGGTGTCAGGACTTCCTGTCTGCAGGACTGGGAAAGAGGTGGTGGAGGCGGGAGTGTTGGGGTGTGAAGTGGGGATTTAGCTGCATCAAAGCCTCTTGACACACCTAGATCTTACTATTTTTGGCATTTACCAGTTTGACTGAGAGAATTTTTTTTTGCTTGCTAGAGGTCAGTAAAACTTGCCCCTAGAAATTAAAAATAAGAGTGATCAATTTTCAAGTTGTTATGGACATTAGAATCTAGTCAGAAGGCTCACTTATTTTAAGTGGGGTTTCACACACCAGTTTTGAAGTTGTTGATACATCAGGAAAAGTCACCTTGAGTGAAAACTTTTCCCCCCTGTTTTAGTCACTGTCACTGTCATCCCATTGCTCATCCATTTGCTTGAGTGGGCACCAGTAATGTCTCCATTGTGCAACTTGTTGTTACTGTTTTTGGCATATCGAATATGCCACGGGGAGCTCGCCAAGCTCTGCCGTATGGGCAAGATACTCTCGGTAGCTTGCTGGGCTCTCCAAGAGGGGTGGAGGAATTGAATCTGGGTTGGCCACGTGCAAGGCGAACTCCCTGCCCGATGCGTTATCACCCCAGCCCCCTGTTTTAGTATTACTATTTTTTGGTGTGGGAGGAAGGAACACCCAGCAATACTCAGGGCTCCACATAGATCTGCCCAGGATCACTTTTCTGGGTGTTTGGGAGACCACAGGAAGTGGCAGAAATCAAATCCGGGTTGATATCTCTGGCTCAAAAAAAATCTATGATCTTAAGAACTAATCCATCGCATTTTAAAAGAAGCCACAATTAACAGGTGGCTGTGTTTCTTCATGTGGTTTCTGGCACTCAAGTTTTGGTCATTTAATTTTGCTTTTTGGCATTTGTGCTTATTGTTTTACATTTAATAGAAAAGGAGTATTGACTTTTAGTTAAAAGTGCCCAAAAGAGTGTCATTTCTACCCATAGTATCTTGAGATACGCATATAATTTAAGGATAAATGTATTTCCAGGTATAAATGTGTTTCCAGTTACAAAATAGAGGACCGATGTTTTAAAGTATTAACTAAAAAATAACTGATGGAAGGCTAGCTCTAATTCAGTCATTCTGACTTATTAGAATTATATAATTATGACAAGAAAGGAGTGCATTTAGGTTTGACATAGTGGAAAGAGCATGTAATTCAGTTACTAGCTGGTACAATGTGTAAATCTTGTACATTCTTGAATGGCAGTAATTGTTTAAATAATCGTCACAACTTGGCATATAAAACTGGTGATCATTGTGCTTATGGCACCGTTTTTTAAAATTTGTCCCCACTTTCACTTTTATTAGAGTTGGTGAGTGACTAATATTATCCATAATGCATGTCATTCCAGAAAACAGATCTGAACCTGCTGCTGTAAAACATGGATTAGCTGTCTGGGAGTATGACTTTTGGAACTCAAATAGGTTTTCAATGAGCAACACTCCTCTAAGGTGTTTTTTTAAGAGGTAAATCTTATTATAAAAATGTTTATATATACTTTACTTTCATTCCCTTTTTGGTTTTTGTTAATTGTAAATAATATGATTTAGATTTCCTTGGAAACGAAAACAGAAAAACATAACAGACATTTTTGCCATTAAAATTCTTCAAAACTGTTCATTGAGACATTCTTTATCTGAGTACATGCGTTCTCTCTTTTTAAAAGAGTACATGACAGAATAAATGGAAAGCATTTGTCTTTAAAGTAAAATGTAAAAATTCAAAAGATGATAAAAGCACTATTTCAGAAGTTCTTAATATTAGCCTATTTTAAATTTAGTTATGCAAAAGTATAATCTTTATAAATCTATAGTTTCTCAGTAAGATTACACATATTATTCAAGGGAAGCATGTTTTAAAATCCAGTAGGCAGAAAATCTAAAAACCTATTTTTTAAAAACTTTTTTAGAAATATGCTATTGTTCAGTTTGATTCAGTATTTAAGCACTAAAGTATTACAGAAGCCCATATTAAAAAAAATAATTGTAGACAAAGGCCACAACTGTTGCTACAATTCTACAGTTGAAATTGACTAGATAACAGCTTCAGTCAGTTTTAAAAATCATTTTTTTTTATGTGAGGACTGTAGTATCACAAGGTCTAGTCCTGTGTGAGCTGCCAGCTGAGCACTCTGTGTCACTGCTTCTTGAGTTGAGTTGGCTGCTTTGTTTCTGCCCCATCTCACTTGGTGCTGTTCCTCCTGGAATGTCATTTTTGAGGAACCAGGAGGGGCTGAGCTGCTGCCGGCTGAGACTCCAGGATCTGTGGTCTGGGCCAGTGAGCTGACCTGCCAGGGCTCCTGTAATACGGGGGCCCCGGATGGAGAGAGCCTGCCCGCCCCCTACCTGAGAAGACCCCGGAGAAAGAGAGAGAGCGTGAGCGAGCTCGGAGGGCTGAGTACAAGTTTCATATGCAAGAGGCCTGGTGTAGGTCCTGGACACTGTGTGGGCCCCTGGGCAAGGCTCCCAAAACAAAACGAAAAAGGAAATTTTAATTATATGAGAAATATTTGGACAAATGTGTTTTTCTTGTTTTAGCCATGACAAAGTCACTCTGTTACTTAGATGAGACAAAACGTTTCCAGGGTCCTGGGTGATAAGAATTCTAAAATTTTTGTGCGAGTTGTGGTTCCAACTGTTACCATTCAGGATGGTAAAGAATCGGCTCTCTTGATTTGCTTTTTCCTAATTCTGAGTGATGGTGAGAACTTTTTCATATATCTGTTGGCCATCCATATGTCTTCTTTGAGGAGTATCTGTTCATCTCCTACCCCCTTTTAGGAATGGAGTCATTTGATTTTTGGCTGGTGAGTTTAGTGAGTGATTTATACATCTTGAATGACACTGTGACACTGTCGTCCCGTTGTTCATCGATTTGCTCGAGTGGGCACTAGTAACGTCTCCATTGTGAGACTTGTTGTTACTGTTTTTGGCATACTGACTACGCCACGGGTAGCTTGCCAGGCTCTGCCGTGATACATTTTGGATATCAATCCTTTATCAGAAGTACTGTGTGCTGTGGTTCAACTTCTATGGAAAGTAGTATGGAGATTTCTCAAAAACAAAAGGAATAGAACTCTCATATGATCCATTGATTCCACTTCTTGACATCTATAACTAAAACTAGAGCAATAATTTGAAAGTATACATGCACTACGCATGCCTCTGTTTATTGCTGCACTGAGTACTATAGTCAAAATATGAAAATACCCTGAATACTCAATTGCAGATGTGCAGATGACTGGATCAGCAAGTTGTAGAGTGCACATACACACACAATGGAACACTACGCAGCTCAAAGAATGAACAAAATCATGCAATTTGCAGCAAGATGGATG